>NC_140800.1:27412500-28050000 GCF_037176805.1 Vigna unguiculata | reverse complement strand
ATCCTCTAATATTGAATATTTGATAATATTATGTTTCCTTTACCGTTATTTTTTATTATTTTATAAAAATTAATTAAAATTAATATTAGAATAGTAAGAAAACGGGTACGGGTATGAGTACGAGATTATACCCGTTACCCGGTGGGGATGAGGATGGAACAAAAGTTTGATACCCGTTGGGTTTAAGGATGGGGATGGGGATAGATTTTTTCTACAGGGATGGGTATGGGATAGCAAAACTCGTCCTCGTCCCGCTCCGTTGCCATCCCTAATCACATGCATAATACTTCAATACAATAAAATCAAAATATTAATACATCTTAATACATAGTTTTATGTAACTAAGAATTAGTAAAATATACTAACTTTTTATTCATTTGTATAAACATAGATGAACTTACTTAAACTAACTACAATGATGACATTTGCAGATTGCCCTCTTCATGGTAGTTGTGTTATTCAAATTGGACGTTATTACGTATTTCTCTTATTCACTCACAATAGTGATATGAGATACAATGTCAAAGAAAAATTTTAAGAAATACATTCATGAATATAGCAATAAATCAGCAAACACTTTTCCAGCCCTAGAGTGAACTTATTTATCTTTTTGCTTCTTCTTCAATTGTTATCTTTCAAATAATCCAAGTTGTGTTCTGGACTAGAGCAAAATGATTGCCAAAATGCAAGGCTTAGAAGGAAGATGGTGCTACAAGAAAGGTTGCATGCAAAAAGTAATAAACATTAATGTAAGTTTTTAACATTTCATTGTACAAATGTAGGTGGAAAATAGCTTGAACAAAGAGGTGTAATTTTGTAACACTTCGTTATAAAGTGCTCATTTGTATCAATCATTTTTTTTTTGTTGCAGATAAAAAAGACAACAGAAGCAAAAAAGTGAAATATAGCAACAATGCTTCTGAAAGTACCAACATATCAGGTTTCATTGGACTGAATTAACTTGAAATTTATATATTTTACTATGTATATGTTTTTTACTAGAACTTCACAATGAACATGCATAATGAAATATGTTTTGTTTAAAGGTGAAAGACAAAAGAAATCAATCTGATAAATTATTGCAAAATGTTATACAGAGGAAGTCATTAACTGAGTTGGACTTTAGTAAGTCTTTTGTTTATAAGCTAATTCTTCTTATATCAAAGATTGGTTTATATGATGTTTATATGCCTGCACTTTTGGAGTCATACAATCATTTAAAACAGGTCCAGTCTTGATGATGAAACAACAACACAATGAAATGGTTCAACAACAACAAATCATTCTTCAACAACAATAATAGATGAAGATAATTCACAAATTTAGTGCAAAACTAAGTCATGTAAATAACTTCATAATTTGTATCATTAATTTCCTGAATTTCATTCCACTACAATTTAAGCAGATACTACAAATACAAAGGAATGGTATTCGAAAGCAGAGATACCAATTCTACATAACTTGACATTAAATACATGCATTTGATCTAATGCTTTTTTATTATGTTTAGAACTTCTCAATATTAGACAACCTTGGTTGGAATGCCAATACTATCAATCTGAACTTTGGTATGAAGAAAGAGTAGAAAAATATAACATATCGAGGTAAGTACAATTCTCATTGTGTGGTCAAAAGGAAAAAGTGGAACTTCCACTATTAAAAAAACTACATCATTTACTTCAAGTTATGTTAAATGGTGAAGATTATAGAAGCAAATTATTTTTACATAATATAAGAATATACAACAATATGTTTTTTATTAGGTTCTTAATTAATTACATAACATTGATGACATTTTCTTTTATGTATCATACACTTGATAAATTGATAAAGACATCATTTTTTCATCATAGATATTATTAGATAGCACTCATTATTCATTGTCATTACCAAAAAAATTACATCTAAAAGATTCTCGTGCGTTGCACGCGTGGGAAAAACTAGTGGAAAAATAATGACAAATAACTCTTTTTTTATTGTCCATTGATAGGTTGCCACATGGCAAGCTATTCCTTGTCTCACATCAGGCCACTTCTCTCTCCTCCCTTAGGGTTTCTACCAATTCACGTTTTTCTCAATGGGTGGTGGAATGGTATTCGATTTGAAGGCTATGCGTAGGTGAATGTTATAGATCCGTGTTAGTGATTCTGCGTGGAGGTCTAGTGGCTTCCTCCCGTCCTTCATTCTGCTATGAAGTCCTCGAAAAAATAGTGTGGTAATGGGTTGCTGCTTTGGTTCGAACAAGTGTTGCAACAGAAGATCTATTGGTTCGTGAACGCGCATGTTGTTTGGAAGCATGAATGAAGCTTGGATGGTTGCCTCTAGAACGCGTTCCACATTCGTGATGAAACTTCTTGGCTCGCATTTTCTAGTGTGTCAGGAGTTGTAGCAATGAGGTGTAGGAACGACATGGACGCAGGTTTGCTTTCATTGTGCGACGTGAACGTGGTAGAGATGAAGTGCTCTTTGTGGCTAATGGGGGTGCTCTGGAAAACAAGCAATGGTGGCACAATGGCTGTCAGTGTTGAGATGGGGGTGATGCGTGGGTGAAAAGCTTCTGCTGGTGTTTAGGGTTTGAGGGGAAGAAGATGAGATGACGTGGCATGCTGTCATTGGTTCAGCTTGTTTAGTGATGGATAAATGACATGGCATGTTTTGGTTAGGTAGTTTAATTAGTGGAGGATTGTCACATGGCATGATTTGGTTGCGTTGAGTTTAAGTGATTTTAGGGGTGAAAATTAGTAATTTAGGGAGTATAACAATGAAAGTTGATTGTGTGACCTATTTCTGAAAAAGGGGAGTATACATGTAAAAACTAGGGGTGCATTAAGCTCCTTGTATACTTCTTTCCAGAATTTACTAACTTTGGCCTTATGTTGTAATTTGGAACAATTCAATTTCACATTTTTAATGAATCAAATTTAATTTCAGCTACATCAACAAACGTTAGAATATCCAATAATATTTTATGCAATAAAAATCACTTTTTAACCCATTTTTATACTTACAAACTCAATCAGTCCAATTATCACAAATCTTGATTAAATCAATCTTTAAATTACAAAATTTCAATTAAATCTCCAAACTTAAAACATTAAATGAAGTCGTAAATATGAACTCATAAGCTGGCTAGCGAGTTCAACTTCTCTGTCCGCCCTGCGTTTTTTTTCTACGGGTCAGTCCATCTGAATTGTCACCTCTACTTTTATTTACTTGCTACTTAATTTTTTCATATAAAAACCCCATCTTTTCTATATAATAGTATATCATAAGCATTTGCATATTAATTGTTTTAAGTGCTTTTTTATAGATTTTTAGACAAATTATCTTTTGCATATCATTCATAGTAACTAGTTGCATTAGGTTAGATTTTTATATTTATCTTTTCTTATTCACGTTGTCTTTCATTAACCTTTCTATAAGATTTTTTAAGAATCCATTGTTGGAAATGAATTCTGTATTCGTTGGGATTCGACTTAAGGTTAATTTAAATCTATCTAATTTGTTAACTACTAACTTGACAATATTGAAGTTAATATAATTAAGTACTATTAATTTGATCGTGTCAACGAACGTTATTAGAGAGTAATGTGAAAGTTGATGTGGTATTTGATGAAATTGTGGAGAAAAATACTTTCAAAGGAAAAAGGAAAAGCGGAAGGGCAAAAATACCACCTGTAGAAAAGTATGAACCAGATTGTGATTAGAACTTGCAATCCTTGGTTGATGATGAATATCCCAAAAGAAAAAGCACAAAGTTAAAGGATAAAAGATTGTTATTGTTTAACAGCAAATTGGACCCAAAAGATTTTGACAATGGAGAAAAGTTACATAGTGTATAATGAGCAAGAAAGTTGTGGTCAATTTGGGACTTTTACGATGTCAAAAAATATGGGTAACTATAAGTGAAAATTACGAACATATTTCAAAAACAAGAAACAATTTATAGAATGCACGAAGAATGCATGTTGTTCATTCTGAGAGAAATTTGAAAATTCATAAGAATGATAGTTGAAGGTAAAGTAAGATGCTTGGAGACATATTGTGGTATGCGTATTGTGGCCAATTGCCATCAAACAATTCTTGGTAATCAAGGAAAAATTAGACAACTATAGTTGTAGTAGAGAATTTAAAATTCATTTAATTAGTTCTAAATAGTTAAGTGGTACATTGGAGTCTTGTATAAGAAAAAATCCAAATGTCAAGATTGTTCACATTCGTAATAAAATTGTCAACAAATGGATTACAAATATTTCCAAATATATGGTTTAGAAGGCAATGACAATGACATTCAAGCATGTGCACGATTATTTAATGAGCAATACAAGAGAATTTATAATTATACATGAGTTGTTGAGATCAAATTCGAGAAATGCATGAGTCAAAGAAAATGACGGTATGAAAATATTCAAGAGATTTTACAAATGTTCGAAGGTATGCAAAGATAATTTTATGTCATGTTGGCCCATCCTTGGTTTGGATTGTTGTGTTTTTAAAGGCTACTACAAATGTGAATTGTTAATTGCAGTGGCCAAGGATGGTAATGCTATGTGCGACACAATTGTAAATAATATGAACGAGACTTTCAATAATGTCATTCTTAATGAAGGGTTAAACTCAAATAATGATGTTGGAGGTCATTAAATTTATATAATGGAAAGACGCACAAACAACATATTGAAGATAACTTCCTTTCAAGCTTCTATATGCCCAAAATTGAAAACAGACTACGAAAAGAAATCAGAATAAACAAAAACAACATAAGTTTTGCTATTTGTAGAAAATGTATAAGCAATTCTAAAACCATCCCACATTCCTTCAAACAATCACAAAATGGTACCTAAGATTAAGTTATCTCTATGTTCACTCTAAGATTAAGATATAAGCAATTCTAGAACCAAAACGGCGAAACTAGGCACATAAATAAACTAGAGTAAAACGACACTTTTATACTAGATTCTACTATCTTGCAATGTTGTGTACAAAATTTCAACAAAAAGCATCAATGAATGCTTGTCCATCTTCCAAAAATGGATTGAAAAACAATCCCTATTCCCTAAGACTACGAACCTAGTACCTATGAACTACGGATTGACTGAACCTCCCCAAAAATGTATTCACTAATGTATAAAACCCAGAAGTCCCTCAAAAGTTTCAAACACCATAAGTTTGAAGAGCTTCACCAAATGTCAAACCAGATTGATTCACTTACTCTTCTTTCCACTTGTTTACATATCTAAGGAAAGCTTTGGCAGGATTTTTCCTAGGTGGTGCGCGAACACGGGTAGACCTTCTGACCACAGAATCATCCCGGGTAATCTTATGCAACGAATCCTTTGAATTTTTCTGCAATTCTAAGCTGTAAACATACAATGAAAAAGGAAAGAACCTCACAAGTCAAGGGAGAAATGTTGATAAAATATAAATCCTTCATTATAGAAGTGTGAACATAATTAATCTTCATTTTCTTCCAATTTTTTTAAAATAATCTTAATTATTTCAAAATTTTGTCGAAATACTAATAAAAGATAATTATGTAATAAAATTATTCGTTGAAGATAATACCCATTTACTCCCCATTTCTCAGTTTCCAAATCAAGTATATGTATATTTATCTATAGTTTAGTTTGTTACATATTCAAAGAAAGATTATAATTTTATTTTAACTGTATTCATGTTAAAATCTGCTACAGTCAGCCAATAATTCCATTATATTAGCAAAACTTGAAGATCTTTGTACATAATAGAACTTTAAGAATCTGAATTATTCCTTCTGTTTATTTTATTTGCAAACAGCGTCTATTAAGCAAATGTTAATATTGGGCTAGGACCACAAAATCCTTATGTAAGGCTTTTCCTGGAGAATCATCATGAAATGACTTAAGCATTGTGCGAAACGAAATCAAGGAGGGGTAAGAGCCAAATGTGCATTTCAATGAAAATCAACTGAAGCAAATCTAACTCACCATATTCTACCATAATATTTTTTCAGTTGTTTTAGAAGTGCCTTTTCCCTCTCGCCTTTGCAATTCAGTGAACTCGTCAATCCATCAAGCTATTCAAATTCAAGCATGCCAACTGAAATTAGAAAAGATTTATTTGTAGAAAATGCATGTATAGCTTATGTGACGAAGTACCTCTCCTTTGCTACTGTAGTATCCCCACTCATTGGATTCAGGACTTTCAACAAATATCCTTCCATCACGGTAAAACCACCAATACCTATTATAATATCTGTCCATACCTAGGAAACTTGTACGAACACACCATTTCTCTATCTCCCGATCAAAATATTGTCTCTGTAATAAATAACCTCATTAAAACATGAACTTAAACATAAGTAACATAATAAAACAGTTGAATAAGGAAAACAATCTGCACCCTTTGTTCGTAGCTGTCTTCTGATTGATCCTTATCGCCCATTGGTTGCTTCTGTGATTCCTTTCTGTTGTACACTTTTCCGAATTCTGCAGATCGATTCAGCTCAGAATCAAACTTTTCAGCTGACATTTTTGAAGCAAGGTTTGAATGCTTGATACCACTGTTAATATATTTTTAGAAAAAAGGTTAGACACAAAAATAACCCAGAAATAGAGAAAAATGTGTTGCAGATTTCCATAACGACAAGAAGATACAGCACACAAGTCTAACCTATCCAATGCATCTTTTTGCCTAGATGATTCTATCTTACTGTTTCTATTCTTTCTAATACTACCATTCTGTATTCTGTGATTATTATCTGCTGACACATTTGCATCCTGATCAAGATCATGCCCATTCTCACTACAGTTGCTTCCAGAATCAGCTTTCAACTGCTCCTTTACTTTTCTTCTCTTTGCAGAAGCTTCAATTGCTTCTTCCCTTTTAGCAGCCCCTAGTGCCCGCCTTTGTTCAATAAACTCATGCAATTTTTCCCTGACAATAGTTGTATCAAGGGCTCGATTGACTAATTCCCGAAAGATTTCTAATTTAGCATTCACATCTACATAACTATAACGTCCCCGTTTAATTGTTGCTTCATACTGCCGCAGCTTGGGAATCTTGATCATTTCTAAAAACTCGCATAAATAGTCTTTCCAACTAATCATTGTAATCTGAAAAAAAGAAATTGCATGAGACATTTACATATGAAAAACAGTAACGGTATAAGTCAAGGATGATATATGAATACTAAAAATAACACATAATTGAGACCAACTGTCTTTATCCATCACAGCACTAACATAAAGAATATATTTGACAGACACAAACCTTTTTCGGTAATTTATCATGAACAGCTGCATAGTATTCATCGTCACCTTTGATGAGCACACGGAAGAGTACTGCATGAGATTCCACCAGGAGAGCAACATTGCTATCCTTGTGACTGATTGCCTTTTCAAAATCTTTGAGAGTGTACGGAGACAATTGTAAAAGTTTACCAAAAGACATAAAAAAATCCCAAACCATTAAGAGATCCCCTACACAATGAATTGGAATATTAAAGTCTCTTGATGGAGAAGGACGACTACTGAAAACTGGATCATCTGGACTAGGCTTCACTAATAGATCATCAATTGGATATTTGATTAACTCTTCCTGAACAAGATAGATTTGAAACAATAAATCATAAGTTTATTTAAGAAGCCAATCAGAAGTCTGTAAGGCATAAATCTATAAATTTTGACATTTGGACGATCTTGTACTCTTTTCTTTTTAATTTTGTAGGAAACAAAATAGAAGCTGAAACTACCACCTCCTTGTGTCTACCTACCTCATGCTTTCTTTTTTTGGTGAATACCACGAGTCCATTGTTAAAGGAAACCTTTCCTCTTAACTCCTCTGGAATGTCAGTTGAGATTTCATGTTTTTTTGCAAGTTTATCGTGTAAAACCCAAGGAGCATTTCGATATGTACATTCACGGACAAAAGACTTCAAAATATTTCTACTAAAAGGTGACTTCTTCTGCACCAAATCTTGAGAACTGACTTCTGCTCTTTCAATAACATTATTGCTTCCATCTAGCCAAGCCACCACATAGCTGACATTTTCAGCATCTTCCTGCATCACTTTCAATATTTTGCAAGGACACACTCTTTCATTCTTTTTTCCGTACAATTGAGAGCCCACAACCAACTGCTCCTTCAACTTATCAGCAATATAATCAACAAGGTCCTTCAAAGGGAGCATGCCTGTAATAGCATTAGACCACTTAAAAGTACAAAATTAAAATAGTGAAGCATTTATATCAGGGAAAGGGTAAAAGCATACTATAACTTGAAACCACACCTGATATATATCCTAAAGACATTTTTCATAGCAATTCTTAAACAAGCATAGCTTTTAAAGAATCAAAATCTATGAATTTTTCTAAGAGAAATTGTCATAAACACTCGTAATAATACATAAGATGAATTTAGCAAACTCCTTCAATTGATGTATATAGCATTGTTTGATGAAAAGTCAGAGTCACACGAATTAATGGCCTCAAAGTCACAAGATGTTAGGCTGCAGACGTATATACTTAGCTAATCCTTCATTAGTGGATCATCATAACTCTTAGCTACCATTTCAAGATCTCCCTGAGTCTTGTGTCCAGACCTTGGAATGAGGCAAGTTCTCCCATAAACTTCTGTCTACCAAAACAAATTGAAGAGTTCCCCACGAGATATATACAAGCAACCTAAAATCATACTTGGCATGGCTTGCTTTAACCAGCAATAATTTAATCTATTATACCAGCTAATTAGCCAAAATTGATTCATCTTCAACCTAACCAACATAGGAGATAGACATGAGGCTTTGGAGAATTTATAGAATAAACAGTAAAAAGCAATACTTGCATTGAACTGCTAACTTGGTAGACTAATTCCTGTAATGAACAATGGAACCAGAAATTTAAAACCATTTTGTAGACCCTTAAAAACAACTCCTAAACAACAAAGGAACCATTCTCTCTCAAATAACATTGTGGATGCTAGCATGGTATACCTTTTGTTCGATCATTCAATTACTAACGTCCCATCTTAAAGTCACCGCCCCTACTGCGGGATTCAATGTGCACATCTCATTACATGTGCTTCTTCACAATCATCTTACTTTCTTCCGCAGGTGCTTATAATACTGTATATTATAAGCTTTTAACAATAACAAACCCTTGTAAACAAAGCAAATTAAAACACGGCTCTTTAAACCATATACTTTAATTTCAACAAATGCAGAAAAAAATCAAAAAATTTCAAATTACCCATGCAAAACAAATGGGCATAACCAATAATAAGCCACAGAAAAAAGAAACAGAGTTCAATTTCCTTCAACATAAACTTTTTCTTTTCATTTTGGACCAAAATAGAACTTACTGTACTGAATAATCCTAAGTGCCGGTGCTATTAATTCTTCCGGAATCTGTTGAACTTTCTCAGCACCATGCTTCTCTGACACCAAAGCCTCTTCATAAGTTAAGCCAGTTTTTCCCGTTACTTTGCACGTCCAAACCCTCTTGCGGTATTGATTTAAGCGGTTTAAATA
This sequence comes from Vigna unguiculata, assembly GCF_037176805.1. Classification (NCBI taxonomy): domain Eukaryota; kingdom Viridiplantae; phylum Streptophyta; class Magnoliopsida; order Fabales; family Fabaceae; genus Vigna; species Vigna unguiculata. The sequence goes on along the minus strand of NC_140800.1, from coordinate 28,040,492 downwards.
ATCACTTGTTCGTGTCAAGGAATACCAACCATTAAACAAATGGTCAAAAATGCGAAAAAAGTGCAAAAATTCGTTACATTGTTCAACCTCTTCTAACTCAAAAATCACGCTCTACTTTTGGTGTATTCCAAGTGATTGAGCGAGACAGGTAAAACGTTATAGAAATAAATGAACGACAAAAAGATACTTATAATCTCGAAATACTTCTTTAGTAAATCGAATTTGAAAAAGACTCTCGCTTGGCTCCAAATCAATCGGTGGCTCAACAAGGGCAAAAGGCTTTCTCCTTAAAAGCGGCATTGGGATACAAAGCCTCAGGTCCTGTCAAATAGAGAAACCCTGCATCGAGAATTCAACACAACACAACAATATTCTTTCAGCCATATAAGAAACCGCAATACAGAAACCACTTGAAACAGCAGTACTCAGGTTGAGGTTGCATGTCATAGGAAAAAAAATGAATGGAAAAGTTTCGAATTTTAGTCTTTTCTGGGTTAAAACAAAATGATCGAATAACAACAATTAAAATAATAATGTTTGTTACTCTTAATTTGATATTTAACCTCGACTAAATGGCGATACATTGAAAATCGAAATGGCCAGCTTTTTGCAGGGTCCGAATAGGGCATTGGGGGTGAAAAAAGAGAAACCCTAGCATGTGGTATTTTGGCGATTTAGGAACAAGCGAAGTTTGGGTAATGAAACACGTAGGCGATGCAGCCATGGGAATGTCGAGAAAAAAAGAAAGAAAAGAATATCGGAGGAACTGACGGCGTGACATGAGCGTTAACGAGAAAGGAGAAAAGGAAACGACAGGAATGGAGGAAAACGGCGAAAAACAGTGAGTTCCCGCCATAAACGAATCAGCAACAGATACTGAGTTAGAGAAAAAGTGGGAAGAAGAGAAAGAGAGCAAGAGAGAGAGAATTGGGAAGTGAGAGAAAGAGAGATAAGTGAGAAAAAAAATATATATCTTACAGAGAAGGTGGGAAGCAAAGAAGAGAGTATGGAGAAGAAGCGTCTTCACTCACTCTTCCTTCGGTCTTCTGTTTCTGAATATTCGAAGTTTGTGAGCGAAACTCTTATATAGCGGCTTCTCTTCTCCCTCCCACCAAATAGTATTTATTTCGAAAATGTTAAGAACACTATTTTAAGTATAAATAAATATAGTCTGATTGTTAACTGTAATAATATATTAACATTATAAAATCATTCCTTATTTAATAAGGTTTACCTATAAATTATACTTTTAAATGCATTTTAGGATTTTAGGAAAATTATGACGATATATTACTTAACATTCTATATTAAATATTCTCTATTATTAGCTAAAATTGATAGAAAAATTATGAAATTTTGCTAGTCTTATATATTTTATAGAATGTAAAAAAAACTAAAGAAATGTTTTCTTAAACACACCTCATTTAAAAAATATATAAAAATATATTTTTACACTTTATTTTATAAAGTACACTCTTTTACTTTATTGTATGTCTGAACTGGATTCTACGGTCCTTGTTGTTATAAATTGAAATGAATATATGGTTATGAGAATGAATTATGTTGTTGATGAAAGAATTTCAAGGAGAAATCCTAGGTGGTACTATTTCAGTGTATGCATTAATATAAGGATTCAATATGAAGGTATCCTTTCTCTAATAACTGCTCACACTTAAGTAGAGTATAGTAAGTTTTGTCGTGAAGAGATGAAGGAGGTCCTAGTCACTGGACTTGATCAAGTTTTAGGCGCAAATAGGGCTTACCCTGTGACGGGTTGGGTGATAACCCTTTGAGGCCAAACTTTGTACAGTTTGGGAACCACTACAGGTGCACACCACCATGAGTCTGATGTCAAGTGCATGTATCCAGGTGATCGAGTTAAGTGTCAATTGCTTCTATGTTATAAGTATATCTTTGTGTATTATTCTATAACATGATTGTGAATGTATATGAATACCTTTGTTTACATTAGCTTACCTTGCGTTGTTTGTATTGCTTGTGTTGGTTATCTCTTTTGCTATGATCACTTAACTGGGTGAGTAGAGGAGAGTGCAGGGGTGACCAATGATGAGTAAGGATGGCAACGGGGCGGAGTGGGGACGAATTTCATTATCCCATACCCATCCCGATAGAAAAAATTCATCCCTATCCCCATACCCAAACCTAACGGGTATCAAACTTTTGTCCCATCTCCATCCCCATCAGGTAACATGTATAATCTCGTACACATACCCGTACCCGTGTTCTAACTACTTCAATATTAATTTTTATAAAAAAAAATTACGGTAGAGAAAACATAATATTATCAAATATTCAACATTAGGAGGATGATTGTTTCTTCCATATCAAATATTATGAAATAAATTATAATTGTTAACATTTTATATTAGAATACCAAATAAAATTTCTTGAGAACCAAAACATTTATTAAATTTGCAAACTACAAACATTAATGAAACTTAGTTGATAAAATTAAAAAATATTTTAAAAAAATATAAAAGGAAAACAAATATTCAAATTAAAATATATTTTAAATGTTTGTTTACTTCAATTTTTTTAAATTCTAATGAATCTATTTTTTATACACTAATAAAAGTTATAATACATCACTTGATCAAAATAACACAAAGAACAACTAATAAACATAATAATAAAATTTTGACATAGATTTTGTATCTTTTGAACTCTAATATATGTTGGTGACAAAAAAAAAAATCATAGCAATTACATTAAATTTTTATATTGTAGTAAATAAAATTTATTTATACAATTAAAGTGAAAAAATTACAGTATGATTAATAATGAGTTAGAAAATAAAAAATAATTAGATAGAATATATTGAAATATTATTCTACATGATGAAAATAAATAATAAATAAAAATATTAAAAAATTAACAAATGTGTGTTTCAAAAATAATTTGAGGAACTATGGAAAGAAATCGCACAAAGGAAATCAAATGTATAATTAAGGGTATAATAAGATGAAAAATACCTTGGAGATATAAGAAAACTTTTTAAATATCAACATATATACTCAATGGTTGAAAAATAACGAAAATTATTTTAACAAAGCAAAAGAGTTCTTCAAATTAAACAAAAATTACTAATAATAAGTAAATAGATTTTTTTATATTACCTTAAATTGAGAGTATAAACATTCTCATGTGAAATGAAAATATACAATAAATAAAAATATTAAAAAATAATAGAAATATTCAAATGTTAGGCATACAAATTTTTTAATTAACATACATCATTTTAACATAATTACATAAAGAATATAATAAGATGAAAAATATATTGGAGATGCGAATGAATTTTATGACAAACCAAATAATTAGAAGAAATAAAAAATAGAAAGTATATATATATATATATATATATATATATATATATATATATATATATATATATATATATATATATATATATATATATATATATAGGCTTACTTAACTAATTGTGAATATTTTAATTAATAATTTAAACAAGGAAGGAGATATGGCGGTGACAGGTATTATGGCGGGGATATGTACATCTCCATACCCATCCCCATACCCAATTGAAAAATTCGGGGATTCCCCATACCCAAACCCAAACCCAGTCAATGCAGGGATTCCTCGTCAAAACGGGGACGGGTTCAGCCAATAACCATGGGGACGGGTTTATTTGCCATATCTAGTGATGAGACTATGGAGTAGGGGTGGCAATGCGGGCCGACCCGGCCCATTTAGGCTCGACCCGCATAAGGCCCACCCGGCCCCGCACACTTTATGCGGGCTGCAAACACTAGCCCGCCCCGCATATTCCTTGGCCCGCAGGCTGGCTCGTTTTTTATTTTTTATTTTTTTTTTATTTTTATGATAAAACTTTCAATGTTTAAAAATTGGGAAACTTTAAGAAGTTCACAAAATTAAGTAAAGACTTTGGGGAATTGGATGATAAATTGATAATTTAACATTTTCATCATATTCATACTATGACATACACAATGTATTCTTTAAATTTTAGCACATTAAAATATACATAATACTTGTCTTTTCTAGCTATACAAGAATTTGAAACACGTTAATGCAAGAGTTCATAAAAAAAGTAATTAACATACACAAGTGCAAGTTTTTTTTTTAATTTTATGCGAGCCTACGGGCTTACTACCCTGGCTCGTCTCGCATTTTTCCGCAGGCCTGCGGGCCGGCCCGAATAGCTAGGCCCTAATTACCACCTCTACTATGGAGTGGGATTTGGTAGCATAGAAGTAGCTTTATTTTGTCTAAGAGATAGAAGGCTCTTAGTTCATTCAGTAGTAGTTTTGTATATATTTATATTTTTATGGTTGATCTGGCATGACTATATTAATATCTATATATTTGTCTTTTCACTATCTTGTTTAGTTTATCATTATCTAATATCTTGTTTAGTAGTTTAAAACTATTAAATAAGATGTTATAACATTTGAAGCACTGTCGCAACCGAAATCACAATGGGATGGCGAATCAAAAATTAAAATTTGTAAAAACAGAGTTTGGAGTCGCCACCAAAGTTATTATAGGAAACTATGGAAAACCATAAAAAAAAGCAAGGTCTGCGAAAAACCAGATTTTGGGTCCGGGAGTCGGTTACGCGTGGGGAAGGTATTAGCACCCCACAACGTCCGTCCTAAGACGGTACCTTTAATTAAATGTGCAAAAATTATGTGGTTTTTTCAAAATATTTAATTTTCCCCAAAAATATTAATAAAAGAATGTACATAAAAACAACAAAACTATTTTTTGATTTTTTGGGCCCGACGAGAATTAATCCTCGCTCCTACGTATCTCCATGTGAATGGAGAATTAGGGTTACATAGTTCTTTATGAAAAAACTATTTGGAAAACTATTTGAAAAATGATTTAATTTGTTTTATAATTTTGAAAACCTTTTAATTTAAATTTTAGTATTATTTTAAAATTGGTGTCACGCGACGCGAGCGGTCGGATAGACACTTGAAATAAATTCTTTTTTTCTAATCTTTTTTTTTTTTATTTTTTTAATCATTTATAAATTTTAATATCTTTTTAAAAGTTATCTTAAAGTAGTTGTGGATGTCATTGCGACGTGAGAAACCAAATAGATATAAAAGAGTAAACAAAGAAAGCTATTTTTTATTTTTAGATCATTTGTATATATTTTTAGAAAAAACAAAAGTCTAAATTGGATGTCATGCGACGCGAGCGGCCGGGCAGACAATGAAGAAAGGGGAAAAATGTTTTTTTATGATTAAAATAAAAGAATGAAAATTGAAAAAAATTAAATCTAAAGATGAAAGAATTGAGAGTGACATACCTTAAAAAATATTCAATATCTCCTCACCTTCTCTCTTTTCCTTTTTTTTTCTTCCTTTTCTAATATTTTTGTGTTTGTTTTTCTAATAGAGATAAAGATGAAAGGTGTCTATGTGGGTGGTAATGAGAGAAAGAGAGGGTAGAGAATGTTTTCTTCTTTTTTGTTTCTACCCCCTTCAATATGTTTTTTTTTTTTGGTTTGAAAGAGAGATAAAAATGAAGTGTGTATGTGGGAGTGGTGATGGGAAAGAACTAGAGAAGTGTAGAGAATTATTTTTTTTCTGGTCATGACAGAGTGCGTATTTATATTCACAACTTGCAATGTCAATGCAATCTCAGCCTTAATTGTAGCGAACAATATAAGGAAGGAATTGGTCATGATAGTAACAAATTATGAGTATTAAAACGCAGCAAATCGGAGCACAAAATCAATCATCATCAATAACAAATCAGAGCACAAAATTAATCCCAATTAATAATATTTATTCTTACCATTTGAAGAGATATTGCTTCTAATTATTATTATATAATTAATTTCTTTATCAGGAACAAAGATGGAAAATATTTGAGTTATTGGGCTCATGAAAATTAATAATAAATTGTGTTCTTCCTCCTTTTTTTTTCTTCTTTTTTTTTCTCTTTTTTTTCTTTTTTCTTTTTTTTTCTAAAATTAAAGTTTGAAAATATTTAAAAAAAAATTTTTTTCACCTTATTTTTTACTTTTATTTTTATTTTTTGAAAATAAATCTATTCACCCAGACGAAATTGGGTGTTGACAGTTGCCCCTCTTTACTTAGATTTTATTAGATAATATGAAAACTTGACTTTTTCATTTTATCCGTAATAAAAGATAAGTAAAGATAAAAACACTAATTTCGTTCGGGTTTCAAAAGAAGATAAATTTGAAGACAAACTTGACCATACCAAGTAAAAGGTCTCGATTTGACACACTAATTCTTTTTGTTGTTTTTTTTATTTATTGAAAAAACCAAATTAGACAAATCCCATTGAGAGGGTTTATTCAAAAGATTCGTTAACCATTACCATGTAAAGGGCCTCAATTTGAAAATTTTCTTTTTTTTTATATTTTTTGAGAAAAGATTAGACCAATCCCGAGGAGAGGGTCTATATCTAAAAGATTTAGTGACTATTACCGCGTAGAGGGTCACGATTCGACAAACCATATTCTTTTTGTACTTTGATTTTTTGAAAAAGAGATTAGACCAATTCCGAGGAGAGAGTCTATATCTAAAGGATTCGATAACCATTACCATGTAGAGGGTCTCGATCCGAAAATCAATGACCATTGCCTCGCAGGTGGCCTCGATGTGACATAAGAAATCAATGACCATTGCCTCGCAGAGGGTCTTGATGTAAAGAGATTGATGACCATTGCCTTGCAGAAGGCCTCGATGTGACATAAGAAATCAATGACCATTGCATCATAGAGGGTCTTGATGTAAAGAGATTGATGACCATTGCCTCGCAGAGGGCCTCGATGTGACATAAGAAATCAATGACCATTGCATCGTAGAGGGTCTTGATGTAAAGAGATCGATGACCATTGTCTCGCAGAGGGCCTCGATGTGACATAAGAAATCAATGACCATTGCTTTGCAGAGGGTCTTGATGTAAAGAGATTGATGACCATTGCCTCGCAGAGGGCCTTGATGTGACATAAGAAATCAATGACCATTGCCTTGTAGAGGGTCTTGATGTATAAAAAGAGAACCTAAATTTTGCTTTTGAAGTGTCGACAAACATTGCGTGAATGTCTAACATTGGTGAGACTTACACAAAAAACTATCATTGTTGACTTTTTTTAAATGATTTTCAATGATTTGGTGGAGTATGATGGATGATTTGATGATGCATGACATGTTATGATTTTCTTTTTGAACCTATATGATGATGCATACATGGATGCGTGGATGCATGGGTGGAATTTGCTTTTTTTCATTTTCCTTTATTTTAATTTGAGAGCAAAGAAAACTAGGCTTAAAGGCTAGGAAAAAAACTGTGAGGCCAAACAAAACTGGATTTAGGGGCCAATGTGGAAATTAGGCTTGGGGCCCAGTGTGGAAACTGGGCTTGAGATTAGTGTGAAATCTGGGCTTAGAAACTGGTGTGGGAATTGGACTTGGGGGTTAGTGGAAATTGGGCTTGGAGGGGCAGTGTGGAAACTGAGCTTGAGTTTAGTGTGAAATCTGAGCTTAGGAACTAGTGTGGGAATTGGACTCAGGGGCCAATGGAAGTTGGGCTTAGGGTATATTGGTCATTCATATAAATGAAAAGGACCAAAATTTGAGAAACATCATAAAAACCAAATTGTGTATTTTTTTTCCTTCTAAAATGAAAGGATTCAATAACCATTCATATGAGTGAAGAGGGTTTTGATTGGAAAGGTGAAAACTATTTTATTCAGAAAGATGAATGAGTCATGTATGCATGGCTTGGTATGATGTATGAATTACCTTATGTATGAATTTTCTTTTGCATTTTTTTTAAAAAACATTCGAATTGTTCTCCATTTCATTGTTATTTCGAATTCATGGAATCATTCTACTTTGATATTTTTTTAGTTTTCCAAATCATTTCTTTGATCTAATCAGCTACTAACAAATCATTTTTTAATCATTTCTTTTGAAACATTATTTGAATGACATGTATGAAATCGTCAAGGGTTTGAAAAGGTTTGAATGCGGTGATGAAGATTAACTAGGGAGTTTCCCCAATTTGAATTGGTCTCGAGACACAAAATGTGTTTGGGTTTTTCCAGTTGTGGATGGTATGAAGAAAATGATGGGAAAAAAAATTGCCCCTGGTGTGAGAGCCGAGGATGGTCTTAGGGTGCAAAAGCGTGTTTGACTTTTCCCAAACGAGGATATTAAAAAATGACGGGGTCTTCACAAGTTGCCCCTGATGTGATCACAATCTTCAATGTAAATAAATGCCCCATTCAGAATGAGTGATGGGAATATATGAATCACAAACAAAGTGACTGCCCAAGTTTGGGTTTGGGATTGATAAAGATGGACTATGTTAAGGTTTGTCAAGGTTTAGGCTTAGAGCAGAGGATACTGTGTGAGCAAAAATGGAATTTCATGAAGAATGAATTGATAAGGGACAACCGAAGTTTAGCTTAATTGCCTGATTGCCCATGCTAATTTTGGAGTTTTGAAAACATGTCAACCAAACATAAACTGCCACAGTGTTTAAAAGAAAATCTCTGAACACACTTTTTCAATCTTTTTTTTTTTTACCTTTTTCATAGAACAAACCTGTTAGCAAATCAAATTTTTCTTCTAAATTAAAACCTTCGAAAGATGACAACCAATCTTTGATCTATGTGGAATTTATTAGGCTTGTGTTGTGGCCAAGGCTAGTGGTATGAAAGTAAATAATAGTAAAGGCCCAAACAAGTGATGTGAGGATTGTTTCAACAAGGATCTTTGAATAATGTTTCATTCAGAATTTGTTTAACTTCTTCTTGTTCACCTTTTTTTTTTCTATATTTTGACCTTTTATTCTCATTCTTCAAACTTTTGTTTTTTTTTCTATATAACCATATCATTTCTTTCTTTTTCTTTTTTCTTTTTATTTTGATATTTTTGTATTGGTGAACTACCAGTCAGATGAAACAAATGCAAACATTATGTCAACCCTCAGTGGAAGGATGATCCTTGTTTAGAGTAATTTGAAAGAAATTTTTTGGAAGGCTCAAATTAGGTAGCAAAGGATAATTACTTTTATTTTATTTTATTTATTTTTTTTGATAAAGAAACATGGTCACACATCATTTCAAATCATGGTTGTTTTTCTCAACAAAAACTTTAATTCATAGGAAAATAATTTAGTTCATGTAACAGGATGTCCATTATTTTGTTCTTTTTTTCACTTTTTTTTTGCCTTATTTTTTGCCTAGACTGTCCTTTAAAGTTGTTAGTCTAGCGAACTTTTCTTCTTTTTTTGTTTTTTTTGTGTGTTCAGAGAATTTATGGTAATCCTTTTTAAGATATGTGTCCCCTTTATGATAATTCTCCATGGAAAAGAAAACAAGGTTTATGGTGGAAGAGAGATGGATAGGAAGATAGATTTGAGCAATTTCATGTATGCAAGACTATATGATGCTTCAAAAGACATGATAACAAACAAAATTTTATTTCTTTATTCAATCCACTGATTTGACCAAAGAATGTTTTATTATTTTTCACATTTTTCATAGGAAAGATTCCTAGAATTTGGTGATAAGAGAAGTGGGAAACAATTTGAACTTATTGTAGAGTATATTTTTTTTTGTTTATGCATATGCATGTCGAAACTATGAACATGGTACCATGATTGGCCACATAATGGAATGCAATGCATGTGTGCCTCGCAGGGCACTTATTCACATGATATGTAAGATTGTGATGAATTTATTATTATATACAAGGAAATGTGAGGGTAAATGACGCAAATAGTCTCCCTTTAGTGCCTTTATTTAACATGGGTTTGATGCTTAAAGTTCTAAGGGAAAGTATATGTGTTCACAAGGATAGTTCCATAATACCTAAATATCAATGTCACTAAAGCTATGGCCCACTTCATGGTATTTCCCACGACGGTTGGTAAACAACAAGAAGTGGGAGTACCAATGAAGCAAACAAACTCTAGTTGGGGTTCTCACAATGACCACTTGGGAAGTACATCCACTGTGACATTGTTACACAATCCCCTCTAATTCTAAGCAACTCAGACCCGGGTATAGGGCCTCACTCATGTAATGAATAAAATGTGTGTGTGAAGGGAGAACACAATGTATACCCAAACCCACAACTAACAATTATTCCAAATACAAAAATAAAGAAGAATATACACATACAATTATTCTAAATATAAAAAAAAGAAGATAAAAAACACATACCTAAAAAAAATGAGAAAGAAAAAATTTGAAGAAAAACCACATCAATTTTGCACATCCAAATAAATGGTCTGACTCTCTAGCATCCCCAGTTGAGTCACCATCTGTCTCAACCGAAATCGCAACGGGATGGCGAACCAAAAATTAAAATTTGTAAAAACAGAGTTTGGAGTCGCCACCATAGTTATTATAGGAAACTATGGAAAATCATAAAAAAGAGCAAGATCTGCGAAAAACCAGATTTTGGGTCCGGGAGTCGGTTACGCGTGGGGAAGGTATTAGCACCCCACAACGTCCGTCCTAAGACGGTACCTTTAATTAAATGTGCAAAAGTTATGTGATTTTTTCAAAATATTTAATTTTCCCCAAAAATATTAATAAAAGAATGTACAAAAAAACAACAAAACTATTTTTTGATTTTTTGGACCCGACGAGAATTAATCATCGCTCCTACGTATCTCGATGTGAATGGAGAATCAGTGTTACGTAGTTCTTTATGGAAAAAACTATTTGGAAAATTATTTGAAAAATGATTTAATTTGTTTTATAATTTTGAAAACCTTTTAATTTAAATTTTAGTATTATTTTAAAATTGGTGTCACGCGACGCGAGCGGCCGGATAGACACTTGAAATAAATTCATTTTTTCTAATCTTTTATTTTTTTTTATTTTTTAATCATTTATAAATTTTAATATCTTTTTAAAAGTTATCTTAAAGTAGTTGTGGATGTCATTACGACGTGAGAAACCAAATAGATATAAAAGAGTAAACAAAGAAAGCTATTTTTTATTTTTAGATCATTTGCATATATTTTTAGAAAAAACAAAAGTCTAAATTGGATGTCATGCGACGCGAGCGTCCGGGCAGACAATGAAGAAAGGTGAAAAAATGTTTTTTATGATTAAAATAAAAGAATGAAAATTGAAAAAAATTAAATCTAAAGATGAAAGAATTGAGAGTGACATACCTTAAAAAATATTCAATATCTCCTCACCTTCTCTCTTTTCCTTTTTTTTTTCTTCCTTTTCTAATATTTTTGTGTTTGTTTTTCTAATAGAGATAAAGATGAAAGGTGTCTATCTGGGTGGTAATGAGAGAAAGAGAGGGTAGAGAATGTTTTCTTCTTTTTTGTTTCTACCTCCTTCAATATGTTTTTTTTTTTGTTTGAAAGAGAGATAAAAAATGAAGTGTGTATGTGAGAGTGGTGATGGGAAAGAACTAGAGAACGGTAGAGAATTATTTTTTTTCTGGTCATGACAGAGTGCGTATTTATATTCACAACTTGCAATGTCAATGCAATCTCAGCCTTAATTGTAACGAATAATATAAGGAAGGAATTGATCATGATACTAGCAAATTATAAGTATTAAATCGTAGCAAATCAGAACATAAAATCAATTATCATCAATAACAAATCAGAGCACAAAATTAATCCCAATTAATAATATTGATTCTTACCATTTGAAGACATATTGCTTCTAATTATTATTATATAATTAATTTCTTTATCAAGAACAAAGGTAGAAAATATTTGAGTTATTGGACTCATGAAAATTAATAACAAATTGGGCTCTTCCTCCTTTTTTTCTTCTTCTTTTTTTCTCTTTTTTTTTTTCTTTTTTTTTTCTAAAATTAAAGTTTGAAAATATTTAAAGAAAATTTTGTTTCACCTTATTTTTTACTTTTATTTTTATTTTTTGAAAATAAATCTATTTATCCGGACGAAATTGGGTGTTGACAATTACATATGCATTAAAACATGTATATTGTGTCAAGCATGTTAAATAAAAACAAAATAAAACAGTTCATGCAACATACCCATAGTACTAAATTGTCAAGGTACGAATGAAGACCATAAAATACTACATATAGTTAATCGGTACAAAGACAAATTTTAAGCACCGCCTCCTAAACCACAACCCTAGCTGTCATGATCTTATACAACTTGTTCCAGTGACATGAGGCTTTCATTCCCTTGAGACATTTAACAAGGGAAGGGTTCACACACACGAAGTCATAACACTTTTCCATGACCTGATCATTTGGTATGTTCATGGCTACTAACATTTCCCAGATATCGTTCTCTACATATTGGAATGTGGAAGATCGACAGAAAATGTCATTTCGTTGTTTAACTACAACCACCTGTTCTTCATATGCCACCACTTGTCATTCAACGCAAGTAGATAATTTTTGACAGTGAGCATTTATCCTCCCACAATGTTCCATGAATCCATCTAGTCTAGTGTGAGCGACACAAATTGTGAATCAACGACATCAACCATGGGAGATTTTCTTTTATACCTTCCACTTGATGATGTACCACCAGATAGAACTGAAGGTGTTGATGGCACCCATGGAGTCAGTCCAAGACTATATGGATCCACGTGAAGAGGTGATAAAGGTGTTGGTTGAGGAGCTTCTTAAACTAGAGGTGACTTAGGGATGTAATCCATCTAATTATTGAGGTCCACATCTTCCATTTGCCTTTAAACTTATTGTCGTACTCTCTGGGCGGTGCAACATTTGTGTCCTATTGTAGAATCAGATCCTCATAACTCCTCCATTAAATCATAATGCTTGATTGAATTAACCTTCCATTTTTCAACGCTGGGCTTAGCCTAAAATTAAATATGGCACATAATAATGTCAAGGACAACATGCATCCTTAATGTTTCATTTAGTTTGACTTTAGTCTTAGGTTAATATGACAATGATTACCTTGATCAAATCACTTCAAACTTCATCTTTAGCATCAAAACGCTATGTAGAGTCATTCTAAGCGAATCCACTTAATCTACTAAATAAGTCATGAACCTCACGTGATTTATCCTTACACACCTTTTGATTGTTTTTTATATTATTTTTGTTTAATCCAACTAAACCAGATTCGTGCAGATGGTCGAGAATGTTATTGTATGCTTGTGACGTCCAACTGCCATCCACCTTATTACCCATTTGAGCTTCATCCACCATAGCTAACAACAATCAAAGGTCCATATCCTCCGTCCATTTAGTGAATTCACGAAAGACAAGAAATAAGTTTGTTGCAATACCTTTTCCCCTATTCATCATCACCTATGTAAAGAAAAGAAATTGTGCAATGATATAAACAAAATAAACATATAGCCATGGGAAACCAAATGCATATTCATGATAAAATACTTAATGTTCATACAATTCCATTACTACAAAAAGTTTTCAAACACATCAATTAACCTCATAATCTCTCCACATTTGATTTTCTATTTCATCCCTAATGTTACAATCACGTCTATAGTCAACTTCATGAACTTGATTAATTGAGTCATCTTCATCTTCTTCCATCAACCCTCGGTCGACTTCTTCAAGTGATGATTCATCATTGTCTACCCCTCGTAGGAAGTTGTGAAGAATGCAACATGCCAACACTATTTTTGTCATTGTATCGAAAGAATAATGAGGTTATGTTCCACTAACTATAATGGCAAATCATTTTTTAACACACCAAATGTCCTTTCTATAACATTTCTCAAAGATGAATGACGATGATTGAACAACTCGCGAGGATTTTGGGGACCCATTCTGCTGTACTCTTTCAAGTAGTACCTAACACCTCTATATGGTGTAGTTATATTTCGTTTCAACATAAATCTTGCATCTCCAAGGTAATATTTTTCTACATAAAAGTCCAATTGTATGTAGTACAACTAATTTTTACATGATGTGTAACCAGTGACGATATTAGCTAATGTAAATCATTTACCTCTTGGAATGACCAATGGGTCCTCTGTAATCAATGCATCCGTCAAAATTCTTGAATCATAAATTGTTCCCTACCACCTAACTAGTACATATGTGAACTTCATGTTAAAATCACAAGTCACAAATACATTTTGGGTGTACCAATCTTTCTTACCTTTATATCTTATTGCTTCCGATCTTGGAATATTTACTCGTACATGAGTTCCATCAATGAACAATCATATTTAACAAAAATAATGCTTAAACTAATGGTAGTTTCTATCACACAATAACAATTTTATTTGGTCATAAAATGTTACCTTAAAGTATGGATAAAAATGACTATTGTTTTGGACATATGGATAAACTTGGTTGCACTACAAAAAAATTATTTTTTATTGACGATCAATTTGTAGCGGTTAAATAAACCGCTAAAAATATTTTTATTTCTGATATTTTTCTTTAACCGTCACAATCTGTCAATTATATTATTTTAAACTTAATTAGTGGGTGTTTTATTTTTCAAAGCTTCTTTTTCACCGTAATCTTCCTCACTCGTCGATCACCACTTCTACTATCGCCAACAAGATTAAGATCTTCACCACAACGGCGACACCACTCACCGCCCAGTCTCCCTCATCGCTACATCTCCTAGTTCATGTATGGACCCTTATGCCATCGAAGAAATTGAGGCTCTTGAAGATCAAGTTGATATTATTCTTGATGAAGTATTTGAAAATTATGATATCATTTTATTATCTATGTTACTTCATGTATGGATTCTTATATGGTTTAAAAAATTGAGCTTATACTGCTATGGCAAGTTCTTTGTAAAAGAGGTCTAATACCAGCTTGAAGAATATTTGAATGTAACAATGTTTTATTTGAATTTGCCATGATATCCTGTGCTTGTTTTGAAACAAACTTGCATAGAGTTTTTTGCAGAGAACTCAACAAGCCACCAAAACTATGATTAATCTTCATTTCTAGCTATTATGGTGTTTCTAAAGTCTTAAAAAATCATACACCATGATGAAAGAAGTCACAGACCCCCTCAAGTGTGAATCATGAATGTGGACATGTGAATCCTTGAAAGCTTGATGTTACTCTTTGTAGTTTACATTATAGTGTAGTTATTATCTTAACACATCATGAGTGGATTTCTCATTTTTTTATTTGAAGCTCAAAGTTTTTTCATTAGTCTTATAATTCATTTGTCCAATAAATTATAATTCATCTTATAATTATGTTCTTTCATATCAGTAATTTCACCTTCTCTTCATTACTCTATTATTTCAATGCTTTCTATAATTTATAGTGTTTCACATGCTACTTTGTAGTATTCTACGTTAAGAAATTGACTATATACATGAAGGAAAGAATGCAGATTGGCTCTGACGAGATTTTAGAAACATAAAGTGGATTCGATTACTTGTAAGTTTGAATACCTCATCTCATTATGCTACTAGTATGTGTTCATCCCTCATGTGATTTAAATTAAGTTCACTAAAGTCTTAAACATGTCATTGCATTTTCATTGAGAAGCAAAGTAATTTTTATAAATGTTGGTTAATGAAATTCATTCTATGAACCTTGCAGATTTCCAATTTAAGTCTAGCAGCCTTTTAAACTTGTTAGGGGAATCCCATGATGCATGTCTCAAAATTTTTCAATAGTAACAATATAAAAAGTAGGAGAAATTAGAGTTTTAGTTCTCTTTTAACAATATAACAGGAAGCATGTTTATGGATCTGTGGGAGTCATAATAACTTAATGAGGAATAATAGGCTGTTGTGAGTAACTTTATTAAATGTGCCCTGTCAACCCTTTTATTGAACCACATCATGTAGATGACAAAATAAAGTTTTATCATTTTCTTAGTACCATGTTAAAATTGAAGTTTATTTTCTCTAATAGTTTGTGAGGTTAGACGAGTTTATCAAACTCAAGACAAGATTTTGAGAAACTCTAGACAAGTTTAGATACTCTATCATTTTGGTATTGTATTGTATTTTAGCATTCTAAACATGAGCAGGTTGAGACATTCACAAAATCTGAATAAGGGGAAAAGGCTGGTGATGCTGAACAACAGAGTATTAAATTTGAAAATTTAAATAGAAGTGCCACTCGAGTTCTCCTATTCCTCTTCCAGCATGTCCTTAAAGAATTGGTACCGGAAGGGAATTATTCTACAAGTAACTATTCTTTCTCAATAAAATCTATTAAAAAAATGCAAAATGCTCTATCTTCATGGTCAACTTCATTCTCCTGATGTGTTCAGTTTAAAGAAACATATTGGATTCCCTTAATCTTGGGTTGTGTTTGAAAAGTGCTAGACATTTTATCTAAGATTTCTTAGTTTGAAATTCAAATATCTGGTTCCAACAGGTTGTTAACCACTATGATCTCTAAATTTCTTTTGATTGAATGATTTATTATCTTTTCTTTTAAAGAATTTCCTGAACAAAATGCTGAGGATTCATTGATATTTGTCTTCTTTCTCTTTGGCTTGGTCTTTATGCATGGTTTCTTTTGTGTTAATGTGAAGTGAATAAGCACATTTTTTCCCACAATGAGTTCTAGTTGGCTTTTCTTTCCCAACCAAAGAAATTTATAATCTGTAATTTAGTGTACTCTTTATTTTGAGTTCATAGGTCAGCAAGATATTTGTCTAAGAGTCACACTCCAACAACGAGATCCATCTTAGCATTGAAAATGGCATCTATTACCGCTTTAGATTCAATACAAGAGAGCTTGCTTGGTTCAGCCATTGCAACACAATCTACACCAGCTTCAAGGATGAAGAGTACTCTTTATTTGGTAAACATTCTAATTCTACTACTGTTGTTTTACAAACTACAAGATTGCCATAATTGAAATATAAATCCATTTAGTCTTTGTTCAGGTTTCAACATTAACTTTTCTTGGTGCTATCAACCTGCTTCAACCATTGAGTAAAAATATTAACCATATGGACTTAAACCCACGACAACAATTTGTGATTCAGGTTGGGCAAAAGCTTTTTCAGGTAATGCAAATCACAACTTTGATTACCATATTAGAAATTAATCATCCTGTTTTGATATCCTGCTAATTGCTTGTAATATAGTTTGTGTATATCCTATAAGAGTATGAATAACTTGAACAACAAATAAAATTTATTTATTTTTATTTGTGATTTGAAACCTTTTGGTTATTTTGATTCAAGAATTATTTTTATTTTTATTTTTATCTAATGTTGTTAGATGTGTCAAGAATTACTCTTATGTCTGAATGTCTACATCTTTGCTCTTGAGATTTCATGAGAAAGATAAGACTTTTTTCAAATCCTTGATATTTGATTGTACTCAATTCTTACAGTTTTTTGGCCGGTTACCACTAGTTATTCACATGAGTTTTGATGAAAAATAATCTTAACCATCTATGTACAATTATATGATGATACAAAGTAATTTATAACTCTAAATACTGATTATAATGTGTCTTTAGATGGCATTCCAAAAGAAGGACTTCAAATAAAAAATGTACCTTTAAGGACCGATGTTCTGAATTTGATGACAAAAAAAGTAAGTTCTTTAATTTTTTTTTTTTTGGATTCTGAGCTTTGTATTGCTTGTGTTTAACATACTATTCTAAGCTTTATTTGTTTTCTAAATTTGATAGTCTGACAAAGCTTCAATGTTGGATGAAGCAATTGAATATTTGAAGTCACTACAATTACAAGTGCAGGTAAATCTTATATATATATACAATAAAATATTGAATGAGCATTCTAATTGGTGATGGTTAATTTTCCTATGTCCATAATTTATAAAATCTCGTCAAGCTTAGAAAAGGATTAAGGAGGAAAGGCAAGAAAAATTAGGATGGAAAAACAAAGTAATAGACTTTTCATTATTACTGAAAAGTGAAAGCTGCATGGTGATTTACAGAGCCAAAAAGGTTGTATTTGGAATTATTTCACTTAGATGAAGATTTTAGGGTTATTGATTGAAGTGTAAGCTTGTTTTACAATAGTGTCTCTCTATTTATCACCGATATACTATATATCTATTGGTTATATTATATATCATATAGTATCCATACCATACATATTAGCTCTGCATGATAATATACTATCATCATTTGTAACGAAAACTGAAAGCAATTTAATTATGCAGATGATGTCTTAAGGAAAGGATTGCTTGGCTTGAGGCCACTAATGAGTACCTTTACAGAGAACTTCATGAATATCGCAGTAGATGTGCTTTTGTAGAGATGCGAAATCGATGAACCAACAGTATGTAAATAGGAAAATACTTCAAATTTAAATGCATGTGGCCTTTTTTCTATAAACACCATCTACTGTTTATAGACATATATAGGAAAGAAAGTTATCATTTCATTTCGTCAGCTTGTATCAAGTTCTTCAATCACACTTTATACTTATTTATCCTCTTGTATAGGTTATATATAGAGATGACAAATAAACCCGTCCCCGTGGGTATTGCCCGAACCCGTCCCCGTTTTGACGAGGAATCCCCGCATTGACTGGGTATGGGTATGGGTATGGGGAATCCCCAACTTTTTCAGTTGGGTATGGGGATGGGTATGGGGATGTACATATCCCCGCCATAATACCCGTCCCCGCCATATCTCCATTCTCGTTTAAATTATTAAAATATTCATAATTAATGAAGTAACCCTATATATATATATATATATATATATATATTCTATTTTTTATTTATTTTAATTATTTGGTTTGTTGAAACTCATTTGCATCTCCAATATATTTTTTATCTTATCATAACCTTTATGTAATTATGTTAAAATGATGTATGTTAATTAAAAAAAAAGTATGTCTCACATTTGAATATTTCTATTATTTTTTAATATTTTTATTTATTATATATTTTTCTTTCACATGAGAATGTTTATACTCTCAATTTAAGGTAATATAAAAAAATTATTTACTTATTATTATTATTATTATTTTTGATTTAATCTGAAGAACTCTTTTGTTTCATTAAAATAATTTTCGTTATTTTTCAACTATTGAGTATATATGTTGATATTTGAAAAGTTTTCTTAGTTCTCTAAGATATTTTTCATCTTATCATACTTTAATTATACATTTGATTTTCTTTGTGCGATTTCTTTCGATAGTCTCTCAAATTATTTCTAAAACACACATTTGTTAGTTTTTTAATATTTTTATTTATTGTTTATTTTCATCATGTAAAAAAATATTTTGATATATTCTATCTAATTATTTTTTATTTTATAATTCATTATTAATCATACTGTAATTTTTTCACTTTAAATTATGTTTGAAGTGGTTAAAGTTATATATATATATATATATATATATATATATAATGATATTTAGGAATAGTATATGATAATTCACTACAAGAAAAACATGAAATAGTGACTGATTTAGTCATTAACCCATATCAGTCACTATTTTTCGTCATTGGTGGTAGTAATTGATTTATTGTCTGAATTAGTGATTAAATTAGTGACCGATTCAATGATCGAATTGGTACTTGATTTAGTGACCAATTTAATTACTAATTTATTTGTAATTTAATGACAAATTTTTTGGTCACTAATGATATTTATATTTAATTTTAACCACTTCAAACATAATTTAATAATTAGTTCTCTAAGGTATTTTTCATCTTATCATACCTTAATTATACATTTGATTTCCTTTGTGCAATTTCTTTCAATAGTCTCTCAAATTATTTCTAAAACACACATTTGTTAATTTTTTAATATTTTTATTTATTGTTTATTTTCATCATGTAAAATAATATTTTGATATATTCTATCTAATTATTTGTTATTTTATAACTCATTATTAATCATACTATAATTTTTTCACTTTAATTGTATAAATAAATTTTATTTACTACAATATAAAAATTTAATGTAATTGCTATGAATATTTATTTGTCACTATCCAACATATATTGAAGTTCAAAAGATATAAAATCTATGTCAAAATTTTATTATTATGTTTATTATTTGTTCTTTGTTTCATTTTGATCAAGTGATGTATTATAACTTTTATTAGTCTATAAAAAAGAGATTCATTAGAATTTAAAAGATTGAAGTAAACAAACATTTAAAATATATTTTAATTTGAATTTTATTTTTCCTTTTATATTTTTTTGAAATATTTTTTAATTTTATCAACTAAGTTTCATCAATGTTGTAGTTTGCAAATTTAATAAATGTTTTGGTTCTCATGAAATTTTATTTGATATTCTACTCTAAAATGTAGACAATTATAATTTATTTCAAAGTATTTGATATGGAAGAAATAATCATCCTCCTAATATTGAATATTTGATAATATTATGTTTTCTTTATCGTAATTTTTGTTCTTTTATAAAAATTAATATTGAAATAGTTAGAACACGGGTACGGGTATGGGTACGAGATTATACCCGTTACCCGTTGGGGATGGGGATGGGACAAAAGTTTGATACCCGTTGGGTTTGGGTATGGGGATGGGGATGAATTTTTTATGCGGAGATGAGTATGGGATAGGGAAACCCGTCCTCGCCCCGTCCCGTTGCCATCCCTAGTTATATATCAACATCATTATCCTACAATAGTTGTAAAGTACACATTATATATGATATATATCAGAACAACCCTTTGTGTGATTATCTTTATTTTTTAGTTAGTTTTATGTAAGGAAATTTTGATTCATGTGTGAAATGAGAATCTCAAATGGTCATGTGGTTGGTTATCCCTTTATGTGTGGACTTATATAAAGAAAAATAGTAACATAGTGAAAAGAGATTAAAAAAGTTCTAAAAAGGAATACTTGAAAGATGAGCTTAAATGTATCTGATTTATGTTATCTGATTTGTGGCAGTTTTTAATTGTCAAAATGTGATATATTTTGTAGCGGTTTTTAACTGTAACAAATGTGATATATATTTTGTGGCGGTTTTTAACCGTCAAAATCTGATATGTTTTGTGGCGGTTGTTAATCGTCAAAATATGATAAAATATAAAAAAATAGAAGTAAATTTTGTAGCGGTTTTTGACTGCTAGTAATTTCTTTTTCGTTTTTGACAGTAATACCAGCGGTTAGATTTTTCTTGTCAAAATCTATTTTTGACATGCGTAATTTTGATGGTTTTTTAAACCGTCAAAAATTTCATTTGTGACGGTTTATAACCGTTAAAATTTGTAATTTTAACCGTCACAAATGTTCACTTTTTTTGTAGTGTTGCCTTGTGATTGAACTAAAATTTATGATTCCAACATTAAGACTGCATTCAACACATTGTGAAAGTGCCTACCAATAGTTTCTCCCCGATCAATGAAAGAAAAATGATACATTTCGATTCTTCACATTATGTCCAATGATGTGCATAAATTTAGCAACTTGTTCCTCCACCGTTGATTGAAAGGCATCCTTAACAAACCCAGTTGCCCTTAACCGATGGCATAAATTAATAAACGCCTTCAATCCCATGCAAATGATGTTGCAACATTGATTAGTATGAACTAAATACGACATTAGTTGCTCGCAATGACGCTCTTTCTCAAGCACTAAGTCTCTAATTGTATTTGTAGTTACTAAACTCAAATTAAGTATATGTAATGCATACCTAATAATGCAACCCATTATCATCATGTTAACTTTTGTCCTCAATTGTAATTATTCTTTTAAGTGTAGAATAATATTAAAATCTACACCTACAATATCGTGTATGAAATCATCATCATTGATAGATGAAAACTTTGTTTCTTCTTCCATGTCAACATCCTTAATTCACCCACCCACACCCACACCCATGCAACTAATCTAAAATATAATTATTCACATTATAAATAATAAAATACTTAAATTTAATTCTAATAAAATGCAACTATATATAAACATTAATATGAACTTTTTCCGTTGTTTAAAATTAATTTAACTAAATTAAAAATACCATATATTCTTAAACCTAAATGAAATTAAATTAAATTCTGCCAATTTATAAAATTATAAAACTGTTTCTGATACAATAGAAATAGAATTAAGACCACATAACACATTTTCTATTTTCTCTTTCTATCTTTCTTGATACAATATAAGCATATCGTCAAACCAACCAACAAACTAAATATTATCATGCCATATTAAACAATTAAAATCAACATATTTTACTCTCCACAGATATACCAAATGAATTCACATACCAAGTTTATTTGTTGACTGAAAGTAGTGTAACACTCCAAATTTAGGATTTCACAAGAAGCTATCATCGCTCCTTTTGTTTAAAAGTGAAACAATTATATCACAAAAAGACACTAAAAAAACTTATAATTTTTAATGTAAATAGGTAATCCAAAACTTTCATCGATAATAGTAATAATAAAAAACAAAGTTCCAATTAAATACAAGAAAACAAAAGAAATTTCCGCAGTCTTCATTGTTTGATTGAAATCAACTAAAGAAATAATAAACCCCCGAGTCCATTCCATTCTCTCTACAATCTACTTCATATCAGAAACATCTACATTACCATCTACTCCCGTATAACGCACACGTTATACAATCATCACACATGCAACAAACACACAAACAAACAAATAGGGGTAAACTAACCATAAACAATGATATTCACAAAAGAAATTCATAAATAAAACATGTCCAATAATACTCAACGTCACATTCAAGTACATAAGAATTATGACCACAATCAATCATTGGTTTGAACACACAAACCCCAAAATCCAAACAATCATACCAAACAAACATAGCATCATTTTCATCTAAAATCTTCAAACATAGTGATTATAATTAAGCTTTGATTTTTCGCGTCCTCTCACCCCACAACAACATCTAGTTTCCTAGAACAGATGGTTCGATGTGTCCCACTATCGCAACCAGATTGTTTCCCTTATTCCTCAAGGAATTATGAGTAAAAACGTCGATGCATCGCACATCGGGCACATCGGGCACTATACTTGCAACGAGCTGAAATGAGGTGAAACATCTTTCCCTTCTCCACTGCTTCACACAGGTGAGAGAGTACAACACTCAAACCAATCCTCTACCACTGTTTCACACAGGCGAAGAGGACCCTTTTTCACTACTTCACACAAACGAAAGAGTCACCACTGAGTTCCTAGGTACGGAAAACCTCACACAACACTTAGTTCCACCAAGAGTCTTTAAGAAAGGCAAAACACTCTCAACATGCACCACATCATAGTTATAGATTGCCAACAAAATACACACCACCACATTATGCATAACAATAGTTCCATAACACATACACACCATCACATCAATGTATGAAATATAGCCAAGAAATCATGTACCCCTGAATTCACGTAACCCATGCATTTTCGTGAAAGAAAAATAGAAAACATGCACCAACCAAATATTCCAACAACACCTATTCCAAAGTTAAACCTCATGGATTGCACTGTGGTCCACAAAAAAATGCCAAAATAAACCTTACAATAGGAGAAAGTAAGTGTATTTACATGTGGACCCTACTCATGCATCATCTCACATGCTACACTAAATAAACAATGGTTAAACCTGCACTACATTCATCTTGACGTGAAAGAACTAAGAAAAAGGATGGAAGAGAAAAACTAATCCATGACAGAAAACCACTGCAGCAACGTGAATGAAAAAGAAGCACATGCCTTTATATGAAAAATAATGGAAAGGAAGAAAGAGAAAACTCACAGCTTATGTTCACGTGAAAGAGAATAGAAAGATAAAAAAACCAAATAAGCTAACCCGTGAACCCATTTAAGGTAGCAAAAGTGAAGAAAAACAATATAATAATTGTTGCACCAAAACAACGAAACAGGAAACTTGGCAATTTACCACCCTAAAGTGGGTTGCATCGTAAATGGAAAGAAAAAAAAAACATATATGGTCCATGGCCTTTTGGAATCCTCACGCTTACCACTACAACATTCCCACGATTCATGCACAATATCACACGTGACCTTAAAGAGCCTTCCACCAAGTTGACTAACATGAGATGTGAAATTGTTAAAGAGTTAAGACTTCTACCAGGCATCATCCAAAACCAATGAACTATCATAGTGATGAAAGTCAAATAAAACCTACCCCAATCATCTAATCAAAATACACAAAAAAGAGAATGTTACATGGGTTCATAAATCCTTGGTTCATAAATCCTTGGCAGTGTTAACATTTGTAGAAACACCCATCTCGTTGTACCTCGTTCCAAACAAGAACCTCACATGACCTTGGCTCCTTTACACAACCACTAAGCATATACATATCCATGTGCATGAAAAACATGCATGATCAAAATTGTGAGGGAAACCAAACACTCCAACACGAAGAAAGAGCGGAATACATACTGCACTGCATGTCTGGAGTAATAAAACAAAAGTAAATATGTGGGTTTGTGCCACCCGCATTCAATATTTGATTCTCTAGCATTTACGGGAAAAGGCCAAGCCAAAAGAAGAAAGAAAAAGAATAACCCTGTGAACCCTTAAAACCCTACACCCTACAACGTGAAAACATACTCGTGATGTCAACGACTCCATGAACAAAAACTATTGCAACATGATATATGGGAGACTACATTCAGAACCCATCACAAAGCGCCTGCAGCACACACATAACACACCCCAAACCAGGCCAAGCACGAAAAACAACAATGATATAGATTTATGCATCAGAAAATAAAACACAACACCACCATACACAAATGATTCAATATAGGTTCAAAATCATGCACAAATCAATACAAAATAAAGAGAAGAAATAAGGTAAAACTTCCCCTACCTAAGGTATCTCTTTGCAGCGTTTTCCTTCTCTACCATAGCCACTCCCGAAACTGCACCCTTGTTCTCTGCTCTCTCTCTCCTTCCTAATTCTTCCCCCTAAAACCTTATAGGGTTTGGCCTTATCTAATCCCACCAAATATTTCAGTTAAGATTCTCTAAATTTGAATTTATTTCTCTTGCCCTTTGTATTATTTAAATCACAATTCAAAAGATAGAAAAATAAAAATAAAAGATTGAACAAAATATGATGCAGCGTAAAAAAAATGATGCAGCATTTAAACAATATATCATGCAGCGTGCATATACGTGACTGAAAAAAAGAAAACCAATTCATGTTATGTGGGCCCTACTCCTTAAAGGAGAAAAAATTTGAATTTAAAACCAACACACAAGGCAAAATTCGACCAACCAAGTTCAAACCCCGCACCTGAACACATTGCACACAATTTCCACCACTAGGCTACATGCCATCACATGATATAACATGCATTATAAGTATTAAAACACTAAATACTCCACAAACCATAATTCGTTAAATTAGATAAATAACAACTTTAATCACTCCTTTAATTAAATTAGTCTTTCCTCATGACTAAAATAACTTGTTATAGATCCATACTAAATTATCAATCACTTTTAAATTTTACCTAAGATATTCCAAATTCTTCCTGGGTCTCACAAGTAGCACTAACCTTTTCACTAGAACCTGAAACCAGCAACAACCACCTCAAATCAACACCCCAAATCAGCACCTCATCATCAACGACCACCACAACCCATTCAACATCACTAACCAACACGAACAACAACCACAAGGAACAAGCACGACACACACCCTACATGAAAGCACAACACATATTAAGGAAAGATGAAAAACCTTCAACCACAAACATCGCATGCACACACAAACCAAAAGACGTTTTCCAACCCAAGCACCTAATCCCATTATCACACATAAAATCCTTTTCTCCCTCTATTTTTTCTTAGCAAAGATTGGATTCCTTCTCCCTAAAATGTATTTAAACCCTCCTACATTCCCTCCCACCCATGGAAACAAACAAAATCAATACATGCATGGTATGCATGCTTCGCGAGTACGAAGAACAATAGTGGAAGAAATGGGAGATCAAACTTCTTACCTTAGCAATGTTGCACTCCAACACCACTTCTCTTCGAAAATGACCTATGTACTAAGCTTATATAGGAGTTTTCTATCGTAAATTAATGCACTCAATGTCCACATTCATGGCATTTTAATATAACCACCTACTCATCTCTCCCCCCCTCTGTAGTCAAATCAACATAATGCATAAGAATCTTCCCTATTCATGCGCATGGAATCTTTACTTGTGGTTACATTGCATGGTTCAAGAATATGTTGGCTAGATTTATTCAAAATAAAGGAGAGTTATTTTTGTCTTTCTACTATGCATGAACAATAAGTACTCACACATCTCTCTAATTTGTGCGGATGGGCTCAAGGGGTATCATCGTTCTCAAATCTAATTAAATCATTTGAAACAAACATGTAACCCATTTGCATATCCGTTCTCCCACTCACTCATGAACAATGGCAAATGTAGAAACAAACACAATGTTAAATCATAATGACTTTGCAGGCTAAAATAGACACATAACATATTAGTTAACATTGAACTTGAATTGTAGAGGAACATGTGGCAACATTGCTTCTTTTTATGGACATTGTTGTGTTTGTACTCCTCATTTCCCCTATTATGTTCACATGGTTTGCTTTTATTCATCCTTAGATTGTTCTCTTTTGCTTTTTACCATATATTGTTTCTATTCTTCACATATGTCCTGATTCCAATCGTCTTCCTTTTGCAACTATAATGGTTGGAGGATGCAAAACAATTGTAGTTCCCTCATGGTGGTGGGAATAAGGGTTTAGGGGTAACACCCATATGCAAATGTAGAGATGATGGAGTTTTGATAACAATTAGAACTACTAAGAACGATGGGAAACAATTTTGGAGTTGTCCTAACTACAAGGTTATATTTATGAAATTTTGTTTAGTTAAATTTTATTTTTGTGAAAATTTATTTGTAATAAATATTCATTTTGTGGTATGGGTAAGAAGTAATAATGGGTAGATGATTGGGTTATATGCTTCTTCATATATTGTTTTTTAACCACTAAGGGATGTAGTTAACTCCATTCAAATTTAAAAACATAAATGGAGACAATGAATAATAACAAGGAATGTCAACGATCATCCATTTTTTGCATATGCACTCCTTTTGTCTAAGTTAATTATAAATTTCTCTCCGATCATTATAATGTGTCTTATCTCAAACAACTTTTTTGCAAACCAACTATTACACATATAAAAGTCACACATCAATAAATAACACATAGACAATCCCAAATAAAATGTAAAAAAAATATATAACTACCTTGGTATCTAGCGGAAGAAATTCATGGTAGCATAACTTAGTGAGTTCGATTTTGTTGAATTCCAGTTTAATTACAATCATTATTAAAATGGGAATTAGAAAGTGTAATATCTTGAAGATGAATGTTGAAAATTGACGGTTGAAACCAAGTTCTGTTTAGGAAGTTCAAGTTTCATGTTATATGAGGGAAGTAAAAAAAAAAAAACTTGATCATAAGAAATGTGCGTTAATTGATTTGGTTATGGTCTGGACCTACAATGCTTCCATGTTTGAGATCATGGAATGTTTATTAAAGGTGTGTGTGTTTTCAATAAATGATTTTTGTCAATTCAATTACTGTTTGATTGAAGATGTTGTCTTGCATTTCCTCCGACCCGAATGTCTTTAACACTCTAATTAGAACACACTTTATTATAATGTGAGTATTGTGGTCGTGTTGTTTCTAGATATTAAAATATTGGAAGTATCGAAAATATTTAAAGAATCTTCTTTTTATTGGATTGACCCATTTTATGATGAAATTAATGTATTATGATATTAAACTTCTCCTTGGTTAAAAGGACGAACCTGTAGTTTTAAATTCTATATGCAACTTTTAAGCTTTCAAGGTTGCCTTCTTATCCTAGAACTTCTTAAATTGTCCCTTTTTCTCCAACAAAACAAAACCTAAAAATTGACTAATTCAAAGTAAATTGCTCAAACACTTGTAGCGTGATTTTCTTCACAATAAAGGGATGGCACGTGTACGGAAAAGAATCGAGAAATGAAGATTTGAATTTATTTATTTATCTATCGTGGTGAGGTTGGAAAGGAGTGACAGGTGGAAGAAGGAGCGGAATCTGAGAGCAACGAAGCATCATCATGTTTGGTGGTCGACTTTTGTCCCCATCAATACTTTTTCTCAACCCATTTTCATACTCATTTATATTCAAAGGTTAAACAATAAGTGCTGTTATGTATTTGAATTTTATAATGAAAGAAGTAGTTTAGAATAAAGAGTACACTAAAATTGATAAACCAATTTCCCAATAAGAATAAATTATTAATAAGATTGACATATATAATACAAGAGTTGTTTAAATTACGCTAAAAGAAAATAAGACGAAACAATTTCATAAAAAGTAATTGCTGCAATTAGTTATGTACTTTGAAATGGTTAGTATATTATTTAACTGCATGAAATTGATAACCCTTCCATCAAAATACAATCTTACTGGAAACTAATTCCGTCTCTCTTAAATATTAATCTTTATTGACTGAATAAATAATACAAATTTCGTTAAAAGAGAAAGAAAACGATAGGAAAAAAATATCCATGGAAGAGTGAGTGGATGCAAATCAATGGAGTTATATCAACCTGTATAAACCTTATTAGTGTTTTTATCCAAAAAAAAAAATTAAATATATTGAATATTTTAAATTTTAAAATTATTCAACATTTATTTGTTTAATAAATAAAAATATAGTAAAAATGTTGAAGAGCTTAGAATTATTCTATTACAAATAGAAGTAAATGACTGACATACCCAAAACTTATGATGTACGAATAATATATGTACAGTACGAATATAATATATGTATCAAATACCACACTGATACGTCAATACATTTATATAATAATTCTTAAAAAATATATAATAATTCTTAAAAAAATACATATAATTGTTATTGTATGTGTGAATTTAAATTTAAATAATATATATTAAAATTATTAATATAAAAAATTATAAATTATTGTAATTATGAAAATGTTACTATTGAATAGACTAAATATTTTATTAATAAGTATTAGTAAATTATTTTAAAATACCATTAACAAGTACATGTACATGTCTACCATAAATAAATATATGATGCAAATTGAAGAATCAGTTATCATAAGCACCGAGTAATCCTCAGTTTAGATTTATTAAGTAAAGCTTCAATTTGATGTTTTATGTATATAATTATTTGATACTAAATGATGCGAAATACAAATTTTATATTACAAACTTTTAAAAGAAAAGTCGAGTTGATATAGATTTAGTTATTAAAATAATATTAAAAATTATTATAATGTGATTTGTTCAAAGTTATTGAGTCATTGATATTAAATTGTGGTTAATTTTACGTTCGAAATATTTATTTTTTTAAAAATAATTAAATATTATACATTAATAAAAATTTTATATTATAAAGTAATTTTATTGAGTTATATATAAACTCAATGAAAAAAAAAACCCTTAACAATCATTATTAATTTGAAGGATTGGTTGGAAAGAGAAGATTTAGCTTTTGGGACAGACAGCTCTGTCGTGGCGGTGCTGTCTCTTCAAAGAAGTAAACCGTCGTAACAGCCATCTTAGATTCTTTTCCTACCTATTTTCAATTCCCATAATAATTAAAAATAATAATAATAATAATAATATTTCTTCACTTAATTTTTTTATATGTTTAATTAATTTAATTCCTCACTAGTAAGTAATAATTGCTTGAACTTCATACGCAAATTCCCTCTCTTACATACATTTACCTCATTTTCTGCAAGCTAACAATTTGTTCACAACCTTAAAATACAGTACCCCACATGCGAATTTCACTATCATCATATTCCAGAAAAGGTTAAAGTTAAGAAAAAAAGAGAAAAAGTAAGAGAATTGGCACTTGATCTTCTGTGAAATCAAATGCTGAAGCTCTTTAGGGCCTATCAGTGTTTCCTCGCCTTCTTCCTCGTCATCTCTATCGTTGTGTCCGTCTTCACAGGTGCTAACTCTCACCCCATAAGATCGAACTCCCCAAAGTTTTCATTTTTAGAAGGTTTTCACTCTTCTTGAGTTTCGTTTGTGTTTCTTCGAGTTGTGGGTTTTGTTGTTGTGCCTTAATTCAGATCTGAG
Organism: Vigna unguiculata; assembly: GCF_037176805.1. Taxonomy (NCBI): domain Eukaryota; kingdom Viridiplantae; phylum Streptophyta; class Magnoliopsida; order Fabales; family Fabaceae; genus Vigna; species Vigna unguiculata. Next base: position 28,010,458 of record NC_140800.1, on the reverse strand, counting down.
ACCAGTCTAAGTTGTATCGCGATTCAGTTGGATGCTGCAGCAATTATTGTTTTTTGTGCTTAATTATGATACCCATTATGTTCATGCTTACGAGGGAAAAAAGATGGGAGCAATGGACAGTAATTTTAATTTCATAGTTCACTGTCTCATTTCATCCTTTCCTGTTTTTTGCCCCTTCTGGACTATAAACTTTTTCTTTTTTTTTTCTTTCTTTCTTTGGTTAGTAAGGGTTATACAGATTGTAGTTTTGGCTTATTTTCTTCAATGCATTTTTTTTTATGAAACCGAAATTGAGTCATGTATTCTGAATTTTCGTCCTCTTGATGTTTTTTTATTTTTTGCAGGTAGTTCATGACATACCCTTTCAGACTTCAATTGCTATTGTGACATGATGACATTTTTCACTTTGGACTGAGGTTAATTTTCTTGAAGGTGATTTGATACTGTTTCAAATTATGAGTGTTGACATAGCAGTTATTATCTGTATGTTTTTCTCTGCAAATATGTTGTAAATGATGATATGATGGTTAACGGTCTGATTGATATGAATCTGTAATTTTTGAGTTGTTTAATTTTTGATATGAATCTCTAATTTTTAACTTGTTTAAAGACTAGCTTTTAACTAAAACTATGTGATAATGGCTTCTCAAAGATCTGAGAGATACTCTACATTCTATCTTGTTATTCATACAGCGACAACAAGCGAAGCTTTTTTTCCACTGCAAGAGATCAAATGACACTATAATGTTCTATTGTAAATTATATATATGGAAAAACCATTGGCCTCTAAATTCTTCTGAATGTTTTGACTATAGTTTTTCTGCTCTCCTGTCTAGCTATTCATATGGAAAAAGAGTTGGTTCATCATTTTGTCTTCAACTGTTGTTATTCATTATTTAAAGCCATCCTTTGTTTTTTCTTTATATTTGTATTTGTATGTCTTAAATCTGAATTTTACGGTATCCTTTGGAAATTCTATCAGACGGCTTTGTTTATTTTTCTCTAGCAATAGCTGGTAAATTGTCAAACTTTGTTAACTTTTTGCTGCCTGATTGCCTCTGCTTCTGAAATACCTTTAACGTTTTATATTCTATTTATTTTTAGATTAAAATCTAGAAAAAGATGGCAGCTGAGCTAGTCAATGGTGCAACAAGCGAGAAACTAGCTGAAACTGATTGGGCAAAAAATATTGAAATCTGTGAGCTAGTTGCTCATGATAGAAGGTAACCAAAATGCTTTTATAACCTTATTCAATGTTGCTTGTTTCTGATTGAACAATGTGAATGAACAGTTGGTGCCAATGGTATATTTGTATCACATGAGACTAAACTCATTTAAATTTGTTAATATATAACCTTTTATGTTTCAGATTTTGACTAAGGAAACTTTGTGAATGTGTGTGTTTTTTCTTTCTTTGCTTAGGAAACGAACCTATGATCTTTACCACTGCCACCTGAGCTTTGCCAAGTGGCTAACTGTGTGTTTGATGTTGGAGGATAATCCTTATGAATGATCATTTTTCTCTGGTCTTGGTGAAATTGATTGCTGGGTTCTTAGGAATAAGTTATTTTTCATTCTAGGTGCACCTTTTTATATTCGATTTTTTTTTTTCTCAAAAGGAAAAGTTGTAACCCTTCAATTAGTTGGCTAATGACTAATATTTTATGCCCGCCATAGTAGTGTGTGGTTACATTTGCTTACATTGTGTTCAAAGTATCTGTAAGGAAACTAAATGTCTGTGTAAGAAGGAATAAAACAAATAGTTGGTTGGTTAGGAGCTTAGGAGGTTATAGTCTTCCTAATAAGAAGACTATATATTTGTGGGTTTTGTTTTTGTGGGGGACGTTTTTTGGTATGTTGAGAGTATAAACAGGATTCTTAGTGTCCTGTGAGAAGGGAAACATCATCCCTTGACAGTGTTCTTGTTGTATGACTGTTGAGAAACAAATAAACGAGGCATATACAGTTCTGAGAGGGTGTTTTTTTGTGTTTTCTGTGAGTGAAAACATCTTTGAATCGGTTTCTTCTATCAAGAAACCTACTAGTACTTATGATTGAAATCTTGGAGAGGTTTTGAGAAAAAGAATCAACTAAGTCTTAAAAAGAATGATCAAATCCAAATGAGCTCTTAATTTACAATTCAAATTAAGTTCATGGTTCTTGTTCACCCTATCTGGGCTTGATTATGAACATAGATGAACATGTAGGATTGTCAGGATAATCCATCCATTGTTTCTGTTTTTAACTATCACGTCTTTTGAATATGCAGGCAAGCTAGAGATGTTGTCAAAGCTATAAAAAAGAGACTAGGAAGTAAACACCCTGATACTCAACTTTATGCTGTCATGGTGAGTATAATGACTTTATCATGAATTTAGTTTCTCGTTATTCTGTGTGAATTTCTAAAAGTTTTAACCTATGCTGAAAAACTTGTATAGAGACAGTTTGAAACCACATAGTTTCCATTGTATCTGATGCAGAAAATCTTGGTTATTTGACATTCTTGAGTTAAATATTTACATTTCTTGCTTTCCTGTTCTGTAGTGTTGTACTTAACCATCTTTGATCTATTTTGCTTTTCTAGTTGCTGGAAATGTTGATGAACAATATTGGAGAGCATATTCATGAGCAGGTGATTGATACTGGAATCATTCCCATTCTAGTAAAAATTGTGAAGAAAAAGGTTAGTTTTCACTGCAAAGACTTCTGTTATCTAGCATTGTCATTTTTTCTTAACCTCACTTTTTTATTCTCTCTTGCTCTTTGTTTGCAGTCTGATTTGCCTGTGAGGGAGAGGATCTTTCTCCTATTAGATGCCACACAAACATCCCTTGGTGGTGCGTCTGGAAAGTTTCCACAGTATTATAATGCATATTATGAGTTGGTGGTAGGTACAAATTTGCGTACAAAACCCTAGGACAGTCTTATGTTTTGATCTGGATTCATTTGATTAATAAGCTGTAGTTAGGCTGTTGACTAGGCAAAGAAAGTTTATTTTAACTCTAATTTTAAAAGTATAAGAAGAGACTAGCAGTCATTTTTCAATTGGCAGCAATTGAAGTTTTACTTGCTTATTTGAAGGGTAATTTTTGTGTTCATATTTAAACTGGATATATGAGGCTAAGTGATGACTCCCGGTAATTATGATCAGGTTATAGTATGGTAGTTGCTTATATAGTTTAGTGTGCATTGTGATGACTAAATGGGAAAGGAACTTTGTGCCATGGTGATATGCCCAAAGGGTCGCAAGAGTACATGTTGGGTTTGTACATCAGGTTCAGCCTTTGGGCCCATGTTCGACGGTATAAATAGAACAAGTCTGCCTCTGACTATATGTGAGAGTTGTGCCTTAGCTAACAACTTAAACTTTTAGTATGGTGGTAAGGACTATTGATCATATCATTTGGTATTAGAGCTCACACATACAAATTTCAAGTTTGATATGTTCTACTCATTTCAAGGTTCTTAGGCAAACTGTTTCTTAGAGGGAGGGAATGGCATGTGTAGAAGGTAGCACAGGTATATGTTTAATTTCGAGTAAAGCTCAATGCTGAGATCCATATTCAATAGCTTAAATAAGTACTGGATTGCATCTGATCCAAAGTGTTACAACATGTCAATAGTTTTGTCTTAGAGCTAATGATGGTTCAAATCCTAGGTTCATACATGTTTGTAATTATCTCAAAGTTTGAGGGCGAACTGTGGTCAAGCTTAAGGTCTAGATTTGCACTTCTATTTGCAGTTTAAGCTTTTGACATGATGGTAAACACTCTTGGTCGTATCAAAAGGGGCATGATTGATCGTGATATTATTATATATTAGAGCTCGAGGCATGATATGGTGGATAGTAAGCATTTCCAGTGTCACCCATTGTTAATTAACTTCTCTTTATTTGTTTCCTAAAGTATTGACTGCTGTAATTTTTCTGGTCCTTTTGTACATAATACAAGTAGTTGCTATAAAAAAAATGATCGCTCGGTTAATTTATTTGTTTTTCCTGTACCTGTCATTATAATTAATGTGCTCTTTGAACAACACAAACAAAATCATGACATTGGTTTTATTCTTTTCAGAGTGCCGGAGTGCAGTTTTCTCAAAGGGATCAAGTGGTCCAATCAAACCATCCTAGTTCACAACCTAGCAGGACTAATAATGTACCAAACAGGGAGCAGGCTGCACCTAGACATGAAGCAGTTGCTCCGCAAGCTGATTCCCAGACTGTCCCTGAATCTAGGTGACTTTTGCTTCAGTTTTAGTAAATTTGTGATTGATCATAGCTTTAAAATTCCTTCTGTAGATGAATATTTCAAATGATTTATTATAGCAAGAGGGATTATTTGCTTTAGTTATATAGATGGAAAATGGGATAAAAAAGATTTATCCAAATATGAATATTTATGTCGTCAAATGAAATGAATGATGAGAGGTAGTAGTTTCAAAATCTTCTTTTGGGTGATTTTTTTTCCTTAATGTTTTTTTGATAAGTTCTTTCTGAAACTCTTTCTTCATATCTCATTTAAATTTACATGTCCTTTGTAGCATTATTCAAAAGGCTAGCAATGCATTAGAAGTACTAAAAGAGGTCCTGGATGCTGTTGATGCTCAAAATCCTCAGGTGACTCCCAACCCGAGAGTGAGTTTTAGAATCTAAAAGTAATTCCATTCTAAATATTGCTTTGTAAATGTTTTCTTTTGTAGGGAGCAAGGGATGAATTCACCCTTGACCTTGTAGAACAATGTTCTTTTCAAAAGCAAAGGGTTATGCATCTTGTGATGGCTTCCCGGTAGGCTGCTTCAACTTTCTCTTTATTAATTTCTTTCGATGCCTTTGCTTCTAGTTTATTGGTAGCTCTAATCTAAGATTTTTCGTTTGACATTCATCCTAGACTGGAATAACCTTTAGCAAGAAGTTTTTTCCTTGTAATTTTCCTAATGTTTATATATTTGTGCATGCACAACCCAGTTATTTATTAGCATTATATGGTTAATCTGTTCCTTAAACTGGTTTTGCATTGATCTTTTGCAGAGATGAAAGGATAGTTTCTCGGGCAATTGAATTGAATGAGCAACTTCAGAAAGTTCTCACAAGACATGATGACCTTCTTGCTGGCAGAACTACAGCAACAGCAACTCGGTTCAACCATGAGGAAGCAGAGGAAGAAGAGGAGCCTGAACAGTTAGTCCGAAGGTGCCTTCCCTGCTTTTGGAATTCAATTTCTTACACTTTTGTAATGTAGGATGATACTGAATTTTCCAAATTCTTTAATCTCTGTATGGCTAATTCCTTCCAGATTACGTAAGGGAAAGGCTTGTGCAAGACCTGAAGATGAGGAGACAGAAACAGACAACCCTCCCTTGGGTTTACTTGGGGAGAGACTCAATCGTCCACTAATAAGACCACTCTCAATAGAGCCACAATCTCGACATGCTGAAACTCGATCTCCACCTGTTGTCATCCTGCCATCACCTGAAGCTGACACTCGATCTCCGCCTGTCGTGATCCCACCACCACCACCACCACGGCCGAAACAGAACGGTGATGTTTCTAATCATGTGGCAATTCCACCACCACCTGCAAAGCATGTCGAGAGGGAGAAGTTTTTTCAGGAAAACAAGGATGGTTCTAATTTGTCTGGCCACATGAGAGGCCTCTCCTTGCATAGTCGTAATGGCAGCAGCTCTCACAGTGGAAGCTTTGATTTTAGTGAATGATCTCTTCACAACCGGATCTTTATCTTTTCTTTTCATTTTTGTCTACATTTGGAGTTGGTATTATTGAAGAAGCTGTTGTGAGGAATTGGTGATTTCTCATTCAGTCTTTGTGAGTATGGAGATGGGAGGGAAAAAAAGGAAACCACATCTGCTTCAGTTTACAAATTACTTGTAATTATGTTATCAGATTATGTGTCATGACCTGAGGTTTGTGAGTTTCAGGTGCAAGTGTTATAACATTTTTTCTTTTTAACTTGGTTTCTAGAAACCACAGTTTTTCTTCCCATGGAACCTTCTAAAAACCTTTAAATACCACATTTACTTGTTCGTACGTGTTTTGCTTTTTTATTTGACTACAGCGAAATCTACATTCAAAACTAGCAACAATTGCTTGCTTAGGTTGTAGATTTGTCTTTTGATTTGATGTGTTGTTTCATCATAGATATTTTAAAATTCATGTAGAAACTAACTATGATAATTGTGACTGATTAAATCGAAGTGAAAGGCAAAATGAAATGGAAACTGAAGTTAATTCTTTTTAATTGATTAAGTAGTAATAAAATACTGAAAACATTGCAAGATAACATTGAAGTTTTATATTATAACAAAATAAACACTTTTGAAAAAGTGATTTTCTCTTAATACACCCTTATTGTGATATGCAGTGAAAGAAAAGCGAGGAAAATTTCTCCATTATTTTTATTTCCGTTTGCACTCTACTTTGTTCCTTGGTTTCCATTTGATATCGTCCAATCTTACTATATAATAACTTTAGCATCACTCTTAACTAGTATCTTTTTTAGTTGAACTCATGGAGACTTACACTACAACATATGTGAGGTACAGTAATATTTGCTTACTTACATTTATTAAAAATGTTACTATATATATATATATATATATATATATATATATATATATATATATATATATATATATATATATATATATATATATTATAGTTACATTTTCTTAAAAATGTTACTATATATAATATTAACAATAATGTTGTAACATTTTTAAAAAGGTCACTGAAGATTATTACACTTTCCCTACTTTTAGTAACATTCTATTATCATAATTATTAAAAGTGTTATTATATGTTGAATAAATGTTATTATAAATTATTAATTTATATTAATAATTATATAATAACATTCCCTGCGAGATTTATTAGTTTTAGTAAACATATTTTTTACATTTATTAAAATTCTTATTATATATAAATTATATTTACTGTAGTAACATTTTTTTAAAATATATGATTATAAATAATCACTAAAAAAACTTTTTATTAACGGTTAACTTTTTTTTTTTCAATAAGCTGCTCAAAAAATTGTTATTTATGATTGTTTATTTTAACCACTATAATTGTTTATATATTATTTTAATATTTTAACCGTTAGAATGATTCAGACCATTATTCACGTGGTGCTTTATTTTCTAATTTATCATGTAAAGTCCCAATTGAATAGAATAATTCTAACGAATGCTGCATGTATATGGTATATATAAAGAAAAAAGGAAATTGACATAAAGTATATAAGAATCAACCATTGCGGTCATTCATAGTATACTCAAAGGAATACTCCAAAGGCACATCACAATGTCCTAACCATAGACTAATCACATATTAGATTAAATTGGAAATTTGCTCACAGAGCAAGAAACTACAAAATAACAATACACAAAGAGAAATGCTTAATAATGAGCTATAAAGGATCCACGAAGCCTAACTACACAACAACTCCCCTGCCAACATCACAATCACCAAGAGTCTCCACATGTGCTCACATAAAAGATTTGGTGATCATCGCAAAAAGGAAAAAGTCAAACAAGAGAACAGACACAAAGAAAAAATGGTCAGCTAGAGATAAAAATAATTTTCATCATATAAGTATACAAGCAAATTTTTAAACAAGCTTTTCAATAAACACACATGGCATGTGAAGGCAAACAATGCAATACTCTCAAACTCAATTATCCAGATTATGCATTGATATAGAATTCTAAAGGAAGTATGCACGTGTGTTGGTTTCTAAACTCTGCAGAGTCTAGACACAAGGAGTTATCACACAACCACACATAAGGTTAATCCATGATTATCTAAGGCCATTATCCTGCTAGAAACTAGGACCTCCTGCCACTCTCACCACATAAATCATTCTACTCTATATGAGCGTGAACGATTATCAGAGTTCAGAATACCTTCTTTGATCTAAACATCTCCTATATAACCACACCACCATGAAATCTCGCCAAGAGTTTCATGGAATTACGTCCACTCATGCCATGTCCATGTTTCTCACACCAAATCCACATTTTATCTCAAGCATTATAATCTCATGTCAATGCCCAACCAACCAATCAAGTCATGTTTCGTTTCACACCAAACACATCAATTACAAGAAAATATAAATGTCACCTCATTCATGCATAGCTTCATACATCATATTTTTAACATTAACTCAGTCAATCACAAGTTAAAGTAAGGAATTAAAATTCTGCAACAATTCTCGCTTAAGCTAGATTGATCTCGCTTAAGTTAGAAATTCTCGCTTAAGCTAGACTGGTCTCGCTTAAGCTAAAATTCTAACAAAGAGCAAAGTGAAATTTTACTGTTCTTACTTAAGCTAGACTGATCTCGCTTAAGCTAGAAATTCTCGCTTAAGTTAGAATAGCAAATTTCCACAGGTTTCAACATGCAAAAAACCCAAAATCTAAACAACAAAACTTAAAAAACACAACCATGAACATCAAACCACCATTTTAAGCATGATTCAAAACCAAAAACATGCAAGACACTAAAAAAAAGGTTTTAAAGTTTAGCTTCCCTTACCTCAAAACTGAGAACTAACACAAGAAACCCTTCAGGGAGGAGCACCAAGACCTTGAGCAGATTTAAGAAGCTAAAAAATAGAACTATGGGAGATAAGAATGAGACCACGATTGAGACTCACATGGAACTAGAGCTACCAAACAGAGAAGAATGAAGGGATAGAGTTTTAGAGCTCAACTTACGTGGTGAAAGATGGTTTCCGCTAACTGGAAGGGGAATTTTGCAGCTGCCCTAGCATAACTCTTATTTCAACACTAAGAGGAAGAGTGAGAACTTTTTTTGGTGAATGAGACAAAATGAGAGAGTTAGGGGTTGGGAGGGGGTCTTGGGGGTACTAAGTGGACTGACTCAGGGCTCCCAAATAAAAACCAAGGCCAAAACGTTGGAGATAGAAAGAAAGAAAAAAATGGGTCTTACTTACCAAATCCAGAACATAAGTTTATCAGTTTTAGATTATTTCCTTATTCAGTTCCGCTTGTCGTTTTCTTCAGGCTATTACGTGCTTTCCTTTGGGATTTAATGACGAAGCTTCTCATCTCCGATGAGGCTAGTAGAGATTTTTTGAATCTTTGTTGCATTTTTGACAAGGTTTATTCTTAGTTATAGATGAAGTCCAGCTAGGTTGCCCCTCTCTTCGATCTCTTGCTCTCTCCAATCTCTCGATCTCCTTCTCTTTACATTATGCAATGGATTTAGGATGCGAGTTTATGTGTTAATTTTGAGAACTTAGATCGATTGGATAATTAGGGCTCACAATTGATTTGCAATGATTCTATTTTTACTTTGCTTTCTATCTTTAATGTAAACACTTTTTTAACCTAATAAGCTAATCAAAATACAAATATATTATCTCTTCTTTGGAATTGTTGTCAAAATAATTTTGGGACTTTTCTTATACAATGCTTGTAAAAGAGAGTCAAAGTATGTGTGGAGAAAGAGAGTGAGATGTAGAATTAATGCAAGAGTTAAGTCGCGTGAATAGGTACTTGCATAGCATGACATAGCAACAACAACAAAAATTGAAGCAATTGTTGAGTTGTAGTACAGTGAAAACCAATTGTGAAGGAAATTATTGACTCGTAACTCAATGGTGAAGGAGTTTAATCAATTGTTCATGGCAGGGGAGCCATGTACCCTGAATTCGGATGCCCGACAACTAGAATTATTTACATTTGTGGTTTATTGTAAGCTTGTTATTTTGGAATGTAAACCTAAGGCCATGATTGTGGACATCTGTGAGAAATGCGATTCATATATTAGAGAGTAAACTTATATTTATTTCTATAAGAGGGGACATTGTCTAATATTTTAACCTGTGTACATGTTATCTTTTATTTTTTTTTATTTGTCTTTATGTTTACATAATTTTATTAATAGGTGTTGTTTGTGTAGGCAAACTAGAAATGTATATGAGAATGTGAAGAGGAAGATTGAGAGAGGAGTTGGTTTTCCCAAATGTATATCAATAAACAATGTAGTCTGCCATTTCTCTCCACTACCCAGTGGAGAGACAATGTTGGAAGAAGGTGCTATATTGAAAATGTAAGATTCTTAGAGCATGAATTTGTGATGTGTGGTTGGAAAATTAAGACTATGGTTTTTGTTATTGCTTGGAAGTTGATGATTGTTTCTTTTGTTGGTGCGGTGATATGGCTTGTCATATTAGTTGGTTTGTGTGTTTTATTTGAAGGAATTTCATTGCTCTGTTATATGCCTTTTTCATGGTTCTTCACATTGGTTACTTGCATGTACACAAGACAAATACTTAAAAACGGAGCTTTACCTAGTTTTTGGAGGTGCTTCCTTGCCTCATCCCTGTACATTCCATACTTCAACATCAAGACTTGTTCTTCCAAGTCTATAGGAATGAGAATGAAGCATGTTAAGCTTACAAATGACTTTTGAGATTTCAGTATCCCAATTAAATCAAATTCTAAAGAAATGAATGATTCAAGTTGTGTTTTCTATATGTTTATAGGGAATAGAATCAAGTTGCTCCTTTGTTATTAAATTAATCACCATTCTAAATTCTTGATTTTTTTCCTCTTACCATTTCTGATAAAATTCTTCATTTAAAATAATAATTTTTGTGATAGTACTTGTTATGTTTTGGTATCATTGATATATTTGATGTTTTTAAGTGAAGAGTTTCACCCAAATTTATGATAAGACTGACAATAAATGAATCTGGGAGTGCTAGTGTCAAATGTGTGGATGCAGTACATAAAAGAAAATGAAAATTGCTAAATTCTATTAGAAGGTAATGACAAACTTCTTTTTTGTTAGCAGAATATGTCATCTTGGTGTTAGAGACCGGTGCTCCCAAATGCTTTATTTAGTATACAAATCTAGAAGTAATGTAATCAATAAGTACAAATACTTTTATCCTAAGAATCTGACTTATTTATTGTATATATATAGTGATGAACATGTACATGAAATTTTTATAAAGTTTTAAATTAATAACTTATTTATAATGTATCTATAAAATAAATATTGTTAAAAAGTTTTAGTAACATTTTTAACATGTAGCCTTTCTATTAAGAAAAAGTTACTAAAAATTTCTAGTAAAAGTTGTTACTTTTCTCTAAAAAAAAATGTTATCATCAGATTTTAGTAACATTTTTATAAAATTTTAGTAACATTTTAAAAATGTTACACTTATATTAAAATAATGTCACTTAAAATTTTTAGTAACATTTATTTAAATGTCTCTATTAATATGTATAAATGTTACAAAAAAATTAATAATAACTTAGAAAATACGTAACATATGATAAAATGTTACTAAATTATATTAGTAACATTTTTCATGATTTAGTAACATTTTTTTGGTGTTACTGTAAATTATATATCTAGTAGTAAAACTTGCTCAGATGAGGCGATATCCGTTTTTCCTAAACTTTCTTCGTAAGTTTTGCTACATGTCTAGATCAGTGCTTGTGTCTGGTCCAGGTGCAAAGAAATTGAACAAGAGTTTCATCACCTTTTACAGAATCTCTTCTGTGTAGATCTTGGCTAACATAACAGTAAAACTGCTAGTGTTCTCCGATGAGTTCACACTTCACAACAAGAATTTGTTATTGCCTCAACTGCTCATCATCTACAACAGCTTAGTAGTTTTCCAACTCATGAAAGCCAGTTTTCCAGTTTAAATACATACAAAAATATTCTATAGTATACAAATTTTCTCTCCCGTCTCAATCCTCAAATACAGTGCCTAAACTGCATTTGAGAACTCCTGGGTGCATGCCTTGATCTGAGAAGCACATGATGCTTAAATTATGGAAATACAAGCAAAACTGAATGGATATAAACTGATCCACTGTCAAGACCTTTTTACATTACTCTAATCATGCCTTAACACATTGTAAAGTGCAGCTTGACTATGATAAAAACTACTCGAAAACTGTGTTAAGAACATGATTTGACTGTAGTATAAAAAAGCCATGTACTGACAGAATCAAAAACTTAACTCAACTAAATCCTGTCTTTAGAGGGCACATGGTGATTCTTCATTCACCTAAGTGAGGGCCATATTCCGAATTGGTGCAGCAAACCCTTGTCTGTAGTGACTTCAAAAAACAAAAGAAGAAGCACAGCCAACATTGCTACTCTTCCATTCCAGGTTTCAGCACTTTTTGTCCAACCCCATTCCCACACTATAACTGGTGGTGGCAACTCCTTGCGTTGTGTATCATATGCTGCCAATAACTCTTCTACACTGCCCAGTGGAACAAGGGACTGACAAAGACCGCAAACTTTCAATCAGATCATAAGATGCAACTATATAGCTACAAAATATATCATCATCATCAAATCTACGGAAAATTCTGTCAGTTTTCAATAATGCTTAAAAGAACACTGAATGAAATATTTCCACCATGAATATAATAATAAATAAAAATAATAACAACAATCATTTCTTATTTTGATTACATGAATCACAAAAAGCCATGAGGTTCAGTTAAAAACTAAATTCTCAGGGGATACTATTCACCACGATGTCACTTTTAATAATATTTTATAATGTTATTCTTAATCTTCCTTTACCTCCTTTTACAGGACTACAACTTATGTGACTCTCTTCACTGGTGCTTCCTGTGACATCTACCTTTTTTCCAAAAGCCATGCAGATTTGATCTAGAATATGAAACATAAATTTATATGGGTGTTCAAAAGAGTACCTGTCGAGCTTCAAGGTCTGAGGCTGCCAGGGCACCGACATATGGGAGACTCTCAATGACAGCATCTGCCAAATCAGAAATGAAAGTAGGTTCACATCCTAGAGCAGGAACACGTCCCCAATTTTGTATACCGGATTCTAGAGCCAATTCTTTGTATTCAACATCAATTTCTTCTAGTGTTTCAATGTGCTCACTGACAAAGCTGTGAATTAAGCAGGGGTTAACAATGTGCATGGGAAGAAACAAGGAAAAGAGGTGGAGAAGATAGAGACAACATTTACCTAATTGGAACAGCCAGCAGACTTTTCACTCCCTTTTTTCCAAGTTCAATTATTGTCTCGTCTGTATAGGGTCTTAACCATTCCACAGGTCCAACTCTACTCTGTAACAATATTATAGTCAACTGTTAGAAGTCCAGAAACAGAAATTCTAAATCTAGGGTATAAAAAGATGGCATGTTTGAAGACATGCGGAAGGACTAATTGTAAAGAACTTCTCCCAAGGAGCTTTCTTTATGGGAGCGTTGGTGAACATGATGATCTATTTTGAATATTATTGCCTAATGAATCACTCAACTAAGAGAATTTCCAATTATTATTTGGGTGAGGGAAATATACTGGCATTTTAGTAGAAAATCTAACAAAGAATAAGTAATAGAAATCAGAACTTATAGAGAATCAACTGCTGAGAAAACAAAAAGGAGTTACCTGATAAGCAAGGGTATAGGGATTAGTTATCTTTCTAGTCTCGAGTTCTTCCATGATCAAGTCCACACATTCCTCCATTTCAACCTTGTATGGATCACCAGCCTCTTCCACATATGCAAGAGGCACCCCATGTGCACTGAAGAATATCATGACCTGCAACAAGCATGAATTACTTGGACTCATGCCAACACAGAAACTAGAGCAACTCTGCTGGAATGAATAAACAAACACTGGATTCTGATTAAAGTATAGAAATGATCTGGTTTTTAAGCTAAATTTGAGTACATTGTCAACAAACACAGGGTTTCCCCCTAGCGAGTTTCCTTCTTCAAAACACTGAAAATGACAATCTGACACCTTAATTCCTCTTTACAAGTCTATTACACAACTTATATACCACTACATTTGCTAAATCATAACCTATGTCTTCCTAATCCGAAATCAATATTAAAATTATTGCCTCATAACATATTAATGCAGAATTGTAACAGCTTAAATCAGATTTTGACTTATCAATGCCTCCCAGTACAGAAGCAGCCTCATCCTTAAGGCTTAAATAAGGAAACTGTCCTTTGCAGTTAAACATTTTAGTTTGGTTCCATAAGTAGGTTTTTAAGCTAGATTTAAGTACAAACATCATCAGATACAAGGTTGCACACTAACAGGAAGTTTCCTCCTCCAAAACATCAATAATAACAATCTGATGACTTAATTTTTATAGTCTTTTTGAGAGTCTATGTCACTATAACTGTCACATCATAACCTATAACTGCCTAATCTGGAATTAATATAAAAACAACTACCTAATAAATTCCTAATACAGAATTATAATTTCCTAAACCATATTTTTCCCTATCAAACTAAATTTCAGGAAATATACTTCTCAGCAATGCCAAACGAAGACATAGAGTAATGACAAAAATTGTCAACACAGCAATCTCAATAAAACAAAATATAATATATCTTAAAAGTCTGATGAAATCAAGCATAGTTAGTTTGTCAATCTGTTACCAAAAGGACAAGATTTGAATTATAAAAAATGTCAAGGAACCATGCCCTTTTTTAAAAGTCGTTTAAATTTTAAACATTAACAAAATGTTGAACCTCGTCAGGGCTGTCAAAACTCTTCAGCTCCTTTTCAATTAAATTTGCCATGGCCTTTATGTATCCTTCACGCTGATACCATGATGGTATTACCGTGTGCTGCATGTTGACTAGATATTCATCCTCTCTGAGAACAAACAATAATTCACAATATAACAGAACGTTAGATAGTTGATATATTTGAAGTATAATGAATGAGATAATATTTTTTCAGTAATCACCGGAATATATTCTCCAGCAGACGTAGGCTTGATCCACTGGTTGAGATTGAGAATTGTGGATAAAGTGGAAGAACAACAAGCTTTGTAATTCCATCCCTTTTAATCTACACAATATATTTTAAGGGATAAATTAATTATAATCAGGTAGGCCAGAAATCACAAAAAAGATAAATGATAAATATCGTTCCAAAAGTTATCACAATTTTAATAAAATTTCATGATTCCTTAATATTTATTTTCAACACTATTATCATTTATTCTTTCTTTGCTAATCAAGCTTAATGTTTTAAATTTGCTTACAATAAACACAGTGATCTTTCTAAGAATCAGAGCTCAACACTTTTGTTCACACAAGCATGTGAATGTGTGCTCACTTGCATACAGTATAAATAGACAAGAAAATATTTCAAGCTAATTACTGACAATCTTAGAAAAAGGTTAGGAGTCAGATTTAATTGGTATTGGCCAAGGCATAACTCCACAAGGATAGAACGCATTGGCTACATGGAAGCTGCCCAATAATGCAATATCAAAGACAATTGCTTCAAGCAACCCTTTGAAATGTTGCAAGCTTCCTTTTAGAATATGAAGCATACAGCTACATCTTTTAACTCAGATTGAAGGACAATAACAGGGAAGAGAATCCACCAATGGCATGATCTTAAACAAATTCTTTTGAAGTTTACATCATGACTACCTGCTCAATAGCTTCTTCAGTGAAAGGATGCCAGTAACGCATTCCAACATATACTTTAGCTGGGACATTCTTTCCCCAAAGAGATTTTCTCAACTCTTCAGCCTGTGAAAGAGCTCATTAGATGAATAAGGACTACTAGGCAACTAATAGAGTCAAACAAAAGTACCTATTTAAGGGAATGATTATGTAATATATCCCATAGCATTATAAGTTGATTGTAAAATCTAAATGGATCACTGAAATTTGAAAACCTTGATTTAGTTGCTTGGAAAAATATTAAGGATGAGGTGACATTGTCCAAGTTAGTAACTTAAAGTACCTACTGGAAAAAAAATTCTACTCTAATAGTAGCCACATATATTAGTTATAATTTATAAATACAATAGCTAAATGAAATTGAAATGCACATGACATTGATTTTTAGAAATCTTTTCGAAATTCTTTTATATACTTTTGTGCTGTTTTTTTCGCTTTACATAATCTGAAGTTGAGAAAAATTGGAAAGAGACAAATTTCATGTATGGTAAATATACACAGCTCAACTCCATTTCAAATATAATCAGTTCAATTTGTAGAAATTGAAATTGGAAGATCCAATGCCTACTTACAAATTTGACTATAAAATATGTCATATCAGAAAAGAAACAAATTGATGGGAAGAGTCATGCCTGTGCATCAGTCATACGTCTGAGAGGAGAGCCACCACCGATGGAAGCATAGCCTTCTTTGCTCTTTGGGGCCCTTACAACCGATACAAATTGGGCCAATGGCTTTTGAAGAAAACTAAATATCCTTGGCAATCGTATTATATCCTGTGTGATTGTACATAATATCAAATCAAACAATAAAGAAATTATAGTTTCAGGTTACTCTCAACCTAAAGGAACTGAAGGATAAAAAATGACAGCTCAAATGCAAAGTGTGTAAAACCAAGTGTATTACCGGGTCGGCAAAAAGGTTAAACAAAAAAGGCTGCACATCTTCTAGAGTCTCCGGACCTCCAAGGTTTAATAGTAACACTCCAATCTTATCATCACCAATACGAGTTGTATCAGAAACATCTTGAGATGTAGAAGTTGCTAAAGATCCTACTGAGAACAACTGTTTGTTGAGTGATTGGTTAGAAACCAAGGATTGTGTTTCAGACCACCATGGAGAACTTCTGAACGATTTGTAATTTTTCAAGGGATTAGTATTAAAAGAAGCCTCTATATGAGCTCCAAAGCAGCGATACTTCTTCTGAGAGGTACAGATTGTCTGTGGCAACAACCTATGAACATAAAAAAAATTACATAATGTTAATCTTGACATTTTTAGTAACAAAATTTTTGACCCAAAGGCTACACACTTATGTAATAGGTGCCAAATATGATCATATTGAAGTTTAGAAAACCAAGAAAAGCTGGACTTTGATGTGCAACTCAATGCCTCAAAGAAATTATACACATAAAAATGTTCGGATAAAAGTCTAGCAGTTTGCAGCTTCAGGGAAAAAAGGGCAACAAAATTTAAATCTGCAAAATTTTTGTGTTCATGGACAATAAACTTGAAAAGGGAACAAAGAGTGCTTGATTCTAAGGATATTTCCTCAGGTAAACCAATCATGTAAGCAAAGTTAAACTCCACCTTACCATCCAAAAAGCAAATAATAATCTTGCATACCTGCATTATTATCCGAGAAATGCCATTTTCATTATTTATAAAAACATTGTCCGATAATCCTTCTTATAAATGCCACTATCAATAACTTAAAAATTTAGAACGGACACTCTTTACTGTGGTTCTGATTAATTAACTCCAATTCAAGTCACGCTAAGAATCCGTTACAGGGATGAAATGGAAAAAGGTGTGGATTCCGAAAACATAGCTCAGAACAGAAAAATACAAAAGCATCATAATCATGAAAAGTGGAACACTTACAGAGGATACTTGAGGTTACGAGAAGCATGAGTGAGGCATGGAGGAGGATGAAGCACATGGGACGAAGAACAAGAAGAAGAAGATGCTGACGATGAAGGGGCATGAATTGGAGAGTTCATAGCTTCAATTACAGTGATAGATCAGCACAGTCCAATGCTATGAGCAAGAACTACCCAGAAATGAATATAGCGAAAAGATGATAACTTTACTCAATTCCAAATAATCTGGAGGAGAGGGTTGAAAGAACTAGCAAGTGGGTAGTTGGGTGAGAATGAGATTGGAGAGAAAGTTTGTTTTTTCCATTTTTCAATGGGTTTAGGGTAGAGGAAGAAAATGTTATTTGTACTGTTGTAGTGTATTGGTATAGTATTGGTACATTAATGCCTCTGAATGTTGAGGCAGAGAAGGGACCCTCTTGAAGTTATGGCTGATGTTGGGAGTTGTGAGGTAGAGGCAGGTGAGGAAACTGAAATCAATTCCGACCACTTCTTTTTGGTTTATCTTAATCTTCACTTCAAATTATTTACTTTTATTTATAATATATATATATATATATATATATATATATATATATATATATATATATTATGTTTATCTATAAATAAAGGGAAGTTCTTAATTTACTTTCTCAGTTCTCAGGCACACACTATGCTTGTCAATTGCAACAGACACGATTTCTCCGAGAGAGAATGTCTTACTTTCAAACTGAGAAAGATATACTGCGCAAGATGATGTTTGTTCTGTATTTGGCTTCTTACTTATGTCGGACATAAAATCGTGATCGAAGATAAAATGGTTAGAAAGAGACTGTTTATGCCAAAATAAATCTTAACTGCACTTTTAATTTTTGTCGGATTTTAGTTATTAAATTGTAATAAAGTGATTTAAAATCTATAACATTTATACTATTCTACACTATTATCTATAACTATATATAAAGGGGATTCCCTCTTTTGTGTCCACATTTCATAATTCCAACTTTACCCTTTATAATTTAATTATTTATTAAATTTTTAAAAATTAACGGTTACTTTTACAAGTTTTTATAAAATTATTTACTTATCTCCTTTTTCTTTTTTTCTCTTACTATTCATCAACAGTTATTTTTCTCTTATTTTCTCCGTACATTTTATTTTATTTTTTATAAATATACTTTTATTTTGTTTATTAAATTAATAACATTACAATATCATCAATTATTAATATAATTCAAAAAATGCGTACACACAGGCGCGATAGCGCCTGTGTTTACACTAGTATAGAAAAAGTAGATTCTTCATTTAATATACATATTTAATTTCTAATTTTATTCTTCACGTAACAGTTTTTTTAATTAAAATAATTTTTTACTAATTTTCTATTTGGCTTAAATACCTTTTTGGTCCTCATTTTTGTAGTGTTTGTTGCGATTGGTCCTTATTTTCACAGAATGTTTAAAATGATCATCATTTTTACCGAATGTTTAAAATGGTCCTCATTTTCGCAATTTGTGTTTTATTTGATCATTTTCTATAACGCCGTTTAAATCATTAACGGAGCATTGTACATGTGGCACGATTTGTATTAGGGTGTATTGGCTTAATTAGATATTTGGGGATAAATAAGTGAGCTAGGGTTTTGGTAGGGAATGTTTGGGCAGTTGGTGAGTTTTGGCAATCTTGTTCCTCCATTCCCAATTGGTATTGCTGCAATCTTCTTCTTTTTCCTGCAATCCCATTATATAGGTATGTTACGGTCCCAATCTTCTTCTACCTCTGATTGTAATCGTTGGAGGCAACCGTGTTGTATCACTTCGTGCACTATTGGTGGTTCAACGAGAAACGAATTCACCCCGATTTGTAGTTGCAGAGAGATGACTGCTTTGAGAATGGCAAGAACTCCAAAGAATATTGGTAGAAAATTTTGGGTACAATCTATTTTTATTTTTGTGTTAATAATAAATTGGTTTTAATTTTTGGTTTATTGATTTACAGAGTGGTGGTTCTAATAATGTGGGCTGCAACTTTTTCAAATGGTGGTGTTGATGAAAATGATGCCATCATCATGACACAAATGAGGCAGATTAATGATTTGGAAAAGGATGACCACTTCAATTTCACCTTCTACTTCAACATCACTATTCAGACCACTGGCATCCCCAATCTCTACTTCAGCAGCCTCTTCATGGGCCTCTACTTCACCACTGTGGTGGACAATAACATTGAACCTATAATCACTCATTGCCCTAGAGTAAATTAAACAGATAAAAAATATGTATTATTAAGCCTACTTTAACGCAATGGGGGACCACTGCTACAATCAATTACAAATAAAATAATGGGAACCTTACACCAACATCGACAACCGACAAACAAACCAACTAAAACTAATACCCCACTGAACCCCACCTACAGACACAAACTACACAAAATCATGGAAGTAATTTAGAAACCATGCAGAACATCACAACAATCGAAAGACAAACAAACCCAAAAATAGAATTACAAAAACCCTAACCCACGAGCAAACACAACCCAGAAAACCCTGAAAGCACTTACCTCGTTGATGATGATTAACTAGAAAATTGAAATGAAGAGTGCAACTGCAATCCAATGATGAAATGGCAAGTATTAGCTGCTTCCTCTGCAAATCTGAACTCAAGAAAGACGAAGATAAAGAAATTTCCCTAATTGCAAAATTTCCCCTAAATTGAAAAATTAACGTTAAATAGCCACCTGTACAGTACACGTAACACACCCTAATACAAACCGTGCCACCTGTACAATGTTCCGTTAATGATTTAAACGGCGTTACAAAAAAAGACCAAATAAAACACGAATTGAAAAAATGAGGACCATTCTAACATTCGGTAAAAATGAGGACCATTTTAAACATTCTGTGAAAATGAGGACCATCCGCAACAAACACTACGAAAATGAGGACCAAAAAGGTATTTAAGCCTTATTTTTCTATTTTAAGTGATATATTTTTAAAATTTAATTAATTTTTATTTTATTTTTAATTTAATTATCTTTAAAATTAAAATAATTATTTATAATAAAATATAGGTTAAAATATCTTTTGGTCCTAACTTTCATCAAGTTTTGTCAAAGGAGTCATAATTTCTTTTTTGTCCTCTAATATGTTCTAATTTTCGCTAATTTTGTTTAATTTGGTTCTTTTTTGCTAACACCGTTTAAATCGTTAACGATCATGAACAATGACTAGTAGTGTCATTTCGTGGTTTTTTTTTAATTTTTTTCTATTTTTTTAGCTAGAGTTATTTTTGGCACTTTTGGGGTTTTAACTCCCACTAATGATTTTACTTAGGTTCCCTCTTTCCTTGGAAGATCCAACGTAGCTAAGAGATTACTACAAGTTTTCAGCAACTCCTTGAACTAGCGTAACTTATCGGGGGTTTTCAAAACTCTTGTTATTGCCGAAGGTTTTCAAAAATCATGTTACTATCGGGTAAACCCCTGTTACTGCTGGAGTTTTCAAAAACCCCCGTTACTGTTAGGAGTTTTCAAAACCTATGTTAATTTCATCATTTGCTTTTTTTGAATGCATATGAATTATTTTTTTTAGGATTAAATATGTTTTTTGTCCCTTAAGTTTCAGTGAAAATTGGATATAATCCTTCAAAATTTTGGCTTAATTTAGTCCTCAAACTTTAGAAATGTATGGATTTAGTCCTTTTAACCAAATTTTGTTAAGTTTATTCGACGTTTCAAAAACGTTTTATGATAATATTTGATTTAACATTAAAGCGAAAATGTGTCAAACGGTGTAAACAATTCAAATACTATCATAAAATTTGCTTAAAACGTTAGATAAACTTAACAAAATTTGATAAAAAAGGACTAAATTTACACATTTCTAAAAATAAATGGCTAAATTGATCAAAAATTTCAAAGAAAAACTAATTCTAAAATGTATTTAAACTTGACGGACAAAAACATATTTAACTTTTTTTCTAATGCACATAAATACATGAAACAATAAAAAATGAAAAAAAGACAAATATTCTAAAAATGTGGTATTATCGTGAATATAAAATTCATTCCAGGAAAAAAGTACAAAGTTTACGATATGAAGGTAAAATAATATAAAATAACACAGTTTCGGTGAAACTAGAAAAATTACATCTTTATTCACAATCATAAAATTAGACAAAATAAAAATCAAATAATGTTCTTCAATCATGGATCTTCAGGTTGATCAAGTAACATTCTTCTATCACGTCAAACTAAGAATACCTATAAGTTGCTGCTCTGTCAGAGGTTCCCATTGATTTGCCAACAGCTGCAACACAACCAAATTTGCAGGACTAAATCCAAGTGCAAGAAAAGAAAAACTAATTTGTCATGGTTATGAGAAACTTGGACGTATAGGTTAGAACACATGTTAATAATTTTTCTTTTGGCACTTGACTACCACTGTCCAAGCAGATTCTCATTCTTATGTTGATATTTATATATATCTTTGAAATTAGTCGAAGATATAGAGCTAATTGATTACAAAGCACAAAAAAAGTACAAGGTGGAGAGTGTTATACTGTAGTTATTAATATAATTATAAAATAGCATATATATGAATAACAGCAAAAGATTATTATGGCTGAAAACTAACTACACAGAATTGTTGAGAACAATAATAATGCAGGAGCATACCAGTTAGGCATGTTCATTGAACTATAGTGAGAAAAGGCAAAGTCAGATTCTAAGGACAAAAAGAAACTATGCTTGGCAGAGCCAAATTCTAAGGACAAAAAGAAACTATGCTTATTGTATTTCCTACAACTTATTGTTATATAAAAGTAAATCAATATCTAGATCCAGTAGAGTTCTTATTGTTGGTTCTGCTAGAAACCAATTAACAATCAAATTATGGGAACAAGCATATAAAACAATTAGTAAAGAATTTGATAGTTCCGCTCTTATAGCAGAGGAAACTAAAAGCTGTAGATGAGAAAGGATGGGTAATCGAATGAAAGAATAGTCTTTTTCATAATACACTTATATGAGATTTTTCAGAATAATATTTTAGGTATTTCTTAAGGAACCAAACAACTTCCATTCATTTTGTTAATGGAAAGAAATAGTCATTATCACTCCATATTCTAAGACTAGGTCTATAGGAATAGGATTACCAAAGTTAGTTGTTTGCAATAACATTGTAAGGCCAATTTTCATACTAAAAATTAAAACTTCCACGTTATTGCATTGACGTTCATGAAACAAAATCTATATAAATATAAATAGAATTTTACCATCATAAAGAGCTGCCACATGGTTGAATCTTGGACAAGGTGTTGCTCCCTTGTAAGTGAGATAACAACATTACTTATCAAAAGCAAATAGATATTTAAATCAAGTCTTTATCAATAGATTGTCACATAAAATTCGAATCTTTAGTTTTTGAACTTGGCAAAAAACAAAAATCAATTATAACAAAGTATAAACACAATTACGTGTAGTGAGGTGGAAGCCATTTCAAGGACTTGAGATCAAACATATGTAGATCATTCAGTTTCCTTCTCCTCCAAACAATATTAAAACAGAATTAGCCATAACTTCATTTTCTCGAGATACTTTTATAAAAGACAAATTACTCTACACAATTTTTTTTTCTGGAAAATTACTCTACATAGAATAAAGATTAGTTATTCTGGAAAATCTAGAGTAAATTAATGGAATATTATTTTTTACAAGTGTTGGTTTCACTTATATCACTTATATGAAGAAATGTGAATGATAAGTATTTAGGGAGAAATGTTCTTATAGGACTAAGTTGTAGTCCACAAATCTCCTATGGTGCTCCAGTATCCAGCTGCTGACTTGACGTTCTCTTACTCCGGTGAAGCTTCGATGACGGCGCAGGTGTGCCTGTAAAAGATACTCCAATGCTTAAGTTAACACTAGTGATGTTAGGGATTCAGAGAATATTTTAATGCACAGTGAATGCATAGAACATTGTGCTATTTATACCTTTTTACTTGTGGATCCTACCTGAAATGGGCCTTTGGATTCCAAAATACCTCTTCAATTGTTCTGGATCCAATAAAAATGGGTGAAATTACCAAAGTAACCCTTGATAGGCTCTTATAGGCGGCCTGTGGATGGATTGGATTAGGTACCACATATTTTGGGGGTTGTTTTGAGTACTTAGTACCTGGTACCCGGTAGGCAGTCATGTGGGGTTTGAAGGTTAGGTTCTTTGTGTTAGGTGATCAGTTGGGTAAAATAGGGTTGGTCATTGTTTATCATGAAGCTTCATAGTGTTCAGTACGTGGCTTTGTGGGATATTGATGGTCGCATATTGATGGTTGCTTACTGTGTACTAAGGGGTTCCTTAGTATAGAGTAAGCGGCTTATTGAGTGCTAATGGTCGCTTATTGTGTACTAAGGGGTTCCTTAGTATAAAGTAAGCGGCTTGTTGAGTATTGATGGTCGCTTCTTGTGTACTAAGGGGTTTCTTAGTATAGAGTAAGTAGCTTATTGAGTGTTGATGGCCGCTTACTATGTACTAAGGGGTTCCTTAGTATAGAGTAAGCAACTTGTAGAGTGTTGGTGGCTGCTTACTATATACTAAAGGGTTCCTTAGTATAGAGTAAGCAGTTTGCTGAGTATTGATGGCTGCTTACTGTGTACTAAGGGGTTCCTTAGTGTAGAGTAAGCGACATGGTGGGCTTTGTATGGTTGTGTATTGTGTATTGAGGGATTTGCACTTAGTTCATGGTGTGGTTGGGACACGGTTGGGACAAGAAAGAGGTGTGAAGGCATACAATAAAGAAAGCGAATAACCTACCGAGTTACCCCGACAAAAAAAGGAAAAGATGGAAAAGAAAAAATGGCAAAGTGGTGAAACTTAAGAACAAAATCTAAGATGGAGCTCCAAAGAGGAGTACCTGAACAAAAGTAGGGATTACACTGTTACGATGGTTGCGGTGGCTGTGGAATCACACTCTAATTCTGGTAACTGTGGCACGATCAGCTTTACTACTTGATGGTGGAAAAATAATTAGTGACTTAGGGCATGAGTAAAAGAAATGAAAAGAAGGAAACAAAATTGATAGCAACATGGAAACGAAAACAAAAACGAAATTGAAATTGAAATGAGACAAAATTGATAGTAGGGAAATGAAATTGAAAGAACAACAAAAATAAAGAGACGAAATTAGAAGCAAGAAGATCTTGGTTACCTTGAACTTGAAACAAAAACAATGGAGGCTCACAAAGGCTACATTTTTTTCCTCTTGGTTAACTCAGTGAGAAAGGGAGAGAATCTAAATAATCTAATTAAAAATTAGGAAAAAAGGGAGAGAAATAAAAAAATAAAGATACAAATTTTCTAGGGGTTCATAAAAAAATCCCCTAGTACTTAGAGAGGGTTTTCAAAACCTCCACCATATGTATTATTTATTGGAGGTTATTATTGTAACATCTTGGTCGAATATTACTATTTTAATCAAATAAAACAAAAGAAATAATAAGGTTGCATTTATTTAACTATCTTTCCCAAAATGCGGGAAGTTAAAACTTTATAAAAATGCGATAGAATAAGAAAATCATAAATTAACTCCGAGGTTCCAACATCATAAAATATCAATAAACTCTGTAAAAGCTTTCCCACACTAGCCTCTCTCCGGTTCTATGCCTCACCAGCACCACCTGCAACATCATCTGTTCCTGTATAACGAATTACACGATCATCGCCAAACATAAGCAGATAAGGTGAGCTAACATATATATATATATATATATATATATATATATATATATATATATATGATCACAAAATCAATGTACACACACACACTCATCAGAGAACACTATCCTCTGATTCCATAAACCATGGTCACCACCATGTTCATCCACGTTCTACATCTTTAGATGATAACCTTAAGATATCATTTGCTGCCACCACATACAAGCCACAACTTGTAGAACATGTGAGGGAAATCATGCTACAGACCACACTCTGCAACACCATGTGGAGTTTCCAATACGAGCCATAGTTCGTACTCTCGACACAAGATTAGCACATCACTGGCCAAAACCTGCAATTGCTCAATCGAGTGGAGACCCTCAGTATGAGCTACAACTCGCACACTCACACCGGTAACACACATCATTCCAAGACACAACTTAAGGAATGTCCAATGTTCATCCTCCATCCCGAGCCATAACTCAAGGGATGTCTTCCAAACCACAACTCAAGGAATGTCACGTGTTTACCCTCTATCTCGAGCTACAACTCAAGGGATAACATTCTGAGCAACAACTCAAGGAATGCTCCAGCAAAGTCCATCCTTAAGGTATCACCCAAAGCCTTGTAGACTACGCACATCCAAAGCATACAAGCCCTGCCCCTGCATTATCGCCTCATTATACAAATGAAACTACTAACACAAGAACTCAACACAATTATTTAACCATGAACCCAGGATATATCATGCTTTCACGAACCTGCCCGCTCGTGGTCCAACCTCTATGAACTTCTCCACTCGTAGTCCAACTCTACGGACCTCCTCGTCCGTAGTCCAACACATGTGATCCATCCAGCTATGAACCTCCTCACTCGCAACAGCCCTCAAGTGTGAGCACGGAACATACGAACCTCCCCGCTCGTATCCTCACACGAGAGCATCATTAATATGAACCTCCCTGCTCATATTAACCACATGTATATCACCAGTCATGAACCTACTTGCTCATGACACTGTCAAGCATCTCTTGGTCCAAGTCCAAACATCACCAACTCAAAAAACACAAGCCAAAAGAGCCCACTGCCCTCTACGTTATCACTTGACACTGCCTAAGCGCCGCTAGGCGACATCCCAACGTAGACCGCTTGGCGGAACTCTCTTGCCGCCAGGCGCTAGACAGATTCCAGAGCCACTATTTTAAGGCTATCGCTTGGCGGTTCGCACCTCACTACCAGGCGCCACTAGCTCTAGGAACATCCCTGGTACTTCTATCGCCTGACGACCTTCCCCACGCTGCTTGACGCTATATCAGTAACGTGCCAGCTACTGGTTTAGCATCCCAACACAATTTTATATCCTCAAACAGTCCATGCATAAGTGTAGTTTACTATTTTACAGGTCTATATTTAGCAACTTAACTCAAGATTACACTTCAACATATTATATAGTTCAATAATATAAATTTGTAGTATGCACAACCATGTACTCCCATGCCAACACTTAAGTGAAACCAAAATCATCATGCTCTCATACTTGCCCAAAACCCATCATGATCATGCAACACTTGATCATTGTGATATCATCAATAGTGGCCTTTTTCATGCACCTATAACATTATGCATTCAAGCTAACATATATAGATTTATATATTCAACATGGCTCAACAAGTACTACCAAAAAACATGATTAGTGATAATGTAATCCTAAAATTATAGTAATTATCATGAAACATGAATTGGTTGAATTGGTTACGCATTGACTTTGTAATTGAGTGGTTGTGTGTTCAAACCTTGCTAAGAACGAATTTAACTTTCTTTTTGCCAAAATTTCTTTTGGCATGGAGATGAGAAGGCAGAGTAACCCTAGCTACCAAGGAAGGCAGCCTAGTGGGCCGAGAGACAACCAAATAATGGTTATTGATTAGCCATTAACATGGAACTTAAGGACATTTTCGGTTTTAGGGTTAATCACAATTAATTAGGGTAGTAATTGAGAGAGAGAAAGGAATTGGAAAGGAGGATTGCATTTCATGTGGGTCATTGCTGTATGTAGAGAAGAATTGAGGTGGAAGCCATTGTGGGAGTGAAAGAAAAGGCTAAGAGAGTTTTTGGTTCAAGGACACATACCAAATTCGAATATTGAGCAAGGAATCCAGATAAGGGGAGCTATCCTTGCATGTTTTATTCGTATTGAATGGATTATGTTACGTTATTGTCAAAATTCTAGGTTTCTACTCAGAAATCGCCTGGCGACACCTTCATGCCCGCCAGGCGATGCATCAAGTGTTGCATGTGTTTTGGGTTCGCGCATGAACCGCTTGGCGGCGATGAACTACCGCTAGGCGGCGCAATGTGGACTACACTATTTTTGTGTGTTTGGTGCAGGAGTCCTCGCGACTTCTGAAAATTTATTGGTAATGTATTATGTGTTGGTGATTATGTTGTAATCTAAACGGAATTGGGTGCTTGATAACGCTTGGATATCATGGGGGCATGAGTGATCATGAGATTATGAGAAGATTTGAAATGAGGGCAATTAGGAAATTGATTCAATAGTCTAGCTTTTAAATTAATTTTTGCATTTTGGTTTCTGCATTTCATTTCTGGGATTGTGAATGATTTTGACCAAGGGTGTGGTGAGACAAGGCGGCGAAGAAGCAAGAGGTATTCGCACAACGAAGAAACTGGGCTATTTCCCCAGGATCTGATACACCGCCTGGAAATCATGTTTTGGGAGGTTGGTCCGTGGTGTAAAGTTGGAGGAATGAAAATGAGGCTCTTGAATTGTTGGTAGTTTAGAATAAGTAAATGAGAGGACATGAGAGTATCCGCCAGGCGGTAATGTGTGCTCCGCTAGGCGATAAACCCAAAACAATGGGTCTGCCTGAAGCTTGGCACCTGGCAATGGGAAGGTCCCGCCAGGCGGTCAACACGTTCATCTCGTCTGGTGACAGTTAGGTTGCGCCAGGCGATAGTGCTGTAGATGTGAGCTTGTGTGTGTTGTTTGAACGCATTAATGCAGACTTGGATTAGGAGATGTTGTGCCATGAGCGGGTAGGTTCATGGATGGTGGTGAACACGTGATGATATGAGCGAGAAGGTTCATATCCAGTTACTCTCGTATGGGGATACGAGCGGGTAGGTTCGTATGTTTCGCTCTCACACTTGAGGGATGCTGCGTGCGGGGAGGTACGTAGCTGGTGGATCACATGTGTTGAACTACGGACGGGTAGATTCGTAGAGTAGGACTACGGGTAGAGAGGTTCGTAGAGGCAAGACCATGAGCGTGCAGGCTCGTGTGAGCATCATAAATCTTGAGTCAATGGCTAACCATTGCTTGTGTAAATTGAAGGTTGAAAAGCATTAGGGTGTTAAGGTCTTGGCCAAGAACTAAATGGAATAAACCAAGTGGGCGAATTGTTAATTTTATTAAATTGATTGATTTTTTATGCTTTTAAGCTCACCCTTTCTATTTGTGTTTGGTGATGATCGTGTGACTTGTCACGCAGAAGCAGATGATATTACAGGTGATGCTGATGATGCATAGAGACAGAGATAGGGCTAGCTTGGGGACTTTGAGCTAGGAAAATTATTGTGTTTTCTACTATTTTGTCGAATTTTGAGAAATTGTATTAACTTTATTGCTCGAAATCTTTAATTCATGGCTCGTTGATGAATGTTTTAAATTTTCATGCGTTTGGGAATAATAAAATTACGACGTTTTGATTTTCAATTCTTATTTATTTATTTAATTAAGTAACTTCTGGCAGGG
Organism: Vigna unguiculata; assembly: GCF_037176805.1. Taxonomy (NCBI): domain Eukaryota; kingdom Viridiplantae; phylum Streptophyta; class Magnoliopsida; order Fabales; family Fabaceae; genus Vigna; species Vigna unguiculata. Next base: position 27,981,610 of record NC_140800.1, on the reverse strand, counting down.
ACGTTACAAGTGATTTTTTTGAAAAATCTAGAAACGTGAAAAACCAAAAAAAAAAAACGTATAAACAAGCACCCATGCTTTTCATACAACTCGCAATTACACAAGTAAGAATTAAAATCACAATATGCAGCTCCCCTAACCTGGTTTCCTTGCTTTCAATTGCCAAAACTTGTAATCCTTGTTGGTAGCAACGTCCCCCTTCTTGACTTCTTCTAATGTTCTTTTCCAGCCCTCTTATAGGGCTAGGGTTTCTACTTCTTTACATTCATGCTAAAAAGTGTTTTGGCAAAAAAATAACTTATTTTGCTTCAACCAAGGTTTAAGCACACAACCACACAATTACCAAGCCAATGCACAACCAATTAACCAATTCATATTTCATTATAATTCCTATACTTCTTGGATTATATTATCACTCATCATGCTCAAGCATATTATCAAAATAATAACTAATTAAAATAACACACAATTGGCATACACAAGACTCAAACCCAAGTTCCCTCATTATAACTACATGCTCTCAACCATTTGAGCTAATGTTGTTCCATGTCATAAAAACCAGCATTAAATGTCATACAGACTCCCACTACCTGCCTTTATTAAATAATTATTTATTTAATTATTTAAATTTCTCGGGTCTTACAATTATAACCCTAAGTAATAAACCTTATCTAAAATTACATATTCTTGTAGTGGTATATCTTTTATTCTTCACATCATTTCTTTTATGAGTCTAGCTAGCATATCTTTAACTAAATCAATGCATAACACCTTATGATCTTAATTTTTTTTTTTGTATTAATAATCGGTTTGGAAAATCATCTTCTTTGGTCAAAGTTATTTCATAGAGTACTTGGGTTAAAGTTAAAATAAATGCTGCAACGAAGGATTGTCCTAGTTTGACTGCTTGTGATGATATCTTTTGAGGTCACATGAAGAAATATATTGACAACTTTTCTGCTTTGTTAGAAGTTAAAAACTCTCTTTGTGCTTAACTTATAGGAGCCAGTTATGTAATGGAGTATGCTTGGAGTGTTGGACTTACAGTGTGATTATGTTTTGGTGTGCAAAGCCTGCTCTGCACAACAAAATGTTTCTTGGATTTTAAAAGGCAGATGAATGAAATGTTTGACGATTTGTAATGATGCAAAATCTAAAATTCCACATATTTTTAGGAAAGGGAATGATTGTGGTGATAAATTGGCCAATTTGGGTTTGGTAAATAGGGAACAATTTAAATGGTATCCTTTTATGTCTCTTAGCATGAGTATTTTTTTTATGATAGGTATCGACTTCCTATGTATAGGATTGTTTAGCATCTTTTGAAGCTTGTCTCGTATTTTTTATTATGAGTTTCGTGTAGTTTCCTCATTATTCATTATTCTTTATTTTTTCATTTCAATAATATTTTTCATATGATGACTACTTATAGATATTCTTTGGGACGTGAGCATAACTGAGATGTCAAAGTACATAGTAAAGTCTAACATAATTTTTTTATTAAAAAAACATCAATATATTATTGTCAACACCCAATTTCGTCCGGGTAAGAAATAAAAAAATTTTCTTTAAAAATAAATAAGAGAAGGGAAAAATAGAAAAAGTGAACATTGATTTGAGTATAGATTAATTCTTACTTTTACTTTCGTCTCATTTCAACTTTAATTTAATTTAATTTTGTTTTATTTAATCTTGTTTATTTTATTTTATTTTATTTAGTTTTCAATTTTGATTTTAATTTTAATTTTAATCTTGTTTTGTTAATTTTTAATTTTATTTCGTTTTATTCTTTTTTTAAAAAAATTAAAAATTAAAAAATAAAAATAAAAAAGAGGGTGAAGATTGAAGTCAACATGTCCGTTAGCATTTCCTCTCTCATGCAAGGAAATTTTGGCAGCATTCATACTTTGCCACTTTTGCGGGTTTTGACATAAAAATGGAATTACCATGAAACCTGCATCAAGGTGCACCACCGCAGTCTGGCATGGCACACACACAATCATAGCATGGCAATTATAGCACGTAGGGTGGCTGGAAGAAAATCAGCCTCATGCTTTTGATCATTGGCAAAGATACAAACAGAATATACATGGAATGGGAAACTGGCATGTAAGAACATGAGCAGAACCGTTTGAAAAGAAAAAAAAACTTTCAAGCACAAGAGACCAACTCACTCGCAGAAGAGCGGGGGAGAGTTTTCAAAAAGCCAGTTCATAATACACAACAGGGGGAATTCTATCACAGGGAGCAACAAAGCAACAAAAAGGAAGAGAAAGAGATAACGAAGAGAACAAGCAGCGGGGAGAAAAGAAAAAAAAACTTGAGACCACCAGCAAGCTAGGGAGTTCTGAGAGGTAAGCACAACACCAGCAAGCTAAAGGGCTCCGAGAGGTAAGCACAATGCCTCTAATACTTGAATGAGCATGATGTACGTGTGTTAAGATTTGTGCTTCATCTTCTGAATGCCATGACACTGTGTTTGTTGCATTGCACTTATATGTTTAACTGTTAGGCACATCATCTAAATACTTCACGTGCCCTGTTGTTGGTCGTGCTTAACGATCTTCACGCCACAATCGCAAACGATTCTCATTCCCAACCGAGTCTTCACTACCTCCACCTTTCTTCCATTACCAAAGATCCACAAGCTCGCAAGAGCACCCAATCTCCTCCACTATTTTAAATCACACAATCATCATCTTCCTACGCTGAACCTGAACCACCCTCATCCTCGTCTTCATTGCTCACCTTCAAGAAACTGCCAAACCAGAACACAGACACACACAACACCATAAACCGTTTTATTTTGCAGAACACATTCTTCGTCATTAGTAGAAATCACCTATTGTTTCTGTTGCAACCCCATCCCCGCAATCTCCATTCACACCGAACTGGAACAGAATCCATAAAAGCATCAAAGACTCTCCTTTTATCTTCCCCAATCACAGACTTTCAATCGAAACAGAGAGGAAAGAAAAATCGCCAGTCAGAGTCTCGAATGGTGGTGGTCTTGGTCGCGATGGCCATAAGATTTAGTGTTTAAATGAGCCACTTCGACGCAAGAAGAGGAAGTGATGAAGGATTTACCCCAACCAAGGATGGATGCACATGCTTAAGAAGATTAATATTGTTTAGAAAGGAAGTTCACTAATTCTTCATCCCTTTCATTTGTGTTTGTTATTTTTGATTCCCTAAGTTGACTTAGTTGAATCAACTTTAGTTGACTTGTTGACCTTTGACTAGGTTTGACTTGTTGACTATAATTGACTTGACTTAAGCCAACATGCTAATCTATGTTTATTTGCTTTGTAGGTTAATTATGAGTAAGAAAGCAATGCTAGGTGGCGCATGGTCATTGGGGAGCATAAATGATGTGGAGGAAAGAGTAAAGCAAGTGTACCTATGTACCTTTGGTCTTCTTTGTTTTTAGCACACTTTGGCCACTTTTTGGAGACATATGAGACACATTCTTTGTCTCCTTTTGTGTTAGAACGAAATTAGCCTTGCACATACACCATAGTTGACTCTTTTGTCTCTCATTTTTGTAACCTTATTTGACCTAGTTTCTAGAAGCTAGGGTTAGGTTTTTGTAGAGACATCCTTAGGTATCTTTTATTTGCTTAGAGGCCCCTAAACTCTTCTATATGAGGGGTGCTCCTAGACATGTAAAAGGGTTGAAGATTTTGAAGTAAAAACACTCTTGTGTCTCAACCATTTGTGAGAGTTTCCTCCCTAGGGAGTGAATACTTTTAAGCCTTATCTTGCATAGCAAGTGGCGGCACACATCCACTCATCTTCAAGGTTGCCATGGCTTCTAGCCTAGCCTTGTAGTGGCGTGCTTCTCACATTTTTATCATTTCTTTCCTTTCCATTTTATGTTTTCTTCTTCCTTTAATTGTTCTTGGTTTTCTATGGTTTATGTGCTTTCTATTTCCTTTTTGTTTTGAATCAATCCATCATCTTCTTCTCTTGAGCTTTGTGAAAGGAACCTTCACATCTAGATAGCTTGCTATCTTAATGTCCAGTGGAGATTTCACTTAGCTTTCTTAATCAACTCACACCATATTCAATCATCTTAAAAAGGAACAACATAATCCTTCATCATTTGGAGTTGTATTAGTAAATATACGTGATATTGTATTAGTAAGTGATGATAATGTAATGTTATTAAGTTAATATATAAAATAAAATTATATTTATTAAAAATAAGGTGAAATATATCAGAACATATGAGAGAATAACTATTGATAAATAGAGAAAAAGAAAAGAGTAGAGATAGACGATTTTATAAAAAAGTTTGTAAAAGTAACGGTCATTTTTAAAAAATTTGATAAATAATTATATTGTAAAGGATAAAATTGGTATTATGAAATGTGGACACAAAAGAGAAAATCCTCTTTATATATTGTTATAGATGTATCTTATTTCACTAATCTTTATACCTCTTCATTAATATAATATATGTATAAAACAAATAACTTCAAACTTTGAAATTTTAAAAAGAGTTTAAAGAAGATGGAGTTTTAGAAAGATGCACTTCAAGAAAATCATTAAATAACAACTAATTTAAAAAAAATAGTCATTACACTTACTAAGTTAGACACTAAATATGTAAAATAATCTTTATTATTAATAAAAAATATAATTAAATCAGAGTATAAATTATAATTAGAGGCTAACTTAGAAGAATACAATCATACTAAGTAGCTAAAATTTAATTTTGATATCTAATGTTACCAATTTAAACTATTTAATTAATAATAAATACTATTTTAAATGTAACCATTTTTTATTTATCAAATAACATATAATTTAATTGATATAATGACTAATTATCTTTTATTTCTAAATTAGTTATTATTTAATGATGTTTTTTGTAGTGATAAGATTTATAATTAAATAGAAAAAATAGGAATGTGTGATTTATTTATAAACTTTTCATTTTTTTAAATGTATAAATCTAATAGAGGTCTTACATTCTTTAAATACCAAAATGTTTCATTTTAAAAATTCACTTATAAGAAAAAATGGAAAACTGGGAATAAGACTATCTCATTGTATCTTCCAACTCCTAGGTTGAAACACCTAATTTCAAATCCCATAAGATTTTCATAGCAGTAATATATGTCTCTACTTGCAACTTTTTGTTATCTCATGGATCTACAACCTTCGTTAATCTAACCTTATAAGATGAATTTTATCCTTAGCGGAAGATGTTTAATTTGTAAGTTTTATAATTAATGTCATATTATAATTTTTTAATCAATTTATGTAATTCAACTAATAATTAATTCTAGTGTTGCTTTAAACAAATACGTAAACAACTATTAAAGATTATCTAAGTTGAACATTTTTCTTATAATTAATTTTAATATCTTAATTTTAAATTTGTGTAGATTTAATTCTTTTAATCTTATAATAAAAATAATTTTCGATGTCTTATTACTAAAAAAATTTATATTTTTTATCAAATTTGTTTGAATTTTTTTTAGAAAATATTTATAAATTTTGTTACGAAAAAAAATTTGTATAAAATTATTGTCAATTTTTTTGCAAAATATTTTGTATAAAACACTTTTCGTAATATATTTTATAAAAAATACTTACAAATTTTATAATTTTATAAAAAATAATTACCTAAAAAAAATTATGTGTAAATTAAAACTCTTAAAAACTATTGCCAAACATTGTTCCCATTTGTCAAATAGTTCGCACTTCTACGTGAAGAGATACATTTCTTTATACAAACAAATTTTATGAACTTTTATAAAAAGAACACTCTTCAAACAAACACATCTTTTTTAAAAGACAATACAAGCTTTTCATAGATGTAAAAACTGCTCACTAATTTTGAATCTCTCGTGTTATCTGGTGTATATATTAGCCACCAACTTATTCAGAGACGTGAAGCATGCATGAAAACTGCAGCATAGTCACTATATTTTACTTTTCCCCTCATATTACGTTACTCTTGGTACGTAAGAATACTTGAATTCTTCAGTAAAGAATCTATTTTCTCCATGCACCAAGAAATGCATCCCCTCTCCACATATTATCATCATTCTTTCACCATCTCCAACTTCTTCAACTGATCGAGCATGTTTCCTGGTCCCAGAAGAATTAAGATGAGAGCTTATGCTACCAAATGCTTCTCTTCATCCACTTTTTTGTCTTTTCTTCACTTTGTGGTTCTTTTCTTTATAACTTCACTAGTTCTTGTTTCTTGTCGGAGTCTTCTTGCTCCTTTCTATACACCTCATGTTTGTCGGAGGGGACAACCAACTTCATCTTTGGATGCAGAAAAGAGAAGAGTTTCGATATTACATGATGAAAGAGAGACTCCATCTCCAACTGCATTTTTCAATGAAGTATTTTTATCTTCTTGAATCAACTTGTTAAAAGGGACCAAGTCCTGTTTCATATAATTTTTTTATTTTCTTTTAAATATAATGTACTTTCTCATGCTTTCTTTTGTGGGGTTCTTTTCTTTCTCTTATTACATCGTTGGTCTTTAGGGTGATGAAAAGCTTGACACCAAGTTTGTGCAAAAAGGTACGGATAAAGAGTACTTTAAAGGACAAAAGTACAGCGAGTTAAGAAGAATTGAAGAAAAATTGGCCAAAGCAAGGTATTCAATCAGAGAAGCTAGCAAAATTCGAAATTTGACATCAACCCTCCAAGATCCAGACTATGTTCCTCAAGGTCCAATTTACAGAAACGCCAATGCCTTTCATAGGTACATATATACATAAAAATAATGCATGATAACCACCTACGTTCTTTGAACATGGTTGAAAATTTAGCAGATAATCTTACTCTACTTTAGTTTGTGTTAATTATAGTAATTTGTTCACAGGAGTTACTTAGAGATGGAAAAGGTGTTCAAGGTTTTTGTGTATGAAGAAGGGGAGCCACCATTGTTCCATAATGGTCTAAGCAAAGACATATATGCCACTGAGGGGAGATTCATAAATGAAATGGAAAAGGGGAGGCACTATCGTACTTATGATCCAGACGAAGCTTTTGTGTATTATTTGCCCTTCAGTGTGGTTATGTTGGTCGAATATGTGTACGATCGAGGCTCCAATTATAATCGAGATCCCCTTGGCCTTGTTGTAAAAGACTACATACAGACTATAGCTTATAAACATCCCTTCTGGAATCGGTCTCTGGGCCATGATCATTTCATGCTCTCTTGCCATGATTGGGTAAGCAATGACCTCTCTCTGCTAAATGAACTGAATTCCTCAATTACATTATTTTTATTACATATTTAATATCAAGAATGTGACAAAATTTGCTGAGTTAATTAATACTATTTGGATACTGTGCAGGGTCCAATTGTATCTAGTTACGTGGATCTCTTGTATAACAATGCCATAAGGGTTCTTTGCAACGCAAATACATCTGAAGGATTCAAGCCTTCAAAGGATGTGTCATTTCCAGAGATTAAACTTATGGACGGGGAAGTCACTGGTCTAGTGGGAGGGTATCCACCATCTCAAAGGACCATCCTTGCTTTCTTTGCAGGTCACCTGCATGGCTATATAAGATACTTGCTCCTACAGACATGGATAAACAAAGACCAAGATGTGCAAGTTTATGAGGAAATTCCTGAAGGAATGTCTTACTACACAAAGCTTAGAAGCAGCAAGTTTTGCCTTTGCCCAAGTGGTTATGAAGTTGCCAGTCCCAGAATAGTGGAAGCAATATTTGCAGAATGTGTGCCAGTATTAATTTCTGATAGCTATGTTCCACCCTTCAGTGATGTGTTGAATTGGAATTCATTTTCAGTTCAAGTGGCTGTGAAAGAAATTCCCAACATCAAAAAGATACTCATGGGCATTTCAGAAAGCCAGTACTTGAGGATGCAAAGGAGGGTGAAACAAGTGCAAAGACATTTTATGCCTAATGAGCCCCCAAAGAGATATGATATGTTCCATATGACTGTCCATTCCATTTGGCTCAGGAGGTTAAATATCCATATTCAAGATCAGTAATGTAATTTCCACCACATAGATAGCATACATCTAGAGGATTTTCATATGTAAATGATGAGTAATGGAATTAGCAGGTTTTGCAGATCTACAAAATTGTTCTCTCGTGTTTGTTAAAAACTCTGGAAACTGGAATATATTGACTAGTAATGTTTACGTGTAATAGATTCATCGTTTATCAACATGATCCATTGCTTGGTACTAATATTGAGGAAGAGATGATGATAGTAACATTTCAATGTGATTCTAATTCTTAATCTTTGAGTGTAGCCATGTTCATTGAATCCACTGAAAGCATTCTTAATGTACTTGAGTAAATTCTCTTGCAGATAAAAACAGACAATTATTGTAGTGTCAAGTCAATTTCTAATGTAATCAAACAACTATTATTATTATGAATAGCGATCATTGATACACGAACTATATTACACGAACAGAACCATAAATATAATACAGATTAATAGCTGACTTAAGGTACACAAAACAAAAAAGGTGACTTCTAAAACAGTGCACAAGAATTTTGAGAGTTTTTAACTAATTTGAAATTCCCCACTTGCATGAACCTCTTTGACCCTCTTATCATACTCATCTTCTTCATCCTCCTCTTCCTCCACTTCTTCATCCAAATCTTCTTCACCTTCCCAACCAAAACCTTTGACCAGCCTAGACACTGGAGGTGGATTTCTTGCCTCTCCAACAATTTTCATTATCTCGTCCACACTTTGAAGGTGAAAGTTTGGACTGTCCCTCTGGTAATACATAGCTTGAGCTGATTCAGTTAGCTCCCTTGGAAGATTCTTCAAAAACCATGGGTGTTTCTTAATTTCCTTAATAGTAATTCTCTGTAAGAAATAAAGAATATTTTGTAGCAGTTAGCATCCCAAAAGTAGTTAGTTATATATTCTCAAGAGCATGTTGTTTGACAGAAATCACATTTAAACTCGTCTTTTGCTTCAAGGATGTGTAAAGCCACAGCAGACTGAACTAAAGACACAAGTAAAGCATTCAAAGAAGGAATGTAAGGATGCCAAAACCATATGAAGACCTTGATTAAAAAGGATAGAATCAAATTCTGGTAAACTAACAAAGGGGACGTTTACTTTTTTTCTTTTCCTTGAAGTTCAAAACATAAAATAAAAATACAAGCAAATGTCCCTTAAGTGTTTGAATCTGAAAGTGTTACAATTTTATAAAACTTCCCTCAAAATTGTACATCAGCCTCAATTTCATGATATCCAGACACTCATGGAAACCGTCAGAAAAAGAGTATTTGGAAAAAAGTAAAAGGAACATAAAAGAGGTCCTAATTAATGTTGTTGGGGATAAGATACACATAAAAGTCAAAAGAGAAATGGAAACACTCCAATCATACCTATCGAAGAAGATAAAATAAAGGCTGGGTATAAACTTCCTCTATAGGTATAGCTTTGAACCAGCAATACGGTGTATTTTATCAGCAAAGTATCTTCTGAATATGTTCTATTCATTAGCAGAATGGTTCGCAAGGTTGAAAAGTAACTTTAATACTTAAAAATATATATACTTTAGACAATAAAAGAGGCATGGAACACATATGATATGACATGATCTGATCAGTTGCAAGTCTAACCGAATTGCAATGAAAGTGTAAGTCGAGTTCCTAAAGCAATATTATAACATACCCTCAATGGATTTGCAACAAATATACGAGAGAGGAGTTGTCTACAATCTTGAGATATGTGAACATAGTCAGGGATTTTGTATTGAACAGCCATTATACGCTGTAGAATAGAACAGGAAATCAGGGTAAAAAATAACATAAGAAACATTATGCAAATCAGTAGTATTGAAAAGGAGTAAGCATACCTGAATTGTTTTCCTAAAATTCCTAGGGTCATCCTGATCCTCAAAGGGGTATGCTCCAACCAGCATGACATAAAGTGTCACTCCACACGACCATACATCAGCCAACTAACACAAATTTTGAAACAGAAAGTACATCATAGAATCATTAGCATCGGTTCAAAAGTGAGCATGTAAAATACTAAAAATATACTTGGTAGCATATCAGAAGAACAAAGCAACAGAACTAGGAAAGATGAAAGGAACTCTAGAGAACCATATGATGCTAAGTACCTTTCCATCGTACTCTCGCCTAGAAAGAACTTCCGGTGCTATATAAGCAGGTGTTCCAACTGTTGATTTAGGTCGTGAATGCAGCAAAGATGACTACATCACAGACATGAAACATTAAAAAATGTTTTAACGGTAACTGAAATTTTAAGCTGGATGATGCTAATTCCAATACCTTGGAGTAACCGAAGTCACAAATTTTTAACCGAGGAGCAGGGCTTCCATCTAAAAGGGTGTTTTCTAGCTTCAAATCTCGGTGGCATATTTGCTGCAAAAGAACAGTAAACGAGCACAAGTGAGAGACATAAAATGATTTTCAGTAAGAACCTGGACCTGCCATGATTTCCCACAAACTTGATCATGAGCATACCATGGTATGACAGAAATGGACACCAGAGATCAGCTGCTGAAAGAAATATCTAGCCTGAACATTACAACCAAAGGAAAGTGAGACATAACATTATTGAAACAAAAAGAAAGGGAGAAAATTACCAGAGCTTGTGAAGTTATTAACCTCATCTTCACTGAACCTGCCAGCACTGCATATCCTCTCAAAGAGCTCTCCTCCTGCTGCATACTCCATCACAATTGCCAAATGTGTGGGAGTCAAAACCACCTGCCAAAGCAACATCTCATTATAGAAGAAAAGAGACAGCAAATAATTCATTAACGTGCAGTGCTAGTGCTCAACACAAAGTGATCCGGCATGTTAAATAAAAGGAGTAAGTTAAATTCCTTGCCTCCTTGTAACGAATTATATTGGGATGCCGAAGGGACCTGTGGTTCATAATCTCCCTTGCCACGTTCTCATCAATCTGAGAATTGAAGTAGAAGAAAAAGAAAAAACAGGTTAAAGTTTAAGCCTTTCATCTATTAAAAAGTAAAGACAAGAAATCATAGCGGAGTTTATTAACAAATAGTCAATACAAACAAGTCTCATCTATTTTCAGTTATGCTTCAATTCAAGTGGTGCCATCTCCTTAACAATAAAAACACAAAAGGGTTGTGGGAAAAAAAAAACCATAAATTGATGGAATTATTGTATTAAAGAAGAAACCTTTGGGCCACGCTCGATGTATTTCATGGCTACGAGCTCCTTGGTGACCCTGTTCCTCATAAGCCTGGCGACCCCAAAATTGCCAGCTCCCAATTCCTTAACAGCCTCGTACTTATCCATGAACTAGAAAACAGAGAATCACACCACCATTCTATGTTGTTCTCACTTTGATCAAAAGGGTATGCAAAAAGTGGTGGCTTGATGGGAACGATGAAGAAGAGAAGAAAGGGTAGGTGAATGAATAATGATGGGTATTGAAGCAAAGCAAGAGTTGGGGGTAAAAGGAATTGTGAGTGGGTGCAGGGTGGACTTGGTTATCGGTTATGTTTGTCAGTTGCTTGTGTCACTTTATCCATTAATAATCGCCGAATGATTCACTCAGAGGTTTAGAATGTGCAGTGAGCGTGTGTTTGTGCTTTGGTTGGAATTGGATGTTCACTTTAAGAAGAGGTTTCTATAAGTGACTTACCTTCCATGTTCCAACATCTTCTTCAGAGTGGGTCCCTTCGAAACTAGTCCTTAATTAATTCCACTATTCATTAATTAATGGATATATCTTTTAAAATACAAATGTTAGGATTTTTTTAACATCTCAACATTACTTTTATCTTTATATCTATATTTGTTTGAATTTTTCTTTTTAGGATTTTAGTTAATTCTTTTAAATGTTTTTCCTAACTTTTTTAGAATATTTAAATTTTACTTTTATCTTGTTTTAATTAAGTATTTCCTTTATGTTATCAAAAATTTTGTTTCAGGGTTCTCAAAAATATTTCATTTTATGCTTTTTTACAAAAATATTGAGAAAGAGTATTTACATGTACTATAAATTTCTTTTCTTATCTATATATTTAAATAAATATATATGTATATATATTTATGCATTTTTTTTTTTCGAATCTAACTTGATTTATGTTTATGGTATGAAATGTAGGCTCATAAACTTCATCATCTTTACAATTTATCCACAATTCTTAATTTTTCTTATATCCTATTATACAGCATTAATTTTAAATTAAATAATAAATGCTTACCATATATTTCAATAATTTTATATAATTATTTTCAAATGTTCAATTATTTATTATATGAAAATGTTTGCTTATTTATTACAGATAATGTATAATATATTTTCTAACATAAATTATTTATTTTATTTAAAATATTTAATATTTGAGATAATTTTGTACAAATATTCAATAATAATTTATTTTAATGCTTTAATATGTGTTAACGTTATTTTTTATTAGGCTTAAATACCTTTATCGTCCTCATTTTCGTAGTGTTTGTTGCGAATGATCCTCATTTTGACAGAATATTTAAAATAGTCCTCATTTTTACCAAATATTTATAATGGTCCTCATTTTTGCAATTCGTGTTTTATTTGGTCCTTTTCTGTGACGCCGTTTAAATCAGTAATGGAGCACTGTACAGGTGGCACTGCTTGTATTAAGGTGTGTTACGTGTACTGTACATGTGTGGTAATTATATATTTGGGGATAAATAGGTGAGTTAGGATTTTGGTAAGGAATGTTTGGGCACAAACAAACCCCAAAATAGAATTACGAAAACCCTAATCCACGAGCAAACACAACCCAGAAAACCCTAAACCCACTTACCTCGTTGATGATGATTAACTAGAAAATTGAAATGAAGAGCGTGACTGCAATCCAATGATGAAATGACAAGTATTAGTTGTTTCCTCTGCAAATCCGAGCTTAAGAAAGACAAGATGAAGAAATCGCCTCCAACGATGAAGAGCGCGACTGCAATCCAACTCAAGCCCTAATTGCAAAATTTCCCCAAAATTGAAAAGTTAACGTTAATTAGCCATCTGTACACTACACGTAACACACTCCAATGCAACGTAATACAAACAATGCCACATGTACAATGTTACTGATTTAAACGGCGTCACAGAAAAAGACCAAATAAAACACGAATTGCGAAAATGAGAACCATTTGAAACATTCAGTAAAAATGATGACCATTTTAAACATTCTATCAAAATGAAGACCATCCGCAACAAACACTACGAAAATGAGGACGAAAAAGGTATTTAAACCTTTTTATTATTATTACTTCATTTGTTATTATTGTATGCATATTTTAATTTAAATATAATTAATCAAAGTTTTAAACATAAAAATTTAAATTTAAAATTAAATATTAATATCCATCACACGGGTATAAAATATAGTTCCACTGTATACCAATATTTATTCTCATTATTGTTTCTTCTAATTTAATTTAATTTCATTTCTTCATATAAAAATGTGTGTAGATTAAATTAATTAAGATGCAAGACTTGTGAAATGCTTCCAAACTAAACAAAATCAATCAATAAATTGTATTCATCGAAACCTGATATTAAAAAAAAATGGAATTATTGAGAAAATACCTCAATTATTTAAAATATTTTGTTTTATATAATATCATTAATCATGGTAAATTATTTAGAATTTATTTGACTTCATCAATAATATTTTTAGTCAAATTAATATTCTTATTAATTATTAATCACAGTGCAGAATGTAAAGCCCACTTTTCATTATGCCCTTTTATTTAAAGGATGCCACAAACTATTGGGCCTAAGGGCTGGCCCAAAGGGAAAACAAACATAAGTTTGCCCTAACACACTCTTCACTCCTCACTTTCAGAAACAGTCGCCTTACTCTCCTCTCCTCACCAAAACAGTGCTCTGCTAGGTTTGATCTCCAGCCTCCGTCGAGTTCGCTCAAGCTCTTTTTGCTCAATGTAAGTTACCCTTCATCTCAGATCATCCCTTCCTTGGCATGATTTTTGTGTTTTCCTAACTAGGGTGCTGTAGTGAGCTCATCTTAAGTTCTGTTCCGCTATTTTTCCAGCTCCTAAGTCTCTTCTCAGAGCTGTTGTGCTCTATGTTTGCTTGCCAAAGTCCCGTATTAACCCCTTTCCAGGTAAGGGAAGCTAGAACCCTCTTGTTTGGTGCGAGTGTTGTTGTCTTGCTTTTGTTTCGTGATTATTGAGCTTGTATGCTGCTGTGGATGTATGAGATGGTTGGCAATATTGTTTGGGTGTGAAAATATGTCTGTGGCAGGGAGAAATAGTGGCGAGGTCTGATACACTCGCCCAAGGTAGCTTGTCTTGCCTAGGCGAGACTTACAGAAATAGATCAGGGCTGCACTCGAACTCTAGCTCAGGCGAATGCTCTAGTTTTGAGTGAGGCACTGTCTTGCTCAGGCGAGAGACACTCGCCTAAGCGATAACGCGTGAGAGCCTTGAAATGTTTCTCCTGTTTTAGCCTAGGCGAGGAACCTCACCTTTTGGCGAGGGGTTGTCTCGCTCAGGCGAGAGGGCTCGCCTAAGCGAGCCTGCGAAGGTTTCCTAGCGCCCTTGTCGCGATCCCGCCTAAGCAAGAGTTTACCGCCTAAGCGAGGGCACTCCTCTCGTCTGAGCGAGGGCTCCTAGCTTGACCGAAATCTGCTGCAGGTTACGTTGTTTTCTGCACTTGGTTAATTGGATTGTTTGATTTATGATATATTCTATATACTGCATGAGGTATGTGAAATGAAATGCATGGTATGATCTTTGGTTATAAATTGGATGGATGTGATTGTGTGATCTTGACATGTGAAACAAATGAGATGGTTGGTAATTAAAGTGGCATGGTATTAGCATGAGATGAAATTCCATATTATGGTTTGAGAATAATGGGTTGGTATGGATTCACTAGGAATAGGAAAGAGGTGGATTCTTGTCTTATCAAGTCTAACCAAGTGATTTCCTGTGTGTTAGTGAATCATAGCACCTCCTCGCAGGAACTCTCCATCCTCCCAAGGCGATGCACCAGATATCGCAAGAGCTATAGAAGCCATGGTAGCTGCTATGACGCAACAGAGCACGACCATGATGAAACAACATGAGGCATCGATGCAGCGACAAGCAGCGTCACTAGAACAACAACAGTTGGTAATGCAGCAGATGGAGGCTACAAGAATAGCTGTTGAGGATGCTCACTGGCAGCATATAGAGGCCCTCTGCTAGTTGGAGGAGAATAGGACGGCTGCACCCGCCTTTGGTCTTGAGTCACGACCAACAGTCAGGGAGTGGAGCCTAGAAGACTTCCTGAAACATCATCCGGTGAAATTTGACGGTAGAGTCAGCCAATATGTTGCAGACTAGTGGCTGAAGGATATAGAGAGGATCTTCAATGTGAAGATGTGCTCGACAGAGAATCAGTTGTCGTTTGCTGTATACATGCTCACCAGTGAGACAGAGCATTGGTGGATTTGCATGAAGTCCTTCATGGAGGAGAGGGACGAGCTGGTTACGTGGGAGGCCTTCCGGGGAAAATTTCTCTCTGAATATTTTCTCGGCAGTGTTAGATATGTCAAGGAGGTGGAGTTCCTCCAGTTGAAGCAAGGAGGGAAGTTAGTGATTGAGTATGCAGAAAAGTTCAAGCATCTCAGCCGCTTCTACACTCTACCACTCGATGATAAATGGAGATGCCGTAAGTTCGAGAATGGTTTCCGCGGTGATATCCGCTTGATGGTGGCTCCCTTGTCCATCAAGGACTTTGCTGCTCTGGTGGAGAAGGCCAAAGTGATAGAAAAGATGAAACGAGAGGTAGAAGGTCTGCGACCGTAGAAGATCGGTAGACCATCTGGGTCCAAGCCGAGGCATGAAGAGCGAAGGAGACCGTATGATAGACCCCACCATCAGTCCCAAGGTTCTAGGAGTTTTCCTCCCCAGCAAGGTCGAGTATAGTGTTATATATGTGGAGGCCCTCATCTGAGGAGCGCTTGCCCGTGCATAGAGGGCTATCGCAGGTGCAACAACTGTGGCAAGGAAGGCCACTTTGGGAAAGACTGTCGCACCCTTGCTAGAGTAGTGACACGACCTCCGATTCAGACTCCTGCGCAGAACCAGTAGAGGAACAGAGGCAACAAGCCTCAAGCGACGGGCAGAGTCGATGTTATGACAAGAGCAGAGGCTACAAGCTCAGGTAATCTTGTTATGGGTCAATGCATGATTGTTGGTGAATCTTTGTGTGTGTTGTATGATTCTGGAGCGACACACTCTTTTGTGTCAGATGCATGTGTGAAAAGATTGAGTCTACTGGTGTGTGAACTTGTGGTATCTACTCTGGCGTTGGGTTTGGTCAGGACGTCATCCTTATGTGCTAGGTGTCCAG
Source organism: Vigna unguiculata (assembly GCF_037176805.1). Taxonomy (NCBI): domain Eukaryota; kingdom Viridiplantae; phylum Streptophyta; class Magnoliopsida; order Fabales; family Fabaceae; genus Vigna; species Vigna unguiculata. Next base: position 27,965,268 of record NC_140800.1, on the reverse strand, counting down.
TGGAGGTAGAGGGGCACAGGTACAAAGTGAACTTGATATGCCTACCCCTGCAAGAGTTGGAAGTAATCTTAGGGATGGATTGACTCTCTACCAATCACATTCTTATAGATTGCCGAGAGAAGAAATTGTTATTCCCCGACTCAGTGGAACCTGAGTTGTTATCATCTCATGGGGTTATGAATGAGCTATAAGGCGGTGCGCAATGTTTCATGATCTTCACACATCTAGAGGTGGAGAGAGGAGAGGCGACGTCAGTGATACCAGTTGTACAGGAATTTGAATATGTATTCCCGGAGGAAGTGCCAGGATTGCCTCCCAATAGAATGGTGGAGTTCTCTATTGACCTAGTACCTGGAATGGGTCCGGTATTGATGACTCCATATCGCATGGCTCCAACAGAACTGGTAGAGCGAAAGAGTCAGATTGAGGAGCTACTGGGGAAACAATTTATCCGACCCAATACTTCACCTTGGGGAGCACCAGTGTTGTTGGTAAAGAAGAAGGATGGAAGTTCACGTCTGTGTGTAGACTACAGGTAGTTGAACAAGATGACAATCAAGAATAAGTACCCTCTCCTGAGAATTGATGACTTGATGGATCAGCTGCATGGGTCATTAGTGTTCTCGAAGATTGATCTACGGTCGGGATACCATCAGATATTGGTGAAGGTTGATGATGTGCAGAAGACGACCTTCAGGTCCAGATATGGCCACTATGAGTATGTGGTTATGCCTTTTGGTGTGACCAATGCTCTAATGGTGTTTATGGACTACATGAACAGAATTTTTAGGCCCTTCTTAGATAAGTTTGTTGTGGTCTTCATAGACGACATTCTCATCTATTCCAAGACTCAAGAGGAGCATGCCGAGCACCTAAGGTTAGTGCTTGGTGTTTTGAGGGAGAAGGAGTTGTATGCCAAGTTATCCAAGTGTGAATTCTGGATGGACGAGGTACAATTTTTGGGCCATGTGATATCTGCGCAAGACATTGCAATAGATCCGGCGAAGGTCGAGGCAGTGGTTAAGTGAGAAAGTCCCAAGTCAGCAACAGAGATAAGGAGCTTCATGGGTTTGGCTGGCTATTATAGGAGGTTCATAGAGGGATTCTCCAAGATAGTAGCGCCTCTGAAACAATTCAAACGAAAGGACCAACCTTTCACTTGGACAAATAAGTGTGAGGAAAGCTTCCAAGAGCTTAAGCGAAGGTTGACTAGTGCTCCGATACTAGTGATCCTCGATGCCAGGAAACCATTTGAGGTTTACTATGACGCATCTCATCTTGGGCTGGGCTGTGTGTTGATGCAAGAGAAGAAGGCAGTGACGTACGCTTCGAGACAACTTAAGGTGCATGAGCGTAACTATCCCACTTATGAGCTAGAGTTGGCAGCCATAGTGTTCGCTTTGAAGATTTGGAGGCACTATCTTTATGGTGCTCAGTTTCGCGTGTTCATTGACCACAAAAGTCTCAAGTACCTATTTGATCAGAAGGAGCTGAACATGAGGTAGAGGAGGTGGATGGAGTTCCTGAAGGACTATAATTTTGAACTACTATATCATCCGGGGAAGACGAATATAGTGGCTGATGCCCTGAGTAGGAAGACTGTACATACAGCACATCTCATGATAAAGGAGGTGGAACTGCTAGAAAAGTTCAGAGACATGAAGCTATAGGTGGAGTTGGGATCTGAGTTCATTAGGTGTAGTACGTTGACTATATCTAGTGACTTCTTGGGCTCAATCAAGGAGAGGCAGTTATTGGACGCGAGTTTGAACAGAGTGTGAGAACAGCTTGGGTCAAACAAGGTGAGGGAATTTGCTCTGGGTAGTGATGGTGTACTGAGGCTCCAAGACAGAGTATGTGTGCCTGACGATGTGGAGGTGAAAAGGTTGATCCTTGAGGAAGGACACAAGAGTCGTCTTAGTTTGCATCCCGTCATGACTAAGATGTACCAGGATCTCAAGGAGAACTTATGGTGGTAGGGTATGAAGAAAGACGTGGCACAATTTGTATCAGCTTGTTTGACATGTCAGAAGGCGAAGGTTGTGCATCAGCGACCCGGTGGGATTCTACAGCCCTTGGAGATACCAGTGTGGAAATGGGACAACATCTCGATGGACTTTGTGACCCATTTGCCACGAACTTTTAGGGGGCATGACACCATCTGGGTTATAGTGGATCGACTGACCAAGAGTGCTCACTTCCTAGTGATGAACTTGAGGATGTCCATGGCCAAGTTGGCCTAGTTGTACATTAAGGAGATAGTGAGGTTGCATGGAGTATCTTCGAGCATAGTTTTAGACAGAGATCCACGGTTTACATCACGGTTTTGGCAAACCTTACAGGATGCTTTAGGAAGCAAATTGACTATGAGCTCAGCCTACCACCCCCAGAACGATGGTCAGTCTAAGAGGACAATTCAGTCACTCGAGGATTTATTGTGGATGTGCATATTGGATCATCTGGAGGCTTGGGATGAAGTGTTGCCTCTGATAGAGTTCACTTACAACAACAACTTTCATACGAGTATTGGCATGACGCCATATGAGGCTCTATACGGTAGGAAGTGTATAACTCCCCTATGTTGGTATCAGGATGGGGAAGCCGTGCTTGTCGGACCAGAGTTGTTAGAGCAGACTATTGAGAAGGTAAGGATGGTGAGGGACAAAATGCAAGCTTCTCAGATTAGGCAGAAGGCCTATGTGGACTGCAAGAGAAGACCCTTGAAGTTCGTCGTAGGAGATCATGTGTTCTTGAGGGTGACCCGAACCACTGATGTGGGAAGGGCTCTCCGCTCAAGGAAGCTCTCTCCTAAGTTCCTTGGCCCCTATTAGATCACGAGGAGGATTAGGCTGGTGGCTTATGAGATAGCTTTATCCCCTCAGATGGCAAATCTTCATCTGGTGTTCCATGTGTCGCAGCTGAGGAGTATGTGCTTGATCCGGCTCATGTGTTGGAAGCTAAGGATATATAGATCAGAGAGGACCTCACTGTGGAAGTGCCACCCATTGCTCTTGCGGATAACAAAGTTGAGGAACGCAAAGGAAAAATAGTCAACCTTGTCAAAGTCATCTGGGATCGGAGGACTGGTGACTCTACTTAAAAGTTAGACGAGGACATAAGAAAATTACATTCGTATCTGTTTATTTGGTGAGTCTTTATTTTCGAGGTCAAAAATTTTGTTGTTGGGGAGAATGTAAAGCCCATTTTTCATTCTCCCTTTTTATTTAAAGGATGCCCCAAACTATTAGGCCTAAGGGCTGGCCCGAAGGGAAAATAGACCTAAGTCTGCCTTAACATACTCTTCACTCTTCACTTTCAGAAACAACTGCCTTACTCTCCTCTCCTTACCAAAGCAGTGCTCTGCTAGGTTTGATCTCCAGCCTCCGTCGAGTTCGCTCAGCTCTTTTTGCTCAACGTAAGTTACCCTTCATCTCAGATCATCCCTTCCTTGGCATGATTTTTGTGTTTTCCTAACTAAGGTGCTGTAGTGAGCTCATCTTAAGTTCTGTTCCGCTATTTTTCCAGCTCCTAAGTCTCTTCTCGGAGCTACTGTGCTTTATGTTTGCTTGCCAAAGTCCCGTATTAACCCCTTTCCAAGTAAGGAAAGCTAAAACCCTCTTGTTTGGTGTGAGTGTTGTTGTCTTGCTTTTGTTTCGTGATTATTGAGCTTGTATGCTACTGTGGATGTATGGGATGGTTGGCAATATTGTTTGGGTGTGAAAATATGTCTGTGGTAGGGAGAAACAGTGGCAAGGTCTGATACACTCGCCCAAGCGAGCCTGTCTCGCCTAGGCGAGACTTGCAGAAATAGGTCAGGGCTGCACTCAAACTCTGGCTCAGGCAAATGCTCTAGTTTTGAGTGAGGCACTGTCTTGCTCAGGCGAGAGACACTCGCCTAAGCGATAACGTGTGAGAGCCTTGAAATGTTTCTCCTGTTTTAGCCTAGGCGAGGAACCTCACCTTTGGGCGAGGGGTTGTCTCGCTCCAGCAAGGAGGGCTCGCCTAAGCGAGCCTGCGAAGGTTTCCCAGCGCCCTTGTCGCAATCTCGCCTAAGCAAGAGTTTACCGCCTAAGCGAAGGCACTCCTCTCGCCTGAGCGAGGGCTCCTAGCTTGATCGAAATCTGCTGCAGGTTACGCTGTTTTCTGCACGTGGTTAATTGGATTGTTTGATTTATGATATATTCTATATACTGCATGAGGTATGTGAAATGAAATGCATGGTATGATCTGTGGTTATAAATTGGATGGATGTGATTATGTGATCATGGCATGTGAAACAAATAAGATGGTTGGTAATTAAAGTGGCATGGTATTGGCATGAAATGAAATTCCACATTATGGTTTGAGAATAATGGGTTGGTATGGATTCACTGGGAACAGGAAAGAGGTGGATTATGAAGAGCTGGTATGTGATATATATATATATATATATATATATATATATATATATATATATATATATATATATATATATATATGCATGGTAAATCTTTCTTGATTGATTGAGTATGATTGGTCTGTATCAGTGTGAATTCCTTGAAGTCTCTAGGTGAGATTTCAGTGGTCGGGACGTAATTCCATGACCCCTGTTAGTGGGAATTCATGGTGGTGCCCCATCTATATAATTGAGTAAGGATTCAAGGTAAGGTTGCATCCTGACACTCTAAGGAGTCAGTTAGTCTCACTTAGAGCGGACTGACTTTTGTGGTGAGAGTAGTAGGAGGCCTGAAACTCATTAAGGGCTAACCTTGTGTGTGGGGGATTAGAAATATTGTAACACTTGTAACACGTAGCTCGGGGGTGAGCAGAGATATCCCCCACAAGTGCAAGCATCCGCTGAGTCTGACCTAATTATACATATCCGGATGAGTCGAGTCGAGTCTTAGTGTATTGATTTTAAAGTCATAACATGCTGGGATGGTGTGTGTATATTTGACTGTGAAAGTATATATGATTGCATGATAAAATCTTTTTGGCTCTAGCTTACCCTTTTGTTTGTTGTATGTTTTATGGTGTAGATCTCTCCCTTTACGATGATCATCAATTTATTGATGTGAGCAGATGTGAGGAATACTCGTGGTCAAAAGGGCGATGGTGGCTCCGCTGCATAGCCGTCTGGGCTGGTTCCCGCTTTTTGGGCTTTTCTGTTAGGGCTATGGCCCATGTATTGTCTGGCCATTGGGCTTTATTTTAGAATACTATCGCACTTTATTATGTTTTGTTATTGGTACTGTGATGTGCCCAGTTTCCCCCTTGTTTTCTTTTGAACGACTGTAGGGAGTAATGTTTACACTCCTGAACCACGCTATTATATTATTTTTTGTGACGCCTCTTTTAATTATGTTTATTGATTAAATGGGACATTACACAGAAAATGCTTTTGAAATGCCTAATAAGCTTTAATTATAGGAAAAACAAAATCTTTGAAAGCGATGGCATTTTTTAATTTATTTGTACAATTATAGGTTTCAGTTATACGAAAAACTAAAGTCTATTCTTCTGTCTAAGGTTAAATTTTCAATAACTCAAATTGTTCATTGTGTAGATTCTCAATGACGCATTTCCATTAGAGCAAGAAGTCTTAAAGGAAGTTTGTGAGCGGTAAGCTTTGTTTTTTTTTAATGTTTATAGAAGATAATGTTAATTATTTTATGAGTTTTCATAAAAATATTATATGTATATTATTTGATGAGGTTGGAATGTATAGTCATTATTAGATGTATAGTTATTATTTGATGAAATTAGGATGTATATTCATTATTAGATATATAGTCATTTTATGAGGTTAGGCTTTTTATTATATTTGATGTAAATATTAGACATTGAATGAAAATATATGTCAATCGGATGTTTTGGATTGATAAATATAACTTGTCTAGCATATATGGAATATATATATATATATATATATATATATATATATATATATATATATATATATATATATATATATATATATATATATATGCATGTTTTGTATGTGGTATGAGCATAAAAAAAATTGCTATTTAGAAGAAAAAAAACACACCACATTTCTATAGTAGGGGCAAAAAAATATGTAAGTTTGATTTGTTTTGGTTCGGTTATCAGTGACCCGTCAAAAACGGGTTGAACTAGGCTAACCTATCAAACAGAAATAGACCAATAATGGTAATCCACCCCGTATAGGACAGGCTAATTGGTCGGATCTGGCTGGGTTGGCTTGATACCTTATTTTATTTCTTTTTAGTTTTTCAAATTTGTTTTCAAATTTTTTATTTTAAAATTTTTTTACATATACATATAAATTAACATTAAAAGCATATTTAATCATATAAACTATTTTTTAAACTTTTAATTGATTATTTAATGTTTTAAGTAGATAAATTAAAATAATTATTACATTTACATGTTATATTACTCTATTATAACCTATGATGCACCGATACTTCAACTTGGGTCACGTATCCGTATCCGACACGTATCGTGTCTAATACTTTAGGATACTTTAACTATACTTTAACTATACTTATCAATGAAGTATCTAATTTATAAAGTAGTAGTACACTATAATAAAATCTTTGAATAGTGACCAATTTTAGTGACAACAAATAATTAGTCACTATATAGTGACCAAATTTACAACTAAAATAGTTCCAAAAAATTATAATCGGTCTCTAAATTGATAATTAAAATAGTTTCAATGATGAATTGATTTTTAAATTGGTCACTAATATTAGCTACAAGGTTTTGACTACCAAAATAATTGGTCTCTAATTAGAAAATTTGGATTCACACATTAACAATCATATATTTATTATGTTTGTAAGAATTATTGTACATTTTTCATTATTCATATATCACGTATCTATCACGTATCGTATCCTATTATTTTAAAAATAAACGTATCGACATATCAGATACCTGTCGTATTTGATACACGTATCGTAGTTGTGCATCATAGATTATAACTAATAATTGGAACTTAATTGGTAAGTGTTAATAATTTAAATTATAATACTATTATATATTTATACCTTTTAAAAAAATATAATATAAAGAAATTAATGTTTTTAAATTATTTTTATTTTAATTAAATTTAAAAAAAATTGGCTAACAAGTCGAGACAGGTTGGCCCGTAAATTGACGGACTAGATGGGTCAGGTCAAAACGGGCTAACAGGTTGGAATCTTCAATCGACTCGTTCCTTTTATCATGGGCTAACGGACTAACTCGTCGGGCCCAATCCGTTTTACCACCCCTATTCTATAGTGGTTAAGGTCAAAATTGCTACAGATTATGCCACATTCTATACTGTTCTGGCCTTAACTAGTATAGAATGTGGTGTTTTTTTTTTTTTAAATATGCAACACTTTCTATACCCATCGGCACTATAACCAATATAAAAATATACTTTTATATGCATAATTTTACCTTTCCAACTAGACCTTTTATCTTTTTATTTCAGAACTTATATAGAAAATGGTCTTTCTATATCCTCTATTTTTATACCGATTTTTGTTTGTTTGTATACCAATTCCACAACTGGTATAGAAAACTGTTTTAACCTGTATAAAAAAAAGTTTATGCACTAATAACATGACTATAGGATACGATTATACATCTTTTTTTTCTTAAAATATTTGTTGGTTTTGGTTTTTATCTACATAACTAAACCTGGACAGAAGCAGATCCAGAAAACATCCAAATATACGATCATAAACCAAAAATAGAACAAATAACAATTTTATATTAGACAAAAGTATTTACATATTAAAAGTACAAGTAGACTAGCTAGTTAAACTAATATACATTTTTACTATATATTTGACACGAACATTTGAGGATTGTTGATATATTCGACAGAAAACAATAATTTTAATTAGTACATAAAAATATGAAATTTTTAATATGAAATTTTAAATTACATTGAATAAAGTAAATTATTACCTATTCGGTAATTTTGGATAGTTACCTTAGAAAAGTACTTTTAAAAATTTTGAATTTATCTTTTAGAGATATAAATTAAACTTATATAATATTTAATTTTTTTCCATGCAAGCTCTAAATATAATTTGCATGCATTCTACTTAACAATATCTTTCTTTATTGTTGACCATGAATGAACTTGACTTCCAAATTCACGTTTTCGACATAATCATGTGGCACACCTCCTCTCACCACGTGATTATGGGCGTTTGACATAACTGAAAGGGAGTTTTGTTTTGTTTTGGACCAACGTTGAAGACACGGTTTCATGGTGCCCCATTATTCACATTAATTAATTAAAAAAATTATAATAGAAGAGTTTCACTTGGAACATATTTAAAAATTATTGATGCATGGGGTGTTTTTCAGTTCAAAATTAACTTTCTAAAGCAACAAACTACTACTTCGCACATACGGCTAATCTCATTATTTCTTTACTTTGTCATCATTTGTTATATGAATTGAGTGCATATATAATTAATAAGTTTGTGTAGTTAACACTATGTTTGACCATTTGATTAAATGATTAATAGTGTATGTTACACCTTTGAGTACGATACTTGGAGCCAATTAATCATGATACACCTAATAATAGGTTATAATTATACATACATGCATGAAGAGGGAATTTAAAATCTTCACGGATTATTTTTTAATTAATTTTATGAAAGTTTCTTTTATCTTTTGGTATATATATAGTCCAAAATTTAGGGGAAGGCAAGATGTCAAGAGAGAAAATATTTTAACTTAAATATATTGTTTATTAAAGTACTTATATTATACCTTATCCTAAAAAATGAGGGAGAGTTTGAATATGCAATTTTCCATATGCTAGACTCTATTATACTCCATGGAATCATACTTTTATGATTATCTACTTTGAAAACATATTTTCATAATGGAATGGAGCATAATAGAGTGTTGGTTGTTAATTGGTTTTGATTAAACGCTAAAATTTTGATGTGATAGAGGTTTATGGCACTTTGGTTGTGGCCGACATGCATGGTAGCACTGTTGTTCTATTGGGGTTGTCTTATTTGACAGTGTTCCTATTTTTGGTCAAAGATGCATGTTATGTATATAATATGTATATTTATCTGAGTTACACAATTATTTGCATTGAATGTGCATAGAATTATTGGCTATGAAAACTAAAAATGTCAAAGGTATGTGAGTCACGTGCCACTGCTCATGCCCATTTCCCTTTCCTTTCTCATTCATGAATATCTTCAGAAGGCACACGATTTTGCCATATGTGTAGAATATGCAATTATATTTGCTTTGCATATAAGATCAAGAGAAACATTATTGGGAAACAAAACAATAACTGAAAATATCAAAGTATGTCGTGAAATAATTCTTCAAAACTTGCAAGAATACGAGGAGCAACAACAATAGGAAAAAAAATAGTGAATAATAATTACAAAAGAAAACACTATTATTTTTATTATGGAAAAATCTCTTAACGTGCGAAGTAAAAATTCAAGGACGCACCAATTAGTAAATCAAACTCCAAATATATGTACAAGAGAGTCAAGTAAAAAACACAAACAAATGCCTATAACCAACTAATACATGAAAACAATAATGTCGTCAAATATAAAAAAACAAAGAAAGAGAAACATAAAATAGAGCAACAGTGCAATATTGATTTCTTTAACCACATACTTCCAATTGACAATCTCAACAATCGAAATGAAGAACCCTATGTTGCGAACCTTTTGTCAAAGTTTCAACCAGATCTAATGGTTAACAAAGTGAGAATCATAATTTTATTGAGATGACTCAATGAATATGCCAAAAAATTTTCACTCTTCCAAAGGCTGCGTAAATAATCCCCTCTTTGAACATAAAAGACTCCTCTCTATTTAGGTTAAATAGTGAGAAAAAATGAGCTTGATTAGGTTGGACTTTTTAAACATATAGTTGGGAGTCTAACCCAACACATCGCTCCCTCACAACTATGTAGAGGTGACAACCAATCCGATGATCTTAAGACTTAACACATTTTTATGGATGACATTTTTCATCATATATGAGAAAATCTCAATGAAATCAATGCTTTTTATCTGTCTAAAGCCTTTCACCACTAATCTGACCTTGTACCTCGGGATGTAGAATAAGCCTCTTGCTTCACCCTGAAAATCCACATATTCTCTAAAGCATAGGTGTGATTATCATGCAAAGATTTAATCTCATATTTTATTGCATCCAACCACTTTTGTTTTTCTTCATTGTCCAAAGCTTTTTCAGAACACTCAGGTTCTCTCCCATCCGTCAAGGTTACATACTAATCTCGAGGATACTTGAAAGATGGTTTTATCAACTTGTTGGACCTCCTCGTTGGGGCTTGTGGTAATTCAGGTAAATCCCCAAGATCATCATCATGTAGCATATCATGTTCCTCTTGAGCATCATCAGTCAGAACCTCTACTTCATCTCTAACCTATTGATCATCAACATCACATGTTGCTTGTCATCTTAAGCATCAGTTTCAACATTATCCAGATTGTGAACATACAACCACATTGGATTACTACCAATAAGGTTACTATCTTTCATGGGTGTATTTTTCTCCATCTTGTTAGCGTCTTGAATGATTTGGTGCATAGACCCATAACTTCTTCAAACAATCATCAATAAAAGTAACAAAGTAAAGTGCACCACTAAAATACTTCACTTTTAATGGGCCACAAACATCATAATGCACCAATTCAAGCAACTCTGACTTCCCTAAGGGAGGATAATTCTTAAAGGATACTCTGGTTTATTTACCACTCATGTAATGGGAACATTTCTCCAACTTAACACTCTTCAATCCCAAAAGTACTTCATTTTTGGCTAAGCAATTAAGCTCTTTCTCACTTATATGACCAAGCCTTTTGCGCCATAAAGATGTCTCCATATACTTAGCATTCACATTGTATTTAGCAACCAAAGCTTTTGTCCAATAGAATTTAGACTTTTCTCCCCTTTGACCATAACCAAGTTACCTTTAGTGGGCTTCGACTTACCAGAATCAAAGTGATTGTCATAATCACTATCATAAAACAAATGCATTGAGATCAGATTAAAGCAGACATTTGGAGCATGTTTCACTCCTCTAAGTAATAACTACCCTCCCATGTTGCTTTGCAAGCATACATCACTAACAACTTTTAACACACCATCATTACCCATATTCAACACTCCAAAATTACAAGAAATATAAGATGTGAAGAACCCATTCCTTGGAGTAATGTGCAGTTTAGCACCACTATCAATAAACCACATACTCTCATTAGATACAAGATTAACAGACTCATAATCATGAAGAAGAACAAGATCACCACCTATAGTAGTAGTAATGATGTATGTCATTCTACTATTTATTTCTTAGTCTAAGAACATTTTCTAAGCTAATTATTATCTTTATAAATCATCCATTTAGAATCTTTTAATAAAAACATAGCATAATTCAATTTTACTGAATTTGTTGCATTTTGCATAATTTTGGCATTATATATATATATATATATATATATATATATATATATATATATATATATATATATATATATGAGAAAGGTATTATGAGATTATTTAAATGAGCCAAAATGATGGAAATTAAGGTCCAATCTTATGCAACCTATTGGAAATATGGATGACCAATGATTCAAGGAGCCAACCGATGAAGATTGTGAATTAATCAAATTAATTACTATAAGCCAATTTAGCTTAATTAAAGGCCAACATATTTTTTCAAGAATTAAATGCAATATATCCTGTGGATCATTCAAATTAGGAAAAAGCTAAATGACTCCAATCAATTTTATTTTCAAAGATTTGATTTTAAGAATTAAATACAATATATTTCGTGGCTCATTCAAATTAGGAAAAAAATTGAGTTGTTCCAATCACTTTTATTTCATTGTAATTAATTCTAATATTTTTTTAGTAGTAATGCTCTTGGTTAGTCCTCAATAAATACATACTAGGACAAAAAGCACAAGACACCCTGGGTTATAGCAAAAATCCTCCCTTCTTTCTCCCTTATTTTCTTAGAATTTTGAGTTGTATTGTTACTTTGAGTCAAATAATAAGGAGCTTATGCAACTTTTCAATTAGTTCTCTTATTAAAATATTTTACATTTTCTATTTAATCTTCTAGCTTTATATGATCCAAATTGTTTTATTTGTTCATGTTCTCGCTCTAATCTCTTTTAGCTACATGTTTAGTCATTTTATTTAAATCCAGTACTTGACTTTATTTTTATTTTTATTTTTTTTTCTATTTTACCTTTTATTTCACAATTGCATCCATAATTTTATTTATATTCACTCCCAATTTTCCAAATTCACTTAGATACACATCACTCACCACCACACTTAGTTTAATTCATAATAAAATTTGGAATCTAATTTATTTTTAGCCTATTCAATTCCTCCAATCTAATTTGTTTTAATTAAATTGCATCTATATTTTTAGTTTCTTATTATTTTTTAACTCCGCATGCATTAAGTTTTATTTTTTATTTGGTTCCAATCAAATTAAGGTTATATCTATTTCAGCACTTTAATTTAATTGATACTAAATTTATGTTTAATTTTTTCATTATTTTTTTGTTTAAATTCAATTGAACATTTTAAAAATTAGTTTATTCATTCACTTTTGTTATTGTAAGACCCCGTTTTCTATGTTAAAGAGTTGAGTCAACTTTGGTAAAAAGGCCCAAGGGCAACCCATCTTGTTTTCCATGATCCCTTTAGCTACCCACATACTTCCCATTCTGTCTCACCCCCCAAAACAATTCCCTCACCTTCTCCCTTTTCTAAATCAGGAGCTCTGCTAGGGCATTGCGAAGCTCCACTTCGAGCTAGTCGAAAGCTCCCTCCACGTAAGTTGAACACTCAAACTTGGTGTTTTCTTGTCCTTTTCAGTTTGGTTGCCAGTTTGGTTGCGTTGGTTCTGTATAAGGTTCATCCTTATAATCCTATTGTTGTTCTTATATGCATCTTTCAACACATTAGTTTGTTCTTAGAGTTGTTGTGTTGTTCTCGTTATAACTTTCCTTCCGTAGTTTGCTTTCAGTTTTAAGGTAAGGGAAACAAGGGTTTTGCATGTTTTTAAAATATTTTGCTTGTTTTGGTTTTATTTTCGTATTGAAGTGCTTGGGTGATGATTGTAATGGTGTGATTATATGATGTATGTATTTTCTGGATGGGTTTTGATATTACATGCACGAGCATGAGAGAAACTGCTATTCTTGCCCATGCGAGAATCCTCTAGCCTAAGCGAGAATAGCAGACAATTCTCCTTTGCCTTTACGTGAGTTATCGCTCAGAAAAAAAATAGCACATCAATATGTGATACTGATATGCTTGGTATGAAATGAATTATGAATTGGCGGGTTGATTGAGTATTGGCATGAGATTATGATGTTTTGAGATAACATGTGGATTTAGATTGAGAAACATGGATATGGTATGAGTTAGACGTAATTCCATGAGATTCTTGGCGAGATTTCATGGTGGTGTTGTAGTGTATATAATAAGATAAGGATTCAAGCAAGGTTACATCCTGAAACTCTAAAGAATCAGTTAGACTCACATAGAGCAGATTGATTCAAGTGGTGAGAGTAGTAGGAGGTCCTAATCTTTGACAGGATAATGGCCCTATATGATCATGGACTAACCTTGTGCGTAGTAGGGTGAAACCCATTGGCATTAGCTTTGTAGAGTAGTAGAGGCCACCACTAGTGCAAGCATCTAATGAATCCGATCCTATTATATTTATCCGAATAATTGAGTTTCAGTGTCTTGCATTGTTTGACTTTACATGCCTTGTGTTCTTACTGATTTATTTATTTATAACCTGCTTAAGAAATGGCCTACTCCTTTGTATGATACAAATATCTTTTTATCTTTAGCTTACCATTTCTCTCTATGTTTCTATTTTGTTTGATTTTCTTTTTGCAATGATCATTGAACCCTTGGTGTGAGCAGATGAGGAGACTATCAGTGATCGTGATGTTGGTAGTGTTTAGTTAGGCTTCCTGGATCCTTTATTGCTCTGAGCCTTTTTTCCTTGTGAACTGTTATTTTAATTTCATTGCTCTATGAGCAACCTTTTGTTAACTATTTCATGTTTAGTCTATGTTCAAGGCATTGTGTTGTGCCTTTGGGTATTCCTTTCAGTATATTATGGGTAACTGTAATGGTTGATCCTTATATACTTTCTGTTAGTGTTCTATTTTATACTATAAACATGCGACGTTCTATTTATTAGAATTATTATTCTAAACTGGGACATTACAGTTATTTCATTCAATTTCTTGAAATTGTTCCAATTTGATGTCTTCTTATTTTAATTTGTTTAAACCATTCATTTTCTTTCTCTTTATTAAAAAAATCTGGTTGTTTAAAAATTTTCATTGTTTTGTTTCAATTTATTTTTATCACACTTTTATTTTATAAATATTAATCAATTGTCAAACAAATTCCCATTTCTTTACCTTTTTTTTAAAGAGAATGATATTTATTAATGAGTACATTCCTACAATTGCGTCATTATGAGATTCGACATATGTTAGCTATACTTGATAAGTGCCAAAAATGAGTAATTTTCATATGAAATGTTGGCAACTTCTGTTTGTAATTTGTCTTTATATCATGATTGATTCTCCCTAAATTTAGAAAAGAATGAGCTTCCAAGTTTTTGTTGAAAAGAAGTCACTTGATCCCTATTTTGTGTAAATTTCAGGTACAATAGAGTAGAGAGAGGAAAGAACTTAAGAGGAGCAAAGGAGAAAGGAAGAAACAAAGAAAATAGGGAAGAAATGTTGTCAAGGTCGCTCAAACCAAAACAAGCTCGCTCAAGCTAAAGCCATTGCCGCCAATCTCACCTAAGCGAAGAAGGACCTCGCCTAAGCGAGAGCTTGTGTAGTGGAGACCATCTCTTACCTCCATTCTCGCCCAAGCGAGATCTGATGCTGCCAATCTCGCCTAAGCGAGACCCTTTCTTCAGCTCGAAGTACTCTTGCTCGCCTAAGTGAGATCTTTGCTTCAGCACTTCTCGCCCAAGCGAGAGCCTTTCTTTAGCTTGAAGTATTCTGTCTCGCTCAAGCGAGACTCAAGTAGCTTGAGCGAGACCTTCGTGGAGTATAAATACTCCGTGAATCAAAAAGTGAAAATTAGCTGGGATTTTGGAGAAGAATACAGACTTGTTGCAGAGCTGCAACCACGATCAAACATCGTTCATATTTTCTTCTTCTTCTTCTTAGGATTTGATAGCTACCATGAGTGACTAATCTTTTCCTTTGGGATTGAATGTAATCTACTCAAACTTGGATGTAATCTGGTGATATTTATATATAACATTTCTGTTTTACTCAATATTGGTATTATATTCTGTTCATAATGCTTGATTCTATCTGATCAATAGATGTTTTGATATTGATTTTTAGATCTGACTGGAAAGTATTTCTGAAAATCTGATTTGAACAATAATACTTGATATATTTTGATGCTAGGAATAGATCTCAATATATCAATTGCTTTTAACACTTGACCGTAATGCTTGATAGTTTGCTGAATATGTGAGGAATCAATATTCAAGGAACTAATCTTATGAATTTTATACGCGAGAAATCGGTATAAATGATTTTTTAGTGTGCATCAATATTGGTATTTTCAGATGTTATGTATTATATTCATCCAGATTACAGATAAGGGAGATAGATGAAATTCAATCTCAGTTTTTCTTATTAGTCTTTTATCTAATTTTCTGCTTTTACTGTATTCTGTTTATACAAATTAGTTTAACTACCAATGATCTATCAAATTAAAATTTCTGTATATATATGTTGATCGAGATAAATTATTTATTTTAACTGAATCCGTTCCTCGTGGGTTCGACACTCCTACTTTAAATCATTATACTAAAGTTGACTTTTGGTACGCTTGCCAAGGGACCAACAAGTATTTTTGGAGTCGTTGCTGGGGAACGGTGTTCTTTTGAACTTTTTAGTTATCTCATCCAGCTTTGGGTATATTTTTCTTAATTAGATAGTTTATTCAATTTTCCCTTTGTATTAATCCTTGCTTGAGTTGTTTTGATTTATGCTCTTAAGAAGTCATGTTTCTGAAGATCGATTAGCATTTGACCCGGAGATAGAAAAGACGGCTAGAAAGAACAGAGGCAAAAACAAAAAGAAGCAAGGAAAGACAAGGGAAGAATCTTCCAGTACTTCCATCACACCTCAATCAGAAAACATGGAGAATCAAAGACCAGCTCCAACCAGAAAGACACTTGGAGACTATGTTATGCAACAAGGGCCACGATATTTTTCTAGCATAGCAATACCACCCACCACCAAAACTTTGGAGATGAAACCAGCTTTCCTTAGCTTAATCAGTTCTCATCAATTCACTGGAATGGATAATGAAGATCCATATACTCATCTCTCTACATTCTATGAATTGATAGGAACCATGGGCTTTCAAGAAGGAGATCTTGAGCCTGTATACATGCATTTGTTTCCTTTTTCTTTGGTAGGTAAAGTAAAGGAATGACTTAAGTCACATCCAAACCAGAGTTTGAACAACTGGAAGGATGTTGAGGAGAAATTATTGAACAGATTCTTTCCACCATCTCGCTACATCAAAGCCAAAGCTGATATTTCAACATTTAGGCAAGGACCAGATGAGCTATTTTGTGAAGCTTGGGAGCGGTTCAATTCGTTATTGAGGAAATGCCCAAATCACGGAGTTGAAGATATTGCTCAGCTGAACATATTCTGTAATGGTCTGAGGCCTGATACCAAGATGATATTAGATGCAGCAGGTGGAACATTGATGAATGTAGATGCGGAGCAAGCAACAAGAATTATTGAGGCATTAACATCCACAGATAATCAAACTCAGCATAATAGGCAAACTATTCAGAGGAAAGGAATGTTTGATCTTAGTACTACAAATGTAATCTTAGCTTAGAATAAAATTCTGACTCAACAGATTGAAGCACTGACGAAGCAGATGTCTAAATTACCAGAGCAATTGCAAGTTGTGCAATCTTCTCCCAGTCAACAACCCATGAGATGTGATTTTTGTGGAGGCGATCATCCAAATGGTCATTGTTCTTATCAGAGTAGCTCACAAGGAGAAGTTCAATATGTGAGTAACCAAGGAAGACCAGGAAATTTCTCCAACAATAATAACTTTTCACAGGGGTGGAGAAACAATCAAAATCAGAATTTTGGATGGAAGCAAGATGCTGGTCCTTCAAACAGACAACCTCCTTATCAACAACAACAACAACATTATCCTTTGGTGCATGACAGAACAACTAAACTGAAGGATACTTTAGAAAAGTTTATGCAAGCTTCTTTGACCAATCAGAAAAATACAGAAGCTTCAATCAGAAATCTTGAAATACAAGTTGGACAGTTGGCTAAACAATTATCAGATCAGCAAGCAGGTCAATTTTCAGCCAACACTCAGACTAATACGAGAGAGCATTGTAATTCAATTACTACCAGGAATGGTAAAATTGTGGGAAAAGGAATTAGAGACAACCTGGTTGTAGAGGAGGAGGTGTTGGAGAAAAACGAGATAGAGAAAGAAGAAAATGAGTGTAGGGAAAGGAAGAACAAAATAAATGAGAGTTTCTAAATAAAAGAGAAGAAAAAAATAAAAATAAGGAGAAAAAGAGGGAGAAGGGTGAGAAACAGGTACCTCAGTTGAAGAGCATACCATACCCTCAAACTCCTTCCAAAAAAGACAAGGAAAGGCAGTTTGCAAGATTCATGGACATTTTCAAGTGACTGCAGATTAATATTCCTTTTTTGGATGCTATGGAGCAGATGCCAACTTATGCAAAATTCATGAAAGAGCTCCTAACAAAGAAAAGAAAATTTTCTGAAGAAACAATGGAGCTTGAAGCGGGGTGTTGTGCCATCATTCAAAAATATTTACCTCAGAAGTCAAAGGACCCTGGAAGCTTCACTATCCCAGTCACAATTGGAACATTGCCAGTAGATAAAGCATTGCTCGACTTGGGTGCAAGTATAAATTTGATGCCTCTGTCTATGTTACGAAGAATAGGAGATCTGGAAGTAAAGCCTGCAAGCATGACATTACAATTAGCTGATAGATCTTTGAAGTATCCATATGGAGTGGTAGAGGATGTCTTAGTTAAAGTTGACAAATTCATATTCCCAGTCGATTTTGTTGTGATGGATATTGAGGAAGACATTGAGGTCCCTTTGATACTGGGAAGACCTTTCATGAAAATAGCCAAGGTCATTATTGATGTTGATGATGGCAAACTGAAGGTCAGAGTGCAGGATGATGAAGTTAACTTTAATGTATTCGAGGCAATGCAAGACACTAAAGACAAACAACAATGTTTCAAAGTGGATGTGATAGATGAAACTTTTTTATCAGCTAGGAAGCAAGTGACAAAAGCAAACCCTTTAAAAAAAGCTTTAACTGGTGTTCATGATGATAAGGCAGCAGGAGAGAAAAGAAAATTATAGCTATAAGAATTGGAGGAAATGAGACTCAGCGCTTATGAGTCCTCTAAACTCTACAAGAGAAAGATGAAAGCTTATCATGACAAGAAAATTCTCAAAAGAGAATTTTATCCTGAACAATCAGTGCTATTGTTCAACTCCAGGTTGAGATTATTCCCTGGAAAGCTAAAATCAAAGTGGTCAAGACCATTTCTTATAAAAAATGTGAAACCTTATGGAGCCATTGAGTTGAGGATCCTGAATCACAAAGAAGCTGGGTTATAGACGGGCAAAGGTTGAAGCCCTACTTTGATGGTGAGATTGATAGGCTCGCCACAATCATTCAACTGGACGAACCTTAAATGAAACAGGCGTAAGGCTTGTGATGTTAAACAAGTGCTTCCTGGAAGGAAACCCGGTGTTTTGATTATGTTCTTGCACTTCAATTTCATCTTGTGTGATTAAATGTGTTTGTGTATGTAATTATGTGTTTGTGTTATAGTTCTATGTTTGTGTGTAAAAATGTGAGTTTTTAGCATCCAATCATCTAAATATGGCAAACCATGCATTTTTTGTGTTTTCAAACAAAACTGGTGTTTTAAGCATGGGGATGAGTTTTGGTACCAGAATTGAGTTCATTGAATGCTAAAAATTGCCTTGTTTTGGTCAAATTGTGAAATTTGAGTTTAAAAGCTTGATTTTGAGTTTGTTGATATGAAACCTTTTGGAATGATGGAGGATTGATTGAAGTATGGTTTGGTGTGTGTTTATAAGTTAATTGGACTGAAAGGATCATGGAATGGTTGAGTGAAACTGAACAAAATTTTGAAAAGTGAAAATTTTGAGAATTCTCAAAACTGCACAAAAATCTCGCCCAAGCTAAACAGTCTCGCCTGGGCGAGATATGCAGAACCTGAGCCAACAATTTTTACTGATATACTCACTTAAGCGAGTAGTGGCTCGCTTGGGCAACAATGCCCTGTACCAAGACAGGTTTGGGCGAAACAGTCCCGCCTACGCGAGACTCTTTAATGTTTCTGCACGCGCTCATCTCACTTAAGCGAGACTCTGTTGCTTGAGCGAGAAATCGCGCTTAAGGCAGGGACATTGGCAGAAATCACTCATTTTCTTTTCTCCCAAACTCTCACCCACGTCTCGCTTACATTCTCCCTTCTTCAGTTTTGAGCGCGCCTTCACTCACTCTTTTCTCTGCATTTTAGATCACAAATCTCTTCCTCTCTTTGCTAGTTTCACTTCAAGATTAATGGCTAGAACCAAAACAACATCTCGACTTTCCCCCACTGAACCTAAAGGGAAGAAGAGAAGATCCACAAGAAGTTGCTCTCCTGAAAGGCCAAATAGCAATTTGTTTAGAGACCCCCAAAGACAATAACGGTATGAGAAGATAAAGAACTGGGTCTTTATCAAAGAAAGAAAGGTGGTACTAATCCCGGACGAATATGATCCATTCTTGAATGGCCTTATCAGGAGGAACTGGATGAAGTTGGCTGACCCGCTTCCTAAATTTGATCCAGAGATTGTTAGAGAGTTCTACGCCAATGCATATTCTGAGGACAATCCTAGAGAGAAGAGATCTAAAGTTAGGGGGAGGTGGGTCAATTATGATCAAGCAGCCATCAGTGAATTCCTTGGTAATCCACTACCACTAGAACCAGGGCAACACTGTGATTTCACAAGAAAAAGGAGGAGTCATGAACCTTATGATGAAAATGAAGTGGCACTCCTTATATGCACTACCAACCGATCTTATCAAGTCGGGCCCACTGGAAATCCTCTCAGAATTCTAAGAGGGGATATGAAAACCTTAGCCCAAGTTTGGACCACATTCTTACTTGCAAACATAGTGCCTATTGGCCACGTGTCAGACTTGAATGTGCCTAGATGTCATCTCCTTTATTGCATATCTGAAGAAATCCACAAATTTGTGAGATATGAAGTCAACACAAGGAATGAAAAGGAAAAAGGTGTTTTGGGTTTTTCGGCTTTAATCACATCTCTTTGCCAAGATCAAGGGGTGGAGGTGGAGTTAACTGAAAAGATACGACTGTAAATCACCAAGAGATTCATTGAACATTTTTGTACCCACCCAGAGGACTTGGAGCAGCTATAAGAGCCCCAGTTGGACCAACAAGCTGAAGACCAACCCGTAATGAAAGAACAATAAACAGGGCCCACACGGCAACCTTAGCTCAACATGAATAATGAATTGCTTGAGCAGATGAGATATCTAAGGTTGCAGATGGAGCACACCCACCAGCAAAATGCTTCCATTCATAGAGGAAAACTCCACCTTCAAGTGTACCTCTATCAGAATGTCCGCGGACCATACCTAAGCATGACTCCACCAGATTTCTTGACTTATTTACAGTGGCCTGGGGACAGTCCTATTTTGTCGAGGGGAAGTGGACCTACTGCAGGTGAGGGACCATTAGGAGCTGCGGATAGAGATAACTTTGCTGCTGACACAAATGAAGTGGACATTGAGGAGGAGATTGATTTTGGAGGAGATTGATTCACATCACCATTCCACTCTTCAAAACTCTATAAATACGGTTTCATTGTTCTTTTTCTTTTAGTATTTTGCAGTATTTATGTAATTAGTACTATTTTGATTTAGTTGTTTTAACTAGAATGCTATATTATTTAGTTAATTAACTATTTAACTTTACTTTTTGGCTTAGTATTTTGTGCATAATACTTAGAGACAGCTAAAATTTTTTGGGAATCATTTTGAAAATCTTTCTTGAGGAAATTGGTTAAAGAGAAATCTGATTTCAGTGAGTATCCTGAGTCTAGAACAACTGAGTGAACTAAACACAGAGGAGAAAGAGGAAAATTTTGGTTGAGTTCATAATTAAATAGGATTAGGATATTAGTGCTAGATAGTTAGTCAAGATAACTAGTTGTAACAACAAGTGGGATACCAAGAAAATAAACCAGAAAACCCAGTGAGTGTGTGAATCCTTAAACAGCTTGAGTGTTTCCATTGTTTGTTGACAAGTTGATATTGCTTGAGTTTTCATTTGATAACATCACATTTGAAGCATCGAAAAGATTAAGGCAATTTTGTTGAATTTATAACTCAGTGCCAAATAGCCAACCTGTAAATAATCATCCTTTGTTGATAGCCCATTTGAGCCTAATTGTTTGAATTATGCACCTTAACCTTAACTTGAATTACTATCCTTTCCCTTTGCACACTCAGGGATAGAGAGCATAGGTGCATTTTATTCAATTGTAAGGGTAATTGGTTGGTAGAATTGCACTCAAGGAAGAAAAGGGATGAGTATCATAATTCACTCTTTAGTATTGAGTAGGAATGTATATATTTACTAAAAAAAAAAGAGGAAAGAAAAGAAAAGAACAAAAAGAGATAAGAGTGAATTATGAATGAAAAAGAAACTTGGTGTATTGAGGTCTGAATTGTGAGGAATGGAGAGTAGAATTAAAATTGGGTTTGAATTGTAGTTATGCTCTCTTTTCTAAGTTTTGCTTTTGTGATCTTGAAAACCCATTATTCTTGAAAGCCTAGCCTCATTACAACCTTGAAAAGACCTTAAGATCCATGTTGATTGTGTGTTTGTGGTTGGATTGAAAATGACTAGCAATTTTGGTTTGTTCAAATTCAGTGGAAAATGAGAGAGACACATGCCTGTGAGATTTAAGAGAGAATTTCCTTGGTTAGAATCACTTGTTCTTACAATTAGTTTTCCTGAAAAATTGGTTGCACTCTTATCCTACTGTTGTTTGATAATTGGATTCACCATTTGCTTCTGATTTTGAATCTGTGGTTTGGAAAGCAAAAGTTGTCTGGTAAGAAACTGTGAAAATGATTTCTCAATAACCAATTTCAGAATTTGAGTTTTAATGAATTGTTACATAATATTACTTTGCTTGAGGACAAGCAAGATGCTAGGTTGGGGGAGTTGATAAGTGCCAAAAAATGAGTAATTTTCATATGAAATGTTGGCACTTCTGTTTGTAATTTGTGTTTATATCATGATTGATTCTCCCTAAATCTAGAAAAGAATGAGCTTCCAAGTTTTTGTTGAAAAGAAGTCACTTGATCCCTGTTTTGTGTAAATTTCAGGTACAATACAGTAGAGAGAGGAAAGAACTTAAGAGGAGCAAAGGAGAAAGCAAGAAATAGAGAAAATAGGGAAGAAATGTTGTCAAGGTCGCTCAAACCAAAACAAGCTCGCTCAAGCTAAAGCCACTGCTGCCAATCTCGCCTAAGCGAAGAAGGACCTCGCCTAAGCGAGAGCTTCTGTAGTGGAAACCATCTCTTACCACCATTCTCGCCTAAGCGAGATCTGATGATGCCAATCTCGCCTAAGCGAGATCTGATGCTGCCAATCTCGCCTAAGCGAGACCCTTTTTTCAGCTCGAAGTACTCTTGCTCGCCTAAGCGAGATCTTTGCTTCAGCACTTCTCGCCCAAGCGAGAGGCTTTCTTTAGCTTGAAGTATTCTGTCCCGCTCAAGCGAGACTCAGTTAGCTTGAGCGAGATCTTCGTGGAGTATAAATACATCGTGAATCAGAAAGTGAAAATTAGCTGGGATTTTGGAGAATACAGACTTGCTGCAGAGCTGTAACCACGAGCAAACACCGTTCATATTTTCTTCTTCTTCTTCTTAGTTCTTAGGATTTGATAGCTACCATGAGTGGCTAATCTTCTCCTTTGGGATTGAATGTAATCTACTCAAACTTTGATGTAATCTGGTGATATTTATATATAACATTTCTATTTTACTCAATATTGGTATTATTGTTCTATTCTTAATGCTTGATTCTATCTGATCAATAGATGTTTTGATATTGATTTTTAGATCTGACTGGAAAGTATTTCTGAAAATCTGATTTGAACAATAATACTTGATATATTTTGATGCTAGGAATAGATCTCAATATATCAATTGCTTTTAACACTCGACTGTAATGCTGGATAGTTTGCTGAATATGTGAGGAATCAATATTCAGGGAACTAATCTTATGAATTTTATACGCGAGGGATCGATATAAATGATTTTTGAGTGTGCATTGGTATTTTAATATGTTATGTATTATATTCATCCAGATTACAGACAAGGGAGATAGATGAAATTCAATCCCAGTTTTTCTTATTAGTCTTTTATCTAATTTTCTGCTTTTATTGTATTCTGTTTATGCAAATTAGTTTAACTACCAATGATTTATCAAATTAAAATTTTTGTATATATATGCTGATCGAGATAATTATTTATTTTAACTGAATCCTTTTCTCATGGGTTCGACACTCCTACTTTAAATCATTATACTACACTTGACTTTTGGTACGCTTGCCAAGAGACCAACAATACTGCATTAAGTTTAGTTAATTTGTTAAATTTTGATCAATATTTTGTGTAACCAAAATGTTGTGATCAAGTAACATGATCATCATCATCATGATCATTCTCTGTTTGCTTACCCTTCTTGTCTTTATTCTCCTTTTCCTCTTAAAATAATATTTTTGAATGTGCTCAATTTTATACAATAATAACACTCCACATTCTTATATCTTGACTTGGACTTGCTCTTGCTTTTTTCTTTACCACCTTTGGTTTCTTTTTCTAACTTCTCTCCCCATTTTTTTTTAACAAGCACCTCAGACTGAGATGAAAAACCTTATGCCTTCCTTATCACATCTCTTCATTAAGAGAACCACTCTTTGTTATCTAGAAAGAAATAATGCCATTATAGGGGTTGAGTTGGTAATTGAACCCAAAATATCTTCCAAGACTCTAGTAGAGTAATTCAGTAGACATAATCCCAAAACTTCATCATCAAAATTGATACACATTCTTGACAATTGATCTAGGAGCCCTTGAAACTCATTTAAATAATCTAAAATGGAAGAACTCTCCCTGTACCACAAATTCATCAAGCAATTCAACAAATATAATTTATTATTAGAAGCATACAAAGACTCAATCTTGTTCACTAAGTTGTAGCATGTTTCTCCCTAACAATATGATTATTAGAGCTGTCAAAATGGGTTGGAACTCGCGAGCCAACCCGGCTCACCACGGGTTTGGGTTGGGTTGGGTTGAAATTTTTTTACAAATTTCAATACGGGTTAATTTTTGACCCGGCTCATTTAAAACCCGGCTCATCCGGGTTGAACTCGTAGTGAGCCGGGTTGGCTCACCAACCCGTACATAAAAGGGTCACACAAGTGTTTTTAATTTATTTTTATTAAGTTGGGCTTTACATTTGGGTCATGTTAGGTTGTTTTTTATCCAAAACATAAATAATTTGTATTTTTTTATTTTGGTTTGTATTTGGATTGTATTAAAGTTTATTTAGATTTGAATTACAATTACAATTTAGTTTTGACTGAAAAAATAAATAATTTTTTTTAATTAAGTGAACCCATGAGCCAACCCGTTTAACCCGCCAACCTGTGGTGGGTCGGGCAGGTTCAAATTTTTTTGGCTCGCTAAAAAGTGAACCGGGTTGGGTTGGCTCACTAAATCATCAACCCGTGGTAGGTCGAGCCGGGTTACCCGTTTTGACAGCTCTAATGATTATAAACATTGTCTTTTACATATTGCTAACTAAAATCACACACATGTTGGTGCTCAAAGTCCCATTCTTCATTAGGCATAGAATCCAAATTTTGTGTAGCAAAGACAAGAAGATGTGATTTCTTCACAAACAACATCACTAGTGTAAAATATATATTTTAGATCAGTTCTGGAACGCATATTAAATCGGTTCCGTAACCGATCTAATATACAACGATGTAATATGTATAACAGATATTAGATCGATTCTAAAACAACCAATCTAATACTTTAAACTGGGAAGAAAAATCAGACGTGCACTCACACTCCTCGTCTCAACTTAAATGACTGAAATTCAATATGAATACACAACAATTAAAGACAAATAATCGATACAAATTACACCAGAAAAGAAAACATCTCCACAAAATTTCAGATTTCCATTCCCAAATCAAAATGAACACTAAAAAGTAAATCATTCAAAAAAATTAAACATTCATCTGAGCATCTCTATATAGTCTCAACAGGCCCTTAACCTACCCCTAATCATCCTTGGAATAAACCCAAATCAAGAAAAAAAAAAGATAAATAAGGCAGAGGCGCGAGCAGTGGAGGCGAGCGAGCAGCAAGCGGAGGCGAGTGAGCAGCGGCGGAGGCACGATGCGAGCAGCGACGGAGGTGCGATGCGAGCAGCGACGGAGGCGCGACGCGAGCAGCGGTGGAGGCGAGACGTATCAGCTGAGGTGAGCGAGCAGCAAGCGGAGGCGAGCGAGAAGCATGCAGAGGCGAGCAAGCAACAGTGAGACGTGAGCAGTGGCGGAGGCGAGCGAGCAGCGGCGGAGGCGCGAGCAGCGGAGCGGAGCAGTGGCAATGAGGTCTGGTGGTGAGCAACGAGGAAGAAAAGAAAGCGGAGAAGTTATTGTGACAATGAATAGGGTTTTCACGTTTTTGTTAAATCTGCGAAGAGTATTAGATCGGTTATACACATAACCGATTTAAAATTTATATATTAGATCGATTAAAAATTCAACCGATCTTATATGCTTTCTAGTATTTACAAGTTTGCCACCACATTTTTTTTATATGGTTTTCGCATAATCGATTTAATATCCTGTTTTAGAATGTCCTTTTTGCACATGTCTTTCATCTGGCCTTCCACAAATGATAATTTGTACCATTTAAAGTAATCATCTTTGTATCTTCCTTCATCATTCAAGCAAGTAAATATAGCATCAAACCTAATGCCAATATGTTTGGGGAAATAACAAAATAGCAACTAAAAATACCAAAGTATCAGCGAAAATAATTCCCCCAAACTTGAAAGAATCTATGAAGAGCAAAAATAATAGATAAAAAAGGCAATAATAATCACAAAGAGAGAATACCAATAATTTTAATGTGGGAAAACTCTCTTAGTGACTCAGTGAGAAATAAAAACCCATGGGTACACACCAGTAAATTAAGATCCAGTAAGATCAAATATAAGTACAAAAGAGTCAAATAAAAAAGCATAAACGAGTGCTTATAACCAACTGATACATGAAAACAATAATGCTCTCAAATAAGAATAAAAAAAGAAAGAGAAACATAAAAAAGAGCAACAGAGCGAGACTAATCTATCTTACCACAAATTTGCCATTGACAATCTCAATGATCAAAATGAAGAATTCTATTTTGTAAACCTTCTGTCAAAGTTTATGCCAGATCCAACGGTGATAAAAATGAAAATCATAATTTTATTGATGCGGCTCGATGGATAGGCCAACAACTTTTCTCTCTTCCAAAGTTGCAAAAATAAACATCTTTCTTAACCTAAAAAAACACATCTTCACTTATGTTAAATAGTATGTTAAATAGTGAGACAAAATAAGCTTAACTATGTTAAATATTTGTAGTAAAATGATTGGGAACCCAACCCAAAGTATCAAAATTCACGCTTGAATAGCTTTATCTTATTCAATTATGTCAAATAATGTTTTATGATAAATTTAGGACCAAGTAACGTACAACAGCTTTAAAAAAACATCTAAATAACAACTTAAGCTAAAAGGGATTTTGGTAGAAAATTGAATGATAATTAGTTCATAAGAAAAATAAGTTAACTACTACTTTTGTCCTAAACCAATTTCTTAACGAGGTTGTAGGTCTACCCTACAACTTTAAATACATTAAGTGTTAATGAAACAAATATAAAAGGAATCTCTACTTTGACCCGAGTTGATTATTATGACTCAACTATTTACCTTTTCCATATTTTCAATGTGATTATTCTCTTCAATATTAACAAAGTTGAAAAAAAATTAAGCGTTTGTATATAATACTCTTAAAAGTGTTGACATTATTATAATTATTTTATAAAAAAGTTGATAGTGCCACTCTTGAAGAGTATACTAAGAAAGGTGATACGAAAATTTTCAAGTTCCATTGTCTTTTTTCTTACTTATTGTTGGATTGTTTGGATTAAAAATTTCGTAATTTTCAAGTTATTTAAATATATTAAATTTACTTTAACATTATTTTAATTTTTTTATGTTTAAATGATTTTTTTTTTCAATAAATTAATTTGAATTTAGGGAATTATAATTTTTTGGTTTAGATAAAATATTTCAATTATTATTAAATGTAAAAAATCATTTAAATATTAAATAATTATTAGTGATAACAAAATATCTTGATTTTTTTAATGGATATTGGTTGATTGTAAAACCCTTTTTTTCTCCCCTAAAATTTAAAGGGCCTAATCCCATCTGTTGGGTCTAAGAGCTAACCCATAGGGTGTCCACCCTAAACTGCCCTAACCATCTCATTCCACTCATTTTTTCAGAAAAGTAACTTCTTCCCCCTCTCTTAGAACTGCAACCACCTTCTGTTAGGGTTTGGCCCCGTTCTTCATCAAGCTAGTTGAACTCCACTTCGGTTCCACCTCACCAAGCTGTTCTTGGAGCTGTGGTGCTCTTTCGTAGTGTGCTCGTGGTATTTGCTATCCTCTGTCCAGGTAAGGGAAGCTAGAACTCCTTTTCTTTGAAACACAGTGTACTTATTTTCGTTCTGGTATGAGTGTGCTTGATTGATGTGGCGCTACTTTTTTTTCTACACTGCACACTTTTCATAAAAGGAAGGTTCCTACTTTGTTAATCGTTGGATCGAGCTGATATTTTAACAACTGATTCTTAACACATAGTTCTTGACTTTGACCGATCAGATCTTGAATCGGAGCTCTATAGTGAGAGAAGTTTTTATCGCAAGGTCATTGTAGTTTGGTTGTTCACAACACTGCATACTTTTCGTAAAATGAAGGTTGCTACTTTGTTAACCGTTGGAGCAAGCTGATATTTTGACAGCTGATTTGTAACACATAGTTCTTGACTTTGACTGGTCGGATCTTGAATCAAAGCTCTGTAGTGAGAGAAGTTTTTATCGCAAAATCACTGTAATTTGGTTGTTGACAGGATTGACCTTTGTTGCTTGTTTGGTGCATAACTTTCTTTATAGTTATTCAATTAAGTTGGTTCTTGATTCAATCATATTTAATTTGAATATAAATACAAAATTTTGGAGCTTTACACAAGCTGCAATTTTATTTATAAAATCCCAAATTGTTTGCATAATGTGTTGTTAAGTTGGATTAGATAAAAAATATAAGAATTAGTTATTTTCCAAGAGAGAAATATGTTGTATGATTTTAATATGTGTCTTCAAATGCTTGTGTGAGAATATAGGAGATTCCATGGGGGATCCTATTTGATTTAATTGGTAGTGTCTTCATTGGTCAGGACGTAATTCCATGAATCTCTAGGTGAGATCTCATGGTGGTGCCTCATTGATCAGGACGTAATTCCATGATGGTTTCGTGGTGGTGCCTCATTGGTCAGGGCGTAATTCCATGAATCTCTAGGTGAGATCTCAAGATGGTGCCTCATTGGTCAGGGCATAATTCCACGTTGGTTGCATGGTGGTGCCTTATGGTCAGGACATAATTCTATGACCCTTGTTAGTGGGAGTTTCGTGGTGGTGCCTCATTATATAATTTAGTAAGGATTCAAGGTAAGGATTGCATTGTGACACTCTAAAGAGTCAGTTAGTCTCACGTAGAACGTACTGACTCAAGTGGTGAGAGTAGCAAGAGGCCTGGGACACTTTAAGGCTAACCTTGTGAGCGGTAGAATGAGACCCTTTGACAATTAGCTCGGTAGAGCAGTAGAGGCCACCACAAGTGCAAGCATCCGATGAATCCGACTAATTATATGTATCCGAATAAGTCGTGTCTTGAGTCGTAGAGGCTTATTTGCGAGTCATAACATGATTGGTTGATATATGTACCTTAGGCTATGAAAGTGTATGCGATTGTATGATAAAAATGTTTTTCTACTCTAGCTTACCCTTTCTGCTTGTTTGTATGTTCTATGTGTGGTTTTCTGTTTTTGTGATGATCATCAATTTATTGATGTGAGCAGATGCGAGAACTCCTCGTGGTCAACAGGGTAATAGAGATTCTGCTGCTTAACTCGTCGTGGGTCGGATCCCGCTTCTTCGAGTTCCCTGTTAGGGTCGTAGCCCATGTTTTACTTTGCTCCTTGAGAACTCATTTAATGTATTGTTCGACTTTTATCTTGTTTAATCTATGGCATCGTGGTGTGCATTAGACTTCTCTCTAAGTATTTGGAACTTTGTTGTAAGAGTGATATTTATACTTACCTTGTGTGATGTTTTAATTAATTATGTTATTATTTAAATGGGACGTTACATTGATATTTTTTTTAAAAAAATTTGTCAAAAAAAACAAAAATAATTGACATATGAGAAACTATTTTTTTTTTTCAAATTAATGTTAGTCAATATTGTTTTTAATTGATGTTAAATACAATTATTTAGGTTAATATTTGTCAAATTTTTTATTGACGTGGAGTGAAAAGTTTCACCAATTGACATCAATAAAAAAATCCTAATTAACACTTGTTGAAAATTTTCCCAATTAAGATTGAAAAAAGAAATCCTAACAAGCTATTAATGAAAACTAACATCAATATCGATGATTAAAAAAATACAAAATCATGACACATTAGTTGAAAAATCTAAAACACATACAATCTCCAACATGGGCGGAAAACTTTTAAGTAACATCAAACAATAAAGAAGAGTGGTCTACAATGACGATAACACAAACATGACGCTTACAATTTAAATTACAAAATAACTCCTATCAACATAAAACAAAAAAAAAAAAAAGTCTTAATTGACATCAATAAAAAATAATTATCTTAACCATGTCTCCGTCTTAATCAAGTTGATTACGGTTAAACAAAAATTGGCCTAAGGAAAAATATGAAAAGAAAAAAAATAAAAATTTGATAATATGAAGAATTTAAATTTTTACCTTTTAAATGTTACTTGAAATCCTCTAATTTCAAGAACCTAAATACTCTAATAAAATTATAAAATTTATTTATTTTTCTTTTAAATTCTTTTATCTAAACAATATATTTTGTCATAAACCATTTCAAATTTTTTATATAAATAAATTATCATTTTAAATTTTCTTTTTTAAAGAAAATATTATCTTGACTTTTGTAGTTTTTATCTTCCATTAAGATCGCTTCAAATTAGGGATGACAAAGTAGATTTAGGTCTCTAGACCAAGTTGATTTTTTCAACTTCCTAGACCACTTTGGGTCGTACCACTTATCTTGCTGCCTGCACTTTAAAAAATTTAAAAATAAAAATAAAAAATTATTTAAAAGATTAACTTTTATGTAATGTATTACTTGAATGGTTCATGTAACATATCATTTAATAGTCTAAAACCATTAAACAAAAAATTTCATAGTTGATAAAAATTAAAGCATAGAATACTAAAATGTAAATATCATATTACAGTCATCCCAAAATAAGATAAGCTGAAATACAACTTTTGTACATGACAATCTAAGAGTTTGGAGTTTTTCAAAATATAAGCATAGGAGTCCTAAAGAATCTATCTAAACAATTGCATCATCCCCTCCTTGCATTGGTCTAGCTACAAGATCCTCATTTGCTCACTCCAATCATGTGATCATTGCAACAGAAAACAAAACCAGACAAACAAGACACAAGAGAAATGCGTAAGCTAATGTCATAAAAGATAATCATTCAAGAATCCAATTACTTAAGTCATACATAATTGAACATCCTATTTCATACAAAGACATAAAGTTATGAATCAATTATTCAGATACATGCATTAATATTGGACTCTGATAAGTTATTGTTACAGGATTGACAAGTGTACCAAATTGTACAAGTAATAAAGTGGAAAGTCCAAGTATCGTTTTCCAAGAGACTTGTGAAAACACTTGACAACTCTTGCAATTCATAATTCAATTAGATAACAAATTTCACAAAAAACAAAAACAAAACTCTTTTTGTATTTTTATCAAACATATGGTGTGCAACAATATATGATAAAGGCTTCATTGGATTGGGTTTCATGGTCCAACTCAAAGCAAAAACATCAAACAATATTATTCTAATTCCTACTTTAGCATTCACATCTTATGTAACAAACCTTAATGTCTTAGCAACAAGTCTAAACTTGATAATAAAAACCCTAGTGTCTTAGCAATTTTTATTATAAGTTCGCATCAATGATCAAAATTCTGATGTTATGAATGACCAATGATCTACTCTATGTCTAGATGCACAATCCATTAGTTGTCTCTAGTTTAAATTCTAATATCATGTTCAATAATTAGAGACCCACAAATATGCAATCAATATGAAAATGATCTTTTTATTTCTGCTTTAAAGCCTTGCCAAAAATTCTTCATTTATGTATGCTTCACACGATCCTTTATATTGAAAACTACAAAATAGAAACTATGAGATCTTTGAAAATGAGGAAGAAATTGAAAAAAAAAAAACTTCATACCTTACTAACTCATTCGCAAAATGGATCTTGATCAGAACAATCCCTTATCCGAACAAATAGTACACAACAACAAACCAAAGTAAATCAATATAAATGTGGTTTTATAAACAATAATAAAGCTACTAACTAAGTTCTGCAGGAAACTTCTGTAAGACCCGAGGAATTTAAATAATTAATTAAATAATTATTTAAGAAATGCGGGTAGTAGGAGCCTTTAAGGCATTTAATGCGGATAATTATGACGTGGAAAAGTGCTAGCTCAAATGGTTGAGAGTATTTTATTGTGTGAGAGGACTTGGGTTTAAGTCCTATGTATGTTGTTTGTGTTTTATTTAATTATTATTGTTTTAATAATATGCTAGAGCATGTTGAGTGATAATATAATCATAAAATTATATTAATCATCATGAAACATGAATTGGTTAAATGGTGGAACATTGATTTGGCTTTGGCATGGTGAGGGGTTCAAACCTTGGTGAACCCAAATTAAACTTTGTTTTTTTTTGCCAAAATGTTCTTTGGCATGAAGGTGAAAGGGCAAGGAAACCCAAGCAGTCAAGGGAGGGCTGGAAAACCATCATAAGACAACAAATTGAATGGCATTAACCTTAGTTTAATTGTAATTTCGTTTTGCATCATTAATCCCACATTAAGACACCAATTATTGGCCAATTAAGGGAGAAAAAGAGAGGTTTTGTGGTTGGTTTTGTTGGATGGGTAGAGAAATACGAAAATCAGAGTAAGGTGAGTGTATTGAGTGAGACATTGAAGCTAAATTGAGGAGAACTAAGGAAGGCTATTGGAAGTAAGGGAGAACCAAGGGCTACTCAAGTTTTAAGCAAAAGAAACCAGGTTAGGGGAATTGAACTCGTAATTTATGTTGTTTTGTTAATGGTATGATGTATGATGTGCAATTACATGCTTCCTGTTGAATTAATTCGCAAATTCTGGGTTTCTGGAAAATTTCCAGAAACCGCCTGGCGAACGATGAACTGCCGCCAGGCGACTCATCCTATTTTGCTTGTTTTCTGGGTTCTCGAAAGGAACCGCCTGGCGGTGAGCTTTGTGCCGTCATGCGACGCGTGACAAATTAACCCAGTTTCTGGGTTTTGCTTGAACTGCCTGGCGGTGATGAAGACCCGCTAGGTGACGCGAACCAATTTTGGTTCGATTTTGATGTTCTAGATGTTTTGAATCGGAGGGAAAGCAAATTTTAATGGTTAAGGGGTGATTGGATGTCAAACATCATTGAAATTCATTTAATTGATGGCTAAATTGGATGAAAAAGTAGGAATATTATCTTAGGGTTGATGAATTGGAAATTTCTATAGTGGCAGAAATCTAAGGGGAAAATGTGAATGAATTCGTGAATGGGAAGTGTTAGGGATGAACCGTTATTCCAATAACTGGGTTCGTATCCTATGGAGTCAGAAATTGATGGAAATCAGAGTTGTTGTGAAGGGGGTAAGGTTCGCAGGTGCAGGAACCGCCTGGTAGCACCCATTTGGCTGCCAGCTACCAGGCGCCATAACAGAGATGTGAGTGGTGCTCTGGTTCACGAAAAACGTTGTTTTTTACTTTTCGCGCAACAGGAACCGCCCGGCGGTAGTACAGTCCCGCCAGGCGCCACCTTCCACTTCTGGGCGCTAGGCGCCACCACTTTTTTCTAGTTTGCGCAGTTTTCGTAAAAATGCATTTCCCGGTTCGTTAACCGTCCGATGTAGGTGAAATTTTGACAGGTGGTCCATAACATGTGGTTCTTCACTTTGAACGGTGAAGATTTGATTTGGAGGTCAGTAGATAGAGATATACGTTACTCAATATTCCTGATTTTGGAGTCTTTAAAATGCATGAATAACCTCTTGATAATTACTAATACCTTCTAATGAAGCATGATTGGGTTATGTGCTAAGTCTTTATCAATTTGAATGTTCATTTCGATTAGTCACATGTGGAGAATTGGTTTGGTGAAGGGATGGGTGTCAATATTAAATTGCATTGGTGCATAAGATCATGTGCTTAAAATTGTTAGAGTGTTGCTGCTTATATTGTGTTTGAGCATGCTTGGGATGGTCTATATGACTAGGGGATGAATGCACATGTGAGGTGCTATAAGGCCTGGAACATTATAGATGGCAATGCTTTTCATTAGGGGTACTCTAGAATGAGAGCAAATGAGAGCAATTGAGAGTAATCTGTGTGAAGTGTGCTTGAACCTGAACTAAAATCAATACTGCGCAAGTACTGGTGTAGCGCCTAGCGGTAAGGAGGGGTGTGCCAGGCGAAGTCTACAGTTCAGTGAATCCTAAGGCGCGTGGCGCCTGGCGGCAAGGGAAGTCCCGCCAGGCGATAGTTGCAGTGCTAGTGAAGACTAAGGCGCTTAGCGCTTGGCGGTACATGTCCCCCGCCAGGCGGTCTGGAAGCGGCAGCGCCTGGCGGTACGTGTACCCACCAGGCGATTTTGCTGCAGCAGATTGGTGTTATGCTTGCTATGATGTGCGTGATCTAAAAGGCTTCTAGGATATCTTAAAGGTCGGCTTGCTGGTGTTCCTTGAGTTGAGCTCGGAACGTATCCTTTGAGTTGAGCTCGGGATAGGGGTTAAGCACGTGGCATTCCTTGAGTTGAGCTCGGAATGGCATCCCTCAAGTTGAGCTCGGGATGGCAGATGAACACGAGGAACCCTTGAGTTGAGCTCGGATTGGTGAGTGTTACCGGTGTGAGTGTGCTGGTTGTGGCCAGTACGGATGGGTCAAGATAGATTGCCCTCCTCAGTAGTTGATTGACGAGTTTGGTAGTCTTGGGACGTTACGAATTATGTTCGTATATGGGAACTTCACCTGACGTTACGGTATATGATTCGTAGCATGGTTTCCGGCACGTGCTCTATCGGTTGTGGCCGATAGGTATGGCAGCAAGACATCTTGAGGTACTCACTAGAGGACGTAGAACATGAATAACATGGTTGTGGCCATGTGGTATGGATTCAAAGGAAGGAATTCCTTTGGTGTGTTTTTGAGATATATATATATACTTGTGCTATATATTTACATGTTTATTTTGTTAGCTCACCCTACCTGCTTGTGTTTGGCGAAGATCGTGTACGCAGTACATGGGAGCAGATGATGTTGTAGGTGGATCTGGTGAGGTTTAGCAGCGGAGCGGGGAAAACTCATGGGAACAGTTTTATAGACTTTTATCATTTATGGTTTTGGAATAAAGGTGTAATCTATTATGAGATTGTTTTGATATTTTATTGAATTTTGAGAAGATTTGAACTTAGAGTTATTTTCATTATGAAATAAATTATTTGAAATTTACCACATTTTTGGGAAATGAATTTATAATAAATGTGATTTTATTTTCTTATTTTATTTTATTATTTAAACCCGTAATATCCGGTCGGGATATTACAACTTCAAGAGGGTAACAACTACCAAGACAACCATTTTGAAAGAGTGGAGGCTCATACTTAAACTAATGAGTGTAAGCCTATTACATTTTTTAAAAAGAAAAAAAAAGGGCTAAAATTCATCTTTACATATAAAAAATGCCAAAAGGGAAGAGCCTTACCATGGTTGTCTTCTATACATTCGACGTAGTGACACCCAAGTTTTGAAGTTTATGTAATCTCAGCCATAAAGTGGTTTCTTTCCTGCAACACTATAAACAACTACTTCAACTTAAGAGGAATAAAATCCTCACCAAAAAGTGATATAACAACATAAAACACAAACACACGCATGTGCACACGTACCCATACACACCCACCCACACACACACCCACACACGCACCCCCCCTCGCCACACACACACATACACACACTCTAATGGAAACCCTAAACCCCAAATTAGTGAAGAAAATAAACCCTATAATTAGTCAAAATATCTGGAAATCAAAAACTACTAATCGAAGTAAAGAGGATGTTTATACTTTCAAATGGTTGATCCTAACAAACCTGCAACCAAAAAAATACAAGAGAGTGAAAGATCAGAGGTAAAAACATAAGGTAAGACTTCTTTTTTTTTATAAATCTGCAAGGAAGATGTTTTCATTTTTTCTGTCATCACACTTCTTAGAGGCAAACCTGCCTCATGAAAAATTCTTGATCAAAAGAATCAAAAGATAACATGCAGAAAAGGGTAATAGATTTGGAATAAACAAAAGAAGAAACACCTCAGTAGAAATGATAACAGGAAAAATAGAGATTGAAAATCTTTCCATCTTCGTGTAAGTCTAAGTAAGAGTAAATGAGAGAAAGGAAGAGATACTACAACGATAACATCATGCTTTCTTTCGTTTTTGAGAGATGAGAAAGGAAGAAAACTGAAGAGAGAGGCTTGTTTATTTTTAAATTTGAAAACTTAGATGGAGAAACTGCTTTTTCTTATGTATGCAGGAAAACCACCTGTAAGCAGAATGAGGAAACTATGTGTAAGAACCACACTTTACCACTTGTCAAACAAATAGAGTGAGTAAAATTTCCACTTTTAGTTAATTTTGAGTATGATGTTTTTTGTGTTTGGTAAGAACTTTTGGCACTTTGTAAAAGGAGCTTTCTAAAATGATTATTTTAAAAGGAGCTTTCTAAAATGATTTTTTTTCCCGTTATCTCTCTTTCTTTTCCTCTGCAATATTGTTCCTCTCTTATTCTTGTTGTGGTGCAGTGTTGAAAGGTAGTTTAGTATCTTGTTGTGGTGCAGTGTTGAAAGGTAATTTAGTATGCTTTTATTAACATAGGGTGCAGTTAGTAATTGTGTAGTTGCAATTAGGAATTATTAGGGTGCAGGAAGCGATAGCCCAAACTCTTCCTTTTTTAAGGCCATTGAGTTAAAGGGGTTTTCTTCCTGCACCCCCAATATTTCTTCTGCACCTCCAAACTTTTCATAAATTCCAAAACTACCCTTTTAGTATTTTTAAATTTTAAATCAATTAATCTCTATTTCTCTCTTCTATTTAATGCTTCACTTGTTTTCACTCAACCCTAACCGCCGCACACCCCCCAATCTCTCATCTGCCCCACTCACCTCTCTAACGTGTCTCACTGTCGTGCCCCACTCCTTCTATTTTTTTGTCCACTCTTCCTCTTCCCTTCACCATTCCTCTCCAACAGGTAAGTAAAGCTATCCTGTTGTATATTTTAATATTTTAATTTTTTAATTTTTTGATTGTTTATGCTATGTTTGCTGTATGTAGTTATTATTTTTTATTTGAATATAGATCTGTAAAAACACAAACCTGGAAGTCGTGGACTTCCATAGAACCAGGTTGGGAAG
Source organism: Vigna unguiculata (assembly GCF_037176805.1). Classification (NCBI taxonomy): domain Eukaryota; kingdom Viridiplantae; phylum Streptophyta; class Magnoliopsida; order Fabales; family Fabaceae; genus Vigna; species Vigna unguiculata. The sequence continues at coordinate 27,928,081 of NC_140800.1, read as the reverse complement.
CAAAAAAAAATGGCACTTACAGAAGTCGACTTCCGTAGTTAAAATTGAGTTCCGTGAAAGTAAATATTATTGATTTTCGTAAGAGCATATGACTTCCGTAGAGTATGGCGTGACTTCCATACGCGACTTCCGTAGGCGAGTTCCACTTCCGTAAGGCGAGTTCCACTTCGTAATAACGTGTTCCGTAATTTTTTTTACTTAATTTTAATTTTAATGTAAATAATTTTGATATTAATTAATTTTAATTATTATTAATTTTAATTAATTATAATTTTAAAAAAGTAAAATTTAGAATAATTAAAATTTTAGTTATTTACGATTTTGAATAATTTTAATTTTATTTAATTTTATTATTGAGTAAATATAATTTTAAAAAATTATAATTTAAAATAATTAGAATTTTAAAAAATTATAATTTAAAATAATTAGAATTTAAAATAATTAGAATTTAAAATAATTAAAATTATAGTTATTTACGATTTTGAATAAATTAAATTTTAATTAATTTTATTATTGAGTAAATATAATTTTAAATAATTATAATTGGTGTATGATATCCACAGCAAATGGGTGACCAACTAGTGTATGAGACACATCATGGTTATGATATCCACACATACCTTCAACATCCAACCATCTCCATTACTAATTGGTTTGCCTCTGAGTTTAAATGGACAATCACATTTTCTTGTGCCAGAGACACTAGGCTGAACATCAGATTTATACTTCCTATACTTACCACCCCTTTCACAGCCTAACAATACATACGTTTTTGTCCCAGGTTGACTAGTAGCTTTGTCAGATCTGATAGTGACAACAACAAAACCAAGATGAAATGCTATTCCTCGAACCCACTGAATCAACTCATCTCGTGTTGAAAATATCTGATCAGTCGTAAAATTATTTGTATAGTCTCCATCACTCATCTCATTTATAAAAGAAGAGAAATCTGAGATGAAACTCGAATTTACTTGTGAATCCATGAAATTTAAAGGGAGATCGTCCATCTTAGATAACTTTACCCACCTATAATCTAACATTAGTAATCAATACCACTTTTTACAAAATAAAATAAATATAAAAAAATTAAAATATTCCTCAAACAATTAAATAAATATAAAAAAAATATACATAAACACTCAACCATAAAAAAATCAAAATAAATAAAATTAAATCAATAAAAAAAAATATTCATTCAAAAATATAAAACAAACACACAATAAATAAATAGTAAACTTAAACAAATAATAATTAAAACACACAAAAATATAACAATAAAAAATATATAAACAAAAAATAAATATTCATGTAAATAAACGTTAAATAAATAATATAAATAAATAATAAATAAAACATAAGTTATTATTCAAACCCTAACAAAATTATAAATTACAAAATAAAATAAATTAAAATATCACTAAGTCTAAAAGCTTGGAAGTAGAAGAGTGAAAGAAAAAAGAAAAAACAAAACTTAGTGTAAAAGCATCTATGGAAGTGGAAAACTGAAAAAAAAAAGAAAAAGAAAGCTTTGTCTAAAACCATCTACGGAAGTGGAGTGGAAAAGTGAAAAAAAAAGAAGCATGGTAGAACATAAAAAGCATCGAAAAGTGGAAAAAAGGAAAAACAAGATAAACCATTAACTACGGAAGTGGAAAAAATTTACTCACCACACTACTTACCAAACATATACTCGACTTCCGGGCGAAAAATTGAGTTAATATACTTGACTTCCGAGCGAAAAATTGACTTAAAAGAGCGGAAGTCCACTTCCGTAACACTATAAAAATTTTACACGTCACTTCCACTTCCGATTAAATCATACACTTCCGGAAGTTGACTTCCGTTTCACACATACATTTCCGGAAGTCGACTTCCGTTTTACATATGCACTTCCGGAAGTCGACTTCCGTATATGAAAAAATAACTTGACTTCACACTTCCGTATTGACTTCCATAAAATGTAAGAATGAAATATTAAAAACGCACCAACATTTATCTCAGAGATAAACTTATCAAATATAAACTTCTATTCTAAATGCACGTACCTCTTTTTCCGAGAAGAAATGAAGCAAAGCAAATGGTAAAATAGGAGTGGACCCTTGACTGAAAATTTCACACCTCAACCACCAACGAAATTTTTTGCACTGAAAGTGAAAGTGAAAGTAAGTGTAAGTGAAAGTGTAAGTGAAACTGAAGAGGGGTGCAGGGTATATAAACCACTGGCTGGAAATTAATTCAGGCACCCAACTAACTCTGTCATTCATAATTGTTTAATTATTGCGTCTACCTAATTAAACTTTTTTATTTATTTAATTTTCCAAGGGCATAAATGAAAAACCGTGAATATTTGGAGGTGCAGAAGAAATATTGGGGGTGCAGGAAGAAACCCCTGAGCTAAAAGCCCTTTATAAGTGGTGATCCAAAATCTAATTTGTCTTTCATCATTTTACATAATAGTCTTGTATAATAATTTTTAATATACTTTTTTAAGACCTAGGTTGTTTTTAATGTGTCCGAATCTCAGATCTAGTCATAGTTTGTTTACTTGCAAATTTTTCTAAAAGGAAAATAATTTGATGGCTTAGTACTAAAAATTCAATTTATATCAAAGCAGGTAAATATCGTTTGATGAAATTATTTACTCTTGCATATATATATATATATATTATTATATCATGAAATGGAAAAAAAAGAAAAGAAAAAGAAAGAGAAGAGACACGAGAGAGAGAAAAAGACCCTACATTATGCAAGTGCATCTCCATTTAAAAAAAAAAAAAAGTTGAATACAAACAAACTATAACAATTTTACACTATTACCCAATTATAAACTATATAAGTTTGTTCACTTTAAAATTAACTATTTTAAAAATCATAATAGTTTTTTATGATTAGATGATAGCCAAAACTGTTTAATATCCTTCAATGCACACTCATTAAACTTACAAATAAATAGCTTTTAACAATGAATCTTATATTCTGTATTTTGTTTTTAAAAATAATTGAATTCAGTGACTCAGTTTTCAGAATTTGTTCTCATCCGTGGTTGTTTAATGAGTAACATAATTATTTTATGAATTCAGTTAGAAACATGTGTGTAAGTACGAGAGACCTCTGGTTGGATGAAATAAAGTTAACGTTATGAAAAAACAAATTTTATTTTGGACAGTGTAAAGTGCAAAAATCAAAAACAAGTGCAGACAACATTTTTTAAAAGCATAAAACATAAAGGATTGAAAGTCCCGACAAATAACAGCAAGGATGGCGGAACAACATAATATATTCAAAAGGCAAACAATTCCTTAACGCGGTTATTTAACCAACTTAGGAATAAACAATCAATCATCCAACGTTAATGACAATATTAAACTCATTTTTGAAACTAAAAAAGCCATTACTAATCATTGTTAACAAATATTAGTGATCGATGTGGGCCAAACCAAAACTGTTGAACGGCTTGTTTGCAATTGAAAGCAAACGAAGGTACAACGCATCCAAGGCAAACTCACTGTCCAATCTCATCATCAAAGGTCAATCAAACTTCTCAAAATTTAATTTATTTTCTATAAATATTTTTCTCTGATAATTCAATGTTTTAGTTCAATTTAATTCCTTAATTCTAGAACTGAATTTAATTTTTTCAATCAAATTTGGTTGTTAACTTTATTTAACGTTTGAATCGTATTTTATTATAATATTTGAGTTATTTACATCATTTAACATATACTTTTTTCAATAATAGTTAAAAAATTATTATGAAACACATTTAAAACGTCAAATAAACTTAATCATATTTAGTTAAAAATATTAGATCTACGTAATTCTAAAATTAAGAGACTAAATTAGATCAAAATTTCGAAAGAAGATTAATTTTAATTTTCAGTAAAAATTGATAGAAAAAATACATATTTAATTTTTTTAAAATTAAACAAATATTCTCACACAAAACGTGAATGCATGCATACCCTAAATGGGACCGTTACTTCCCAGTTCTAACTGATTGGGCCCTCAAACTTGCAGGTAGGCCCACTCTGTTGGGTACAGAGTGTAATAACACCGTTACATCCGGGCCAGGGCCCACATTCCTAGCTGGCACAGTCTGGTCTCTCTCTATAACTCCCTCTTTCCATTTCTCACTTTCCCCACATCGAATTCTCTCTTTCCTTTCGAATTTTGTTTGTTCAGATCAAAGAAAGTGTCGTTGTTGAGAGTTGAGTTAGCTTAACCATGGCTGAAGAAGCTTCAAAGACAAGCACAGCTCAAGAGGAAGCGGTGGTCGCTGACGTGGCACCTGCTGAGCGATCAGACACCAACGTTGTTGTGTCTGTAGAAGAAGAAGAAAAAGCATCCCGGGAGAAGGAGAACATTCCAGAAACCGAGACGGAGGTTTCCAAAGATAACATTCCGGAATCAGGTTCGTTCAAGGAAGAAAGCACAATTGTCTCGGACCTGCCAGAAACAGAGAAGAAGGCACTGCAAGAACTCAAACAACTCATTCAGGAAGCACTCCAAAAGCACGAGTTTTCTCCCAAAGATGAAAAACCCGAAGATGCCACCGACAACAAGGAGGAAGAGAAGCCCGTGGAGGAAGAGAAGGAACACGTGGTTCATGCTGCTGCTGCTGCTGCTGGTACTGACGTGGCAGAAGCGACAGAAAAAGAAGCTGCGGAAGTGAAGGAGACTGAAGCTGAAACTAAAACTGAAACGGAGGTTGGTGCAGAGAAAGCGGCTGTTAGCGATGGTGGTTCTGTTGCGGAGGATGGAGCGAAAACGGTGGAGGCTATCGAGGAGAGCGTTGTGCCGGTGAGTGTGTCTGAGGAGGAAGCGAAGGTGGAAGGTGGTTCGGCTTCCCCCGAAGAGGTTTCGATTTGGGGAGTGCCGCTTCTTGCTGATGAGAGGAGCGATGTGATTCTGCTGAAGTTTCTGCGTGCGAGGGATTTCAAGGTGAAGGAGGCGTTTGCGATGATAAAGGGGACGATTCGGTGGAGGAAGGAGTTCGGGATGGAGGAGCTGTTGGAGGAGGATTTGGGGGATGATTTGGAGAAGGCGGTGTACATGCATGGGTTTGACAAGGAGGGTCACCCTGTGTGTTATAACATCTATGGGGAGTTTCAGAACAAGGAGTTGTACAAGAAGAGTTTCTCTGATGAGGAGAAGAGGCACAGGTTCCTTAGGTGGAGGATTCAGTTCCTGGAGAAGAGTATCAGGAAGCTTGATTTTACCCCTGGTGGGATAAGCACCATTGTTCAAGTCAATGATCTCAAGAACTCTCCTGGACCTGCCAAGTGGGAGCTTAGACAAGCTACCAAACAGGCCCTGCAGTTGCTTCAGGATAACTATCCTGAGTTTGTAGCCAAACAGGTACTGCATGCATTCAACCCATTCTCTTTGCAGATAAATTTGGTTAGTGAGGTCTTGCCAAAACTTATACACTTTTGAAAGAACAAAACTTATACTTTTGGTACAATTCTCTGACTAAAATTATAGAAATGGAATCTCTGATTACCCATTTCAAACTTCAATTCTGATTAGAAATGAGGTGGAAAACCACTGAAGTACTACATCCATGGTTTGGCCTTCTTGAAATTGTGACTAATGTTGCCATTGGAGCCATCGATACAGAGACAAAAACAACCCTCCCTTTACATTTATCTGAAATCGCATTTAAAACCTTGATTCGTTCATACGTTATTTGTTTCCCTTCAATTTTAATGTGTGTTATGTTTTCTTCATACTCTCCTTTGTTTTGTTGGTGCAGGTGTTTATCAATGTGCCATGGTGGTACTTGGCAGTGAACAGGATGATAAGTCCTTTTCTTACTCAGAGAACCAAAAGCAAGTTTGTCTTTGCTGGCCCTTCCAAATCAGCCGAGACACTTTTGAGGTGAACACAAAATACACTGTTTTCTTGATTCGCGTGTTTTCAGTTTGGCTTGCGTTTTGTCCCAATTTGTAGCTTAATTTGTTATGTGGATATCTCAGATATATTGCTGCTGAGCAACTTCCGGTGAAGTATGGCGGACTAAGTAAAGATGGGGAATTCGGAATTTCCGATGCTGTCACAGAAATTACAGTGAGACCAGCAGCAAAACATACCGTGGAGTTTCCTGTTACTGAGGTGCGTTAGGTCTTTCCTCTTTGTTTTTTTGTCGGAATCGATTGATCTCGACAGAGGGGGAATCCAATGAATGCAGCATTGGAATTCGGAATCTTTCCTAGGATTCCTCAGTTCTCAAGATTTTAATATCATACCTTTCCTTTTCCTCCTGTTTCATGCTACAGATTTAGGCAGACCCATTCCCCGATATGACATGTCTCGGGCAATACACCATAATTAGTAAATAAAGAATAATTAATAAACGAGGAAAGACCATACTCGAATTGGAAACATAAGTGTTCTTATTTTATTTCAGTTCTAAATATAGCTACGAGCCAAAATCCTTTTCCACTACTAATTAACCTTTTGTTTTCATCATCTAGGCTAGAAAACAGCACTGTGATGCTGATTAGCTAGGTTACTCATATTGATCAGCTACCGCAAATTCGGCCCGAAAACAAAAAAAAAAAAGACATGTTGAATCTTAGAGCATCCAAGAATGATTTATTAAACTAGAAAAAAGACAACGGATCAGTCGAAGATCAGAAAAAATAATTATTCTATTCTTTCAATGTATACAATTAATGTCTTTTTGGAGTTGAGTTGAATGGTTAAAGCTGAACCTTATAATATTAAAATTCTGTTAGTTATAGGATCATAGAATAAATAAAACTGAAAATCTTGTGTAGATGTAGTTCAAAACGGTTAGATCAGTAATTGAATCCTACTCTATATCTATTCCATTACTATGACTTGGTGTGAGTAGGTAGAAAATTGTTACTTGGTGAGCAATTTGCGTAATTAATGCATTGAAATTTTGTTTCACTTGGGATGATGCAGAACTCCCTACTGTCTTGGGAACTCAGAGTAATAGGGTGGGACGTAAGCTATGGTGCAGAGTTTGTGCCAAGTTCAGAGGGAAGCTATACTGTGATCATTCAGAAGGCTAGAAAGGTTGGTTCATCAGAAGAACCGGTGCTTTGCAGCAATTACAAAATTGGTGAACCTGGGAAAGTGGTTCTCACCATTGACAACCAAAGCTCTAAGAAGAAGAAACTCTTGTACCGCTTGAAGGTCAAGCCCTCTTCTTCTGACTGAGAATCTCATAATTGCTATGCACATCCACAAGGGGGAAGGAGATGAACAGCACCTACATTGATTGCTGACAGTTATGTTCTTGCATTCACTTCTACCACCCAAGATGTTCAAAGATGGACTTTGCTGCTGCTAGAAGAGGAGAGTTTAAATTTTAATCGTGACCATGTGTTTCATTATATATATTTCTTCTGTGTTTCGTTGATTATTTATTATTATTATTATTATTATTATTGGAGGGGAGCTTCTGATTTTTGAATTCTTATTGTTATATATATGGAGGACATAATTGCTTTATTTCTCTGTATAAATTTCTTGTAAATTTTGGTGGGGCCTTTTTATCTAATGTTGTCTTTGTCTGTACCCCAGCTTAAAATTATGTTTTATCTGCCATGATACCTGTTCACAGGACTGAGAAAACATCATAAAACTATCTATCATGGGTCCGAAATTGTAGAATATGTCGCGGTGCCTTAAATGTTTTTCAGCCATTATGATTTTTTTTTTTTCAATTTTGATACTCATATGTAACTTCTTTCTATGTGTGTCTTGGGCCGTTTGGTTTCACGTGGGACAAGAACATAAGCAGTCACTGATTCCAGCAAAACGTGCGAAGCGATTCAAACCAATAATATTTAGAAGAAATGGGGCAACTTCTAAGATCAATAATAGTTTTAACCTTTAAGATCTGGATCACTGAACTGGTAGTTTTTTCCTTCAAAAGAAAAATCCTGATTAATATGATGAATCAGAAACTTAGCAGCACTATTATAAATTTAGATGGATTAGAATTGTGTATGAATAGTGTTGGTAGATTATATTTGTTTGTGGTCCTTGGTCCCAGTTGTAAGATGGTTCTGAAATATTGATTTGAATGCAATGTGTCTGGCATAGCAGAAGAGTCCCATGCGTGAATTCAGAAATCTGAAGACATTGGACTTTGATAACACATTTTCAATGTCAAAGTGACCACTTTACTTTTTTGGCACCGAATTTCATCACAAAACCCACTCATTACTCCGTGCTATCTAACTTTCTATACCTCCTTTTAAATATGCTTTTTCTATGCACCCTTTTTCAGTCTTTTAATGCATCAAGAACTGGACCTTCTTGCATGATCAAACTCTTATTTATTTATTTTTCGATTATTTCATGTTATATTTATAAGTAATTATATTATTACAATTACCTTCTTATGTAAGTTTAATATTTTTAAAGAGTTTCTTTTGAAAATACTAAAAAAAGGTGATTAAACTCTCTTCTTTTTACCGTTGGAGTATCAAATCTATTTTCTGTCCGTGGGATCATTAAAGCTATTTCCTGATCAGGTACATTACATTCATTTTATTTTGAGAACGGACCAGAGGTTTTTTTTCTCGTAAGTTTGAAGTTCCATCCAGGATAAAATTAAATAAAATAACTAATATATAAGTGGAAAGATTCCTATATTTATTACTTTAAGATCTTAGATCGAAAGTGATATTCTAATCTTTCGATATCTCCCTCATAAAAAATCTCACAATATATATATATATATATATATATATATATATATATATATATATATATATATATATATATATATATATATATATATATATAACTATCTTTTTATATGTAAGAATTTAACTTTCAAAATTAATTACATTAAAAGTAAAAATAGATAATAAATAATTTGAAAAAGGGTTTGAAAAGTAAACTTCATAAAATAATAAAAATACTTCTAAAAATCGTGTAAGTTAGATTTGTACAATAATGAAATAAAGTCTAAATATTCAAGCTTGATATGAAAATAACAAAATTTAACTATTCAAGTTTTATTTGATAAAAAAATATCGTTTCTCCATAATTATATTTCTTTGTTTTATCTCTATGTTTTTTGTGATTTGTTTATTATTTTTCAGATTTGAGTTTATCATAATAATTCTAGTAGAGAAAAGAAAATAAACTATCAATAAGTTTTTCATTAATAATAACTTTGTTTTTGTCCTTTTTTTTTTCTTGAGTTGGTTGCATATTTAGGTATACAAGATTGTATGGGTCATTTGACAAACTAGTCTAAAATTGTAGAGATATATTTGCTTTGATAACTTTTCTAGCCAAAAAATCGGAGTCTGATTAGTCCGAACATTCAAAGTGTTTTTGTCCTTCTCGTCCCCAAGGTTCTCATTTATGCCCATTTTTTTATTCTGTGGGTTCTCCTCTCCTTCAATGCTCGTTAAATTTCCCTATTTAATTTAGGTCTCTTGCCATGTCTCCGAACAGTGTGTTATCAGCTTAAAACTCTTCATTTACTACCTCATACTCTTGTCATAACGATCACACTAGCATTAGGTTAAAGACTAGACCGACCTTGGGCCTAAAAACTAATCGACCTAAGCCCTAATCGACCTTGGGCCTAACACTACATAGGCCCAAGCCTTAGCTTTTATAAAGCTTAAGGCTAACGTTACACTTAAAAGCTCGTCTTCCAAACTTGGACTTTAATTGGTACTTCGACTTAAGACTTAATGACCCAATTAACATTGGGCCTAACACCACATAGCTCCCTAGCCTTTAGCCTAAAAGACTAAAAAGGATATAAAATGTAAAGAAACCACTCTTGTATCAATTGGTATATGACCTAATGATGTGATCAACATTTGGCCTACCACCACATAACACCCTTCAAAGAACCCTATTATATTATCTTTCAATTCCTAATTATTAAATTTTAATAACCAAGTATCTACCTAACGTAAATGTTACCATTGGCTTTTTTGAATAGACACCCTCGACCAATTGGTGATCGATAAAATTATAATCAGATACTGAACACTTACCTTAATGTTTCTTAGTCGAATCTTTTCCTGGATGCCTCAAATTCACACTAATGTTGTTTTGACCAAATGGCATGCAATTACCTTAATTATAACTTAATTAGATGATACTTGATGGATGATACCTGATAATCATTTTTTTTATTAGGTGAATCTTTCTCCTTTAGGATGATACATGATCCTCCTTTTCTGGATTGGATGATACTTGGTCATTTTTCTCTTTTAGGATGAAACTTTATCTTTATCCTTTAGGATGATACTTGATCTCACCTTTTCACCAACCAGATGATGCTTAATCATCTTTTAACTAATGGGATGATTCTTGATTATCATTTAGGATAATACATGATAATCTTTCTTCTTTAAGATGATACCCAATAATCTTTTTATCGAACAGATGATGCTTTATCATCATTTAACTGTCAGATGATTCTTGATCATCATTTAAGATGATACTTGATCATCTTTCTCCTTTTACTATCTTTGAGGTCCTTTTACCATTGTTTAATAGTGCAAATCATATTATGTCTCCTTTTTTCTTTATGGTAACTTTAATATGTCACTTTTCATCTTCTTTAGGTGCTTTAAAGAGTCACCATTTATTTCTTCTTGGGTGCCTTGAAAGGTCACCAATATTTTTTAGTGCCTTGATAGGTTACTAGGTGCCTTGAAATGTCACCTTTAATTTTGGGCCTAGTGTCTTGAAATGTCACCTTAATTTTTAAGTTCAGTGCCTTGAAAGATCACTAGGCACTTTGAAAGGTCACTTTGATTTTTGGGTTCAGTGCTTTAAACTAGGTGCCTTGAAAGGTCACCAATATTTTATAAAGTGCCTTGATAAATCACCTTTATTTGTTTGTGAGATGCCTTGATTGATTTTCTTTATTTGTTTGTGAGATGCCTTGAATGATTGCCTTTTTAAATTGGCTTCTTCCGCCTCCAACTGATATGGGTTGTTAGTTTAAATTAATCTTTAAATATGACTGCAAAATCAAAGTTAGAAGCTCATATATTACTAAAACCATATAAAGAAGTAAACTAATTCCATCATTTAAATTTTCTTAATTGCCTTACAAGTAAATGATCAAAATCTTTCTTATCAGCAGTTTACAGATAGGGTCTTCAATTTACTTCTCACTTGCATTTTAAAAGTAAGTGATTGACATTTTCCCCATCTACATTAACATGGTCTTCATTTCTTTTTTGCACCTACGTTTTATAAGTAAGTGATCAACATTTTTCCTATCTACATTTATTGATAGGGTCTTTAATTTTTTTTTTTTGCACATGTGTTTTACAAATAAATGATAGAAATTTTACCTATCTGCATTTACAAATAGGGTCTTCAATTTTTTTGCTCATTTGTATTTTACAAGTGAGAGATAAAAAATATTTCTTCTCACCTGGTATGAAATGTGACTTTGTTGAGTACGAGAGCATGAAATTCCTTACATGGATGCCACGTGGAAAAGTTGGAAGGAGTATTGACGCATGTAAAGGATTGAAGTGAGGCAGAGTGTGAGGCCACACTTCTCCTCCATAAAATCTTGCATGGTCTCGACGAGGTGTGTCTGTGGGACATGATGCTACGAAAGCCATTACAATGAGCCAAATAACGTGAGTTGGTGGCATGTGACAACATAGAGCATGAATGCTCCACACTACCATCCTAATGTTCGTGATATTATGCATTAGGAAAATACAAAATTGGACGTTGGGAAGTGTTTCATCGACCCCCACGGGAAGTGCCAAAATGTTCTAGTAAAAAAAGACTAGAGTCCGATTAGCCAGAGCATTCAAAGTGTTATTGTCCTTCTCCTTCCCCAAGGTTCTCCTTTATTCCCATCTTTCTAATACCTTGGATTCGCCTCTCCTTCAATGCTCATCAATTTCCCCCATTTAATTCACGTCTCTTGCCAAGTCTTTAAACAATTACCTGAGTTATTAGCTTAAAACTCCTCATTTACTACCTCATACTTTCGTCATAACGATCCCACTAACATTAGGTTAAAGACTAGATCGACCTCGGGCTTAATAAATGGTCGACCTATGACCTAATCGACCTTGGGCCTATTACTACATAACACCCTAGCCTTAGATTTTATAAAGCTTAAGGCTAAAAAAAATATTTAACATTACACTTAAAAGCTCGTCTTCGAAGCTTGGACTTTAATTGGTATTTTGAGTTAAGACCTAATGACCCAATTGGCATTAGGCCTAATACCATAATAACTAAGATTTTTTATAAGAAATTTCTAATTTCCAACTAGGACTTAAACTTTACTTGGAATAGTTAGATTTTTAGGTTACACAAATTAGTTAAAAAATTTATAGTACTGTAGAGTACAATAACTATATGATGTGGATGTAATTTGGTCATAATAATATTTTTATGCAAGGATTGTATATTGATGTGAAATTATTGGATGGGAAAGCTTTGAAAATGTGGAAGTGTTTGGAAATTTAATAAAGTGATTTAAAATTTTACCTGAACTATATCGAGATTTGGTTCTGATTTTAGTATTTCATTAAGTGTATTTTAATTTTTGTTGAAAATTTTAGGTTGATTTGAATTTGTTATTTATTGTATTTTTATACTTAAATCTATTTTGACATGTTTTGCTTGATCAAAATGGTTAGAAGTTTTAGAATGGAAATCGAAACTTAGAAATGAAAAACCTTATGATTTTCATATTTTTGAATTTAAGTTTGTTGCATGATATGTATGTGTAGATTTGGATGTAGAATGTTGTAAGCTTGAAGCATTGAAGCAATTTGATCCTTATTGAGTTGGAAACTATTGGGTTTTACTTTTGTTAAGGCTTATAACATATTAGTTTTGATTGAATCACTTTGGCAATAAGTCTTACACATTATATTGGTCTCTAGTTTCTCCATTTTTCACTCTAACAACACTTTGCTCACTCATGTGAAAATGCATCCGATAGGAAGGACTTAATTATAGGTGATTTTTGCCAAAAAAAAAGACTCCTAGTGTAAAGATGATTACTATTAGTCAGTTTTAGCTCAAGTGAAGGTTTTGTCACTCTCGTTGAAATCCTAAAAAAATATAGATTTTAAAAGGGTGTTTCTTTAATTAAAGGAATATGGTTTTCATACACATACACACACATTTGGTATAGAAAATACTGAATTATAAGTTTAATTGAATTGTTTGATTATGTTACACGAATTATGTTGTATAGAAAACGTAATTGTGAATGATGAGTTATGAAATGTAAAGAAATGCGATTTAAGATTAATGATAAGATATGAATATGGTTTTTACTAAGGAGGTAACAACATGTTTGTATAATGGTTAATATGTTTAATTTAGGGATGCATATAAAGGGATTATCCCAATACCATGTTTATGTTGTAGTAGTTGAAAAAATCATGAACCAAAAAGACTTTCCGAGGGGTGTAGATTCACTGCCCTTAAGGACTTATCTGCGGTGTATTGCGCAAGTCCCCTAGGATACAACAGGAACTTCTCGAAATTTCCAAGGATCTCAAAACTAGCAAAATAACTCTTAAAAAAAGAGTAAATAAATAAACCCAGAATGAGAGAAGAAATATAAAAGAGAAAGGAGGAGAGAACTAGAGAGAATGAATGAGAGTATGGAAATGTATGTTTGAGGGAGGGGTATAATGCTCTATTTATAAATGGTGGATGAGGGCATAAATTGGCCAAAATCCATAGCATGTGAGAGAAAAACATCCATAACAATCCCAATGTTTAAAATATATGGTTGCAACAGTGCACCATATTTGCATCCGAAACGAGGGGAGAAAATCACGCTCTTGGTGCAACTACTTTTGCAATACATTGCTATATATATATGTATATATATATATATACACATATATGTGTATATATATATATATGTATATATACATATATATATATATATATGTGTGTGTGTGTGTGTGTGTATATATATATATATAACAATTTATTGGACTTGTATAAAGATTTTTATTTATTCTGAGAGTCAATGGAGGTTTTCTCTCATCTTCTCTTCATTTGAATGATGCATTTTCATTTTTCTTTTTGCTGTAATTTGAAATCCATGGAGAACTAATTGTATGTATTGATTTCTTGAAGAGAATGAAATGAAACCTTGAGGTTGTTGTTCTATTTTGTGTAATGAATGAACCATTATGTTTATTCTTAATTTGCAAAGTGGGTATTTATGTTTTGGGTTGTGTTCATTCTTAATGACATTGTCACAAATTCGAGAATGTGTGCATTGCTTAATTGCATAATGAACTTGTTTTCAATATTTGTTTAGTTGCTTAATTACGAGTATCATGAGAGGCAACAAAGCTAATTAATTCCATGATTGGTGATTGATGGATTTTCATTTGAATCAAGGAGTCAATACTATTTTCACCACTATTTTATAAAATATGAGTTAGCGTTTTAATTTTGTTATGAGTTCACTAATCCGCCAACCGCCCCTTCACCCTTTGTGTTGTAATTGGAATCTTTATTGAGAACATTGGTCACTAGGAGATGACCTTGAGATAGCTCTTGAGTACTACATTCAATGTGTTTATTTGTTCAGGTATGACCTCAATCAGATGTTGCAAAGATTTTAAAAATATAATTAGAATAGTTGATTAAGAGCTTGATTTAATTGATTAAAAGCATCAATAAAATGTTTCAAATTAGTGGTTTCAAAAATCTATAGATAGAGATTCACTCTAAATATTTTAGATAACTTTGCAATCATATAGAGATTATGCTACTTTTTTTAGGCTATAACACAAATTTTCAAGTGCTTTCAAATATCAAAGACTTCAAAGGTTGTGTGTTGGATAAAAAGATTGAAAAACCTACTCTAAAACAATGTAATGATGCTAAGAAATTATAGAAAAACTATTGAAAACAAAAATACACTACTGTACTAGTTTGAATGGCAAATTTTAGAGAAAAATATTGATCAAACTTCTAAGCAAATGATGAGGAAATGTTGTAATATGATTAATGAATATGTAAAATTGTAAAGAAACATGAATGGAATGTGTTCCAAGGCTTAACTCTACTTAAAACAACACCTAAATGGAAAAATAAAAGTGTATGATAGAATGACTAAATGAAAACCCAGTTTTCACCTAGTGTATGATAAAATGTTTGAATGAAATACACTATGATTTATGCGATGCAAATAACAAGTTTCTATATGCCTAATTTTGCAGAATGAATGATTAAAATGAGGGAGAGCATAGAAGCTAATTCAGAGGGAGAACTAAGGCAAACCATTGGGGACAAGGAAGGATCAAAGATTAATCAAGTTAAGCAAGGATTTCCAGGTTAGGGGAGCTGAACCCGAAACTTTAAGCGTTTTGTTAATAACATGATGTATAATGTAAATTTACATGCTTTCCTCTGACAAATTCTGGGTTTCTAGAAATTTTCCAGAAACCACCTGGCGGCATATCCCTGGCTTCCAGGCGACGCAGACCATGCCACCCAGTTTTCTGGTTTTCTATGAACGACATGGCGGTGGTAATTGACCTGGCAAGCGAAGCGAGCCATGTTGGCATGATTTTGGCATTTTTTTGGGTTCTGGGTCTTTGTGATAAGTGGAAATGAAGTTACAATTATCAATTAATGGAAAGGGGATCATAAATAGTGAAATTGCATGGTGGCGCATGAGAGTTAAGTGAAAAATAGCTATATTTGACTATAAGGGTTGAAAGAATTAGGGATTTTGACGAATTGGGGGTAATAGGCGTAGTTACACTGAAAATTGTTGTTGGAGATTTTTTATAATGTAATAATTGTGATGCTATTACCATGTTCATGTGCGGAATCGCTAAGATAAGCAGAGGAAAGTAGGTGGGAATTGTCAGAGGTGCAGGTATTGAAATTCTGGAAAATTGCCTAGAAATATATGTATCGTCTGGTGGCATGGGGCTTGTCGCTAGGCACCAGTGCAGGAGGAGTGATACTGCGTGGCTGGGATGGCAGACACTAAGTTGGCTTCGGTTGTAGTCTTACTTGGAACTGGAAGAATGGATTTGGTGATGTCTTGGGGTAATTGATGATAGAGTCCTAAGACATAAATTAAAGTGGGTGACTTAACTTAGAATGTGATGGTATTAGCTATTCTAAGACTTTCGTATATAAATTGTGACATAGTATGAATTATGAATTTGGACAAGTTGCGCAAAGGGGGTCTAAAAACTTGACCTATTTTGTGATTGGGTTAGATTTATGAGTGAAGTGTTGGTAAACATCTAGCTCGTAGGGAATGGAAATTAAAACCAAAGCTAATATTTGAAATGAGAGTGAGTTGTGATCTATCTAGGAGGAGTATACTTGGAATGAGTTGGGAATGGCTGAAATGACTAGAACCAAGGTTAAGGAATAAGCAATATGAGTTCATTGTGGTATGGCAGGGATGAATAAGGTTAACTTTAAGAAAGCCAATTTTGTAGACTTGGATGGTTGAATTTAAATGGAAGTAGGAAACTTGATAATAAGTTAGTCATTGGAAAATTGATTCAACTAAATTGGTGAAAAACATCGTAAGTTTTGGTGCTTGGATTGAGGATCTAAATTTGTGCAAAGTGTGCGTGAACCTGACAAAAAACCAGTATTGCGCAAGTACTGGTGTGGCGCCTGGGGGTGGTGATTGAACCACCACGCGACAACGGACAAACAGTGGGCTCTGGGTCAAAGTAGAGCCTGGCGGTGGGGATGGTTCTGCCAGGCGGAGTTAGCAGGTCAGTGAGTCCTTAGGCGTGTGGCACCTGGCAGTATGCGTCCCCCGCCAGGCAGTTTGGAAGCGAGCAGCGCCTGGCGCCTTTTGAGTAGCGCCAGGCGATTTTGCTGCAGTAGGACTTGGGTTTGTTGGCACTGTTTGCATGATCTACAAGGCTTCTAGGATACCTTAAAGGTCGGCTTGTTGGTATTCCTTGAGTTGTGGCTCAGAATAACATCTCTTGAGTTGTGGCTTGAGATGGCGGATGAACACGAGGAACTCTTGAGTTGTGGCTCGGGTTGGCGAGTGTTATCGGTGTGAGTGTGTTGGTTGTGGCCAGTACAGATGGGTCCAGATAGATTGCCCTCCTTAGTAATTAGCTGATGAGTTTGGTAGTCTTGGGACATTACAAACTAGGTTCGTATTGGGAACTTCACCTGGTGTTACGGTGTGTGATCCGTAGCATGGTTTCCTGCACGTGCTCTATTGGTTGTGGCCGATAGGTATGGCAGCAAGACATCTTAAGGTACTCACTAGAAGACGTAGAACACAGTTAACATGGTTATGGCCATGTGATATGAAATCAAAGGATGGGATTCCTTGTTGTGATTGTGTTATCTATATAAATGTATTGTATATATTTTATTCTGTTAGCTCACCCTATCTGCTTGTGTTTGGTGATGATCGTGTACGCGATACACGAGAGCAGATGACGTTGCAGGTGGATCTGGTGAGACTTAGAGCTGGAGCGGGGCTAGACTAGGATACAGGCTTTTCTCAAAGTTTTTATATTTTTATGATTTCAAATAAATTGTAATTACTTTTATTACTTGACTTTTGGATAATTATAATATTATTTATGATTATGGATTTTGGATTATCTATTGATCTAATAAAGTTTTAAATTTCCCGCTTTATTTGGGAAATGATGTTATAATAAATGGCGCGTATTTATTGTTTTCTTTATTTTATTATTTAAATCCGTAATATCCGGTCGGGATGTTACAATGAACTTCTAAAACTGAGAATTGATCAAAATATGTTGAAAAGAAAAAATGACTAACTCAACTCTTCTTTAACCTCTTTAACTTCTCTAAGTTTTTTATGTTAATTCCTTGAATCCAATTGTCTTGATGCTTTGGCTATGTTTGCTTCCACCTAACATTGATGATGTTGTCACTTGAACTTTGTTTTGACAACTTTTATTCTTTACTTGGCCAACTTTCTAGGCTTCATCATGTCTTTATTTCTCATCTTAAACCTACTGGAAAACACAATTAAAGCTCAAGTTAGTTAATTCAATAAGGTTATTTCAAAGATAGAGTCAAAATAATACTATACTAAACTAGTCCTAAGAACTCAAATCACACTAAACTAAAATTCACTCTAAAAACACCCTTTTTAACATGTTTTACTAAAACTAAAGATTTTTAGAAGAAAGAATGAAAATGAACTACAAAGGAAAAAAAAATAAGAACAAGAAAAGTCCCAACATAAGTGCCCTAAAATACTCAAAATGTGCCTAATTTGACATTTAACACACCCCACACTTTGAGGTTTTCACACTTGGACAAAGGACGAAGAAAACAAAACCACAAATAACTCAACATCATCGAAGCACCGTTGTACCGCTCAATTGATCATGCTCTGCATAAACCAAGCACCAAAAACAACTTTAAGACGCCTAACTGTAAAAGACAAGTCAAACATCTCAAGTTAAACAACATTCAATAAAAACTTTGCTTAGATCAAATTTTCAAATCCCCACATGATAATGTTTCACTATCATTCTCTCTTGTGTATATGGTTAGGGTATCACTCAACACATCAAATCATGTTTCTAGTTTCGGTATAGGCTTGGAAAGCCTATAACATCCACTACTCGTGCTTAATCACTACTCAAGATCGATTAGGACTTTATTTTAGGCTTGTAATGTGGCAAAGGTAAAAGGCTAGGGAACATAAAATAATTACAAGGCTGAGGTACTAAAGATAAGTGAAAAATAAATGGGGAGAAATATGAGAAATTCAAGCATAGGATCATGAGTCATCTCATTTCACATTTTCACTCTCTTTCACAATTTCCTTCTCATTCTCTTTTTTTTCTGTTTAGTATTTTTCTTTCTCAGTGCAAACCACATTCTTTATTTCTTTTCTTTTCTTTCTCAAGCCACTTTCTTTTTTCTCTTTTTAGCATTTTTTTCTAAATTTTTCACTGTTGAGGCACAATTTTTACACTTGAATTTCACCAAAAACATCCTAAGACAGTTCCAAAACATTTTCACAACTCATTAGCAAGGTGCAACATGGTTTTATAGCTATTAAGGTTATTAATCGACAAAAATAGGTCAAAAAAACTCAAAACTAGGTTTAGTGGTCAAAGTAGGCTATATATGGCCAAGTAGCTAAAGAACAAGAATTGCCAAATATCCCAACAAGAATTATGACTGAAACCATTTATGCAAGCTAGAGTCATTACAAGTTCTAGTTAAACTAGAAATCAGGTAAGATGTAAAAACTAATCTAGACTAAGCTTTTCATGACTAATTATTCAAACTATCTATGAATGATTGAATTATCACAACTAAGACTCTATCAAACTGAAAATGGGCTATTTAGTTATATGCATATTAGAAAACAACAACAACAACAATGAAACAATACTCCAATGAAATTGTGAAAATCTTTAAAAATTTGACATTAAGTTAAAAAGATAGAAAACAAAATTAAACAACAACTATAAAAGCTAAACAACTATGAAAATAGTAAAGACTCTTTAAGACAACTTAAAAATGCAAAAGAAAAGTTTTAACACACTTAAAACAACAAAAGCAAGTAAATCTGGTTAACAAAGCACACTGCTTTTATCTAGAACATAAAACAACGTGTTTACTTGAAAATAGTTAAAAACAACAAAAGAATCTTAAAACCTCTACAAATTATTCAAAACAACAAAAGAATTATGTTGAAAAATTCAAAACAAAAAAATAAATTAAAAATTGCATCAGAGATTTGGTTAGATAAATAGAAACTACTAAAGCATACTAGAGTTATCTATCAAATCTAAAACAACAAAATAAAGCAATTCCTAACCTATAATTAAAAAAGACAAACTCAACCTAACTAATAAATATGTTGACATTCCCATAATTATAAAAACAACAAAATCAAACTCAAAATTAGACTAGAAAAATTCTAAAAACACTAAAGAAATATCATACTTGATGGCTCCAAGATCCATATGTGGAAGGAAAATGGAGTCTCAGTTGAGCAGAGATTGGCGAAAGCAGCAAAGAATGTTCAGTCTTTGGTGATTGAGATGTTGTATGGTGAAGGCTCACTAGAAAGATTAGGCTAATTCTAGAGGAAATGGGCTAAAGGAAGCTCCAAGAGAAGATGTAGCTATGTGACTCTTAAAGAAAAGTGTTTAGAGTAATCTCAACAAAGGTTCATTAAGCATTCAAAAGTAAATTACAATGGGGTGGAGACCTCAATTTATAGGAGTGGAGGTCTCCAAATTCATGATGAAAAAGTGAAGGAGAATTCAAGTGAATTCCCTCATGTGCTCCTAGAAAAGTGGCATAAAGTATGGATCAAGTGCCATATGGATATCACACTTTCCATGCATTTGAAACATGTGCAAAATGAGGTAAATGTGAGGATTTTGATTAGGCCAATTAAAGCCCAGTTGAAACCTTAGGTGATCTCTCATGATCCATACTCAACCGAAGACCAAATCCTACAAAGCAAGGTCGAAATAAATGACCCAAATGAAATCCTAATATACTAGGCCTAAATACAAGGCCAAAATAAATCTAATCTACTTGATCCAAGTATAGGGCCCAAAGAAATATACCTTATACATTTTATTATCTAATAGAGTTGAACCTATTCAAAGATGATATTGGGCCCAAAAAGTTTGTTGAAGGCCCAATGAACCCCAAACCTCCTCTAAGCTCTTGATCTAAGCTCTAACTATTGTATAACTCTTATTTAATAGATGGCATGAATGGGCGTATGTCATCATCCCCTTTCTCTTGAGAATTATTTGTCTTCAAAATCTACATGATTCTTAATGACATACACCCTTTATTATAGTTCATGTTGTTTACTTCTTCCTCCAAGATCAGAGATCATCTTATAATAAATACTAAACAACAAAGTATTATTTTTACAAATAAACTTAGAAGAGAAAACAATATGTGGCTCCTAATGTCCATACACCTCATTTCAATTGAATGATACAGATATTTGTAGGTAGAAGCATTTTTATTGGTTGCAATGTTTTCTTTATGTTGTTTCAATATGATCTTGAAAGGACTTTCAACACAATGTTTATTGACACTAGAAAAATTATTTGTATAGTGGTTTTTGTCTCAGACAAGTCAATCCTCATTTTTCTTCATGCTTTTGTCATTCTACTTTCTCTTTTTAAATGGGTTTGTTCTTGATCCTTTACCACTTGTGAAGGTGATAGAGAACTAAGTACAAACTTATTAATGCAACCCTTAAAGCTGACTTTATTTTGACTTATGAGAGAACATCTATTATCTAAACTTTTAGATATTGTATGATATGAAAGATGTTCTCTCATTATGTGATGAGCACACTAGGTTGATTGTTGAGAAGTCTTTTTACCATGAGAAGATCTCCCTCCATAAGGTTATGCATCTTATCCATGAGACTCTTGCAAATTTTTGCTCTCACTCTCACTAGATGAAGACTCTTCTTGTCTACTATAGTAATCAATGCCCCTTAAGATTGTGGCTCTGTTGGTGGAATATTGAGTAGCTATATGGCCTCTTCTTAAACACTTAAAACACTTAATATTACTAGTGTGTGTGTGTGGATGATTCACGCTTGCCCTTTTCTTTTTCCTTATATATGGTTGGATTTTTAAGTGGTGATTCCTTTTCTCTTTTAAAATCCTTACAATAATAATTGGAGTGAGCTTGATATTTTTTAGGAGAAGATTTTCTCAAGCACTATTGTTTTATCATTATACACATTTGAACTAAATAATTCAAATCTCTATAAGGTAGAAGCTCAACTCTGTCTTTTATTTCAAGGTTTAAACCACTTAAGAACCTAGGTAGAGTAATGTCATCCCGCTCTACAATCCCTGCCCTCATCATGTACAACTCCATTTTTTTACTATACTCTTCCGCAAACATTGATTTTTGTTAGAGCCTTTGGAGTTTGTCCATGAGCTTCCTATTGTAGTAGGGGGAATATGCCTCATTGTAAGGGCACTCTTGAGGTCATTACAATACTGGACTGGAGGACCATTGTCGCGGAGCCTCTCTTGGACTAAAGAGGTCCACTAATACGTAGCATACCCTTGAAAGCTAAGGGTTGCTAGAGGCACTTTCCTTTCTTCACTAACTTAGGACCATGCAAAAAGTTGCTCCACCTTCATTTCCTAGTCCAAATATGCCTCTACATTATCTTTTCCATAAAAGTAGGGTAGGTCAACCTTAGATTCTCTAGGGGTATGTTCCTTTCTTTGCCTTCTAATTGTAGAAGGCTACTGATAAGAATTCCCTAGTCTTAATCTTTCTTCCCTTTCAAAGATTGTATCCCCACTAATAGAGTCTCCACTATAGTGACTCCTACTTTGAATTTTTTTTTTGTAATTTTCTTCTTCATTTATGCATGCATTCGATATTTTTAAATAGTCCAAATGGATAGTTGAAGTTTAGCATGAAATTAAGACACAATACAATTATAACATTGACACGTGAAATAATAACTTCTAAAAACATTACCAAGGGTCAAACACCCTCATACTTAACCAACACGTTCTGATGGACGTCCTTGGTGTAGGAGAGGAAGGAGATCCATGGAAGACACTAAGAAGTAGATGAAATGTAGCAGAAATGAAGATAAGAGCAAGAAGAGCTCTCGACAATGGAGGTTTTTGGTGAAGATGAAGAGTAAAAGTGGAGATATGGTATGGAAGATGGCTAGAGAAAATGAAGGAGAAGGTTAGCCATGTATGCTATCAAAATAATAGAAGAGTGGAGTGATCTTAACACAAACATTTTATTAGAAATTTCAGGAGTGATTACAATAGCCTAAAATTTAGGCTTTTATATGAAAGCAAATACACATAAGCACTCTTAGCCCTTGGATGAGAAAGGCATTCAATCTTAGCCGTGGAAGATGGCTTGGAGAAGGAGCAAGGCTCATGGCCATTGGATGATGCCTTGGAAAAGAAGGAAGCATTCCTAGCCCGTGGATGCATTGAATCCATGAGGTGTAGGAAGGAATGTTGACTTCCAGTTAGTCCACCTTGGACCTTTGGTAGCTCATGACCAAATCTCCTATTGGGCTTAACCAAGCCCAATTTTATCAATTCAACTACACATTGTTTGACTTATTATTCTAGAAAACAAGGCCGAAACAATGGCCCAATTTAAATCTAGACTACTTCCTTCATGCATCATCTCATATTTTAGAGATTTCTTTAGCCCATGTGAATAATGTAAAAATCCCATGATTAACTTGATCATCTTGTGAGAGGCCCATGTGAATCTTTCTCATCATGCTTCTAGTGATTGGGCCTTGATGTGGGCTTTGGCTTGTTGATGCACTTGAGCTTGGGCTTGTTGGGGTCACATCACGTTCAACATATAATAGTCAATGCACAACAACAAATATAATCTTAATTAGTATTCAAATGAAAGTTAAATTTAATTCTAAATAATCCAATATATTCAAATTAAATAAAATTTAAAAAACTAACTATTATGAGGAGAAAAAAAGCTTTCAGTAATGTGGTTACAACTTGGAGACCACCAATGCAAGTAAAGAAACCCTTAATGAAGCCCCTAACAACCTAGGGGAGGGTGACAACAATAGATGGGATGGATGAGCAAGTAGTAGTAGTTAGTTGACAGATAGAGGGTGTTTGCAAAACCACTTAGAGACCAACAATGCAAGTAGAGCAACCCTTAGTGGAGCCCCAACAACCCAAGGGAGGGCGACAACTACAACAACAATAAATGAGATGGATGACAAAGCAGCGACAACGAGGTGGAAGGTTTTTGCGATAGCCCCATTGCACAAATGACTAAGACCCTAGATTCTTTGGTCCCATGATTGGGTCTTTGAGACGATGTGATTGAATGATTGTGTGGTGGTGCGGAGGAAGGAGTTACGCAATGAAAATTGCAGCTTCAAATGGACGAAAGTGATGACCCACGTCGACTTCGAATGGAGGAGCAACGATGACCTTAAATGGTAGAGCAATGACACAAACAAAGGCGAACGAAGATGCTCAAATGGAGGAATTAAATGTTTCCAATATATGCTTAATTCTTTGTTTTGCGTAAAGTATAACTTATTTATGGTACATCTAGCTTCACTCCATTAGACTCGTTTGAGAAGTCATGACACCAGTTGATAATTGTACTATTCATGCCTTATTAAATGACATGCTAGGTGTGTTAACAGGGGTTATGTAACAAAGTTTATCAGGCTGTTACATATTGGTTATCTGATATCTAAAACACATTAACTATACATTGTGATTAAACATTGTGAGTTTATCTGGAATCTATTTGAATATATTTTATGTTTGCTCATGAATTGAAGTAAGATTTATAGAAAGTATATTAACAAATATTAGATGAAACAAGTTTGTAGGTGAAGAGTATATAAATCAAGAAAAAGTAATTGACCCGACGATAAAATAAAGAACTTCACTAGACGATTCAAAATTGATAAGGTAACTTGTGTTGATCGGACGACTAGAGTTAAAAGAAAAAGATGAATCAGGTCAATGAAGTAATCAGTAGAGTGAAGTCAATAGACAAGTTCTAATTTCAGATGACTACATTTACCAAATGAATTGAAAGTAAAACCAAGTGATTGGATGAGTCAAGATAAGATCCGACTAAGATTATCAATGAGTAAAAGTCAAAGTATGTCTATACAAGATGAAAGTTAAATCAAATGAGTTAGACGAGTATACTGAGCAGATGAGTTAAATGTGAGTTGACTAGACAACACAAGAAAATCAAAGTTGAGTAAACTAAGTCTATAAAGGGTACTAGACGACCCATCAAACAAGACAAATAATTGAGCTTGATATATCATTTGATCAAAGATAATCCAAATATTGAAAAGGAAGATTAAATCAATGAATATCATATTAAGATTTATTATCAAGAATTAAAAGATATCTAATTGATTGAAGATTTAATTTAAGAAGAAGAATATGTGAAGACTATCTATGCTAGTTTAAGATTGTGAATATTGACGAATATCTTATATAATTTAAATCAATCATGAGCAAGGAAATATGCAGAAGATTTCAAATTAGTATGAAGAATATCTTGAAGACTACATTCAAAGCCATAATGGTAATATGAATTAAAGAGCGAAGAAATTCAAATTGAAAAAATTTAATAAAGGAAAGAATGAATAATTCAAACATTGTTATGATTGTCAACACCCAATTTTGTCCGGGTTATAATGTATTTTGTTTTTTCTTTTCATCTTTTTTTTTTAATTTTTTTTTCTTATTATTCTATTATTATTTTATTTTTATTTTTATTTTTTTATATTGTTTTATTTTGTTTTATTTTTTATTTTTTTTATTTTTTTTATTTTTTTATTTTTTTATTTTTTTATTTTTTTTCGTTTTAATCTTATTTCATTTATTTTTATTTTATTTATTTTCCTTTTTTACTTTTTATTATTTAAGAAAAAAAATGAAATGAAGGAAATAGAGATGGCAAATAAACCCGTCCCCGTGGGTATTGCCCGAACCCGTCCCCGTGGGTATTGCCCGAACCCGTCCCCGTTTTGACGGGAAATCCCCGCATTGACTGGGTATAGGTATGGGTATGGGAATGTACATATCCCCGCCATATTACCCGTCCCTGTTTAAATTATTAAAATATTTCTAATTAATTAAATAACCACATATATATATATATATATATATTATTTTTTATTTATTCTAATTATTTGGGTTATCATGAAACTCATTTGCATTTCAATTATATTTTTCATCTTATCATAATCTTTATGTAATTATGTTCAAAATATGTATGTTAATTAAAAAATTTTATGTCTCACATTTGAATATTTCTATTTTTTTTAATATTTTTATTTAATGTATATTTTTCTTTCACATGAAAATGTTTAATACTCTCAATTTAAGTATTTAATAGCACAAACATTTCGTTTACTAGGTAATATAAAAAAAATCATTTACTTATTATTCTTATTATTAGTTTTTGTTTCATTTGAATAACTTTTTTATTTCACTAAAACATTTTTTTTTATTTCTCAACTACTGAGTATATATGTTGATATTTGAAAAGTTTTCTTAGATTTGTAAGATATTTTTCAACTTATCATACCCTTAATTATACATTTGTTTTCTTTTGTGCGATTTCTTTCAATAGTCTCTCAAATTGTTTGTAAACATTTGTTAATTTTTTAATATTTTTATTTTTTGTTTATTTTCATTATGTATAATACTATTTCGATATATTTTATTTAATTATTTTTTATTTTTTAACTCATTATCAATCATACTGTAATTTTTTCACTATAATTATATAAATAACTTTTATTTACTACAATATAAAAATTTAATGTAATTGTCATTAATATTTTTTTATCACCATCCAACATAATTGAAGTTCAAAAGATACAAGATCTATGTTAAAATTTTATTATTATGATTATTATTTGTTCTTTGTATCATTTTGATTAAGTAATGTATTATAACTTTTATTAGTGTATAAAAAAGAGATTCATTAGAATTTAAAATATTGAAGTAAACAAACATTTAAAATATATTTTAATTTGAATATTTGTTTCCTTTTATATTTTTTTAAAAGTATTTTTAAATTTCATCAACTAGGTTTCATTAATGTTTGCAAATTTAATAAATGTGTTGGTTCTCATGAAATTTTATTTGGTATTATAATCTAAAATGTAAATAATTATAATTTATTTTAAACTTTTATTATGATTATTATTTGTTCTTTGTATCATTTTGATCAAATGATGTATTATAACTTTTATTAGTATATAAAAAATATATTCATTAGAATTTAAAAGATTGAAGTAAACAAACATTTAAGATATATTTTAATTTGAGTATTTGTTTTTCACTTATACTTTTTAAAAAATATTTTTAAATATTATCAACTAGGTTTCATTAATATTTGTAAATTTAATAAATGTGTTGGTTCTCATGAAACTTTATTTGGTATTATAATTTAAAATGTAAACAATTATAATTTATTTTAAACTTTTATTATGATTATTATTTGTTCTTTGTATCATTTTGATCAAATGATGTATTATAACTTTTATTAGTGTATAAAAAAGATATTTATTAGAATTTAAAAGATTGAAGTAAACAAACATTTAAAATATCAATTATGTTCTTTGTATCATTTTGATCAAATGATGTATTATAACTTTTATTAGTGTATAAAAAAAGATTTATTAGAATTTAAAAGATTGAAGTAAACAAACATTTAAAATATATTTTAATTTGAATATTTGTTTTTCTTTTATATTTTTTAAAAAATATTTTTAAATTTTATCAATTATGTTTCATTAATATTTGCAAATTTAATAATTTTTTTAGCTCTCATGAAATTTTATTTGGTATTATTATATAAAATGTAAACAATTATAATTTATTTTAAAGTATTTGATATGGAAGAAACAATCATCATTCTAATATTGAATATTTGATATATTATGTTTCCTTTATCATAAAATTTTTATTTTTATAAAAATTAATTAAAATTAATATTGAAGTAGTACGAAAATGGGTATGGGTACGAGATTATACCCGTTACCCGGTGGGGATGGGGATGGATCAAAAGTTTAATACCCGTTGGGTTTGAGTATGGGGATGAATTTTTTTTACGGGGATGGGTATGGGATAGCGAAACCCGTACCCGCCCCGTTGCCATCCATAGAAGGAAAAAGGGAAAGAAAGAGGTAACGTAAGGTCTCTTTGTTATCAGACCCATGCTTGCTGTGCTATCATGGTTTTGTATTGGGAATGACCTGTAACATGGTCATGATGGCTGAAGGAGCAGGAAGCAACATATGCTCTCAGCCTTATCCCAAATTTCGAGATTGGAAGGTGCAGATAGTTACATAATAAAAAGGAGAAGATTCATGATAGGAGGGATTCTATTTTTTTTACTACACAGGAAGAAGGCACTAGAACTCAGAGAGCAAGAGAAATCGGTGACGAGAAAAGGAACATCATTGAGAAGAAACTGCCAGGGGTATTAGAAAGGATCCACTAAAGGTACACTTTGGAGCACTTAGGTATGAAAATGATTGATGTTGGCGTGAACTGATGTTGTGTTCCTATATCATTGTTTATCTGTTGGATTATTCATCATGAAGATGTGTTTTATGAATTAAACGTGTTACTTAATGTTGTTTCCATTCTCCCTGCAACAAAAAAGAAAGATCAGAAAACTCATTCATAAACTCCATTCATAAATCGGATTTGTTCATTCTTGCTCACCATTTTCATCTCGCACCTACATAAAAAACCATAAAAAACATATTCACACGGTTATTATGCCTACTTTCATCTTCTCCCACATTCTTCCAACTACACCACCATAATCCATCTTCTTTTCATTTTCACTCCACTCCATTATCCCAACACGAACACCAAACCAACATCACGGAAATAACCCATCACCATCTTCATCTCGCATCTGCATAAAAACCAAAATAAAAAACCGAGAATCTCCATTCACACCCAAATACGGATCTGTTTCCCAATCAGTCACACCCAAGCACAAATCGAAACGAAAAACAGTCTCGGTGGCTGGCACGGCGGCTGGAATCGCTGACGGTAGTCTCCGACGGGCAGGGCCGCGCAGCCGCGAAGGGGATTGGTGTTGTCATGTGGTTACGCGAGGAAGAAGATGCCCCTGTCTCGTGCATTTCGAAGACGAGTTGTCGCCGGCGACGACGGTGGCGTCTCACGCCGGCCGTTGGACGCGCGGTGGTAGCATATGCCGCTGAAGTCACGGGGACCTGCTGCAGGAACTCCATGGAAGCCGTTTGCGTGAGATGGTGGAGGAGGAAGCTGCCATGGTTTCACTTTAGAGAGTCTGCGTTGAAGGTGAAAAAGAAACCCTTGTGGTCTGTTTTGCAGTAGAAAAGAGTTACATTTGGGCCTCTTCACCCTTTTAATTTTCTCACCATATACATTGAGTTTGGCCATTATTTTCTTCGTGCACCTCCATTTTTTACGATCCTGCACTCCCGCCTTGTTTTTTGGTTGTTGGGCTGTCGCTGCATTATTCACTTCCTCGTGCACCTTCACAATTGCTAATCTCGCACCCCTGCACACACTTTTCATTCCTATTTTGGGCTTGTTTTATATTTTACTTGCCACACCCCATCTTTTAATACAAACACCTCATTTACTTCGTAGACCTCCCATATGTGATAATCCTGCACCCCCGTATCTTTGTCTATTGTATTTGGCCCCTTGTATTTATTTTGTGCACCCCCACTAACTACTCATGTACCCCCATATTTTTGTTTTCCACTTTCACCCTTCTTAATTAAATTGTTTCTTTTTATTTATTTATTTATTTATTTTTATTTTGTTTTTTTATTATTTATTTATTTTCGTTATTTTTATTTTATTTTTTTTATTCCTAAAAAACCAAATATTTGAAAATTATTAAAAATTACAAAAAAAATAGAAAAAATCTAAAAAATGAAAAATATTCTCTTTCACTTTATTGTGTCTGTCCGGTCGCTCGCACCGTGTGACACTCATTTTCAAAAATACCAAAAATATTTTCTTTCCCTTTTAGTGTCTGTCCGACCGCCCGCGTCGTGTGACAAGTATTTTCAAGTAATTCAAAAAATACAAAAAAATATAAAATTTTCAAAATATAAAAAAAACATCACCATTTTCAAACAAAAAGTCCTTGAATAGAACTATGTGATCCTTGATTCTCCACCGTGAGATACGTAGGAGCAAGGCGAGTCCTTGTCAGGTTCACCTCTAAAAAAAATCAAATCTTTTTCTCATTTGTTTTTCAAATATCTTTTAAAGAACTACATAACCCTGATTTCTCATCTTTAATGAGAATACGTAGGACCAAGGTCAATCCTTGTCGGGCCCAAAAAATTTAAAAAAATATATTTTGTTTCTTTTAGCATTTTTGTCTTATTATTTTTGGGGAAAAAAAATAACATTTTGAAAACCACATCGACTCTGCATTTTTAATTAAAGGTACCTCCCTCGGGCGGGCGCTGTAGGGTGCTAACACCTTCCCTACGTGTAACCGACTCCCGGATCTGAAATCTGGTTTTTCGTAGACTTGTTTTATTTTTATGGTTTTCCATAGTTTTCCAAAAATAACTATGGTGGCGACTCCAAATCTCTTTTTAAACCCGTTTTATTTTTTCGGTTCGCCTTCCCGTCGCGATTCCGGTTGCGACAATGATTATCAAGACTTTCCTAATAGATGAAGCTATTAAAGTAAAGAGAAAATATTCAAAGATGGAAACACATCAACAATAGTATTCTACAATGTGATTATGAATACCAAGACCTAGATGAAGAAAAAGGGATGCTGAATGGTTGAACAGAGACAAAATAACAAGTTGGAGATTTACACATTGAGATTATAGAGTTAAATCCTATTAGTTGTGAGAAATATTGGATTGTGTGATTAACCATTGTAAAATCCTTCACATTATGAGGTATACCTATGAGCTTTGATTGTGCTATCTTAGTTTGAGCATTGTTATTGTTATTTCATTTGAGAGTTCTCGATCTTAGGGGCAGATTTAGAAGAATACCTGAAGAGCTTTATAGTCGTGATACTTGGAGAAGTTTATACGTGTGATACCTGGAGAGGTTGATAGTCGTTGTAACCTGGAGAGGTGATATTTGTTCTAATAAAGTATTTTGATTAGTGAAATATCTTAAGGAAGTTGCTTAAGAGACTGGACATAGCCTCAATGTGCTAGGTGAACCAATATAGGTCTTGTGTGTGCAATGTCTACTTTATACACTTACTTTGATTATTTTACATCTGTGCAAAATAGATAAAATGTCTACATGCTTTATTCACCCTAACCCCCCCCCCCCCTCTTCTAGAGCCAACTTGCACCAACAATTCCTTCACTCACCAACTTCTAAAGAATATTCATTTGAGACAAAGGAATTAGGGAATGATTATTTTCCTCATCAATTCTCATAATTGGCATTTATAAGTGTGCAATCATACTAGATAAGGGCATCCAAAGTCAATGTTCTATCAACAAGGCATGGATCTTAATCCACATTGAAGTTATTATTTCATTTAAACTTCTCAATTATGACCGTGTTTGTCATTTTCTTGAACGTCTTTGTAATTAGTTTCTTCATGACAAAAAGAAACAAACAAAGGAGATTGATCTTAATCAAATATCAATTACCAAAGGATGTGGAACAAATAAAATTTGAATTTTTGAAACTAGTTTGTTGGTATCAAATTAAGAAGTTGACATACAAAAATGTGTAAGAGTATTAGATAATCTATTACTTTGAAAATAGAAACATGTAAAAACAACTAAAGCACGCGATGTAATGAGAAATAATGATATATTCTTGGTTAGCACATATATGATCAACATGTCATGATTTATAGGAAATTTATAGAGATCGCACATTCAAACAAGAAAGAGTGAAATATAAAGTACAACTAACATAGCAAATGAATTTTACATCTGGTATTCAAGAGAGGTAAATTTAGGTCGCACGGAAAAAATGTGACGTAAATTTACGTCGGAGTATAGCAGGTCTAATGTAAAAAAGTCTGCGACCAATAAAAAAAGCTACAATGAAATTTGCATTCCTTAGCTTGCTTTATTTGTGCGTGTTGCATATCAAATGAAAGATTTTGATAAAGTAGAAAACAAGTTAGTGAACAAAGAAGCCAAACTTGAGACAGAGGTTGGGCAATGTAGGAAGGAGATTGAGATGTACAAGCATTGAAGTCGAAGAAAGACTGAAATATATAATTTTCAGTTCATCATCGACTTCAATACCCTTAAATGTCATGAAAGTCCAAAAGGTGCAAATTGTTTTTACCGCTACAACATATTCTTATAATGACAAACACAATGACATTCATGTAAAGTCATGTCTGAGTTTCCCAAAAAATAGACATGGCTATAAAGGAAAATACAATGTTTTGAAAACAAACCTCAACAAAGAAACATATTGGATAAAAAAATTTCCCATGAGAAACACACCACAAAAGAAGAAGACTTGGTAAAAAATGAATCTCCAAACCAGAACCATTTTCGACATGTTTTCAAGTAGTTAGAAATGAGAAAGTGAATTTAGATGTGATAATTAAAAAGAAATTTACGTTGGACGTTACTGTAAGACCTGGAAAATTTAAATAATTAATAAATATTTAATTAGCAATAAATATTTAATTAGCAATAATTGTGGATTGGAAGTACCTCTAAGAGAATTAGTTTGTCAAGTCATAGCAAAGGAGCAACGGTAGCTCAAGTGGTTGACTGTGTGGGGGTGGTGTTGAAGGGTCTTGCATTCGAATCTTGTTATGCCATGAGTGTGATGTTTTTATTATTTATTTTATTTTGCATGTATGCATGATTGTTTAATGTGGTCTCATAATCAAATATGTGCATGAAATGTCATGAAACATGTATTGGCTTGGTGCTTGTACATATGCTTGATAATTGGATGGATGAGGGTTCGAATGATGGCAAGCACTAAATAGAGACCTAGAAACCCTATTAGCTTTTGAGAAGCCACAAAAAATGGTTGTAATTTTGTATTGGTATGTGTTAAATTGGACATGTATGATTGTTGGGAACATGAATTTATGTTGTTTCATACAATTGATTGACTGGGTCGAGTTGTTGTGGATTTTTTTCACAGATGCAAAATTCTGAGTTCTATCCAAGAACTCTGATGCACCACTTGACGACAAGTAGGTACTGCCGATGCGTGGAGCGCAACAAGGTGTGCATTTTGGGTTGGTGTTGCGCGATGGGATGGGAATAGATGGAATGTGTTAGGTGTTGTTTGAGGTAAGATGTGATCTTGCATGAGTTGTAGGCAGTAGTAGTTTATGTTTTTGTTCTTTTGAAAGTTTCTTATGAGCATGTTGTATTCCTTGTCTAAGTCACTTGTAGCATGGCTTAAATTGGTGAATACTTGAGAATGTAGCTAGGATTGATGTAAAAGAGGTAGGAAGTTCTATATTGAGTCACACTAGTGTATATAGACGTGCGTTCTGTATTCTGGATGAGTGCCTGTATTATTGGTTTTCCAAAACTTGCTTTGGGGTGCAAAAACCAGAAGTTGTTATGCTATTGGTGTAGCGCTTGACGATGCAGATTGGAATGTCAGGAGATGGGTTACCCAGGGAAGCCCTTACTGAAATGTGCTCTACAATGTGTTGGGACCACCAGATGGTCTCCATTGCCACTTCATCTGGGGCGCTTAGGCTGCGCCATGCGATAATTCGATGGCATTTTGCATTGTGGCGTGTTTTGCATGGCTCGTTATGAGGGTTTTTGGTTTGGGATATGCTTGCATGGATTACGAGCGAGAAAGTTCGTAATGGAGTTGGAAACACGTGATTAATATGGACAAGGAGGTTCGTATTGGATGTAATCTTGTGTGGGGATACGAGTGGGGAGGTTTGTATGTTTCATGCTCACACTCGAGGGTGTTATGAGTAGGGAGGTTGATAACTAGATGTGTTCACGTGTGTTGGACTACGATTGGGAGGTTCGTAGAGGTTAGACTACGAACGGGGAGGTTCGTAGAATTGGACCTTGAGCGGGTAGGTTTGTGGAAGCATATGAAATCCTTAAGATCATGATTGAGTATGTGCTAATCTCATATAGGTTATGAGACTAGGGTTGTGTAGGTACCTCCTAGTGTAAAGGTTTTTATAGATGGGAAATTGGTTAAGTCATTTTGGGTGAGGTGTTTATATTATTATTTATGCTTGTTTATTCCTTTTAAGCTCACCCTTTTTGTTTGTGTTTGGCGATGATCGTGTGACTTGTCACACAGGAGCATATGTGATTCTAGGCGAGGATGGCGATGCGTAGAGATGGAGCAGGGATAACTATCGAGATTTTATTTTAGAAATTGTTCTTGGTTATCTTGGAATTTCCTTTTATTTGGGCTTTGGATTATGGATTGTAATAAAGTATTTATGAAGTATTGTTATGTTACCACTATTAAAGTTTTAAATTTTCCCGCGCTTAGGAATGATATGACATATGGAATTTTATTTTACTTATAAATTTTGCTTTATAAAGTAATATCCACCTATGATGTTACAATGGCGATGCGTAGAGACAGAGCGATGGCTAGCTATGGCAAAATTTTATGAAAGACATATGCTTTGGAACTTTGTAATTTTTATTTTCTGGTTGGCTTTGGATTTTGAACTTGTAATAAAGTATTTATGAAGTAACTTTATTTTATCCACAATTTTTATTTTTCTGTATTTGGAAATGGTATAAGATATTTAAATCTTATTCTTATTTTAATTGAATCATGTTTTACCAAGTAATATCCACCTATGGTATTACACTTACAATGTCTGATGTAAAATTGATAATTTACGTTAGACACTAGAGTTCAATATAAATTATCTCATTTATGTTGATCAATAAAGAATTCAATATAAATCGTTTTCCTTTATTTAAAAAAATGTTGCTGCGTTTTTTTATGTGAATTATTTTGCTATTAAATATAAATTACGTGCTATAAATTCAATTTCTTAAATTTGCGTATGTTAATAAGATTATATTATATATAGACATGTAACAACATTACTAATACTATAATAGAATAACATTACGTCTTTAAGTAACTAGTGAAAAAAGTCATCTAATATAGCAACTTAAATACAATCATTGATGATCTAGCATAGTAAGATGACAGAAGGTATTATCAATAAATATTACCTTTGTTTTGATTCTTCTTATATAACTAATATAAATAGATGTTATTACAGAACTACAAGATAAACACGACAACATTCTTCTCACCTTAGCTACCATTAAATGTGCGATGAATAATACATGATTTTTTCTTAAAAGAAATCTTTGTACCCATGTCACACCAAGGGATGGCAACGAGGTGAGGCAGGACGAGTTTCGTTATCCCCATACCAAAACTTAACGGGTATCAAACTTTTGTCTCATCCTCATTCTTACCGAGTAACAAGTATAATCTCATACCCGTACTCGTACCCGTTTTCTTACTACTTCAATATTAATTTTAATTAACTTTCATAAAATAATAAAAAATTACGGTAAATGAAACATAATATTATGAAATATTCAATATTAGGAGGATGATTGTTTCTTCGATATCAAATACTTTGAAATAAATTATAATTTTTTACATTTTAGATTAAAATACCAAATAAAATTTCATGAGAACCAAAACATTTATTAAATTTGCAAACATTAATGAAACCTAGTTGATAAAATTTAAAAGTATTTTTAAAAAAATATAAATGGAAAACAAATATTCAAATTAAAATATATTTTAAATGTTTGTTTACTTCAATTTTTTAAATTATAATGAATCTCTTTTTTATACACTAATAAAAGTTATAATACATCACTTGATCAAAATGATGCAACGAATAAATAATAAACATAATAATAAAATTTTAACATAGATCTTGTATCTTTTGAGCTCCAATATATGTTGGATGGTGATAAGAAAATATTCATGGCAATTACATTAAATTTTTATATTGTAGTAAATAAAATTTATTTATACAATTATGGTGAAAAAAATTACAGTATGATTGATAATGAGTTAAAAATAAAAAATAATTAGATAAAATATATCAAAATAGTAAACAACAAATAAAAATATTAAAAAATTAATAAATGTTTAGAAACAATTTGAGAGACTATTGAAAGAAATCGCATAAAGGAAAATAAATGTATAATTAAGGGTATGATAATATAAAAAATACCTTAGAGATCTAAGAAAACATTTTAAATATCAACATATATACCTAATGGTTGAGAAATAACAAAAATTGTTTTAGCAAAACAAAAAAGTTCTTCAAATGAAACAAAAATTAATAATAAGTAAGGAATTTTTTTTTTATACATTAACTAGTAAGTGAAAAGTTTGTGCTATTAAATACTTAAATTGAGAGTAGGGGTGGACCATTGTATTGACAAGGGGACCCACGCTTTATTTTATTTTATTTTTTATATATTTTAAAAAATATATTTATATATTATTATTTTAATTATATTAATTTAGTTTAAAAGAATTTTTTATAATTTAAAAATCACGTTTTATATAATTTCTTCTACTTTTTATTTGATTTCTCTCTTTGTCGTGCTTCCATCTCTTTCTCTCCTCTTATTTCTATATCAATTTTCACCATCAATTTCTTATTATTTCTAAAATCAAATTGCACCACAGAAAAATTGAGGAGTTAAGGATCATTTTAGACCGAATAATTTCTTCTTTTGAGTAAGTTTATTTTTTAACTTTTTTTAAGCAATATGTTTTTCTTTTGTATGTGACTTTTCTACACTCTAGGCATATATCTATCTATTAGAGATCATAAAATGATGTTTTAATTGTTGATCAAACTCTTCTTTGTGTAGATAGAGTTATTTTAGGCTTTGAAGTTGTGTAAGGTAAGAGCAAGATTATGAATCTACACTAAGGTAAGAGAAGCTAATCATTTAGAAGTTATTAGTTTTCTTAAAATATTGAGTCTTAGTTTTAAAATTTAATTTGGGGTAGTCATAATTTTATCTTTTCTTAGAGAGTTGAAAAATTTATATTAGAAACATTATGGTAAAGAGTAAAAGAATTGATTCTTTTTTCAAGAGGAAGACTTATGATGAAGATGAAAGAAATGCATCTACGTCATTGGTGGCGGAACTTAAACAAAAATTACTACAGCTACAAAGATCTACCGCTACAACTAAAAGATCTTTTCTGCAATGAAAATAATCAATAACAGGTAGAGAAATAAGATGAAGACTGGATTTTTAGCAAACACTATGATAATATATATTGAGAGAGATATTGCAACAAGCTTCATTTTTGATTCAGTTATTGAAGATTTTAAATCATTGAAAGAGCGTAGAGGAGCATTTAATTAAATGTAACTTTTGTCTTTTTGAATATATTATTGTTGATGATAAAATTTATGTTACACTTTTATATATATTATATTGTAAGACTCGTGGAATTTAATTAATTAAAAAATAATTAATTAATAAATGCGGGTAGTGAGAGCCTTTATGGCATTAAAATTGATTAATGTGATGTGAAAGAAATACTTGCTCAAATGGTTAACTAAAGGGACTTGGGTTCAAGTCCAATGTATGCTAATTGTGTGTTATTTAATTATTAATTTTTTTGATAATATGTTGAATCATGAGGAGTGATAATATAATCATAGAATTATATAAATTATCACGAAACATGAATTGATTGAATAGTTGTGCAATTATTTGACATTTGGCATGGTATGGGTTTGAGCCTTAGTGAACCCAAACCAAACTTTATTTTTTTGCCAAAATTTCCTTTGGTATGAAGGTGAAAGGGCAAGGAAACCCTAGCAGCCAAGGGAGGGCTGGAAAACCATCATAAGACAACAAATTGAATGACATTAACCTTAGTTTAATTGTATTTTCGTTTTGCATCATTAAACCCACATTAAGACACTAATTAGTGGCCAATTAAGGGGGAAAGAGAGAGGTTTTGTGGCTGGTCTTGTTGGATAGGTAAAGGAATACGAAAATCAGAGTGAGGTGAGTGTATTGAGTAGAGCATTGAGGCTGAATTGAGGAGAACTAAGGAAGGCTATTGGAAGCAAGGGAGAACCAAGGGCTATTCAAGTTTTAAGCTAAGGAATCCAGGTTAGGGGAGCTGCTTTATTTGTCTATATGAAATTGTATGATTTTACATTGTATGATGTATGATTGGGTGCCTATTTCTGCGTTAATTTTTCCACTGGTCGAGTTTCCAGAAATTTTCCAGAAACCGCCTGGCGGCAAGGGTGACTCCGCCAGGCAACGCAAAGCCTTGTGTTCTTGTTCAACGATTCTTTATGGGTTTTGTGATGGTTGGATATTGAGCAAGGTTCTTGTGCATGATTTGAATGTATAAACTTATGAAATCGATGATTATCACTATGTTTATATGAATTCAAGTGATTGATTGGGAAGCATTAAAGTGAAGGGAGGTCGTGTTGGGATTGGGGTCAAATTGTTAATTTGATTCTTTGAAATTAATGATAACGAAGTTGAGATTTATGGAATTATTGAATGCATAGGTATGAAAGAAATCAATTTGTTTGTAATTTATGCGCTTGATTGACTGGGACGAGATTTGGGGGTTTATAGTTCATCACGGGTGCGGGAAAAATCTGGGGTTTGCCTAGAATTTGATGTGCCGCCTGGCGGCGCATACTTGCCGCCAGGCGATAGACGCTGCAGTAGTGGAAATTGCATTTTGTGACTGTTCGGGACGCCTTTTGGGATTTTGTGAGGGTGAGACTAAATTCTATACGTGATAATTATATAAAAATAGTCCGAATTGAATAAATATGATGAGTGAACAATATAATTATGTCAAGACGAATGCTAGAATTGTTGATTTGGGGTTTTAGGGTTTAAGTAGATGCAGAACAATCTGGGATTTTTCCAGAACTGTATGCACCGCCTGACGGTGCATGAATTGCCGCCATGCGACTCATGTTAAAACAACTCACTTTCTGGGTTAGTGTTAAAAAATTGCTTGGTGGTGAAGAACTTCCGCTAGGCGACGCGTGTGGTGTTCTGTTCACGAAAAACGTTGCTTTTCGTACTTTTTGCGCAACAGGAACCGTCAGACAATAGTTTAGTCCCGCCGGGCGCCCCCTTCCTCACTTCTGAGCGCTAGGCACCACCTTCCTCACTTCTGAGCGCTAGGCGCCACCGTTTTTCTAGTTCGCGCAATTTTCGTAGAACTGCATTTCCGGGTTCATTAATTGTCCGCTTTAGGTGAAATTTTGACAGGTGGTCCATAACATGTGAGATAGAGGCTGTACCCCACCAAATTAAAACAGATAAAATGCAGTATATGAAAGTGAACCAAGTCGTCTCCCAACGACCAATGTTCTTGTTCAAAGCTTCAATTTCCAGACGAACACAACAATACAACACAGGGGGAGTTTGGCAGATTTACGGATGCAACACACAATTGAAAACTTAAATGCAGACGTCTAAAATCAATGTAAAAGCAGCGTTGATTCCTTGCTTCAAATGAACATCCACCAATCACGGATCACAACTCAAAATGGTTATATTAACTCTCATGGAACCCGAATTAACTACTAAGCGCAAATTAACTCGAACTCAAGTGCAATTAAGCAAAGCACACATCCATGAATCTGCTATAGTTCACTAAGCATGAACACACAATGATTCCACTTTGCAAATTAAGCAAAAACAGAATGGTTTCTTCATTTAAACCCAAACGCAAATTCAGATTTGAGAGATTAAGATAACTCCACCGAACAAAACACTAATCTCAAGGTTTCAATCCATTATCTGCAAAGAATCAACACCTAAAATTAGTTCCTCATGGAATCCGAATTAGGCTTCAACATAAATTTTGATTCAACCATCCAAATGAGTGCAAATTGATGCAGAAAACCTAAATTGGTGCATGAATCGAAAAAGTGCAAGGAAAGAAAGGGGCAACAACAAAAACAACAACAAAAAATGAGAATACTTCAATATAAATGTTGCCCGTACAGTAGAAAACGTTAATACAAGTTCAATGTGCTGTCCAAGACTCATAAAACGTGAAAAACGAATGGAAAACGTGAAAAATTAGCTTGTGCCTCCATGGGTGACCTTCCAAAGCTTAAAACATAAAAAATGGAGGTTGGAAAGAATGTAGAAGGAGAAGTGTGCGGCTGGTTGCATGCATTCAGACCTAATTTCGTGGTCCCACCACCCTGCCACTCATATTTGCGATACTTATGATTTAATCTAGTTTATGATTTGGATTTAGTTTATTTGACTATGTAATGAAGTTTTAAATTTCCTATGTTTTGGGAAATGAAATTTAATAAATGACGCTGACGTATTATTTCTATTTTATTTTATTTAAAACCGTAATATATGGACGAGATGTTACAATTGTTATCATATTTGTTGAATTTTATATGAGTGCTTGTTTTGAATAGAGAAAATAATTTGAGGAAATGAAAACCTTTTTTAATTAGAAAAAATAATTTATATATAATAAATATAATTTGGCCCCCCTAAAATTTTTGTTCAAGTTTCGTCACTAATTGGGAGTATTAAACATTCTCATATGAAAGAAAAATATATAAAAAATAAAATATTAAAAAATAATTGAAATATTCAAATGTGAGACATAATTTTTTTAATTGACATACATAATTTTAACATAATTACATAAAGGTTATGATAAGATGAAAAATATAATAGAAATGTGAATGCGTTTCATGACAAAGCAAATAATTAGAAGAAATAAAAAATAGAAAGTATATATATATATATATATATATATATATATAGTGAGAGAGAGAAAGAGAAAGTTACTTAATTAATTGTGAATATTTTAATAATTTAAATAGGGACGAGTATTATGGCGAGGATATGTACATCCCCATACCTAATTGAAAAAGTCAGAGATTCCCCATACCCATACCCAGTTAATGCGTGGATTCCCCATCAAAACATAGATGTGTTTGGACAATACCTACAGAGGCAGGTTTATTTGCCATCTCTCACACCATAAGATATTTAAATCACTACATATTTAAATGAATGATATTAATATTAGAAAATGTAAGCATATCTAAATTATAAACAAGTTTGTAATTCATCACGTAATAATTTAAATCATTTTAATTCTCATATTTTAAAATAAAATTTTAACATTTTAAATACTTTTATTAATTTTATCTTAACATAATTTAAAACAATTAATAATTATTTTTCTTCTTAATTATATTTTACATCATTTTTAATAATACTCATTGTAACGTCCCATTTAATAAATAAACGTAATTAAATGAAACATCACACAGAATAATATAAAAGGGCATTGTCATGGAGTAGAAATGTCACTCCCTACAATTGTCCATAATACTTAGAAGAAAACGAAGGCACACCACGATACCATTAACAAAACGAGATAAGAGTTTAACAGTATTCAGAATACATGCTCAAGGAGCAAGGTAGTACATAGGCCATAGTGCCTAAAAAAGGAACTTGGAGCAAGGGGATCCAACCCAAGACAAGCTACGTAGTAGAGTTTCCATCACCCTGAGGACCATGAGGAGTTCCCACATCTGCTCACATCAATAAATTGATGATCATCACAAAAGGAGAAGACTGCACACAAGACACACAAACAAACAGAAAGGGTAGGCTAGAGTGAAAAAAGTTTTACCATACAATTGCATACAATTTAAAAGACAAAGATACATAAAACAACCAAGCATGTGATGACCAACAAGCAAGATTCTAATACTCAATTATCCAGATACATATAATTAGTCGGATTCACTCGATGCTTGCACTTGTGGTGGCCTCTACTGCTCTGCAGAGCCATTGCCAAAGGGCTTCATCCTATCACGCACAAGGTTAGCCTTCAAACATCTAAGGCCATTATCCTGCCAAAGACTAGGGCCTCCTGCTACTCTCACCACTTGAGTCAGTACGCTCTATGTGAGACTCATTGACTCTTTAGAGTTTCAGGATGCAATCCTTACTTGAATCCTTACTAAATTATATAATGAGGCACCACCATGAAACCTTTGTGGAATTACGTCCTAACCATGAGGCACCACCATGAGCTCCCACCAAAAAGGGTTCATGAAATTACGTCCTGACCATGAGGCACCACCATGAGATCTCACCTAGAGATTCATGGAATTACGTCCTAAACCATACCAAAATCATGTCTCACCAACCAACATAAAATTATCATACATACCAATCTCATGTCAATATATATAACCAACCATCCAATCATGTTCCATACGAAATATCATACCAAACTCATCAATTCCAGCTCATGAACTATTTAAATACATGCATAATCACTCAATTCAAAGCTTCAACATAATAATCTAATCAAGCATGCGACCATCAACCAAGAACAGAGGAGAAAACAACACCTGAGCACGTTCTCGCCTAGTTCTCGCTCAGGCTATAAGGCCTCGCTCAGGCGAGAGAATTCTCTCGCTTAGGCGAGCTCCTATCGCCTAGGCGAGAGCTCGAAAAGTGGAATAGTGGTGCTTTCGCATTTTCTTGCTTAGGCGAGACTTTGCCTGAGCGAGATGGCTTCTCGCTCAAAACTGGAGCTCGTCGCTTGAGCGACAGCTCGCGCAAGCACCTAAGAGGGTTTCTGATACTCTCGCTGAGGCGAGACCCACTTGCTTGGGTGAGAATATCAGATTTCCTCCACTGTTCATGCAGGCCAACACAAAGATTCATCTAGAGCAATGTACAATACATATTCATATCATTTTAAACACCATACAATTACCAAAAGCATGAAACAAAGTTGAAAAACAAGCAATATACATTAAAACGCGAAACCATAGCTTCCCTTACGTGGAAGAATGCTAGCCAAAAAACTCCGACACCTAAGCCAACGAACACAACAACTCCAAAAGCATATTCGAGAGTTGGAAATAATGGGACAGATTCAAAACGGGGTTACCAAGGTGAACCCTAGTTAGAATCACAACAATAGAGCTAGAAATAAAAAAGGTACGGATGAAGAACCAACTTACATGAGAAGGAAATGGAGTCGAGCTCGCTTGAAGATGAATGAGGTCCAAACCCTAACAGAGCTCTGTTGAGGGAAAATAAAAGTGAACAAGGGACTGATTTTGCAAAGTGAGTAGAAAATGAGAGGGTTAGATTGGTTTAG
This sequence comes from Vigna unguiculata, assembly GCF_037176805.1. Classification (NCBI taxonomy): domain Eukaryota; kingdom Viridiplantae; phylum Streptophyta; class Magnoliopsida; order Fabales; family Fabaceae; genus Vigna; species Vigna unguiculata. The sequence continues at coordinate 27,885,359 of NC_140800.1, read as the reverse complement.
GGATTTTGGGTACCCTATGGACCAGCCTTAGGCCCAACTGATTAGGGCAGACCCTTAAACATTGATGCATAATTAAGTGGGCCTTACACTCATAAATTTAAACTAAATATTCATAATCTTCATATCACTTCATTTTCATTAAAAACATTTTCGATTAATTATAAACGTTTACATTTTTTAGAAGGGTATTAAATGCCTTTATTACTAATCAAATTTATCACATTTTTAAATTTTTTTTTTCATTCATATTTAAGAAAAAAATCATTTTCCTAATTTAATTTTCAATAATGGTTAACTTTTTTAATTCATAAATTTATTAACAATAAAATATCTATTAGTTATTTAATTTATATTAATTAATTTAGTTTAGCGGTTCATATATATTTCTCAATAAATGTTTCATAATATTTAATTATAATAAAAAGATCAGAAATTTTAGAACTCGATTTCCAATCTAATCAATGAAGTGAAGATTGAGAGTTACTGAAAAAAACACACACTGGTAAGTTGGCCCATTTTTTCTAAATTGTCTATAACAATAATGAAACCTACACTGCCATTCTGATAATACACAAGTTCTAGCTTCAGGACAACTACACCAGCAAGAATCAGAGGAATCCAACGTTGGAAAACGATGTTAACCATACATCATTTTCTTTTTTATTTGTTTGACAAATATATATATTTTTACATTATTGTTACCATTGGTGTTTAAGATAACATAAATAATATTTAGCAAGGCATCAGCATCTGGTTTTTGTTAGTTTTTGTCTGTTTCTTCTCCCAGAGTTGCAGGTCACGTGAAACTGTACATCGTGAATCCCCCACCTCAGTAAATAGCCATTACTCCTTCACCACCCCATTTTCATTAACACAGATAAAATGACAAAACAAGCTCTTACATTTCAGACAATGGCATGCACATAGGTACACTTCTCTCTGAAATTTTCACGTGAACATGCCTCTTCTCTTTTCAAATCTCAAACATTGAGCCACTGATTCTGCCTGGTTTTGAATCTTTCCACACCATTATCTCACACGTCATGCACGCGCTCTTCCCACCAACTTCTTCACTTCACTATATAACGACACTTTCTTCACCCATTACAATTATTGCATACACACACTGCCCCAGAGAGAGTAGGTTAACTTGGTGAACATAGAGATGAGGAAATCATGTGGCTTTTTCTTCTTGCTCCTTCTTCTGGTCTTTGCTTCCCGTAAGATTAATCTCTTCTCTGTCTTTTTTCATTACATAATAATGTCGCTTGTTTAACTAGGTTCTATGTGTTGTGTTTGTGGTGGCAGAGGTGGTGGTGCAGACGGAGGGAAGAGTGTGCGAGTCACAGAGCCATGGGTTCAAGGGTGCATGTACCGGAGACCATAACTGTGCTCTGGTATGCAGGAACGAAGGCTTCTCCGGTGGCAACTGCAGAGGCTTCCGCCGCCGATGCTTCTGTACCAAGATTTGCTGAGACAAAATTCAAACATCAGTGCATGCATCTCACTACCAAATAAATCACATGCATGTACTCTTTCTCTGTTATCCATTTGGAAATGGGATATAGCTGCCACCACCACCTATTTCCAGTATTTTCTACTTAGACACCATTTGCTTGTGTTTGTTCAGCCTTTATATTTATAATTAATAATCAATGCTTCTTAGTTACCTCCTTGTTACATTTCATCTGTCCCCGTGATTCTACGAGTTTCTCGATTTTCAATTCTTCCTTCCGTTATCTGTCATTTGTTGTTTTTTTCATGAAAAAGAATGTTAAAGGAAAGAGTGTTCTGTACTCATAGAGCCTAGGACAACTCACAGAATTAATATTTTTTACCAATATTTCAAGTAACGAGATTCAAACACTGTGATGAGCTGAAAGACTTTGGTCTGCTGTATGTCTTAGCATGATTTTCTGGAAATCAGTTTAGTTGATAAAGTTAACTCATCCTTGAAATTCCTTATGCCATAAAAATTCGAAAAATCTTTGTTGAAGGTGATGGAGACTTTTTCTATATTCATTAAGTTTGCTTTGCTTTGTTTTTTATTTTAATTCAGTACCAGAAAAAGACTAATGAGAACCTTGAACTCGTTTTTCCTCCATATATCTCATTACATTTAAACTACTCAAACAGTCAGAACAATTTCCTGTAAAATGATGTATTTGCTAAGAATAATGATGGTGGATGGATATCTTTTATACTATCTGAAAATCTTATTAATTTTAAGCAGACCATCCATATTTGGTAATTGGGGCCATCAAGGACTGGGTTAATAAAAATGAGGGATGGGTTTTCATTAGGAACTGTGTAGTTGTGGCTGAAAGTATCACCAGAGACGATGGTGGATGTCATTGTCGCATAACCAATAAGGAAAAAGAAGAGATGATGAGAAGAAAAAGAAGGATAAAAGGGTTCAAACTAACTAACATTATAGAGAAAGTTATCAAAATTTTTTTGAATTTCATTGAAAGAAATAAGACTTGCATAGAATCTGTTTTCACAGACACCGAAAATATTGAATTCAACCACAGTAGACAAAATGCCCAGAGGGACCAAGTCAAGCATATAAATAGAAGACCAAATACCTTGCAACAAGAAAATAATACAATCCTAGCTTTATTATATGTTAAAATTCATTGAAGCCTACTTATGATTGAAGAAAATTGAGAAGAGAGAGGTATAAAACAAATCTCCTTTTGATACAAGGACTTTAATATTCAGTTTTTATGTTGTAATACATGTGTGAATCTAAATCTTATATAGGGTGAAAATAACAAAATTAAATATTATATAAGAAAAAAATTTATAAACTTGATGTCTTGGTCACATAGATAATCTCTTCCTAATAAATGCCCTTATGAGAAAACCCATAAGTTGTGATCTCAAGAGTCATTGTTCCTACAGAGCTTGTAGAATGAAAGAAAATTTCTCCCAAATTGGTATACCATTCTTTATGGTGAAAACTATGTTCTACGAAAATTTCACCATGGCACAAATCAAAATGTAAAAGAAAAGAGATGGGAAAGACAAAGGCAAAATCATGCTTGTTTGTAGATGTTTCACAAAAAATATTTGACGCATGAAAGTTAAACTTGATAAGGGAGTTTGAGCTACAAAGGATGAAAGTGTTTGAGACAATTAAGGAATACTCAAACAAATTCCGGTGACGATGCCAGAGAAATATGAAACATTTATTGTTCATTAGAAAACATAAAAGATCTATCCATAATTATTAGGACATAAGGGATACATGCTCTCATAGTCAAGAACAACAAAGGAAAAAAATACAACAACACACATGTTTTTTCATCTAGTTCTTAAGAAAAATAATCACCAACCCAACAAGTGTTGGTGGAGGCCATATGTAAAATGCCACAAATGTGGTTAATTGGGACATGTGGAAAATATATGAAAATTTCAAAATCCTAGATAAGATGTCAAGATTGTAAAGCACAAATCAGAAGATAAATTACTTCTTACAACATCATATTTTACAATAATCATATCTACAAAAGGTTTTATTATAAATAGTGGTTGTGTACAAATCACATGACTCAGGATCAAAATTTTTTTAAAGAGCTCAACAAATCAAATATTTTTGAAGCAAGATTTGGAAATGGTGAAGAACTTGTAGTGAAAGGTATAAGAACAATATTTTAAATTAAAATTTATTTAGGTGTCAAATTAATTTTTAATGTCATATATATTCTTAAGATTACTCAAATTCTGTTAAGTGTTGCTCAAATGTTAGAGAAAAGTTATAAGGTCTCATTTGAAAACAAACATTGTGTGTCAAACATGCTAACATTCTAGAAGTATTCAAAGATCATATCAAAGACAAAATATTTGCTTTGGATTTGGTGAAGGTGAAATTGGCTCCAAATAAAGAAAATATAAACCAAGAATCAAAATAAAATGAAGATGAATATCTCTTGAAAAAGTTTGATGTCAAATTGAAGAAATTATTTGAAGGCTCACATTTTGACATTCATCAAAAGTCCAATGTACTATCATGAAACCCAAAATTGGTAAAGGAGAATCAAATTAAATTAAAAATGTCAAATTAAAAGAAGATGTGATCCCATGGAAGAAAGAAAGAAGTAAAAATTACAAACACAAAAGAAGGAGAATCAAATTTGAAGATTTGAAATTCAATTAAACATATATTAAGTAGGGAGGAATGTTGAGAATATTTACTTAATATCTTTTTTTTTATTTAAACCAATTGTTAAGATATCTTTCTGCTTTAGAAATTAGTTATTATTTAGATTTAAGAAATTAATATTGAGATATTGTAAATATTTGGTATTTGATATTCTGTTGTATTTTTCTGTATATGTAGAGTATATGAATACAAAAATAAAATGACAAGTTTCTCCATATAACATATCTCATATATCTTTTGTATTTCTCATATTTGCAAAATTCCTAGAAATCCCAACCTTTTAGAAGCCCTCTTATTTAACTTGTTCAAGAATACAAATATGCATAAGTTAGTTTTTACTAAGATGACAAGTTTCTTTTAAGAAAATTTTCCTCATTAACTATTTATCATTTTTACGTAAACAATAGACGTTTTCATAACCATACTTCATTGTAAGCATTGTTATAGTGGAAAGAAAACTTGTTATAGTGCTCAGGAATGGATTGAATATCAGAACTTGTGTCACTTCATCACCCACTTTCTAATTCCATTGATAAAAACAATTGTAATATGATCCATAATGCACCTTAGTAAGAACCAATTGTAATATTCACCTTTACTTGGAAAGATCTAAACAAGGAATGTGAGCTATTTTTGGCCATTCACCTCCTTTTTTCTTGCTCACATCCTTCTCTAACCATGGGTTAGTGGAACTAGAAATGGTCAAATATTCCACACTATGGCTTAGGCAGGGTGGAAGACACCTCAACTTGGAACAGTTGTGGATGGTCAAATCATGAAGTAAGGAAAAGTTTCCAAAGCAATCACGCAAGGATTCAAGGTATGGAAGTTCAATTAAGGTTAAACTCTCTATGGCAATCATATGTTCTAAAGCCTCATGCACACCTTCCATTTCTTCTCCATAACTTTTGATCAGCAAATCCTTAACACACTACTAAAAATTTGGTGAATAATGACCAAAATCAGTGACTGGAAAATTTGGTCACTATTAGTGACAAAATCAATAACCAAAAAATATTTTTATGATTTAGTAACCGAAAAAGTGATTGATTTTTTGGTTACAAAAAATTAGTTACCAAATCGGTCACTGTATTATTTAATTTTTATTATATTATTTTTATTTTAGTTTTTGATTTTTTGATTTTTATTTTCAAACCTAATTTTTCCCCTTTCCCCCCTTCGTTACCCAAAATTTCAGAAGTGGTATCTTACAAGATGGTTCTATCATAAACACTTTGTGACCCTAACTCTACATTCTTGCAACTATGAAAGCCAAGCATTCTCACCTGAAATCTTCCAAATTGACGCACTCTTTCAGCCTTTAGTCTTTAGATTCGAAAATCAGTCTTGCTATTTGAGTTCGAAATTAATATTAACTAACACAATGTCTATGTTTTCTATTTAATAATTACACGTGTAATGCTATTAATTGATTCATACATAAAATTAATAATTCACTTTGAGTGAGGAATTTTGCTAGTTAGATAAATATAGGTAGGAGTGGTAATTAAATGTATGAGGTAGAAAATAGATGCAAAGCTATAAAAATTTGGCAGCCGAGAATAATACATTGAACTTAACTTTAACATTGTCATTGGTTTTTTTATTTTTATTAGTTGGAAATGTAAATTTGACTTTTTTTGTTATGATTAAAAGTTATTCTTGTGACAAAATTAAGGATCATATAGGAGTGGTAAAAAAGTAAATATTTTTATTAGTTTGAAATGTAAATTTGACTTTTTTATTGTGATTACAAAATATTCTTGTGACATAAAATTAAGGATCATATAGGAGTGATAAAAAAGTTAATATTTTTATTAGTTTGAAATGTAAATTTGACTCTTTTATTGTGATTAAAAATTATTCTTGTGACATAATATTAAGGATCATATATGAGTGATAAAAAAATGAATATTTTTATTAGGTTTGAAATGAAAAATTGAATTTTTTATTTTAAATTAAAGTGCTAAGTGAAAAATTCTAAGCTTGTAAATACAATTTTGAACATCAAAAATTGGTACATAGGGAAGAAGTAGAAAGATATTTGGTATATTATGGTATGTGACTTATTAAAACTTTTCATTGGTTGATTACATGACAAACTATGAATGTTCATGAAAACTGTAGTTGGATGTATACTAGACTCTTACCTGGTCGAAAGGGGTACACTGAAGCATTTTTAAATGGTGTGACTGAATTTGTGTCGTTTGCTCTAGAAAAATCAAACTTGTCAAATGGTAAAATTAGATGCCCATGTAGTAAATGCAAAAATCTTAACTTCTTAGATTCTGAAGATGTTAAAGTTCATTTCTATCAAAGGGGATTTGGGCCTTCTTATTGATATTGGACATGTCATGGAGAAATTGATCCAACTTTGTGTGATGTGTATAATACTTATCCAAATTCATCTACACGTGCACATGAGGATCATAATCAAGACTTTGACCGCATGATCCATGAAGCTGTTGGTGTAGAGTTTTCAAATAATTATGGTCAACAAAATGAAGAGTTTCCAAATTCTGAAGCAAAAACTTTTTATGATTTATTGCATGCTTCACAAAAACCACTATGGCCAGGATGTACTAATCACACGAGTTATCGATTGTTGTTAGATTGTTGACAATTAAATAAGAGGAAAACATGTCCCAAAGATCTTTCAATCAAACGTTGGCTCTTTTAATATAAACACACTCGGCAGAGAACTTTGTATCAGAAGATTACTGTAGAACCCTAAAACTAGTTTCAAAACTTGGTTTATCTGCAAAAATAATCGATGGTTGTATTGATTGGTGTATGTTGTTCTACTCAGATGAGGATAAATAATTAACAAAATGTAAGTTTTGTCACAAACCTCATTACAAGACAAAACAGGTGGGTAGGGGTAAACATAAAGATGTTCATGTGAAAAGAATGCATTATTTACCTCTCATTCTGATGAAGGATTATGTTGTTTCTTTTTAAGATTATTGAATATGGTGTGAGTTGATTAAGAAAGCTAAGTGAAATCCCCACTGGACATTAAGAAAGCAAGCTATCTAGATGTGAAGGTTCCTTTCCCAAAGCTCAAGAGAAGAAGATGATGGATTGATTCAAAATGAAAAGGAAATGGAAAGCACATAAACCATAGAAAACCAAGAACAATTAAAGTAAGAAGAAAACATAAGATGGAAAGGAAAGAAATGGTAAAAATGTGAGAAGCACGCCACTACAACACTAGGCTAAAAGCCATGGCAACCTTGAAGATGAGTGGATATGTGTCGCCACTTGCTATGCAAGATAAGGCTTAAAAGTATTCACTCCCAAGGGAGGAAACTCTCACAAAAAAAATGGTTGAGACACAAGAGTGTTTTTACTTCAAAATGTTCAACCCTTTTACATGTCTTGTGATGGGTTGCGCCTAAAATGCCCTCTTTTCCTAGGCTCTCTTTCTTTCTCCCTAGCTTCAAGCCTTTGAATGTGCTCTTGGATTCTTAGGTCACTTTGCTCCTTGTCTGTTCTCAATTGTTCAAAGGCCTCCTTCCTAGACAACTCCAAATCCCGAAGCAATCTCATCAATGTATTGTTTTTGTTTGGTGTAGGTGCATTTGATAAACTTGCCATGATTCCTACAACAAAAACACTCAAATCCGTGACAAAAGAAATGGATTAGAGGTTAGACAACATGAAAACTGAGACCAAATCCAACCCAAAATGTAACCCAAGTGTTTAGATCACTCTTCCAAAGTAACAAGGCAAGGCTAGCACTCAAAATCCACCAAAGGAGTGAAGCAAACACTTTTAAAAACTTGTTCAAAACCTTTCAAATGCAATACAAGTGATTCGGCCACAACATCCCAAGAGTTTCAAGAAAAGAAAACTACTAAGACAAAACAAAGAACACCTAGTGACAAGCAAGAAAAGCACAAAAACAAGGAAAGCTAAACTCTAAAGAAGAAAAGTTTGAGACAAAACTTTTAACAAGACTAAAACAAGAAAAGCACATTTTAAAGACTCTATGGAAAGCACTTGACAAGCATCTTCAAGTCGTAAATCATGCATACACCAAGAAAGATCATAACCAAGTTAAAGCATGGAACTAATTAGCCAATATCACCCAATTCTCAAGTATGAAAACTAGTAGCATAACACCTAGTGAAAAACACACTTTTAGTTCACCAAGGAGCAAGGTTGATCTCGATTTTTAGGCAAAAATTGGTGCAAAATTTTCTTCTTTCACAACTAGTTTCATAAAATGGTGAGAAAGAGTTTTAGGTGGCTTGGACACTTAGTTCCTCAAGTTTTAGGCCAAAATCAATTTCATGGAGCTTACATCAAGCAAGACATAAAGTGAAAGCAATATTCAAATACTTGGAAAAACAAGAATAAGAAAACTTCAAGTTAACATATGACATATGACTCAAGCAAAAGTTAGGCACATTTAAAGACTCAACATGACATACACAAAGACACAAACATGTAGCTATCATGCATTTAAACTCATGGATTTGAGACTCAAAGACTAGGCATCCAAAGTAATGTTATCCAACCACATTTAGGAGTAAGAAGAGTAACAAAAACAGTAGCCAAAACTGCCCAACATAACCTGAAAAACGTTGATTCGCGATGATCTTGGCAGCTCTGACCTTTGCTTACTATTTCAATCATAACTCTCTCCACAAAACTCCAAATGCATTGGTTCCTTTTTTGTTAGAAACTAAAATAACAGAGCTTTCTTTTGACATCAAGAACGTAATTTTTGGATCACTGAGCAGGTGCAGTTTAATCTTTTAAAATCGTTAACTGTTTCTGCCAGCATTGTTTTTGTGGGCAATGGAAGTGGATTTGAACCATACAAAGATAGCTACAACAAGACAAGGTTAGCACATGAAAAACACCATATTCAAGATAACCTAGGCTCTAGATACCAAATGATGAAGGATTATCTTGTTTCTTTTGAAGATTATTGAATATGGTGTGAGTTGATTAACAAAGCTAAGTGAAATCCACACTGGACATTAAGATAGCAAGCTATCTAGATGTGAAGGTTCCTTTCCCAAAGCTCAAGAGAGGAAGATGATGGATTGATTCAAAACAAAAAGGAAATGGAAAGCACATATACCATAGAAAACCAAGAACAATTAAAGGAAGAAGAAAACATAAAATGGAAAGGAAAGAAATGGTAAAAATATGAGAAGCACGCCACTACAAGGTTAGGCTAGAAGCCATGACAACCTTGAAGATGAGTGGATGTGTGCCGCCACTTGCTATGCAAGATAAGGCTTAAAAGTATTCACTCCCAAGGGAGGAAACTCTCACAAAAAAAAATGGTTGAGACACAAGAGTGTTTTTACTTCAAAATGTTCAACCCTTTTACATGTCTAGGAGCACCCCTTATATAGAAGAGTTTAAGGGCCTTTAAGCAAATAAAAGATACCTAAGGATGTCTCTACAAAAACCTAACCCTAGCTTCTAGAAACTAGGTCAAATAAGGTTACAAAAAATGAGAGACAAAAGAGCTAACTATGGTGTGTGCAAGGCTAATTTCGTTCTAGCACAAAAGGAGACAAAGAATGTGTCTCATATGTCTCCAAAAAGTGGCCAAAGTGTGCTAAAAGTAAAGGAGACCAAAGGTACATAGGTACACTTGCTTCATGCCTTCTACTTTATGCTTTATGTTTTATGCCTTACTCTCTCATCCACATCATTTATGCTCCCCAATCACCACGCGCCACCTAGCATTGCTTTCTTACTCCTAATTAACCTACAAAGCAAGTAAACATAGATTAGCATGTTGACTTAAGTCAAGTCAACTATAGTCAACAAGTCAAACCTAGTCAAAGGTCAACAAGTCAACTAAAGTTGATTCAACTAAGTCAACGTAGGGAATCAAAAATAACAAACACAAATGAAAGGGATGAAGGATTAGTGAACTTCCTTTCTAAACATGCTTAGTCTTCTTAAGCATGTGTCTCCATCCTTGGTTGGGGTCAATCCTTCATCACATTCCTAGGCTTAAGAGATTATATTCATCAATGAGTTCTGCTCCACATATGAGGCGGCATTATAAAAATAGAAGAAAGGAAGGAATTTTGCGTTATCCGTCAGATAGAGAAGTATGGAAACACTTTGATGAAATATTTCCTGATTTGCAGTTGAACCAAGAAATGTAAGATTGGGGTTATGCGCTAACGGTTTCACACCATATGGTCAATCAGGAAAACCATATTCCTGTTGGCCAGTGATATTAACTCCTTACAATTTACCACCAGAATTGTGCATGACTACTCCATACATGTTTTTAACTTTGATTATTCCTAGGCCAAAAAAATCCAAAGGAAAAATAGATGTTTATTTGCAACCATTAATAGATGAGTTAAAACTATTATGGATTGAAGGTGTATTAACATATGACATATCAAGAAAACAAAACTTTATCATGAAAGCTGCATTAATGTGGACTATCAATGATTTTCCTGCATATGGTATGTTGTCTGCTTAGAGTATATCAGGAAGATTAGCATGTCCACATTGCATGAATAATTCAAAAAGTTTTTAGTTGGACAATGGTCGTAAGTTTTCTTGGTTTGATTGTCATCGTCAATTTTTGCCTATGGATCATGCATATAGAATAAATAAGAATACATTTTTGAAGAATAGAGTTGAACATTCTCAACCTCCTAAAGTAACTAGGGAACTACAATTTTCGTGTCATGATTAAGGTGTAACTCATAATTGGATAAAACAAAGCATTTTCCGGGAATTGCCATACTAGAATTCCAACCTATAAAGGCATAATCTTGATGTGATGCATATTGAAAAAAATGTGTTCGACAATGTCTTTAATACAGTTATGGATATCAAAGATAAGACCAAAGATGATATGAAGGCAATAATGGATTTAAAAAAATATTACTGAAGAAAGGAGTTAGAATTACAACAACTACCATATGGAAAACTTGTGAAGCCTAAAGCAAAGTTTGTGTTATGTAAAGAAGAAAAATTTGTTGTGTATAAATGGATTACTAAGTTGACAATGCCTGATGGTTATGCCTCAAATTTGCGTAGTTCTGTGAACATAGAACAAGGAAAAAGGATTGGAATGAAAAGTCATGATTGACGGATCAAGGAATAACACCTCCAGCTTAATAAAGAAGCACACCACAAGTTTGGTTAGATTGGCCAGCCTTTTTTTTTTATTATTGCACCAATTCACTTTTCCAAACTCCACCCTTCAAGAACAACACCTCAAGCTCCTTCTAGCGTTGCACCAGTGGATTGGATGATGAGGCAATTTTTCCTGCATTACGATTTCTAATTCCACCGCTTGAAGCAACACCTAGTGCACAACTTTGCAAGTTGAACACGCACCTTCGAGACAAGCGGTTTTGCTTAACACCTCTTGCAATCTGCTGCACTGATTGGACCAAAAGCATATATGGTTGGCACCGAATAAAGTTCAAGCTATTTATTTGGCACTTGCTTTTACATCCAACCTTGGAAATTCAAACAACTCATATGGCAGATTCGAACAGGCATCTACTGCACCAAAAACTTGCCAAATTGCATCGTTTCAACAACACTAATATTGCACACCGCAAGCTTCTTGCATTTAGTCCAACTGCTACACAATTTTTACTGCACTAACTTGCAATTGATGCTGTCAAACATGTCTCTACTGCACAAAATAACTAAGGCAGGCTTGAACCAATTCAACTGGCACACTAAACTAAATTACAGCGCTTCACCAACTCCAATTCTATGCTATGCTTCAAGTTGGCTATTATAGCCTACCAATCCAGCTAGCTTCAAAACAACTCTACACCAAATGAGGCTGTCAAATGGTAAGAATTTAACGAAGGGTCCAGGCTTCACGCTACTCTGCTGCCTCAACATGTCTCTCCAACTTCACGCTACTTTGTTGCCTCAACAAACTGGCTACTGCGATTGCACCAAATCAAACATCACACCACTTAGTTGTAGTCACTCAAACTCCAAGCTGCCAGAACCCCAAATATTCTACACCAATGAAAGCAGCATCCATTTCCCAATCTGCACCACTTGGAACACTCTAAATTGTGCACTAAAGAAGTCCAAGCTACTTCACCAAAACTGCCACCGAATGGATCAAACTGCTTTTTGCTTTATTGAATTGCCACCGCTTGCAACACGAGACTTGCAATGGTTGGCATTATTGTGGTCAAAATTTTCCTCTATTGGAGAATTAGGAGTGGGTTAAGCAAGCTTTTGTCAAAATAATGAAAATCGAATATGGCTGCCATCAATTCAAAAAATTTACTGCATTGAATGGTTGCGGTAGTGTGGCATTTCCACCAAAAATTAGGTGCTTCTACGACGTGTCAGTCTAGCTCCAACACGTTCCACTTGAAAACTCAACTACTTCTACCATGTCCAAGATTCAAAGTTGGCCTACTATATTGAACCCGCAAAGCACTAGCCAATTTGAGTTTGTTGCCACCGATGAAAGAAAGCTGATGAACAAACACTACTGCATCGCTTGAAACAACTCCTATTGCAGCTTTTCCATTTAAACAAACTAACCTTTAAGAAAAGCTAGTTGCTTAACACATTTCACTACAAACAGCCATCTCAATCAACAGATTTGATACAAGAAGCTTAGCACATCTTCTCCACTTGGCCAACCTCTTGAGCTAACACCTCGACCTTGGCCAATCTCCACAACACTTCCTACAACCCATCTTAAATTCACAATTTATCTTCACTGAATCAATTTCACAAACACTTGGTATGCATCGAATTCTACTAACTAATTTGTCTCCAATCGCCATAGATTCAGACAAAACACCTTAAGCCTGAAGTGGTCAATTCTATTCGCACCTCAATCACCTTCCTCAAACTACACTTTCACAGTTATAATTTTCCGTTGGGGAAATTTCTTAATCAAGTGGTATGCAACTACTCCAAAGGTAATTTTGTAGTGGCACCGAAAAATGATTAGCATCCAAATGAATCTAGACAGCAACAACCATGTACGCTAACAGAAACAACACAACCCACCACCAATTGAACAACTCAAATGCAACCTCGAGTGCTAAAAGTCGTCAACATAATCACCGTGAGTAGAAGAAAAGACCAAGCAAGTTGGACGAAAACACCGAAGGTAAATTCAAGCACCTGGGTGCTTTAGTGAATGAGAAAGAGCGCATACGTTGAATGCAATATAACACCAGAACCCAACCCACGAAACAAATAGGAGAACGAAAAATCTGAGACCAATCTCAAAAGAATAATTAACTGAGCTCTGATTACCAAATGATGAAGGATTGTCTCAGATTTGGCGGTGAGATTCGTCTAGAACGAAAATGGGTATGAACCCTAGAACGAATGGGGGAAAATGGAGGACGTCGATTTGGGGGTTTTCGGAACGGGAGGAATTCATGCCACTTGGAGGAGATTCCAAGATAAGTGAGGAAGATCCGCCACTTTGAATCAGAGATTCAAAGCTAAGGATCGGTGGTTCTGAGGAGAACCTTGAGACTTGAGAGAAAACTCACTGTTTCATAAAACTCAAATCTGAATACAAATGTGTCTCACAAGGGCTTATATACTATGGGCCAAAACACCAAAAGGCCCAACAAAACTAAAGGTCTCGTAAAGCCCAAACAAAAACATTACAAAAAAATTATAAGAGTTCCTATTCTACGATCTGAAGCTAATTCGAGATCTCTTTGAAGGTCTTGGGCATGATCCCATCAACTGCTCTGAAATCCATGTGACAATCCCGAACCACGCCTCCATCAGCAACTTTGGTGAATATGCATGATTTTATATGACCGAGGCATTTCTTATTTTTAGCTACTTAGCCAAATAAGCCCACGTTGATATTAATCCATTGGTAGCCCCTTTGAGCTTTAAACCTCTTTTTTCTTGTTTTAAGCCCGTTGTAAACCCTTAAAAAGAAAAAGACCATGTTTTTCCTTATCTTAGGAAGAAAGAAAGGAGCTAGTGGATTATGATATGATTGGTTGAGGAATAAAGTGTGTGGGTGAGTACCTCACCCACAAGTTAATAAAAATGGCAAAAGAAAATATTGTTGATGAAAAAGTGTTGAAATGAAAAAAATAATTGCTTTCTAAAAAAAGAGAGAGCAACAAAGCAATAAACGAAAAATAGTTGTTTTTGAAATTTTGCTCCATTATTCTTCCAACATTACTATTTCAAAAACCCAAAAATTCTAAATTTTTCCTACCTTTGCCTTGGCCCCATCATAACCAGTGAAAAGTCCTCATGATCTTTGAATGCATGTTTTCTGAAAGTTTGTGAATTTCAGAGTCTTGTTAAGTATTATGAGTGTTTAGTTGCATGAGTATTTTGAGTGAAAACACAAGCCAATACACTAGAGAGAATTTTGGGGAGAAAATACACATTTAACTTGAGTGCTTTCTTTCATAATTGATTGTCTTATGAATTCAAAAGATTAACTCATGTGTGAAAAATAGAATCTTTCCATTTGTTTATGCATGGTAACTTGATTTCTAGAATATTGATTTGTCTCAAGTAAGGTTCATTCCTTTGATCCATTGTTGATGTGAAATAAAATACCTTAGAACAAGTTTTCAAATTGCTCAATTTTGCCCAGGAGTGCAAAAGGATAAAGGTATGGTTACCCGTGGAGAGAATGAATTGAAACCTTTAGGTTACCGTTTCGTATGGTAGAGTCTATCTTACTCTTCATTCAGATTCTATTTTTGTGGTTAATGGATGAAGCATTCTGTTTAAAATTAGGGCTTTTATCATGCTTAATGATGCCATTACAAATGAATGAATGTGTGCTTTACTTAATTGCGTATTGAATTTCGGTTCTAATCTTCGCTTAGTTGATTGCTTCAGGAGTTCAATAGAGTAATGATAGCTAGTTAATTTTGTGACCTATGATTGGTATATTTTCATTTGTATCAAGGAATCAACGATGTTTTCATTACTATTTTATCAGGTTTGCAACTACGTTTTAATCGTGTGTTGAACTGTGTAAGACTCGTGAAAATTAATTAATTAAATAAATAAATAATTAATAAATGCGGGTAGAAAGCGCCTTTATGGCATTAATTATTGTTTAATATGATGTGGAAAAGTGCTAGCTCAAATGGTTGAGAGTACTTTGATTGTGTGAGAGGACTTGGGTTCGAGTCCTATATATGCCAATTATGTGTTGTTGTTTTATTATTGATTTCTAATAATATGTATGAGTATGGAATTGGTATTGTAAGCTTATCATGATTGGAGTGTATCACTAACATGACTTGGTTGAATTGGTTATGCACTTGAATGATGACTAAGTGGTCATGGGTTCAAACTTGGTTGGGAATGAAATTGGAACTTTATTTTTTAAAAGTGTAGTTTTGGAGGGAATATGAGAGGGCAAAAGAAAACCTAGAAGGGGAAGCCCAGACGGGCTGGAAAACATCCTATAATGACCCCTAAAGGAGAATTAAACACACTCAAAAGCCCAATTTCGTTTTAGTTTTAAAACCCATCTTAAAGACACCTATAAAAGCCAACTTTTAGGTAAAGGGAAGGGTTTTGGAAGTGTGGTGAACTGGTATAGAGAGGAGCACGAGATTGAGAGTGTGAGTTGAGTTTTGGGTGTGCAAGGGCTGAAGCAAGAAGGCAATTGTGAATCAAGGGTCTTGTCTTTCTCAACTTTGATCACTAATTCCAAGTTAGGGGAGGTGTCCTTTGTGCTTGAAAATTTCAGGATATGTATGATGGTTCTGTGTGTTTGCCTTCTCAATTGTAATCGAAGTGTGGTGAATTCATGTATGTGTGATCAAAGTAATCATTTGGCTGGGTGGTTTTACATAGCAAAACCCTTTTATGCATTATATGTTTTGGGAATGAGGGTTTTTGGTATGGAATGGTTATGGAAGCCTAAATCTTGTGTTTTACTAGCTTACTTGGATATAATGCATGATTCTGATGTTTGTTTGCCATTACATTGTCTTGGTAATGATTGAGTGGAGGTTTGGTATTGGTTTGGTGAATTGTGTGCATGAACAGACTCGAAACCCTGCAAGTCTTGCCCAAGCGGGTCCACCTCACCTAAGCGAGAGTTGCAGAGTCTCACATTGGGTTCTGGTTCGTGGTTCTCGCCTAAGCGACCAGGAAAAGGGTTGAGCGACATGGTCTCTCGCTCAGGCGAGAGGCACTCGCCTAAGTGAGATTGTGAGGAAACCTGGGGTTTTGAGCGTGATATCTCGCCCAGGCGAGAGGTTTTGAGTTCTGAGCGATGGACACTCTCGCCTAGGCGAGAGTGGCTCCCCTAAGCGAGTTCTCGAAGTGCATTGGTGATTTTTTTGTCGAATACTCGTCTAGGCGAGGTATGTGTGTTGTTTTGAGCGAAGGTGTGACTCGCCCAGGCGAGAGGATCTCGCCTAAGCGAGATAACGTGATGATGCCACTGCTTTAAACTCGCTCAAGCGAGGTGAACTAGCCTAAGCGAGGCTGAGGGCTTAGATTGGGCGAGAGTCTCTGGCTTAAGCAAGTTTATGCGAATTTCCATGTTTGTGTGTGCTTGTGTGTGTGTGATTTGGCTACTTTTTCCTAAGTATAGGAAGTATATGCATGTGGTGTGATGTTGGGCTTGAAGGACTAAGTCCAATAGGGGTATGGGATGTGCTTGATGGTTGGACACATGATGGGCATGGAACTGGTTGAGTTCCCGTCGACTACTAATGGGTGAGGAGTCCTTGTATGGTGATTACATGTGTCGGTTGCACGATGGGCAAGGAACTATTATGTTCCCGTCGGCTACTATTGGGTGAGGAGTCCATAGTATGGTGATTGCGTGCGTGCCAGGGTCCAAGTTACGAGGCTTGGATGATTTACTACAGACGAAGAGTTTGTAGGGCAGGACTATGAGCGGGATAAACTCATAGGGTTGGACCACGAATGAGTTAGTTTCATGGGAGCATAGTGAAGTCCCAATACCTAGTTCATGTATATGACTCATGAAGGACTATGAGATCATGGATGGGTAATTTGAAAACAATGAGGTATTTAATTATGCTATTTTGGGATGGGTAACATATTTATTTCATGTGTGTTTTTATCTATTGTGCATAGCTCACCCTTTCTGTGTGTGTATGGCGATGATCGGATAACTCGTTATCCGGGAGCAGATAATGTGACAGGTGGGCCACGAGATGCATAGAGACGGAGAGCAGGGGCTACTTGGGCTTTTGAAAGCATT
The DNA here is from genome assembly GCF_037176805.1 of Vigna unguiculata. Lineage (NCBI taxonomy): Eukaryota > Viridiplantae > Streptophyta > Magnoliopsida > Fabales > Fabaceae > Vigna > Vigna unguiculata. The sequence goes on along the minus strand of NC_140800.1, from coordinate 27,867,984 downwards.
TTTAATTTTGGATTTTGATGTAACTTTAATTATGCTGGACTTTATTGACTTTTGTATAGAACGATAGTGAACTATGTTACGGTTACTATTTTTGTTTTAAATTTCCCGAGTTTCTGGGAAATGGTATTATATTAAATGAGGCATTTTTTTTATTTCTTATTTTAATTATTAAATATTAGTAATATTCCTTAGCATGTGTCATTCCTGAGCCTTAATGCAAAGGATGGACCGCCATGTGTCATTCCTATTTTTTCTTGAGTGACTTGATCATGTTTGTTTATACTTAGATATTTAGCTTGATTCTTTTGTTTTGCAACTGATAAAGAATTGTCTCGGATTTGGCGGTGAGATTCGTCTAGAACGAAAATGGGTATGAACCCTAGAACGAATGGGGAAAATGGAGGACGTCGATTTGGGGGTTTTCAGAATGGGAGGAATTCACGCCACTTGGAGGAGATTCCAAGATAAGTGAGGAAGATTCACCACTTTGAATCGGAGATTCAAAGATAAGGATCGGTAGTTCTGAGGAGAACCTTGAGACTTGAGAGAAAACTCACTGTTTCATAAAACTCAAATCTGAATACAAATGTGTCTCACAAGGGCTTATATACTATGGGCCCAAACACCAAAAGGCCCAACAAAACTAAAGGTCTCGTAAAGCCCAAACAAAAACATTACAAAAAAAAATTATAAGAGTTCCTATTCTAAGATTTGAAGCTAATCCGAGATCTCTTTGAAGGTATTGGGCATGATCCCATCAACTGCTCTGAAATCCATGTGACGATCCCGAATCATGCCTCCATCATCGCCTCCGGGTTGGAGAAAATTCGACCTCAAATTTTGGTGCTTTACGACTCTTATTATCAAGGTGCTTGGAGATTGTCCTTCAGAATCAAAGATAAACCTGCAGAAAACATCAAAGAGTTTCAACACAACTATACTATCCACAACGAAACAAAAAGGAAAACAACCCCTAGTAATCAAAATAGAAAAAGAGTGTCCCTGAAATCCCTTAGGATTTTCATGATAGGACAAACACACAAGCATATGATTAAAGTCAGGTTCATGTTTTGCTCATGTTGTGGGTACATTTTCTATCATCTTTTCTTCACCCCATTGCTTATGCCATTGCTCCTTAATGTGTAAGTCTTCCCTAGGCATTAAGACAAAAAGAGATGGGTGAGTAAGTGTTCCGAATGAAAATGAAAAATCATGATGTGAATGGGAACAACAATTAGAACATTACAATCCCACTTTAAGGATTTCTTTCTCTTGTCGCTCGTTCTTCTTTTTCTCTCTTAGCTCGTTCTCTTTTTATTCTCTCTCTTGTCTTGCCTTTTCCCACATTTCCTTTAGTGTTCTTTCCGCCTTTTCACGTTCCCTTTTTGCTTGTTGCGCTTGTTTGACTTCGAGCTTTTTTCTAACACTCCTCTTCACCTCTTTCAAGTATACAATGTAATCTTAGAGTTCTTGAAGAGTCATGTACTTTGCATTCCAATTAGGACATTGATAATTTTCGTGTCCATATCCTTCATACTTGGTGCACCTAATAGCACTTGTTTTATTGCTTGGCAATGATCCTCTATAATGTTTGTGCTCCTTTCTATGTTCCACAAGTTTGCTATTCAGCTTGATGATTCTGGACACAATGAAATTGATATCCTCTATCAAGGTCGAACGTGTATGGAACATTGTGGAGTGCTCAAAATTGCTAATTCCTGCAATGAAGGAGAGGAAACCAAAACTGACATAAAACATAGTAAGTGATTAGCAAAAGTAATGTAGATAAAATTATCAAATGGGCCTCACCACTCTTTACGTGTTTACACTCAATTCCACTCATGTTTCACTCTCAAAGTGTATTCACTCACGCTCAAGTTCCTGTTCAGTTCTTCAAAGAACCTCCAATCAACCCATCAAGAATTCAACATCAAAGTGAAAGATGTAACGAATCTAAGCTCAACTCAGGAGGCCAAGGAAAGGAAAACTCTAAGACAAAGCCAGTGAAATTTAAAGACAAACTAAAAAGCACCAAAAGCAAGAAAGGGTTAAACCAAAGAGAGTGAATATGTGACAAATAAATTGTGTTTCTGCTGCACCAGACATTGAAGGTTGAAATAGAATGTTGCAGCTTCTAACTCTCACCAAACACTCAACTATCACCATGAAATGCAACACGTAAAAATAGATTTGGTTGCTCCAAAAATGGACCAGCTGTTGCCAAAATGCTTAAATCAAATATGGCTTGGTTTGTTGTTTCAAGAATTGGACCAAAACAGATCTAGAATTATGGTTGCACATTCACTTTGCACTGCTTTACTGCTCCAAAGGGACAAACTAATTGTTGCCACAAAATTGCCACCGAGAATACTAAAGAGACCTTGTGGTGAGGACATGTACTTGGCTATTGCCACTGCACCAAATCAAATTCCACTTCCCAATTTGCACACTATTTGGATCCAATCTGCCCTGCATCAACAATAGCCGAATCAAATTTAACGTGAATGTGGCATCTCTTGAAAAGTCACTAATGGAACAAAATATTGTCATTACATTGTGTAAATTCGGAAAATTCTTTCCGCCTGCATTTTTCAACTCAATGGAACATGTACCTATTCATTTACCTTATGAAGCAAGAATAGGAGGTCCTATTCAATATCGATGGATGTATCCATTTGAGAGGTAATTTATTGATGCATCAAAACCAGCATCAACAGACACGACAAAAAAGCTTTTCATGTTAGACACACATCATAGATGGAGACACACAATGTAGGCATGCACGAAATCCTAAGGCGAGACACGACTATGTTCCAGACACGACAAAGATGACACGACTCTATTAGTTGACACGTCGGGACACTGAAGAAAAACCTAACAATCATATGAATCCAATTTATTTTAAAAAAATAAAAAAAATAAGGCAGCCATAACCTATTTTACAAGAACATCTTCAAAACTATGACATCTCAAAAGAAAAATGACAAAAGAGCGAAAATACCACTTTTATACCGAGTTATTGCTGAAAACGTGAAAACATCTTCTACAATAGAAAGAAAGCCTCTAAAAAAAGGAGAATGAAGGAACGAGAAGAAAGGAGGAGAGGAATAATAAGAAAAGAGGAGAGGAATGAGAATAAAGCTTCTTAAAACAATTTGCAAACTGAATATAAGAGAAGAAAGTATAGCATTTCAATATTCACTACAACATTTTTGGCCTTAGACCACACTTAACTTGCCCGGATATAAAAATCGTAGCTTAAACATAGAATAGGCCACGCTTTTATGGATGTGTTTTAAGAACAGTCAAAGACCACAATTTTAAAACGTAGATCTTTTATGCCACATTTATTTAGATGTTGTCTTTAAAAAGTGTAAGCTAAAATTAAAAACCATAGCCTGGCCTAAAACCCTCCTTCTTGAATCTAAAATTGTGTGTAAAATGAAAATAAGAAATTTCCTCCATTGAGAATTTATTCCATTGAGACAAGCCTCCCTCCTAAGCTGCTAAATTCACTCTGTACTCTCACCCACATCTCAACTTCACTCGCATTGCAAGCTAGGGGTTTGTCGTCGTCTACTTTGTCTATGATGTTCGTGTAGCTCCATCGTCCGTGTTGTCTGTGTCGTCTACTTTGTTTGCGTCATTTGCATTGTCCCAAACCCCTTCTACCTTAAGCTTCTTATATGGTAACTAACCATCCCTCTCTACTCCACTTTTCTTCTAGTTTAGGCTAGGGTTTTATAAACTCTTTTTCCGGTGTTAAGTTTCTTAACTTGTCATTCTTCTCCTCGATTTGTGATTCCTGATTTGTGCTTGGGTTCATGGTTCTTTCAAGATTGTTGTGATTGTGTTGAAATTCCAAATATGTGCTCACCATCGATGCTCTCATCTAGGTATTAATCCTCTGTTTTATTCTACATCCCTCTATTATTATTGTGATGACTACATTATTAGTGTTATTGCAAATTGTGATGACTACATTATTAGGGTTATTCTAAATTGTGATGACTCCCCAACGTTCCCTTCTTACTCATCTTTCATGTCTAATAAATCCCATTCCTTCGCTCTAGATTCACTTTCCCTCTCTCAATTTTGTTCATTAATTATGCTTCGGACGTGATTCTATGTTTGATGCTCTCTGTGTTGGTGGAAATTCATCATTAATTATAATTTAAAAATTGTTAGGATTGGGATTGAAACATCGTGGTTACTTATTAATTTTTTTCTTTTTTTCTTTTCAGGTTTGGTGGAATCCAACTTTTGGTGAGGACAATGTTGATGAGTTGAATTATTGAGCATAATATGTGGTGGGGGATAAAAATGTTAGCTTAAGCTTCGGTTGGTGTGTGATATTGTTTCTTATAGCGACATTGTCTTTTTCAATGGCATCCGTGGTGAAAGATGTGCTTCAACAACATTGTACTTGCCTCGAAGATCTGTATATGGAATCTATAAAAGCATAAGAAGCTGGTAATTTTATGTTATTTTTTTATGATATTTTTGTCAAAATTTAAGTTTTGAAATCTAGATCCGTTGCTTTTCGATGTAGTATTTTCTGTTCCAGGTCTAGTTGTCATGTTTTTCCATGAATGTGTTTAATTATAATCCTTTTTTGCTAATAATATGCTTTTACCGATGGTTAATGAGTTATCATGCTAGTTTCTTTTGAAATAGTTATTCTGAGATAAAAATTATTTGAAATGCAGCATTCTGAAGGTATGAAGCAGCAAAGTGGCTGAGTTATTGCAGCTAAAGATTTTCAGTAGAGCTCTTTGAGGAAGAATTTAGGCATGGTTTCAAAAATGGGATCATCCTCTATAATGTCCTTAATAAGGTTCAAATTGGTGTGTGGAAATTTGGTGGAACAAGTGATGTATCTGATGAAATCAGGTAGCCCAAAGGCTAGTGAAGCTTTAGAAAAAATGGGGGAGACCTTGAAGAATAATTCTATTAAGGAATTGGGATGCTAAGGAATATGGCCTTGTAATTTTATTTACTTCTCTTGGTTTTCCTTATTATTGTTTTATAGATCAATACTATCCTCCACTAGAAGCAAATGAAAGATTGATATGATTTTTTATAGATCTATACATTGACCAAAGAAGAAGAATGTACATTATGGAAACCAAAATCCTCTTGCCAAAGTTCAGTACTAAATTATACTATAATAAATGAACCACATATATAGTTCAATTTAAAAAAACTGAACCCATAAAAATTAAGTTCAGTTAATTGTTCATAATTAAAACCACTCTTTTATTTTTCTGTCCAATAATAGAAACTGCCCAATTCAAAATTGGTTCACGTCTCGTGTTATCCACTGTCCACTACTTTGTCCATCGCGCTATCTGCCATTGTCCGTCGTGCTATATGTTGTTGTCCACCATGCTATCTGCCACTGCTCTTTGTCGGCATCAGCACCATGATACTTCTTTGCTTCACTAATTACTTCATCTCAAAATTAACAGGGAATAACAAAGATTGGTGGTATGGTGCTTTCACCAGTGTAGGAAAAGGTTTTGACTGCGGTTACTTTGGCCATTTGGCTATAGTTTTAGAATTCAGGCATATGTAGCCAAGGAAAAAAAGGGTTGCCTTTTTGCTTCGGTTGAAAACCGAGGCATATCCAACTGCTACTACCTCGGTTCCTAGGGCAATTGAGGCCTAATATGCATTAAAAAAATTAGAAAAGTGTCACGTACTGCCTCAATTATGAAATAACCGAGGCCTAAAGTGATTAAAATTAAAAAACAAAATACGAATAATCTTTGTGCCTCAATTGTTTTTAATACGATATTTTTTCATTCCCTGCTTTCTCCTTGCTTCATTTGAAAATTGTAATACATATATTTAGAGGCAGGGCATGCCTATAAAAGTATACAATGCATGAATAAAACTAAAACTAACAACCTATCAGAGACATCAACAAAAATTTGATCCAAATGCCTTTCCTATCGCAAAACTTATGAGATTGTTGGTTAGCGGATGCATGAATCGTGATTCTCCAATTTGCATTGTTTGCACATTCTCCGATTTCAAATCCCTTACATTGTGTCGTTCAAGTGAAGATACTCCAATGTTACATATTAGAGGATGAAATGGTAAGTGAGATTTAATCTCCACCAAGACAAATGTTCACGACGAAGCAATCTATTAGTTTTGAAAGTGTTTGTTTTATAAATATTATAAGGTTTTTTCATTCCCTGCTTTCTCCTTGCTTCATTTGAAAATTGTAATACATATATTTAGAGGCAGGGCATGCCTATAAAAGTATACAATGCATGAATAAAACTAAAACTAAAAACCTATCAGAGACATCAACAAAAATTTGATCCAAATGCCTTTCCCATCATAGAACTTATGAGATTGTTGGTTAACGGATGCATGAATCACGATTCTCCAATTTGCATTGTTTGCACATTCTCCGATTTCAAATCCCTTACGTTGTGTCGTTCAAGTGAAGATACTCCAATGTTGTATATTAGTGGATGAAATGGTAAGTGGAGATTTAATCTCCACCGGGACAAATGTTCACGACGAAGCAAGCTATTACTTTTGAAAGTGTTTGTTTTATAAATATTATTAGGTTTTATCCTTTATAAAATATAATCTCCTCCTACTAACCTAAAGCTTAGGTCGGGTTACGTACCCAATTTTCATATTATGGTGTTTCAATTTCTATTACTTTTTTTTTCATGCTTATACTTAATACTTTAAATATAAAATTAAATAAAGTATGGTTGCACCATTTTTCTAAGATGAATATCAAAGATGTTGTATGGGTATCTAGAGTCAATATTTATCAGACAGGAAATCCATTGGGTTAAGTTTATATATTTCATTGTAATAAAACCAAAATAAATGAAATCAATAAATAATCATAGATAAGCCAAATGGGAGCATCTAATGAATGACAATACTAGTATCAAAGTATACACAAACAAAGATACCAAGCTTTGTGCTAACCAAAATTATGGGGACACTATGTCCATAATGCTTCAACTCTAGAATCCATTGAAAATGAAACCAATACATTCATTTCATCATCCATTTTTTATAAAATGAAACAATTCTTTAGTATACACATGATCCATAGATTAGCGGCCATACATAAACCTTGTAGTATTCTTAAAATAAATGACAATAAAACTGCTTGTCTCTTATGACAATAAATGACATAAAATGAACAAGGTGAAAAAATAGACATTAAATGTTTGTCTCTTCCAAAAAACACAGATACAATAATATTAGTTTGCTAACCAAACTTCATAATCAAGGAACCACTATAATTTTACAAAATACCATTTGTTGGCTTATGAAACATGTCCCATCACTTCCCGAAATGCAGATGGCAAGGAAAATGTAATTGAATTTCTTCAATTAGTGGAACTGAACAATCACCTAGACCCCAAAGTTAACGTTTGAAATGCGAAAAAGAGAAAGGAGAAAGAAACTAACGGTGGAGGCATATCTTCACCTAAGGACCCGATCACACACCCCCTCCAATTTCTTCTTCGTTTTCTTCTTTTGTCTCAATTAAAAATCTGTGGCAACAAAAAAGTAAATGAAAAAAAAAAACACAGAAGAAGAGAAAGAACGAGGAGAAGAAGCGAAAACAATGAAAGAACAAACCTAATTGCGAAAATGCAAAAATAGATAGAGAGGGAGAAAACAGGGAATGGAGAAACAGAGACGTTCTTCTTCATGTTCCCGCACTAGAGTAGATGCAACTGATTCTAATTTTTGGGTTTTTTAACCCACCTTCTGCCTCGGTTCAATTAGAAATCGAGGCATATATGCTATTGTGCCTCAAGTAAGTCACAATCGAGGCATAAACCTTTTGTTTTAAATTTAAAAATTCAGAGTAGCGAGAAAAGGGAAAATTTGGAGAGACATTAGGCCTCAAGTCTCTCAACACCAAGGCAGAAGATTAAGTTATGCATCAACTATACTAGTAATCGAGTCATAAAACATTGATATATTTCAAAATTGCCACCACGTGTTTATATGCCTCGTTTTCACTATAACCAAGACATAAAGTCCAAGTTAGAAAGCCCAAAATGCACTAGTGTTTCCTTTGACTTTAAGTCGATTAAGGTTAACATTTACATTTTGTCCCACTCAATTATTTGTTACATTAAACATGTAATTTATTTTCCTAGTGGTTATGAAAATCCAGCTCCCAAGATTAGGTGCTTTAATATTAATTTGAAAGAAACAAAATATGTATCTTAGTTGTATATGATGTACAATCATTAATATAGGTTTTTGAAATGTAAAATCAATGAAGCAAAACCAAAAATAGGAAACAAACATCTCATAATATCCTAAAGATAAACTATTGTATGCATGCAGTAAAGGAAGCATGCACTAATTTACATAGCCCCTTTTAGTCTGAAGAACAATACCACAACAACTAACACCAATAGCATACCAAGTAAAATGGTTAGTAAAATGGTAAGACAAAAGAACACCAATAATGGTAAATAAGCACTACTCGGATTGAAAATTGAACCTTTAAAGAAAAGTAACAAAACTAGATGTGAAACATAGTTAACTAAGGAACTATAACTAGCTAAAGTGACATTTTTGCTTTGTTTCATGATCTCTCTTGTATACCATAGTAGTTCATGATATTTGCACATTTATGTTGTTGAATGTGATTCTACTAGAATTACAATGATTCCTAATGAGACCTCTTAATGATTCCTAATGAGACCTCTAAATGATTCCTAAAGTCTTTTTCTTCCCATTTTAACATGTGCCATTGAAGAAGCCATTTTGCTTTCTCTTGGTTGTTCTCAGTGTTGACCTTTCTATTGTGTGGTAATCAAAATTAAGGCTAAATTATTAGGATCATATATCTGAACATTTAAAAAAGATATCAACTAGAAAATATTTTAAAAATTGAAACTTTTTTACCAGGCAACTTTACAATCACATGTATCCCTTTCCACCCTCCACTATCTTCTTTAGCAATTGGAAAAATATTTTAAATGTCTTTGCCAATTTTTTCTCTAAAATAGTTGGAATCTTTGCCAATTTTGTTTTCTGAAACATTTTATTTTTAACATGTCTTTACTGTTAGGAAGAATTTTATTCTCATGTGCATTTGTGTCTTGGTTAGCCACATTCTGAACTTTAGGATTGTACTTCTTTCTATAATAACATTTTATAATAACTTTAGGATTAAATGTAGAAGATAATTGGTGGACTTTGGTTGCTTTGTCTCATGTTAAATTCACTCCTTCATCTTGTAGTGTGTTTTGAATCCTAAAGTTGCTAAGGAGCCAATACCGCCATAGTTGGAGCTTATATCTAAAGAAGTTCTTATGCCTTTACTTGTTGTTGTCCATCAATTTGATGAAAAGGTGTTATCTTATTCTTATTAGTGTTCCTCTTCTTTTGGTATGATTTTCACTTCTGAGTGATTTAATAATGCTTGGATCATGCTTTAGCAACCCATGCTAGAGCAGAAAAAGAAACAAAGAAAGTCCTTCTCACTATATGTAAATGCCTACATTTTGTAGTAAGTATAGACGTACAAAAGTCTACACATTAGTTATTTTCTTCATTAATGTGAAAATATTCAATCATTGTGGAGCTAAACCTTTTAAAGGTTGTTATTATGATAAAGGATTGATCCCTACCAAGGATGATGGCCCATGGCACATGCTTAGAAGAAAGGGAGTTCCTTGATCTCTTCCTTTGCTTTTATTTTCTTTAGTTTAAAATTCTATTAAGTTGGCTTGGTTGACTATTTTTAAGTTGACTTGTTGACCATGGCTTTGGGTTGACTTGTTGACTCAAAAGATTAGCTTAACCTAAAGCCAACATGCTAATTCAAAATTAACTTGTTTTGTAGGTTCATTAAAAGGTGGGACAAGGAAGGACAAGTGGCCCATTTAGATGGCTTTTGGAGAGCACATGTGGAGGAAAGAGAAGGAGCAAAACTTTTTAAAAACATCTAGAAGGATGACCACATGCCTTGGCCTCCAAGAAGTCTAGAAATATCTAGAAAGAGCATCCACCTTGCCTTGGCCAAGAAGGCTTCTAGAATGTGTCCATGTGCTCCTTTGTTGACCTACTTTCTAGACTCTAGGTTTTGTTATTTGCATTGTAATCCTTTTTAGCTTAATTGTTTTTGCTAAGAGGCCCATAGACACTTCTATTTAAGGGGACCTCTAACACTTGTACAAGGATTGAACATTTTGAAGAAATTAAACACCTTTGTGTATCAACTATTGTGGGAGTCTTCCTCCCTAGGGAATGAATGCTTTTAAGCCTTATCTTGAATATTGATTCAAGTGGCGACACACATCCACTCATCTTCAAGGTTGCCATGGCTTCTTCTAGCCTATCCTTGTAGTGGCGTGCTTCTCACATTTTCATCATTCCTTTCCTTTCCATTTTATACTTTCTTCTTCCTATGTGTGTGTGACTTGGGTTTAAATCTTTTTATGTGTTGTCCACTCTTATTTGTTTTGAATCAATCCATTCTTCTCTTCTCTATAACCTTGGAAAGGAACCTTCACATCTAGATAGCTTGCTATCTTAATGTCCAGTGGGGATTTCCTTGGTTTTCTTAATCAGTCATCACCATATTCATTAATCTTCTAAAAGGATCAAGATAATCCTTCATCATATTATCTAAATGGCATTCTTCAGTTATCTTCAGCCCGTATGGATAGTGATGTTTGTACCCTTATTGTGTAACTTTGGTATTAAAATCTGATAAGTGTATTGCATTTCTAAAAGTTGGACTTAGATGCTGAGTTTTTGACTTGTCAACTTCAAATGGAATTTGTGGCGTCCTGATGGTAATTTATCTGAATTTGGTAGCACACTGGCTATTGTTAGTATTGAATGCAATTTTATTGAAAGCACATTATATCATACTATATTATGATAAAATTGTGGATGAAAAGTTCTTGTTGTAGGTTTCCATGTATCTTATTTATAATGAAAATTCAAGTGTGTAAGAGAGATAGATCTATTATTCTCATCTTGTTTAAATTACTATTATATTTGTTAAAGAGAATTTGGTTTTTTCAGTGAAAAGGAAGATTTCATAGTGTTGCACATTATTTTTTCTTTTAGTAGTTTTTATTTTGTCCAAGATTCAGACTTGATTTTTTTCACCTGTGCTTAACATGCTTTATGATGTTTTGCTACTGCTACTTTATATCCCTTTTAAATTGATGTTTCCTTTTCTTTTTACTTGATATTGTTAACATAGTTCCCATACTCTCAGTTATCATTTGATGAATCAGATGGATTCTACATTGCTAGAAACTATAGAAACTCTAACACCAACTACTTCTGGAATTGATCCTTTACCTCCTTGTATCCTTACATCATCAATTGAGCATAGTAAAAATCGGTAAGATGTGTGGGGATATTTTACTAAACAAAAGCCTTATTCTGAGAAGAAGCCTAAATGCAATTATTGTTGTGATTTAATTAAATATTAGGCTGCAACAATTAGGATGAGGAGTCATTTGATGAGATGCAAATAAAATCCTAATAGAGAAGCATTCAAAAGGCAAAAACTCTCATCATCAACTACAGAAGGGCTTAGTGTTGGCCCTTCACCAATTATTTCTAAATTTGACTAAAATGCATCTCGAATGAAGTTGGTGAAGATGTTTATGAAGTCAAAGCTTTCTTTTCGATTTATGGAAGATGAGGACTTCAATGACTTTGTATGGTCCTTACAAACACGATTTGAAGTCCCATCCCGTAATACATTGAGGCATGAACTGTGGGAACTCTATGAAGAGGAAAAGGCAAAGTTGAAAATTTTCTATCAAAGTAGTGTGGGAGGGTGTGCTTAACTATAAATGTAACACCCTAGGTTGATATTACTAGACAAAGCATATATCATATATTTTCTTTTGGAATTAGAATAATATATATAAAGTTCCCAAGTGCGGGGAAAATTTAAAACTTATATCGTTGTTGTTCAATTACACTGCTCCATCTTTATTACAAGTTCATAGTAGGGCAAAGCATCATAAAAAACTAATTCTAAAATGCCTGAAAATAAAACATAGAGAAAAATCCCCCATAGTCTGCCCTGCACTGTCTTATGCATAAGCGTGCTCACCTTGATCCACATCTGTTGCCGCGTGACAATTCACGCGATCATTGCCAAACACAAATAAAAAACATGAGTTGAGAAAGAAAAACATTACAATCAATAAATATAAGAATTAATCATCACCCAATCTATCTTAGCCAATTTTAGTTTATTGACTTCTTTATAACATTCCACCCCAATCTCATAACCTATATGAGAAAGATCCATTCACCACCTTAGTCTTTAGGGAATATCATGCTCCCACAAACCTACCGCTCGTGGTCCAACTCTACGGACCTCCCCACCCGTAGTCCAGCTCTACGAACCTACCTGCTCGTAGTCCAACATGCGTGAACACCTACTATGAACCTCCCCGCTCATAGTAGCCTCAAGTGTGAGCACGGAAGATACAAACCTCCTCGCTCGTATCCCCACACAAGAGTACAATAGATACGAACATCCCCGCCCGCATCAATCACGCATCTCGCATCTCCATTACGAACCTCCCAGCTCATAACTAATCCAACATATCCTTGACCAAGCCATCAAGATCATCCATGCAAATCCATCTGCAACGGACCCCTGCCCCTGCACTATCGCTTGGCGCTGCCTAAGCACCGCCAGGCAAAAACGTGCTCCAAACTGCCTGACGGTAACTCCTTGCCGCTAGGCGCCACACTCCTAGTGGCCCCTCTATTTGTGGCTTATCGCCTGGTGGAAACATTCTCGTCGCCATATGCCACATCAGTAAATTAGGTTATTACAAGTTTATGCACTACACAGTGGACTCTAACGCATCAAACATCACATTTACTCATCTAGGATACTTCTTACATATTGTCGCAGTCAAACATACCACAATTTGCATTATCACATATTCTACCCATCAATCAAACCTAGTCATTCATGCATTCAACTTGGGAAATATAACCTCACTTAAGTGTAGTCCAACCTATACATGGAATACATGATCATATAATCCAGCAGACCAATTATGCATAATATTATACCAACATCAGAGTACTCATAATGCAATTTAATTCAAATGCACCACATCCCCATTCAAAATTGAACACACCACATGATAGCAATTTCATATATGCAATTGTAGAAATCCCCAAACAATCACCATTTAGACTTATAAATCATGCAAGGAATTCATATATATTATTAAAGTCCATCATTCCTAAGATTATATCAAGATATTGTAAAGGTAAACATATTAAATAGACTTTGATAGGTAACAAGTTCCCCTTTTTCACCCATTATGAGCATCATGTTTGGCCCGTTAGTTTTTTCCCTCTCTAGATAGCGTGTACATTTTATAACATAACCTACTCTCCCACGAGCATTGCTTAGCATCAAAGACTCTTTCCAAATCCTTCATCCACTGATTTGTTTCATCTAGGCTCATCTTCCGATCAAAATTCTTTGGCCTATGCTTCAAAAAGTTTTCCAAACTCCATTCAACTAATTGAGAATTTCATGGTTGAGAAACCTCAATTGTTGCCCTAGTGGTTTTCAACTATTGCAATGCAGCCAAATGAAGGCCTCATCTACCAACCTTGCAACTTCGATCTATAAAAGGGCAATATGATGTTGTTGTGCCATAGATGCACTTTATTGTTATGGAGTTGTAGCCATGGTCTATAATGCCCTTACCAAACTAGGCATGTTTGAAGAGAGCGAAGGTGGAGGGGTTGGTGGCCTACACACCATAACCTTCTATTCACACAAGTAAAGATAATACAATAATAACCTTTTTAATATTCAATCTATAACCTTTTGACAATAATGGTACTTGGTTCCCCTCTCTCATGACAAGGTGAGTTCAGTTATAACCTGAAAGAAAATGAATCCACAACCTTAGAACTAGCTATAGAAACCTCCTTCCCTCTTCACCACCTAGACTTTCTCCTCTATATGAGTCTAAGAGTCTAGTAGAGTATAAGGATAGCTTCCAAATGAGTGTCCTTAGCAAATGCATAATTTTAGACTCACTTTCCAAACTCTTCCTGCTTATGATATGACCATATAATTAAATTATAACATTAAGTCATTATATCACATTTCATTGACCTTGGAATACCTCCTTGAATCATTCACATACTTTATCTCCAAATAATTTTCTTGCAAATAGAGCACCTTTGAAATTTATAGACTTGTACAACGAAATCACTCATTCGCTCAATCAGTAGGCCTTGAAGGTTCTCTCACTCAACGATTGAATGTCTCGCCTAATGAGTCCAACACTAGAACTAGTTGCAGGATAATTCGTCCAACGAGAACATACTTGCTTAGCGAGTCCCTTTTCCTTGACTCACTACAAAACTCAAGTTTGGCGTACCCTAAGCGAGAGTCTACTCACCTAGCGAGCAAGTCCCCTAACTCTTTATCAAAATCATTTTGGGTAGTTGGCCAATAAGAATAGGACTCACCCAGTGAGTTTGCATAATACATACACAAAATTTTACAATCTGGTAGTGCTAACTAAACCAAATGTTCACTTCATGCTTCAAACAATTCAATAGCACATCAATCACAAGTAGAAGCACCAATCTCAACCAAAAGGACGAATTCCACAGTTTCATATCATAAGGAACATCACATTACCAAATTTTGACGTATTTGATTGATTTCACAATCAACGAGTTTTATATTAGTCTAAACAACTAAAATCAAGAGATAGTTAAAAATCCAGGTTCAAAATCACAATCTCAGTACACAACCAACAATTAGGAATGAAAATTGACGTGAAAAGCCAAAATTAACTTTCCTCACATGAGAAAAATGCCTTTTCTCACACTACTACTCCTTAGAGCTCTATACCACACATGGTCACCTAAACAACCAATCAGAACCCCGATTAGAAAACTAAACATAGCATTATGATCATAGAGAAATAAAGATTCACTAAGAGCAACCTTAAGTCACATGCATCACCCTAGGACCCACATGCAATCCAAGAGCTAAAATTCTTGAAAGAGAGCAAAATAAAAACTTTCTCTATTCATGTCTTTGATCGAATGGTTATGTAGAGCTCCTCACTAGGACTGATCCTACGGTCTCTGATTTTGAAACAAATGAAGATTAAGGTCAGAATTGAGAAGAGAAGGTAGAGAGAAAACCTGGAGAAAAGGATTAGAAAGGTGTGATTTTATAAAAATGAAATTTCGTTAATAAAAATATTTTTATAGATTAAACCTTTTATTATTAAAATATTTTTAGTGCTCTCTTTTTATAAAAAGGCTTAAATTTACATTTGGTTCCTATTTTTGTTAATTTTATTCAATTTGGTCCCTATTTTCGTTTTATGTTCAATTAGGTCCTCATTTTTGTCAAATTGTGGTCAATTTGGTCCTTTTCACTAACGGTGTTTAAATAGTTAACGTTTTTGAACAGTACGTGCCACGTGTCAACTCCTGGTTTTTTTGATTTTTTTTTTAATTTTTTTTGAAATTTTTTTAATTTCAAAAAAATGGTCCACGTGTCAAGTCACAGTTGTGCCACGTGTCAATGCTAGTGCCATGTGTCAGTTTGTGGTAGTATTATTTTGTTTATTCAATTTAGTCCTTATATTCGTTATTTTTTTTCAATTTAGTCCCAATTTTTGTTAAAATAAATCAATTTTGTCTCTTTCAAATTGACACTAAATTTAATATCTTTTATACAAATTATATTAATATCTTTTATACAAATTATATTAATATCTTTTCTAAAATTGACCTTTGAATTTATTATTTTTTAAATTCAATTATAAATTATTAAATTTAATTATAAATTGAATAAATTCTTATATCTAATTGCTAAATAGAATATAATTATTTTAAATATTATAAGAATATAATTATTAAATTCTTTTTGTGAAACCCCTTAAATTAAAAACTACCTTCTCTCACTCTCTAAAAACTATCAGAAAACACAACTTCCACTCTCCCTCTCTACTCTCAGTTCTCTCCTCCTGATTCTACCAGTCCCTTAATCCCCTCACCAATTCCTTGTGTTCTGTGACCAGATTTTGCAAGATCAGACTCAGTTGGACCCTCTGGTGATTCGTCTCTCAGTTCTCTCCCTCCTCGGTAGGTTCCGTTTTTCCATTTTAGTCCAATTCCATCTAGAACTCATCTGTTCATCCCTGAATTCTGAGTTAATTATGAAATTCCCTCTGCTCTATGTCTTGGTGATGAAATTCTAGGTTAATTTGAGACCTCTGTCCCCTTGGTGCCCATTTCAAATTTCACCAAGCTCGATCTTAGCAAAAGAGGTACGGGAAGCTAACCTTCGCTTAAATTTCGAGTAATTAGGTCCCTTGTATGTTTGAATGAGATGATCCTTAGTTTAATTTCCCTTTTGAACTGCTGTGATGTGTAATTGGATTGTGGTGTGGATTTCGTAACATTGCATGTGAAGAACAGTGTGGAAAACCTGATAATTTCGCCTAGGCGAGTGGCTCTCGCCTAAGCGAAAGTATCAGGGAGTCGCCTCTGATCGTTGCATGAGGTCTCGCCTAGGCGAGCTGGGGTCGCCTGAGCGAGACATCTTCTCGCCTAAGCGAACCAGCCTGACCTAAGCGAGAACTCGCTCAGGTATTCGAGTTGCCCACTGTAGGGGGTCTCGCCCAGGCGAGGATAGTCCGCCTAAGAGAGACTACTTCCTAGCCTAGGCGAGATTCGCTAGCTTAGGCGAATTTCACTGCAGGGTTATGTTTTCTTCTCTGTTTTAAACGAATGATCGTTTTATGGATTGAGATAAGATGATGTTTGCTTACAGTATGTTGGATGATGATGATGTGTAGTGTATGCATATAAATTGTATGATGAAAGTTGGTGAAATGAGAATTATGAAGGGATGAGGTGAACTAGGATTTCATGGGAATTCCTAGAAAAAGTACTTAGTGTGTGTAAGCATTTAAGGACTCAGTTCTGGTTAACATCCTGACGCTCCAATAACCCATTGAGGCTCATGTAGGGTGTGATGGGTTATGTCGTGAGGAGTAGCAGGAGGTCCTAGTCTATGGACCCGATCAGTCATAGAGCGAAGGGGACTTACCTTGGGAGTGGTTGGGTGATAACTCCTTGAGCCTAAACTCTGCAGAGTTTAGGAACTTTCACAGGTGCAAGCTACCAAGAGATCCAATTTGCTTACATAATCTGGATATTGAGTTAGAGTCGGGTACTGGTGTGTCTGGTAGTAGCGACTTGGTCTAAATTATTATGTGTGTAAAATTGTTTGTTTATTATATATATTTATATATTTTTATATGAGTTGTTAGCTTACCCTTCTTGCTTGGCATGTTTTCCTTGAATATCTTCTTTTGCGATGACCACCTACGACTTGGTGTGAGCAGAGAAGAATCCAGGTGATGGTACTTCTTCCGCGAACAGGACCTGATCAGTGACTCCTAGTGTTCCTTTGTTTATGGACTCGTGTTTTTAGAATAGAGCATTTTGGAATGTATAAGTTGTACTTTTCCCTAAGCTTGCTTCTGAGAGTGGTACAAGGTTTGATAACAAATTATTTTTGGGATGACTGTATTAAACTTTTGTATGCCTTCCGTCGATCTGTTTTGCTCTATCCTGATATGATGTTTTGTTTAATAGCTGAAAAGTCTATTAAATGGGATGTTACATTTTTTCTAATATTTATATTCTAAAATATTTTTTAGAATTGATGTATAAAAATATTTTAAATATTCAAAATATTTTTGAAAAATAAACTAATATTTGTAAAATTAACATTTACATATAAAATATTTTAGATTTTAATATCTAAAATTCAGTAAAAATATTAAATATTTTAAATTTAAATGTAAATTTTACAAATGTTAATATATATTTTTAAAATTTTAATAATTATATTTTAATAATATTTAAATAATTATATTCTATTTAACAATTGAATCTAAGAATTATATTCAATTAATAATTAAATATTATAATTTATAATTAAATTTTAAAAATAACTAATAATAAGGTCAATTTTAAAAATTAAATGGTTTTATTTTAAGAAAATTTGGGACTAAATTAAACAATAATAACGAATATAGGGACTGAATTGAACAAAAATAACCAATATCAGAACTAAATTGAACAAAAATAAATAATACAACTACAAACTGACACGTGGCACTAGCATTGACACGTGACACAATTGTGACTTGACACGTGGACACTTTTTTTGAAATTAAAAAATTGAAAAAAAATTAAAATAAATTAAAAAAAAATTAAAAAAAAATTAAAAAAAAATTAAAAAAAATCAAAAAAACCAAGAGCTGACATGTGGCATGCACTGTTCAAAAAAACGTTAACTATTTAAACACCGTTAGTGAAAAGAACCAAATTGACTACAATTTGACGAAAATGAGGACATAATTGAATATAAAACGAAAATAAGGACCAAATTGAATAAAATCAACAAAAATAGGGACCAAATATATATTTAAGTCTTATAAAAACTACCACTACTCTAAAGTCATTTTCTAAATTTTTATAAAATTAAGATGAATATACCTAATCAAGCCATCAAGCAAGAACATGAAACAAAATCTCTATGGAGATATATTTCAAAGTTAAGGAAATCTCCTGGTAGTGGAAGCAATATGATTAAATGCAATTTCTGTTATATACCTCTATATTTTTTCAATTTAGCCCTATCATATTCATGTCGGTGTAGTTTCCATGCCTGTAACTGTAATTCATAGTGGCGCATCCGTGTTTGTATCTGTGTTTCATAGCTGCTAAGCAATAATTTAGGACATTCAATGATTTCTAGTGTGGCAAGGTGTGGGAACATGGTTTCTCCGCCCTCCCTTGATAACCTTGTCAGGTTTGGCAGAGACCGTAGTAACAGAATTTTTAAAGACATGAAAACTACCCCACCATCATCAGACTCCTCGCATAGGTATTTTACATTACTAATGTTACACAACCTAATAGTCTTTAGAGAAGGCAGTTTTCCCAGCTGTGGAAGTTTCAAACAGTTTCTACAGTCCGTCAACCCTATAAAATTTAAAAGCTGGAAGAACTGGACATCCATTGTGGGAAATAAGCACCTTTATATCCTATCACCATCATACTCTCGAGTTGTTTGGGATCAGGTTGAAGCACTTCAAGAATCTCCTCAACATTTTCTTGTACTTCCAAGTCTTTGTCGTATGACTTGATAACCTGTCCTGTGAGAACCAGTCCCAAGATAACCTGTGCCATGATAACCGCAAAGTATTTAATTGCTTACTAGACATATTAGCTTCTTCGGCATCCCTTACACTTTTCACTTTACCCATATACTTGATTTCAAGGTCTCCTTTCAGCTTCAGTGGTCCCAATTCTGCCAAAAGCGATCCTCTTTTCTTGCCAACAATGTACATGCTTAAAATCCTTAAGGATGTCAAGTTCCCAACATGAGGAGGCAAGCTTCTCAAGAACCGACAACCTTTCAAAGATATTTGTTGTAGACCTTTTAAGCGTACCAAATTGTCAGGCAACTTTAGGAGATGTTTACAATAGTCTAATTTCAATATCTGCAAATTCCATAATTTGCATACTGATTTTGGAAGAGTTTTGAAGGTTCCCCCAGAAAGATTTAGATACCTTAGGTGTTTTAAATGACCAATTGAAGATGGCAATGATTCCCACAGTTGGTCTTGATGAACCGACAAACAATCACATTTCAATACATCTTCACAATATTGGCCGATATAACAGGGATGTCTTATGTAGGTCCTCAAAGAATTGACTTGATGTAACTGGATTGAATCGTTTCCATAAATTGAGAGATGGTGGATTCTTTCAGACAAAGTAGTTACATGATTGTGTTTTGAAACGCAGCAAACATCTGTTGCAACAAATTGTGCAAGATCATGTATCTTGAAACTTTTAACTTTCCCACACTCACCTGTCTTGATACCCTGAAAAAATATCTCCAATACAATTCATTCCACACACTTTCACCGACATCTTCAACATATAATATTTCACTGGATGAAATAAACCCATTAGCAAACCATAGATCAATCAGATATTGCTTTTCTATTATTTCATCTTTAGGAAATATTGCACGTAAAGAAAAACACGGCCTGAGTTTTATAGGCAAGTTCAAGTAACTTAATTTCAATGCTGGCATTATAGAGTCTTCATCTTGGGGTAAACTCCACAGGTTGTTCTCCATAACGTTGAGCCACTCTTTTTCCTCTCTTTTAAAGCGTAAAAGACCTCCCAAGTGCTTTTGCTGCAAGAGGCACTCCCCTGCATTTCTTTACTATCTCCTTCCCTATAAACACTAGCTCTTCAGGTTCAACCTCATTTGCTCCAAAGGCTCGACTTCTAAACAATTCCCAGCAATAACTATCTGATAACTCTGACAGTTCATACGGAGGTATTGTTCCCATCATTACAGCAACCTTTGTAAGACGAGTGGTGATCAGAATGGAAGCACCCATTGTCCCATAAGCTAAAACAGATTTCAATTTCTACCAATTCTCTTGCTTATCATCCCACACATCATCCAAAACAAGTAAATATCTTTTACTTCGAAGAAGATCTTGAAGTATTCTTTGAAGTGGTTCTAAATCCAAATCCTCACAGCTACGTTGGGTAACTGCTTCAATGATAGCCCTTGTCATCCTCTTAAAACTGAAATCTTCAGAAACACAAAGTGGTTGACCAATCTTTCATGATTGAAAATGAGTTGAGCAAGAGTTGTTTTCCCTAGCCCCCTAGACCCAAGATCGGATACACAGATAAATCATTAGAACGAGAAGCAACACCAACCAAAAAGTTTATAATTTGATCCTCATCTTTTACTCTTCCATAAACCTGCGGTTCAGTGATAAACGAGGTGGTTTGGCGCCGCTCACTGACTCAATTTATTCTCTCAGAAACCATCTCAGTCAAATGAAACTTAGCCCTTTCTTCAGCAATTTCTTCTAACCTCTTACTTATCCTTTTCATTTTCTTGGCAATTTTGTAACGAGAAGAAACATGTTTGGGATGAAAAGAGGATGATGAACCAAAGATTTGTACCTTATTTGATACAATCCTTAGTCTTTGGAACTCCATCCCCAGAACTTCATAGCCACACTCATCCATGATGTCATCCAAAGCGAGAGCTGCATCTTTCAAGTCTTGAAGCCAAATCCGTATAGCTCGGTCTAAGAATTGTTTGTGCTCAGCATCTTCAAGAGTTGCCTTGATGGTAGTCAGTAAACTGGCAAGTCTTTCCAAGTCATCATGTAAACCCAGAAAAAGTGCCAACGCCTTTCCAACAAGAGAACTCAATTTTCCAAGAACAAATTCAACAACAGCTTCGGCCATTTCCAAAGTCTGAACACAAAAACTGAAAATGGAAAAGATTCTATGCTTAAGAAATTGTAATGAAATGATAGGATTAACATGGAAAGAGCCGTCCTGAATTGATTCAGGAAATCAACACAACGAGAACTCCAAGAAAATATATATTTTATGGCTAATGAAGACCGTTTCTACTCTCCATTTAGATAAAGTTATTTCAACTAATTTTTGATGATTAAACTTTTTAAATTTACCTCTATCAAAATATATTTTACTTTTCTTAAATTATACGCATAAAATATTAATTTTAGCGTCCAACCTTGATGTACGTCGACTGTCCAATGTTCACATTTTTAGTGTCAATCAAGCATGTAATGTCCCAAATAAATAGATAAAGCTCATTTAATAAAAACGCTACATACATAATATCTAGAGGATACGAAGATTTGGATTATGAAGTACTCCGTACCCCAACATATCCATAAAACATAAAAGAGGCCCCGCACGGTCTAAAACAAAATACACTAGTGAACTAATAGTACTAAGTCTTGTACAGATAAGAAAGAAAAAAAACATAGCAAATAGATTCTTCAACGATGGGCCCCATAGTGGGCCCAATAGCCATCCAGTCCATCAAGTTGTATGATTCTTATCATCATTACCACTGCCAGATGTTTTCCTATCTGCTCCCATCAATAGAATTGATGATCATCGCAATAAGAGAAGAGCCACATACAAGACAACCAAACAAGCAAACAGGGTAAGCTAGTGTAAAGAAATCTTATATCACAACAGTCGACATGCAATCTCAGGTCAAACATGAATAATAGACATTCACACGTGGATTACCAAAATCATTTAAGACCCCCAAGACTTGACTATCCGGATACGCATAATGAGGCACCACCATGTGACAGTGGAATTATGTCCTAGCAATGAGGCGTCACCACGAGGCCTTCGCGGAATTATACCCTTACAAGAGGCACCACCACGTGGCCTTCGTGGAATTACGTCCTGGCCTTGAGGCACCACCACGATACTCGCGTGGAATTACGTCCTTATGTTGAGGCACCACCATGAACTCCCAATAGGAAGGTCCACGGGATTACGTCCAACAGATGAGGCACCACCAAGAGCTCTCACTACAAGAGTCATGGAATTACGCCCTACCCACACTTTATACATGTTCCACCCACCAATCAGGAAGTTCCCATAACACTAATATCATGTATAAGCAACAAATCATACAACTCATACTTTCCAATTCATACCCAATAAGGTAATATACCATTTTCATCTTAAACTAATATATTAATCATGGCATCATCCCGCAACCCTTCTACTAAAGCAGTTATATCAGACAAGCAAGCCACACCTCAATGAACCATTCAACAATAGCATCAAAACCTGCTCGCAGCCTCGCTCAAGCTAACAGGTCTCACTCAGGCGAGAGAGACCATCTCGCTCAAGCGAGAGAGACCCTCTCGCTTAGGGGAAACCCTTCTCGCCTAGGCGAGGGTGCGACAAGGGGACAATGGGTTCTGTGATGTCTCGCTCAAGCGAGACCCTTCTCGCCTAAGCGAGATTGTACCTCGCTCAAAAATGAAGCCAAGTCGCCTGAGCGACTAGTCGTGCAGAAGAGCTTGGGCGAGCCCCCTGTTAGTCTCGCCTAGGTGAGGCATGCTCACTTGGGCGAGAAAACCAGTGCCCGCCACTGTTCATTCACACAACAAACAAACATTTGACCCCAAACAATGTTTAAACAGATTCCCAAATGATTAACAACAACAACCAAGTCATAAAATCATGGAATGGAGGCAAAGCAAGCAGTCATTCAAAAATAAACAGGCAACCCTAGCTTCCCTTACCTGGAAATATCTAGAGGGAGGGTTCGACTCCAATAGCGGGGACGCGACAGTTCCCGGGACAGACGCACAAGCTGGAACAGAAAAGCGGAGCGAGGGATTGGGAAAGAGGGAGTTGTAGAATACTTACACGAATCAAGGAGACGAAGCTGGGCTCACTGGATCGGGATTGGGGTTAAACCCTAGCAGAGCTCTTGGAGAGAGTAGAGAGCTTGACGATTGTGTTTCCTGCATAGTGAAGGGAAAGAGGTGAGACTAGGGCAGATTATAAATTATAAGGAATATATTCGAAGAGGCAAAAGTTAAGAAAGTAATATAGCTTTTTCTTGTTATATACAAAATTAAAAATCTCACTAAAAGGTTATTATATTTTATGTAAAAATTATTTCTTTCAAAGTGTAAGATTTTAATGAATAGAAGCAAAGAAGAAAATATAATTATGGGAAATATTAGTTACATAAAAGATAAAGTTAACTCATGACAAATGTGTGAACATTCAAATTTAGGTTATTGATGGAAAGAATTATGGGCAAAATATGGAACTATTTTAGGAAAAACATATTTATATATTTTGATTATAAGGAATTAAAGTATTAGTGAAATATGTTTTTTTTATTTTTTATAAATAACTGCTTTAAATGTGTAAATATTTATATGTGAAATGGGTTGGGACATGGTTCTTGTAATAAGTTTCATATGTTTTACCCTTTTATTTTATTTCTCTTTCTATACTTTTCTTCAATTTTCTAGAAAGTTTTTATTTGTTTTCATTATCTAATCACGCATTTGTGTAGACAATGAAAAGTAACAACCGGACGAGATTGAATTTTATTGAGTAATTTTTTTTATTCTCTCAAATCTTTGAATTTCTTTCTTTTGGAATTTAGCATGCTTAGTTTTGGAGATGCAGGAGAGATCTAAGCAGGATAAACATATTTGGGTTAGTTTAGACATGTAGTAATGTTCTATTGGTGAATGAAACTCTTTAGGAAATTAAGGTTTTTCTATGCCTTTGGAGTGAATTATTGAAAAACACATGAATTAAGGTAAAAGAGGTTATTATTATAAAGAAATTTTGATATCGAGTATAAAGTTATTATTAGTATAACTCCTGAGATTTTGTTATAGTATGTTTAGATGGAATTGGTAGATGTTTAGTTTTCAGTTAATATTTGTATTAGAATTTGCAGTTGGTGTATTGCGATGTTTGGTTTGAATTGCGGTCCATTGTGTTCTTATTAGTTGTCATCTTGAAAATTGGTTTAATTGGTCAATTTATATGGTATTGTTAGGATTACAAATGAGGGGGTTTCACTAGAGAGATACAACACACCAATGAGACCTGAGTCCAACCACATAAGACATTGACACCACTCTCAACCCAAAACCTTAAGGCAATGGGTTTATGGGTCTTTATTCTTATATAATGCTCCACTTTCTCATTTCTAGCCAATGTGGGACTTAGAATCACACTTGGATTCCTAACAATCTCCCCCTCAAGGGTGAGTCCCTTCAACCACATTGGTACACTCCTGATACAAAGACCATAGTGCACTGGTCTGAGCCGATTTCAACCATCGGCTCTGATACCACTTGTTAGGATACCACTTCTCTATTTTGAAAGCTTTGTTGCTTTGTTATTTGGTTAGGTGTTAGCACTAATTTGTGCTATTGATTGGGACTCTTTTGTACTCTTGTTGATCATAGTGGAGCTATTTCTTTGATCTGGACGACTCGTGGTTTTTACCCTTAATTTGGGGGGTTTTCTACGTTAAAAATCTTGGTGCCTTTATTTGTGCCTTTGGTGATTTATTATTGCTGCTCTTTGATTATTGCTCCTCATAGATTCTTGCAAGTTAGGGGAAATTATATCCGCTGCATTCTCTGGTATATTATTTGTGTTATTATTTTCCCCATCAGAGTGTTATCAAAGCTCTTAGTTAGGCTATATTTACTTGCTTGAATGATGGAGGCAAATGCAAAGATGGTTGCTTTGAATGGTACAAATTATCATTTGTGGAAGGGCAAGATGAAAGATTTATTATTTTTCAAGAAATTGCATCTTCCGGTCTTTACTACACAGAAGCCAGATTCTATGTCTGAAGAAGAATGGGACTTTGAGCACCAACAGGTATGTGGTTTTATTCGAAAATATGTTGAAGATAATGTTTATAATCATATTGCTAATGAGACACATGCCAGAGCTTTGTGGGAGAAGATTGAGTCTTTGTATGCTTCTAAGTCGGGCAATAATAAATTATATTTGTTAAATTGCTTGATGAATTTGAGGTACAGGGAGAATGCTTCTATTTTTGATCACTTAAATGAGTTTCAAAGGCTCCTAGATCAATTATCAGGAATGGGCATAAAGTTTGATGATGAAGTTATGGGATTATGGTTGCTTAATACTTTACTAGAGTCTTGGGAGGTATTTCGGCTTTCAATTACGAACTCTGCCTCGAATGGTGTTGTTTCTTTTCAGATGGCAAAGAGTGGTGCTCTTAATGAAGAGATGAGGAGGAAGGCACATGGTTCTTCATCTCAGTCTGAGATGCTTGTTACAAAAGCTAGGGGGAGAAGTCAGAAGAAGGAACATAAAAGTGGTATAGAGAAGAGTAGGAGCAAGTCCAAGTTAAGATACAAGAATTTAGAGTGTCATTTTTGTCATAAAACTGGGCACATTCAGAAATATTGTTTTAAATGGAAAAAGGAGAACAAAGACAAGAAAGGCAAGCAGAGAGAGAATGACCATGATAATGATGATCATGTCACTACTGCTACAGATGGTGATCTTGTTCTTCTTCGTGACTTTAAGTCCGTTAATCTTATATCTGATGAGAGCATGTGGATTATTGATAGTGGTGCTACACTGCATGTTACACCTAGGAAGGAGTTCTTCACATCTTACACTTTTGGTGATTTTGGAGTGTTGAAGATGGGTAATGATGGTGAGTCTAAAGTGATTGGTGTTGGTGATGTTTGTATGCAAACCAACATGGGAGTGCAGTTGTTGCTTAAAGGAGTCAAACATGCTTCGAATGTCCGTTTTAATTTAATCTCTGTGTAGTTGCTTGATGATTATGGTTATGACAATCACTTTGGTTCTAGTAAATGGAAGCTCACTAAAGATAACTTGGTTATGGCCAGAGGGGAGAAACAATCTTAATTGTATTGGACTAAAGCTTTGGTTGCTAAAGACAGTGTGAATGCTATGTATATGGAGGCATCTTTGTGGCACCAGAGGCTTGGTCATATAAGTGAGAAAGGGCTTAACTGCTTAGCTAAAAAGGATGTGCTTATGGGATTGAGGAATGCAGAATTGGAGAAATGTTCTCATTGCATGGCTGGTAAACAAACTAGAGTATCTTTTAAGAAGCATCCTCCCTCAAGGAAGTCAGAATTGCTTGAATTGGTGCATTCTGACGTTTGTGGCCCATTAAAGGTAAAGTCATTTAGTGGTGCACTTTACTTTGTTATTTTTATTGATGATTGTTCCAGGAAGCAATGGGTCTATGCTCTTCAGCGGAAAGATCAAGTACTTGAAAAGTTTAAGCAATTTCATGCTATGGTTGAGAGACAATCAGGCAAGAAGCTGAAATGCATCCGTAGTGATAATGATGGTGAGTACCGTGGACCTTTTGATGTTTATTGCAGGCAGCATGGTATTAGAAACGAGAAGACTCCTCCTAAAACTCCTCAGTTGAATGGTCTAGCGGAGAGGATGAATAGGACCTTGGTTGAAAGGGTTACATGTATGCTTTCGGAAGCAAAGTTGCCTAAGCACTTTTGGGGAGAGGCATTGCTTGCAGCTGTGCATGTTATTAATCTCAGTCCTGTAGTTTCTTTGAATATTGAGGTGCCAGACAAAATTTGGTTTGGTAAGAATGTTAGCTATGATCATTTGCGTGTCTTTGGTTGCAGGGCATTTATTCATGTTCCTAAGGATGAAAGATCCATGTTAGATAAAAAGACAAGGCAATGCATCTTTATTGGCTATGGTGATGATGAATTTGGCTACAAGTTTTATGGTCATGTTGAGAAGAAGCTTGTTAGAAGCCGTGATGTACAATTCATGGAAGACCAGACCATTGAAGACATTTATAAGGTGGAGAAGACCACACCCGAGAAAGATAGTAATCTCACCGATGGTAATTCGATGAGGTTGTCCGCTCACAATTTGGAGAATGTTGAAACGGAAGCTCAAGACAATGAGCAACATGGTGATGTTGATGATCAACAAGTTGGAAGTGGAGTAGACGTTCCAATTGATGATGCTTAAGAGGAACATGATGATGATGATCTTTGTGATATACCTGAATCACCTCAAGTCCAACTCAGGAGGTCTAATAAACAGAAACAACCTTCTACAGGATATTATTGTGATGAGTACATAACCTTGACTGACGGTGGACAACCTGAGTGTTTTGAAGAGGCATTGGATGGTGAAGAGAAGAAACAATGGCTGGATGCAATGCAAGATGAGATGAAATCTTTGCATGGCAATCACACTTACGACTTGGTGAAATTGCCTAAGGGCAAAAGGGCATTGGAAACTAGGTGGATTTTCAGGGTGAAACAAGATTCAAATTATACGCTTTCAAGGTACAAGGCTAGATTAGTGGTGAAAGTTTTCAGACAGAAAAAAGGTGTTGATTTCAATGAGATTTTCTCACCTATGGTGAAAATGTCATCCATCAAAACTGTGCTAAGTTTAGCTGCTACTCTTGATTTGAAGGTTGAGCAGATGGATGTGAAGACAACTTTCCTTCATGGTAATTTGGAGGAAGAGATATACATGAAGCAACCTGATGATTTTCTTGATAAAGGTAAGGAAGATTATGTGTGTAGGCTAAGGAAGAGTCTATACGTTTGAAGTAGGCTCCAAGGCAGTGGTATAAGAAGTTTGAGTCCTTTATGTGTGAGCAAGGTTACAAGAAGACTACTTCTGATCATTGTGTCTTTGTTAAACGTTTTTTTAATGATGACTTTATTATCTTGCTATTATATGTTGATGACATGCTTATTGTTGGGAAAAATATTTCCAGAATTGACTTGTTAAAGAAGACACTTGGCGAGTCTTTTGCCATGAAAGACTTGGGAGCTGCTAAAAGGATTCTTGGCATACATATCTCACGTGATAGGAGAGAAAAGAAGATTTATCTATCACAAGAGCAATACATTAGGAAGGTGTTGCAGAGATTCCAGATGGAAAATGCTAAAGCTGTGAGTACTCCTCTTGCTACTCATTTTAAACTGAGTGTTAAATTGAGTCCTTCAAATGAAGTTGAGAAGACCAATATGAGTAGAGTTCCTTATGCATTTGCGGTGGGTAGTTTGATGTATGCGATGGTGTGTACAAGACCAGATATTGCACATGTTGTTGGTACAATTAGTCAATTTTTGTCAAACACAAGTAGAGAGCATTGGAATGCTGTGAAATGGATTTTGAGGTATCTTCATGGTACAATTGATATGAAGCTTTGTTTTGGAGGTGATAAACCTACTTTGATGGGTTACTCAGACTCAAATATGGCTGGGGACATTGATTCTAGAAAGTCCACTTCGGGCTATTTGATAAAGTTTGCAGGGGGGGCTGTGGCTTGGCAATCAAGACTACAGAGGTGTGTAGCGTTGTCTACTACAGAGGCAGAGTTTATTGCTATTACTGAAGCATAAAAGGAGTTGCTATGGTTGAAGAAATTCTTGCAGGAACTTGGTTTTAGGCAAGATAACTATTCATTGTTCATTGATAGCCAAAGTGTTATCCATCTTGGTAAGAATCCAACTTTTCATTATATATCCAAACATATTGATGTGAGGTATCATTGGATACGTGATGCTTTTGATGCTAAGTTGTTGGAGTTGGGAAAGGTTCATACAGATGGTAATGGTGCTGATATGATGACTAAAGCATTACCAAGAGGGAAGTTTGAAGTTTGTTGTGAGATCGCCGGTTTGACGGTTATCTCCACATAGTTGTGAGGGCGAGATTTGTTGGGTATTTGGCTCCCTTCCCATGTGGAGAAAAGGCCCAAAACTTGAAAAGCCCATGTCTCACTTAACCTAGTGGAGAGGGGGCTATAAAATAAAGAGAGAGGCAGAACAATAGAGTCAGAACACACTGAAAGCCCTAACACAGAGGGAGAGGTAGAGGAAAAATTCTGTTCACGTTTTTCACAGAGCTGTCACCGTAAATTTGGCACTGCGGATTCGTTCACCGTTGGATCGGGCTGAAATTTTTACAGCAAGTTTGGAACTCATTGCTCGTCATTCTGACCGGTCGGATTTTTGATACGAGGTCTGAGTTGGGAGATATTAATTTCACACTGCAGCAGTGATATTATAGGTTTTCCTCTTGTTCTTCTCTATTTTGAAAGCTTTGTTGCTTTGTTATTTAGTTGGGTGTTGGCACTAATTTGTGCTATTGATTGAGAATCTTTTGTACTCTTGTTCATCATAGTGGAGCTATTTCTTTGGTCTGGACGACTCGTGGTTTTTACCCTTGATTTGAGGGGTTTTCCACGTTAAAAATCTTAGTGCCTTTATTTGTGTCTTTGGTGATTTATTATTGTTGCTCTTTGATTATTGCTCCTCATAGATTCTTGTAAGTTAGGAAAAATTATATCTGCTGCAGGTATATTGTTTGTGTTATTGTTTTCCCCATCAGGTATGAGCTAGTGTTAACATATGGTGAATTCAATGAGTAAAAATTGTGTTGAATATACAAAAGTTATGTTTTAGAAAGTAGGTGTGTTATATCTATTTGAGATTAGTTTTTGGTTATCATGAGTGTTTAATAACTATACTTTGTTTGAGTAAGTATACACATGAGTTGGACCAAGAAAAAAAAAATCACATTTGATGTTTACAACTATCTAAGAGAGTTAGAATTGATAGCTTTGGATTGTCGACAAGTTCTAGTGAATTTCGCAGAATTCTTAATTATGCATAGTTCGTTGAGTGAATCTATGTCATAGAGTAAATGATGTAATAAAAACCTAATTGCTTAGAGAATTAAAATTCACTCAATAAATTATGATTCAATTACCATATTTACTGTTTCGCTAAAGTAAAGCAATGATAATTAAAAACTTAATTGTCTAGCTAGCGAATAAAAATTTACTCAGGAAATAACGATTCATATAGCAAATTGTGTGTTTAGAAGTTTACGAGGTGCATATGATTTTGGATGTTTATGAATTTGATAATATGCGTTGAAAGTAGATTCTTAAGTTTGCATGAGTTATGTAAGTATATATTGAATTTATGTATATGTCGTGTTAGAATTATATTATTTGAAGTTACATAGCTAGGATGGTGTGTTGAGTCCATATGCAATTTGTAATATTAATAGTAGGAACTCATTATAGGTAGGCGATAATCATGGTTCATTATTACATTAACACATCAAATTGTAAGAAATTGAGGGGATTTCTGGCATCATTAGAACACATTTTGGATATACAAGAATTTGTGAAATGAACTAACCATGACTTGTGGAGTTTGAAATCCATATCTAGATAAAAACAAAAAAGCATAAAGTGAGTGTATTCTCAATTTTTCCTTCCGCTATCTGTCATTTGTTGTTTTTTCACGAAAAAAACAAGGTTTTCTAACCACATACAACCTATGACAACTCACCAAATTAATAATTTTCACCAATATCACAAGCAATGAGATTCAAACACTGCGATGAGCTCAAAGACTTTGGTCTGCGGTCTTTCCTATGAGGATACTTTTCTGGAAAATAGTTAAGTTCAGATTATTAACTCATCCTTGAACTACCTTCTGTGCATCAAAATTCGAAAAATCTTTATTGAATGTGATCTAGACTTTTTTCTAGACCCACGTAGTTTGCTTAGCTTTTTTTTGTTTTTGATTTTTTAGTTCAGTACCAGAAAAAGAGTAATGAGAACCTGGAACTCGCAATCTCCACATATCTCCTTAGATTTAAATTACTCAAAAACTCAGAAAAATTTCCTGTAAAGTTACATATTTGCTAAGAATAATGATGGTAGATGGATATCTTTCTACTATCTAAAAAATTCATTAACTTTTAAGTTGTTTTTGTATTTTGTTTAATTATACTAGTCTTTGTTTCTCTCACCGAGTATTTGTTATTCATTTCAAATGTCATGGTCACCATCTGTGATAATTGGAGCCATTAGGAAAGGGTGAGTGAAAATGAGGGATTATGTAGTTGTGGCTGAAAGTATCAGCAGAGGTAGTGGGGGCTGTCATAGTCCCATTACCAAGAAGGAAAAGGGGTTTCAACTAACATTATAGGAAAGTTATCAAAATAATTTTGAATTTCGTTGAAATAAGACTTATTTAGATTTTGATTTCAAAGACACTGAACATATTAAATTCAACCACAAGTAGACAAAATGACAGAGAGACCAAGTCAAGTATATAAGCAGAAGACCGAATACCCTGCAGCAGGAAAAGAATACAATGCTAGCTTTATTATATTTTAAAATTCATTGTAACTGATTGAAGAAATTGAAAAGAGAGAGGTATAAAACAAATCCCCGATTTGTAAATGGACATTAATATACACTTTTTAATAGCTCTCTTATTTAACTTGTTCAAGAATACAAAAATGCATAAGTTAGCTTTGACTAATATGACAGGTTTGATTATATTTTTCTTCTCTAATAAGAAAATTCTCCATCTATTTATCGTATTTGCATAAACAATAGATATTTTTATAACCATTTTTCATTGTCAATACACTCATTGAAACTAAGGAGTTTATGAATTTTATTCAATACACAGTGCACAAATGACAGACCGTTTTCTGAGGAAGAACATTAGAAGCGTTTAGCAGAAAGAAGCCATCATCCGCTTTCTAACTGCATTGATAAAAACACCAAAAGGGGTCCAAAAAACAAGTTAGAATAACTTAGCATTGTAGAGCTACATGTGGTAAACTACAAGAAAATATAAGGAGGGATAGGAATCATAATACTCACCTCCACATGGAAAGATTTAAATCGGGAATGTGAGCTATTTTTGGCCAATCTTCTCCTTTTTCTTTCTCACATCGCTTCTCTAACTCAGTGCAACCAAAAATTGTCAAAGATTCCAAACTGCGACTTAGGCAGGTTGGAAGACACCTCAACTTGGAACAGTCACGGATGGTCAATTCGTGAAGTAAGGAAAGGTTTTCAAAGCAATCAGGCAAGGATTCAAGGTTTGGAAGATCAACTAAGGTTAAGTTCTTCAGGGCAGTCATATGTTGTAAAGCCTCATGCATGCCTTCCACTTCTTCTCTGCAACTTTCGATCCTCAAATCCTGAACACAAGTAAGGCATTCAAAACCTGATGACACGTTCAGTAGTTTAGGACATTCAATGATTTCAAGTGTAGAAAGGTGAGGGAACATGTTTTCCCGACCCTCCTTTGATAACCTTGTCAGGTTTGGCAGATACCTTAGTGACAGAATTTCTAAAGACATGAAAACTACCCCACCATCACAAGACTCCTCGTATAGGTATTTTACATTACTAATGTTACACAAGCGAATAGTCTTTAGAGAAGGCAGTTTTCCCAGCTGTGGAAGTTTCAAACAGTTTCTACAGTTCGTCAACTCTATAAAACTTAAGAGCTGGAGAGAAGAACTGGACATCCATTGTGGGAAATAAGCACCTTTATATCCCATCACCGTCATACTCTCAAGTTGTTTGGGATCAGGTTGAAGCACTTCAAGAATATCCTCAACATATTCTTGTACTTCCAAGTATTCGTCGTATCTGTCCATTGATAACCTGTCATGTGAGATCGAGTCCCAAAATAACCTGTGCCATGATAACCGCAACGTATTTAATTGCTTACTAGACATATTAGCTTCTTCGGCATCCTTTACACTTTTCACTTTACTCATATGCTTGATAAAAAGGTCTCCTTTAAGCTTCAGTGGTCCCAGTTCAGCCAGAAGTGACCCTCTTTGCTTGCCAACAATGTACATGCTTAAAATCCTTAAGGATGTCAAGTTCCCTACATGAGGAGGCAAGCTTGACAAGGATAAGCAACCTTTCAAAGATAGTTGTTGTAGACCTTTTAAGAGTACCAAATTGTGAGGCAACTTTTTGAGACTTCTACAATTGTCTAATTTCAATATCTGCAAATTCCATAATTTACATACTTATTTTGGAAGAGTATGGAAGGTTCCCTCAGATAGATTTAGATACCTTAGGTGTTTTAAATCGCCAATTGAAGATGGGAACAATGATTTCCACAGTTCGTAGTGAAGAGCCCGCAAAGAATGACATTTCAATACATCATGAAAACGTTGGAAAGATAGTTGCGGGCTTATGTAGGTCCTCAAACAATTGAGTTGATGTAACTGGATTGAATCCCTTGTATAAATTGAGAAATGGTGGATTCTTTCAGACAAAGTAGCTATATGATTGTCTTTTGAAACACAGCAAACATCTGTTGCAACAAATTGTGCAAGATCATGGACGAGATCATGTATCCTGAAACTTTTAACTTTGCCATACTCATCTGTCTCAATATCCTGAAAAAATGATCTCCAGTAAAATTCATTCCACACACCTTCACCGACATCTTCAGCCTCTAGTATTTCACTGGATGAAATAAACCCATTAGCCATCCACAGTTCAATGAGATATTGCTTTTCTATTATTTTATCTTTGGGAAATATAGCACAATAAGCAAAACATGGTCTGAGTTTTATGGGCAAGTTCAAGTAACTTAATCTCAAGGCAGGCATTATAGAGTCTTCATCTTGGGGTAAACTCCACAGGTTGTTCTCCTTAACGTTGAGCCACTCCTTTTCCTCTCTTTTGAAGCGTAAAAGACCTCCCAGTGCTTTTGCTGCAAGGGGAACTCCCCTGCATTTCTTTACTATCTCCTTCCCTATAAACACTAGCTCTTCAGGTTCAACCTCATTTGCTCCAAAGGCTCGACTTCTAAACAATTCCCAGCAATAACTATCTGATAACTCTGACAGTTCATACGGAGGTATTGTTCCCATGATTGCAGCAACCTTTGAAAGACGAGTGGTGATCAGAATGGAAGCACCCATTGTCCCACAAGCTAAAACAGATTTCAACTTCTGCCAATTCTCTTGCTTATCATCCCACACATCATCCAAAACAAGTAAATATCTTTTACTTCGAAGAAGATCTTGAAGTATTCTTTGAAGTGGTTCTAAATCCAAATCCTCACACCTACGTTGGGTAACTGCTTCAATGATAGCCCTTGTCATCCTCTTAAAACTGAAATCTTCAGAAACACAAACCCAAATTCTTAGCTCAAAGTGGTTGACCACCTTCTCATCATTGAAAATGAGTTGAGCAAGTGTTGTTTTTCCTAGTCCACCTA
This sequence comes from Vigna unguiculata, assembly GCF_037176805.1. Classification (NCBI taxonomy): domain Eukaryota; kingdom Viridiplantae; phylum Streptophyta; class Magnoliopsida; order Fabales; family Fabaceae; genus Vigna; species Vigna unguiculata. Next base: position 27,833,395 of record NC_140800.1, on the reverse strand, counting down.
GACCCAAGATCGGATACACAGATAAATTCTCAGAACGAGAAGCAACACCAACCAAAAGGTTTCTAATTTGATCCTTATCTTCTTCTCTTCCATACAGCTGTGGTTCAGAAACAAACGAGGTGGTTTGGCGCCACTCACTGATTCCACTTCTTCTCTCAGAAACCATCTCAGTCAAATGAAACTTAGCCCTTTCCTCAGCAATTTCTTCTAACCTCTCACTTATCCTCTTCATTTTTTTGGCAATTTTGTAACGAGAAAAAACATGTTTGGGATGAAAAGAGGATGATGAACCAAAAATTTGTACCTTATTTGATACATTCCTTAGTCTTTGGAACTCCATCCCCAGAACTTCATAGCCATACTCGTCAATAATGTCATCCAAAGTGAGAGCTGCATCTTTCAGGTTTTGAAGCCAAATCTGTATAGCTCCGTCTGAGAATTGTTTGTGCTCAGCATCTTCAAGAGTTGCCTTGATCATATTGAGTAAACTGGCAAGTCTTTCCAAGTCATCATGAAAACCCAGAAAAAGTGCCAACTCCTTTCCAACAAGAGAACTCAAATTTCCAAGCACTAATTCAACAACAGCTTCGGTCATTTCCAAAGTCTGAACTCAAAAAATGAAAATGTAAGATTCTATGCTTCCGAAATTCTAATGCAAATGCAATGATAGGATTAACATGCAAAGATCCCGTTCTGCATTGATTCAGGAAGTCAAATTTCCAATCCCGAGAAAAAAAATATATTTCATAGGTAATGAAAATGACCTGTTTCCACTACTAATTAAGATAAGGTATATGATATTCACAACTTTTTTAACAATTTCTCTCAATTATATGATGTTCAATTATATGATGTTTCATATGGGTTATGGTGATTGTAGTTTCATATGGTTATATGATATTAGTCTTACACATATAAGACTTTAAACACCATTTTAACCCCAAAACCTTAAGGCAATGTTGTTATGGGTCTTTATTCTTATATAGTGTTTAACTTTGTCTTTTCTATCCAATGTGGGACTTTGACTCACACTTGAACTATTCCCAACAAAATATATATATATATATATAGTTAAATATTAATTATAAGTGTCCAATGTTAATGTACATCTATTTTCCAACGTTCACTTTTTTATTCTTAATTTGGCACATGAAATTCTTCTCATTTTTGTAGAAAAATAGTACATTTTAATTTCAAAAATATAAAAAATATATTGAAAGAGGCAAAAGTTAAGAAAAATATATAACTTTGTTCTTGTAACAAAAAAATAAAAATTTCAATAAAAGGTCATTATATTCTATATAAGAAAATATTTAAGTTTTTAACCAATAGAAGGAAAGAATAAAATATAATTACAGGCATCATTAGTTACAGAAAACATAAGATTAGCTTATGACAAATGTGTGAACATTCAAATTTAGGTCATTTATGAAAGAATTACGGGCAAAATTATGGAACTACGTACTTTTAGGAAAAACAGATTTATATATTTTTATTATAAGGAATTAAAATATTAGTGTAATATGTTTTTTTAATAAGTAGTTTTGTTTTATATGTGAAGTTGGAACATTCTTCTAATTGTAAGCTTCAAATGTTTTATCTTTTTCTTCTTTTTATTTTTTTTCTTCAGTTTATTTTGTTTCTTTTTCTACCTTCAATTTTCTAGAAAGTTTTTATTTGTTTCTATTATCAAATCACACATCTGTGTTACAATGAAAAATAACAATCGGACCAGATTGAATTTTGTTTTGAGTAACTTTTTTTATTCTCTAAATCTTTGAATTGTTTTTCTTTTGAAATTTTGTGTGCATAGTTTTGGAGATGAAGGAGAGATCTATTGGTGAATCAAATTTCTAAGGAGTAGATTAGGACTTTTCTAAATTCTTAAAAAACATATGTATTAAGGTAACAGAAGCTATTACTATATAAAAAAATCTTGAGTATATTGTTTAAATATTACAGGTAGTATCCAAAAATCAAAGGTAAATTGGTTTTTTAAAAAATTTATTCTTTTTAAGATTTGAAAACGATTTCTGCAAATTTTGAATCAATTAATTAATAAGGTTATTTGTTTTCCCAAGTAGTTTGCTTTTTTATTTTAGTTCAGTACCAGAAAAAGAGTAATGAGAACCTGGAACTCGCATTACCTCTCCATATATCTCATTAGATTTAAATTACACAAAAACTCAGAACAATTTCATGTAAAATTATATATTTGCTAAGAATAATGATCGTAGATGGATATCTTTCTACTATCTAAAAAATTTATTAACTTTTAAGTTTTTTTTTTATTTTGTTTAATTATACTAGTCTTTGTTTCTCTCACCAAGTATTTGTTATTCATCTCCAATGTCATGGTCACCATTTGTGATAATAGGAGCCATCAAGGAAAGGGTGAGTAAAAATGAGGGATTATGTAGTTGTGGCATAAAGTATCAGCAGAGGTAGTGAGGGCTGTCATAGTCCCATTACCAAGAAGGAAAAGGGGTTTAAACTAACATTATAGGGAAAGTTCTCAAAATAATTTTGAATTTCATTAAAATAAGACTTATTTAAATTATGATTTCAAAGACACTGAACATGTTGAATTCAACCACAACTAGACAAAATGACAGACAGAGAGACCAAGTCAAGCATATATAAGCACATGACCAAATACCCTGCAGCAGGAAAAGAAAATACAATGCTAGCTTTATTATATTTTAAAATTCATTGAAACTGATTGAAGAAATTGAAAAGAGCTTTATTATATTTTAAAATTCATTGAAACTGATTGAAGAAATTGAAAAGAGAGAGAGGTATAAAACAAATCCCAGGTTGGTAAATGGACATTGATATACATTTCTAAGTAGCTCTTTTATTTAACTTGTTCAAGAATACAAGATATCGATAAAGATATTATATATCTTTAACTTTTATTTATATTGATAGAAATATTATATATTTGATTCTCTTTTATTATTATCAAATAATTACATATTCTGTTTTATTAGATTTGTTATGAATTAATGATTATCTATTGATTTGATACATTTCTTCATATGATTGATATTCATATGATTCATTATTCTTTATGTAAATATTTGTATTAAGTAATTGTTATGTATTAAAAAATCAGTTTTCTTGCAAGCTTAAGAAAATACGTTCCGATAATAGCAAAGAGTTTCTTCTTAATGATTTTTATAATAACAAGAGTATTTTTCATGAAACTTCTTGTGTTGCAACTCTTGAATAAAACGAGATTGTTGAGAGGAAGTATCAACATCTTCTTAATGTGTGTCGCGCTGTTCTTTTCCAAGCAAAAATACCAAACATTTTCTTGTCCTATCCCCTTAAATTGGTTGTTCATCTAATTAACAGGTTACCCACTCCTTTTCTCAGTAATCAATCTCCTTATGAATTGGTCTATTCTACTAAACCTGATTTTTCTAATCTAAAAGTTTTTTGTTGTCTGGCTTACGCTAGTTCTGCCAATACTAGAAGAACTAAATTGGATTCTCGAAGCTTAAAATGTGTTTTCCTTGGTTATAAATCTGGAACAAAGGGATATGTTTTGTATGATCTTCACTCCAAGTCTATTTTTATGACTAGGAATGTTATCTTTCATGAAAATATTTTTCCTTACTCATTCTCTTTGCCATCTGATAATTCTATTGTCACTGACCTTACTACGGACTCTGTTACTAGTATTGTTTCTGATAATGTTGAAGTTACTAATCATGATCTTAGAACTTCTCATAGAGTGAAAAATAGGCCTCGACACTTAGATCAATATTATTGTGGTGCTGCTTCTACTTCATGCTCTAATTTTTCCACCCCTTATCCAATGCATTCATTTGTTTCTTATGATAATTGTTCTTCTGACCACACTGCTTTTTGTCATAATACTACCCAAGTTGAACCTTTCTCCTTCAAAGAAGTTGTTCAATGTAAGATCCGAGAAATTTAAAGAATTAAATAAATAATTATTTAATAAATGCGGGTAGAAGGAGACTTTATAGCATTTAATGCAAATTATTATTATGTGGAAAAGTACTAACTCAAGTGGTTGAGAGTACTTAATTGTATGAAAGGACTTGGGTTCGAGTCCTATGTATCCTAATTGTATGTTATTTTAATATGTGTTTTATTTTAATGTTATGTGTGAATGTGCGTTGTGGGTTCAAACCTTGTGGGGTCTGAAGGTGTTTTGAGTGGAATTGAGAAGAGCATCAAGTGCATTGGGAGAATGCCAAAGTTGGACTAGTGGTGGCACAAGAGAAGTCTTGGTTCTTCCAAATTGAGCAAGGATTAACAAGTTAACGGAGTTCCTTCACGTATATACATGCTTTATTATTGTTTTGTATTGTAATGTATGATCATGATGCCCTGCATAATCCCAAATCGTGGTGTTTTCCAGTTTTTGGAAAAGTTCCCAGAAATCGCCTGGCGGCTTTGAATGTGCCGCCAGGCGACGCATGAGTGATAACCCAATTCTGCGTTTTTTTGTGATGAACCACCTGGCAGCAAGGGTGACTCCACCAGGCCATGCGAACACTGTGCAAAAATACTATTTTTCGCGTAGCAGGAACCGCAAGTGTAGGTTTTATACAGCCAGGCGCCAAGCTCTTGAATTCTGGGCACTAGGCACCACAAATTTTTCTAGTTTGTGCAGTTTTTGTAAAACTGCGTTTCCCGATTCATTAACCGTCCGATTTAGGTGAAATTTTGACAAGTGATTCAGAACATGTTGTTATTCATAGATGTGTGATTGATGAGTATGTATATGAATTTTTGTGATTGATTGGATTCTCTGGAATCGTTCATGTGTAAAATGTGAAATTATGAGATGTGTTATATTACGAATGTTTACTTGTGTGTATGAATCTTTGGAATTGAATGGGAAGCATTCGATTACGGTAACATGGTTAGGGTTTGGGGAATGATTCATTGAATTGATTTGTATAGTGTAATAAGAATGAAATTGTGATTCTATGATTTTACTGGAAGAGTATTAAGAAGGTGAGTTTGATGTGGTCTAGTGTTATGTAATTAACTGGTTGGAATGCAAATTGGGGTTTTGGGATGGTCATTGGCATGAGAAATATCTGGATTTTTACCCAGAAAATGATGTGCCGCCTGGCGGCAAGAATGTTTCGCCAGGCGAAAGGCAATGCAGCAGCGACGATTGCAGCTTTTGACAGTTGGTGCACAACTTTGGTTTTGTGTGGGTTAAGTGAAAATCCTATCATTTATAATTATGAGAAGGTGAAATCAAAGGCTAAAAGAGGAGGGTTAGAATAGGATTGAAAGTGAAACCTTGGGTTAGGTTTAGTATATATTAATTGTATGGGGTATTGGGAACCACTATATTGGTAAATGAAGTGGTGAGGTATATATGAGGTATTGAGAATAGTTACACAAAAGGAAGGTGATTGGAATTGGTTATTGGAAGTGGATTTAGTGGTACTACTACAATGGGATGTGGGCAGGTTGTGTATTATATGATACTGTACTATGAGTTAGTTTCATAAGTAGATTAAGTCATTGTAAAAGCATAGAACACTTAGGGAAATCCTATGTCTTGAATTATAGGGATTTGGAAACGGGAATTATAAATACTAAAGCCATACATGGAGTGACAAATTATCAAGAATCGTACTCTAATGAATGGGAGCACATTTATACCTTTGGAGGTATTAGAAGATTGTAGGATAATGTGTTTTGGGGTGTTAAAACAGTAGCTGGTACGCTACTGGTATAGCGCTTGGCAGCACGGGTGTGGCCGCCAGGCGTTAAACTATCAGGGATGTGCTCTGCAATGTGTGACACCTGGCAGCAAGGTGTGTTCCGCTAGGCGATATCCGTAAAATAGTTGGTTTGGGATAGGCTTGGCGCCTGGCGGCGGGGAGGTTTTGCCAGACGGTCTGCACATGTTTCGCTTGACGGTGCTTAGGCTACGCCAAGCGATAATGTTGCAGGTATCTGACTTGCATGTGTTGTTTATACACATTGATGCGAACATGGATAAGGGGATGTTGTGTCATGAGCGGTTAGATTTATGGATGGTGGTGAACACGTGATGATATGAGCAGGGAGGTTCATATCCTATTACTCTTGTGTGGGGATACGAGTGAGGTAGGTTCGTATGTTCCGTGCTCACACTTGAGAGATGCTGCGTGCGGGAGGTACGTAGCTGGTGGATCACGTGTGTTGGACTACGAGCGAGCAGGTCCGTATGTTCCGTGCTCACAAAAGAGTCAATTCCAATTAACCCTGAGTATGAATTCTTCGATCATCCCGAGACACCACCAAACCCAAGTAGTCCATACCTAGCCGCAACTGTAGAGTAAACCAACATCTCACTACCAACTCCCGCTTGCGGACAACCAAAACCTAATTCTCATACTAGCAATACCAAGGAGTATATGATCTCGATCAAAACCAAAATGCCTACCCCAAACACCACTTTTATACCTTGTATCTTTTTAGTTATTTAGTTTAACCGATCCAACACCAATTTGTAGAGATACTCCTTCAGCTACATAATACTTTCCTCTTTTCCTTTCATCCTCCCTTGTACCATGACATTACCAACTGCCTCATTCCCATAAGAACAACTTAACGAAGTACTTCTTCTTTCGATACTTGAAACCGTTCATCTTATGTCCCAAGTCAAACCTTCATCTCTTGTGAGCCACCTTACTTAGGACATCCATTCTACCGCTGACTTAAATTGTGGTTATTGCCGAGAAGATTTAACTGCCTCTCATGGAGGTTGACCGACATAAAACCTTGAACATACGATATTCTTACCACATGATTGGTTTTCCCCCTTTCTTAGAACATTGCCTGGTCGACCTATTCTTTGGAGCTCTGCCTCAACTTTACCTTCCACTTGAGATTCTCACTTCCTTATCTCTACCCTTTTGGTTTATCCTTAAACTCATAAGTTTCACTATTTTCCACTCTGACCTCGGACCTATGTTAGGATGTAGTACCAATTTGACTTCTCAACTTTGCTGCACAAGCATGCACTAAACACCTCTCCTTATTCTAACCTTTGAATTTGATTCCTTTCGCAAAACTTGTGGTATTCGTTCCAAGAACCTATTCTTACCCTTAGTTTAACGCGATGTTTTTAAACTCCTCCAGTGTTTTTCGCCTACAAATTCACAACTTAACTTCACTCGTACACTGATACACAACCTTCTGCATATTCGTATCTTCGACCAAGAGAGTGTCTCCAACGCCCTACTCTAACCCTTGCAAGGCAAGCAGGTCAAGTTTGACCTTGAATCTGCATTCCTTTGCCACCACAAATAACAATCACATAACAAAGAAGTGCAAACATAACAAGAAAAGGTATAGGAGAGGAACTCAACCTATAACTTCCCTATATTTTACCAAAACCTTTAGAATTAAGAAAGGAAATTATCTCTGATATAGTCATGAGTGTGCACCCTCATCACTTTATCAAGATATTTTTTGTTCTTAATGCTTCCAGTTTTGTAACTCTACGCAGTCCATAATCAATAGTATGATTGATAGACTGCAAAACCATTCATACAAGGTTTCGCAACCAAAACACAAGCTCACTCCCCAAGGCCTAAAAATCATTTGAAAACCATTGCTCTGATACCAAATGTAACATCCCTATTGGAAATTACTTAATTAAATAAATAAAATAAAATATAGAAAATCAATCGACAAAATTTTATTATTTCCAAAGGTGGGAAAATTCAAATTATTTTTCAACGCGCCATAATTTAAACATAACTAAATAATAATCTTATTACAAGTTTTCAAAATCGAACATAATGAAAGAACATCATAAAAAACCCTAGCTCAAGAGGCCCCAAGCTAGCCCTCTCTCCGTCTCCATGCATCACCAGCATCACCTGTAACATCATCTGCTCCCGCGTAACGAATCACACGATCATCGCCAAACACAAACAGAAAAGGTGAGCTCAAAATAAACAATCAGTTAATTTAATAAACTCAACAATACACCCAATTATTTTATTCTAGTTAGTTCTTCGCCAAGACCTTAATCCCTTAGGCTTTTCAACCTTCACAACACACCAATAGTTAGCCTCAGATTCAGGGTTTATGATGCTCACACGAACCTACCCGCTCGTGGTCCTGCCTCTACGAACCTCCCCGCTCGTAGTCCTGCTCTACGAACCTCCCCGCTCGTAGTCCTGTTCTACGAACCTCCCCACTCGTAGTCCTTCTCTACGAACCTCCCGTCCGTAGTCCAACACACGTGATCCACCAGCTACGTACCTCTTCGCACGCAGCATCTCTCAAGTGTGAGCACGGAACATACGAACCTACCTCGCTCGTATCCCCACACGAGAGTAACAGGATATGAACCTCCCCCCTCATATCATCACGTGTTCACCACCATCCATGAACCTACCCGCTCATGGCACAACATCCCTTGATCCAAGTTTCACATCACAATATGATAATGAAAACAAGAAAATCACACTACGCTACACAAGGTACATACTCAAGATGCTCTTAGGGATTCCATTGCTTCCACGAACTTGCCCGCTCGTGGTCCAGCTCTACAAACCTCCCCGCTCGTAGTCCAACACACGTGATCCACCAGCTACGAACCTCCCCGCTCGCAGCATCTCTCAAGTGTGAGCACGGAACATACGAACCTCCCTGCTCGTACGAGAGTATCAAGATATGAACCTCCTCGCTCATATCATCACGTGTTCATCACCAGTCATGAACCTACCCGCTCATGACAACATCAAGCATATCCCAGACCAAGACCAACACAACAAGTCATGCAAAACATATGACAACGAACCCTGCCACTACACCATCGCCTAGTGCAGCCTAAGCGCAACTAGGCAAAATGCCAGTACAGACCGTCTGGCGGTTACACATCATCGTCGGGCGCCATAACTCACAATACATTCCTCTTTCCTACTATCGCTTAGCGGTTCAGTCTACACCGCCAGGCGCTACACTAGTAATGTGACACTACTGGTTTTAGGTACTCTAATTCATTTCCTAGAATTCAACCATTCAATTCTCAAACATCCAGAAATCAACATACACATTCATATATTCCAAATTACAACATCACAACACATATGCATCTTTCAAGTATAAGCACACATTCTTCTCTTTTATAATTCATATATACTTACCTCTTAAATCAATTCCAACACACACTTTATTTTCCCCTTCTCATTTTACCAACCCTTTTCATGCTTACAATTCACATACCCCACAAAAGACACAATGAAAGTTATATACTTATTCTGCATGCCCTCGCAATTCCATTACATTTAAAGTATGATTATCATGTTCCCATACTTTCCCAAAACCTGTCATGATCATGCAACACTCGGTCATAGTGATATCATCAATAGTGGCCTTATTCACACACTTATAACATCACATTCGAGATAACATATATATGTTCATATATTTAACATGGCTCAGCAAGCACTACTAAAACATACTCATCAATCACTCATCTATATATATATATATATATATATATATATATATATATATATATATATATATATATATATATATATATATATATATATTCTTCAATCAAGGCCAGACCAGCACTTAAGCACACTTAATCATCCATTGATAATCATATTATTAGGGAATTAAAACAACCAATCATTAGTGATGTACATCTCTAGCTGCAGACATCAAATTCCAATCTTCACCGTTCAAAGTGAAGAACAACATGTTATAAATCTCCTGTCAAAATTTCACCTACATCAACGACTAACGAATCGGGAAACGCAATTTTATGAAAACTACACAAACCAGAAAAATATGTGGTGCCTAGCGCTTAGAAAATCAAAGCTTGGCGCCTGGCAGTATCAAAGTTGCGCCCGACGTTCTTGCTGCGCGAAAAGTACGAAAAAATAGCATTTTTCACAATGTTCGCATCACCTGGTGGAGTCACCCTTGCCGCCAGGCGGTTCATCACAAAAAAACCCAGAATTGGGTTATTACTCATGCGTCGCATGGCGGCACATTCAAATCCACCAAGCAGTTTTTGGAAATTTTTCCAGAAACTCGAAAACACCACGATTTGGGATTATGCAGGGCATCATGATTATACATTACAATACCAAACAATCATAAAGCATGTATATACGTGAAGGAACTCCCCTAACCTGTTAATCCTTGCTATAAATGGAGGAATCAAGACTTCGATTGTGCCACCACTAGTCCAACCTTGGCCTTCTCCCAGTATACTTGATGCTCTTATCAATTTCCACATAACACTCACCTTCAAACCCTCTTTTCCACTATCAAATTCGTTTTTCTTTACCCCTTCACGTTTTTCTCTCTTTCTTCACCCAAAAAATCTCTAATTAGACCCTTAACTAAGCCTTAATGCTTGTTAATGATAGGGGAAACGAAAATGGCTTTGAATTAGGTGTTAATGACCATTCAAAGACCATTATTGGTTGTCTCCCAGCCCACTAAGTTGCCTCCCTTGGCAGCTAGGGTTTTATGCCTTTTCATCTCCATGCCAAAGGAAATTTTGGCAAAAAGAAATTTAAATTCGTTCTTAGTAAGGTTTGAACCCACAACCACTCAATTACAAAGTTAATGCATAACCAATTCAACCAATTCATGTTTCGTGATAATTCCTATAATTTTAGGATTACATTATCACTACTTAGTTCAAACATAACATTAAAATATTACACTTATTAACATAGCATACAATTAGCATACATAGGACTCAAACCCAAGTCCTTTCAACATAACTAAGTACTCTCAACCACTTGAGCTAGTACTGTTCCACGTCATAACAACCCACATTAAATGTCATAAAGGCTCCCATGACCCGCATTTATTAAATAATGATTTATTTAATTATTTAAATTTCTCGGGTCTTACAAGCGGGGAGGTTCGTAGAGGCAGGACCATGAGCGGACCGGTTCGTGTGAGCATCATAAATCCTAAATCCAAGGCTAACTATTTGTGAGATTTGAATGTTGAAAAGCCTTGGGGTATTAACGTCTTGGCCAAGAACTAACTAGACTAAATTAGTTGGGTAATTGATATTATTAATGTACGTGTTATTTTCATTATAAGCTCACCCTTTCTGTTTGTGTTTGACGATGATCGTGTGATTCGTTACATGGGAGTAGATTATATTACAAGTGATGCTAGCAATGCATAGAGACGAAGAGAGGGATTGTAACATCCCTTAAGAATATTACTAATATTTAAATACATAAATTCCGAATTAAAATAAAAACCACATTTAATATAATACCATTTCCCCAAAACGCGGGAAAATTAAAACCATAACTGATACCATACATAATCCGAATGTACAATATCGTTATACATAAACGTTATTAAAGTTCAACATAAAAATATTTACATCAAAATCAAAACAATAAAGTTTCTTTCAAAATTCCAAGTAGCACATGCTCTCCGTCTCTAGGCATCTCTTGACTCACTTGTCAAATCATCTGCTCCTGGATAACAAATTATTCGATCATCGCCATACACACACAGATAGGGTGAGCTATGCATAATAAAAATATAAACAGATATATAAAATAAACATGTTTCCCAACCCAACATAACATAAATACAAATCTCATAATTTTCAAAACACCCGACCATGACCTCATAGTCCTTCATGAGTCATATGCATGAACTAGGTCTTGGGACTTCCCAGTGCTCCCACGAAACTAACTCATTCGTGGTCCAACTCTGTGAGCCTATCCCGCTCATAGTCCTGCCCTACAGACTCCTCGCCTATAGTATAAACATCCAAGTCTCATAACTTGGACCCTGACACGTATGCAATCACCATACCAAGGACTCGTCGCCCATTAGTAGTCGACGGGAACTCAACGAGTTCCATGCTCATCATGTGTCCAACCACTGAGCACATCCCAGACCCCTATTGGACTTAGTCCTTCAAGCCCACACACCACAACACATGCATATACTTCCTATATTTAAGAAATGTAGTCATTCCACACACACAAGATCATTCAAACATGAGAAATCCACACAAACTCACTCAAGCCAGAGCCTCTCACCCAAGTTAAGTCCTCAACTTCGCTTAGGCTAGTTCACCTCGCTTGGGCGAGCTTAAAACAGCCACAACATTACGTTATCTCGCTTAGGCGAGATCCCCTCGCCTGGGCGAGCCACACATTCGCCCAAAACCACACCCAAACCTCGCCTAGATGAGTAATCAACCACTCTACAACTCTCGCTTAGGCGAGATGGACCCGCTTAGGTGAGACTTGCAGGGTTTCAAGTCTGATCACGGACTCAATTCACCCAACCTTGCCCAATTCGTACAACAAAACATTCCATAATACAATTACACATTACCAAGCACAAATAATGCCCAACAATCATTTGAACAGGTCCTATATCATCCATTTAAAATATCCCAATCTGAGATTGAATCATCTCTAACCATTCCATACCCAAAACCCTCATTCTCAAACCAATAACACATGAAAGGGTTTTGCAACCAACCACAACTTAGCCAATTCTGAACCACATTGCACATAATCCAGAATTCATACCATACAAATTGAAATCGAGATTATAAAGATACATAATCATATACAATTCATGCAAGTTACACACGCAAAAGATACAACTCCCCTAACTTGGAATAAGTGCTCAAAAATTGTGAAGACAGGACCCCCTTGATTCAAAATCCCTTCTTGCTTCAGCCCTTGCACACCCAAAACTCAATTCACCCTCTCAAACCCGTGCTCCTCTCAAAAGCCAATTCCCAACACTGCCAAAACCCTTCTTTTCTTTATAGGTGTCTTAATTAAGGGTTTAAAGGTTAAAACGAAAAATGGGTTTAATTATGTTTTTAATTTCTTATTCATTGTTCACTAAGGTTTTTCAACCCTTTGTCCATTCCTCTCTCTGATGTTTTTTTTACCTTTTCCCTTTCAACTCCACTCCATGGTAGAATTAGCAAAAATATAGCCTACTTTATGCCCAACAAGGTTTGAACCCGTGACCCTCCACTCATAAGGCCAACGCACTACCACTATGCCAATTCACATTTTGTGATACACTCCAATCAATGTAAGTTTACAATACCAATTCCATATTCATACATATTATTAAAAATCAATAATAAAACAACATACATAATTGGCATACCTAGGACTCGAACCCAAGCCCTCTCACACAATCAAAGTACTCTCAACCACTTAAGCTAATACTTTTGCACATCATATTAAACAATAAATGATGCCATAAATGCGCCTTCTACCCACATTTATTAATTAATTAATTATTTAATTAATTAATTTTCCCGTGTCTTACAGGGATAGCTTGGAGACTTGAGCTAGGAAATAAATTATGTCTTTTTTGGTTTTGTCGGATGTTACTTTAGCTTTAATCAAATTTTGGCGCATTGAATAATATTTTAAATTTTCCCGCGTTTGGGAATAATAAAAAGAAAATCGTGATGTTTGAATTTCAAATTCTTAATTGTTTTATTTAACTAAGTAATTTGCAGTAGGGATGTTACACTCAACACGACTGCTGGAAACAGGCTATGGATGCTGAGTTACATGCTCTTGACAGAAATCAGACTTGGACTTTAGTTCCTCCTCCTTCAGGCAACAAGCCAATTGGTTGCCGCTGGGTTTACAAACTCAAACATAAACCAGATGGCATAGTTGATAGGTTTAAAGAACTATTGGTGGCTAAGGGTTTTACTCAAGCCAAAGGGCTTGATTATATCAAAACTTTCTCTCTTGTTGTTAAACTTACTATTGTCCGCATTCTTTTAGCCTTGACCACTGCTACTGATTGGTTTATTCATCAGTTGGATGTTGATAATGCTTTCCTCCATGGAGACTTACATTAAGAGATCTATATGAAGCCTCCACCTAGTCTTTTTTCTTCCCCAGCCAAATCTTGTTTGTAAGCTTAACAAGTCTCTATATTGTTTAAAACAAGTGAGTTGTAATTGAAATAAAAAATTAACTTTAGAGCTACTTCTTCTTGGTTACACACAAAGCTCTGCTGACCACTCTCTCTTTGTGAAGAAATATGCTTATGTTATTACTGCTTTATTGGTTTATATCGATGATATGGTTCTCATTGGCAATAGCATTGATGAAATTAATAATGTAAAAGCTCATCTTTTTTCTAGATTTAATATTAAAGATCTTCGCTCTATCAAGTATTTTTTGGGCCTTGAAGTTTCTCGTTCTCTTGATGGATTAGTATCAAAGGAAATACTATTTGGACCTCATTTCAGAGGCAGGGATGCTTGGATGTAAACCTGCACCAATGCCATCTGATCCTTCTATCAAACTTCATGTCGACGAGGGAGTTCTTCTACCATATCCTTCTTCCTTTCGGCGTCTAATTGGACGATTACTTTACTTTAATAACACCATGTCTAATATTAGTTTTGCTGTCCAACAACTTAACCAATTTGTTTCTTCTCCGCGTAAACCACACATGTAGTAGGCTTTACGGATCATTCGCTACTTGAAAAATGCTCCTGGATATGGCCTTTTGTATAAATCCAATATCTCTCTTAAAATTAAAGCATTTTTTTATTCTGATTGGGCAACATGTGTTTTCTGAATATTGTGTTTTCTTAGGCACCTTTTTGGTTGCTTGGAAGTCTAAGAAACAAACCACTGTTTCACGGTCTTCTTCTGAGGCTGAGTATCGCGCCTTGGTATCCCTAGCATGTGAACTACAATGGATTCAATACCTTCTTTAGGATTTGCATTTTTTTGTTCCCACTCCCTACACTGCCTTTTGTGACAACAATTCTGCCATTCACATTGCCAAAAATCCCACTTTTCATGATAGAACCAAGCATATAGAACTTGATTGCCACATTATTCGACAAAAGCTTGTTTATGGTCTTATTCAGCTTCTCCGAGTTCCTTCTAAAAGTCAACTTGTTAATATGTTTACTAAGTCTTTACATCATTCTACTTTCCGGGTTGCTATATCCAAGTTGGGTCTTTACAATCTTCATGCCCACCTTGAGAGGGGATAAAAGTATTATATATCTCTTGCTTTCATTTATATTGATAGAAATATCATATATTTGATTCTCTTTTATTAATATCAAATATTATGTTTTATTAGGTTTTACCTTTCCCTCTATATGATGAGACATTGTACTCTATATATTTAACAAAGGTTCTATTAAATCAATAAGCAAGCAAGCTCTCTTTGAATTGTTTTTCAACAAACATTTCTTAGGCATTTTTGTATGCATCCTTTCTTCTTTCTGTCATGACTTATACATATCTAACAAATATGCATAAGTTAGCTTTTGCATAAACAATAGACATTTTTATAACCATTCTTCATTGTCAACACACTCATTAAAACTGAGGAGTTTATGAATTTTATTCAATACACAGTGCACAAATGGCACACCATTTTCTGAGGAAGAACATTAGAAGCGTTTAGCAGATGAAGCCTTGTTATGGTTTCAGGAATCGAGTGAATATGACTATCAAACCATGTGTGACTCCATCATCCACTTTCTAACTACATTGATAAAAACACCAAAAGGGATCCAAAAAGCAAGTTAGAAAAACTTAGCAATGTAGAGATGTAGGAAGGGATAGGACCCAAATGTTCACCTCCACGTGAAAATATTGAAATGGGGAATGTGAGCTATTTTTGGCCATTCTTCTCCTTTTTCTTTCTCACATCGCTTCTCTAACTCGGGGTGAGTGTAACCACAAATTGTCAAATGTTCCAAACTGCGGCTTAGGCAAGTTGGAAGACACCACAACTTAGAACAGTGGTGGTGGATGGTCAATTTCTAAAGTAAGGAAAGGTTTTCAATGCAATCAGGCAAGGTTTCAAGATTTGGAAGATCATCTAAGGTTAAGTTCTTCAGAGTAGTCATATGTTTTAAAGCCTTGTGCACGCCTTCCACTTCTTCTCTACAACTTTTGCTCAGTAAAACCTTAACATAAGTAAAGCATTCAAAACCTACTGATGCACTCAGTAGTTTAGGACATTCAATGATTTCAAGTGTAGAAAGGTGTGGGAACATGTTTTCCCTCACCCTCCCTTGATATCCTTGTAGAAAGGTTGAAGCACTTCAAGAATATCCTCAACATTTTCATGTAACTCAAACTCTTGGTCATAACTGCTCCATGATAACCACAAATTATTTAGTTGCTTACTAAACATGTTGGCTTTTTTGGCATCAATAAACGCGCTTAAAATCCTTAAGGATGTCAAATTCCCTACATAAGCAGGAAAGCTTGACAAGGAGTAACAACATTTCAAAGATATCTGTTGCATACCTTTTAAGTGTACCAAATTGTCAGGCAAATTTTCGAGATATTCACAATCGTCTAATTTCAATATCTGCAAATTCCATAATGTACATATTGATTTTAGAAGAGTTTGGAACATTCCGAAAGAAAGATTTAGATACCTTATGTGTTTTAAATGACCAATTAAAGATGGGAGGCGCAATGGTTCCCCCGATTGGTAGAGAAGAACCCGTAAAGAATGACATTTCAATACATCATTAGATAATTGGTTGTCATAATAAGGAGGTGGCAGTCTTATGTAGGTCCTCTAATAATTGCGTTGATGTAACTGGATTGAATCCACTATATACATTGAGCGATGGTGGATTCTTTCAGACAAAGTAGCTACATGATTGTGTGTTGAAACGCAGCAAACATCTGTTGCAACAAATTGTGCAAGATCATGAACAAGATCATGCATCTTGAAACCTTTAACTTTGCCACACTCATCTGTCTTGATATCCTTAAAAAATGATCTCTAGTACAATTCATTCCACACACTTTCACCCACATCTTCAGCATCTAATATTTCACTGGATGAAATAAACCCATTAGCCATCCACAGATCTAGAGGTGTCCATTTGACCCATAGCCCATGGGCCAGCCCTGGCCTACTCTTCATAAAGCCCCCTTTTAGGGGGGCCCCAAATGAGGGGGCCAAAAAAAAGCCCTAGCCCCCAAAGCCCCCTCTCTAGTGGGTTAGGGCTAGGGCTAAGGTGGGTTAGCCCCCCAAATAATACTACATTAAGCCAGAGTCAAAGATCAAGTCAAGCGACACGAACGAGCCTGATGACCCGGACGGACTCGACGACCCGGACGAGCATAATGACCAGGACGAGCCCGATGACAGCGGGCTAGACAACCAAGATGGGCCCGATGATTACCTTGACTAACTATAAACCTACTCTAACATCCCCCCTCAACATGGACTATGGATGTTCAATAGGCCAAGCTTGGAGGTTATGGTATGATATTATCACCGATGAAGAACTTTGGTGAAGCCGTCAACGAGTTATTCTTCAGATCGTATGGGGAGAAGATGGAAGAGATTAGCTTGTACTTTTTCAAGGACGACATGGTAATTGATGTCAAGGTGTTTGGTGCACTCATTGAAGCTCTGGTTGTGGGCGATATGACGAGCTGATTTATTGTTGCAATACATGATAACAGTGTGAGTGGGTTCAACTTGGAGATCACGAAAAAGATAACTCAGCAACTGAACTTCACAAGCTGTAGTGGCTAGGGAACGATATTCTACTTCAGTAGAGGATCTAGAGATTGTTCCTTGATTCTTGGATTTCCATCAAACAAGAGAGGAACCTAGGAAAATGCAGAATCCAGTGGTGGATTTTCTAGTGTTTGGGCATGTGCCCTAGTTAGAATCACTAAAGGCCTTTTAGTTGGATGTTGTTGTCAACAGCAAAGAACAATCCCTGTGAAGGGTTGGCTTTGATATGACGTAAGACATGTTGTATAACAACATAGTGATGGATACTAGGAGCCTGCATAAATTGACTGAGAAGATGAATGGAAAAACCTATATCAGGTCTAGTATTAGTGAGATATAGGAGCTTCTCTATGAGCCTTCTATAGACAGTAGGATCTGGCAGGAGCTCAACAGCATCATAAAGGGCCTTTGTGTCCTTAAGATAGGGAGTTGAGCATGGTTTTCAACCCATCATAGTAGTTTGGCTCAGAATATCTAGAGTGTACTTGCTTTGGCATAAATGTATGCCTTTCTTGGATCTAGTAACCTCAAACCTGAAGAAATATTTGAGATTTCCTAGATTCTTTATTTTAAAAGCCTGGTGTAGAAGAGTCTTGACATGTTCAATGGTTTTTAGAGAATTTCCTGTCAAAATAACATCATCTACATACAAAAGAAGATTTATAAAGCTGCAAGATTTATTTTGTATAAAAAGAGAGTGGTCGGATTGAGACTAGATAAAACCAACAGAAATTAGAAAGGTTGAGAGTTTAGAAAACCATTATCTATTGGCCTGTTTCAGGCCATATAGGGATTTTTGCAGCCTTCTTGGTGGGGGAGTCATGTATACCTCCTCATTCAAATCCCCATGAAGGAAAACATTGTCTATATCTAATTGCTGTAGATACCAGTTCTTAGTTGCAACAAGAGCAAGGAGAAGCCTGACTATTGTTAACTTTGCCACTGGAGAAAAGGTATCCAAGAAGTCTATGCCTTCTAGTTGGGTGTACCCTTTTGCCACAAGCTTTGCCTTGTGTCTTTCAATGGTTCCATCTGCCATGTGTTTAACTTTATATACCCACTTGCAACCTATAACAGTTTTTCCATTAGGTAGTTGAGCTAACTCCCAAGTACTGTTGAATTGTAATGCTTGAATATCCTTTTCCATGGCTTTAATCCATTAAGGTTGAGTGTAGTTCATCATAAGATTGTGGTTCATTAGTAAAGGAAACGACAAGAGTAAAGGTTAGTTGTTTTATAGACAAAGAGTGATATGAAAGAACAATGGATATAGGATAGGGTGTTTTGAGAGCATTTTTGAAATGTGCATAACTGTGAGTAGTGTTAGAAAATTTGACTTGATGATGATAGTCTTTGAGGTGACTTGGAATGCTCCTAATTTTGTCAGACTTTCTAATCTGAACATGTTTAATGTTAGCCTCTAGCAGGGACTCTATAAGGTCTCTTCGTTCAGATGTTGTTGTAGAATTATTCTCAACATGTATGTTAGAGTCAGTTTGCATAGCAAGAATAGTGTTACTTTAAATACCAATGCAATCAAGAAAACCATTGTCGTAAAAAACAACATTTTTGTTTATGAAATAGGCTGGATATCTAAGACTATATAGCCTTTTACCCCTATTTTATAACCAATGAAAACAACCTTTCTAACTCTAGCATCAAATTTAGTCCTATTATTTTCCAAAGTAGAAGCAAAACAAAGACAACCAAAAACCTTTAAATCAAGAAAAGTAGGAGGATCATCTAGTTTTAAGAACAAAAGTAGGCATTCTATTAATCAAATGAATAGCATGAGAAATAGCATATGTCCAATAGGCTTTAGGCATGTTAGATTGAAACATGAAGCTACGAGCCACATTCAAAATGTGTTGATGTTTTCTTTCCATAATAGCATTTTGTTGTGGGATTTCCACATAACTTTTTTGATGAGTTATGCCATTTCTATTATAAAATTTAGTATAGTTGAATTTGAGACCATTATCAGATCTAATGGTTTTAATATTTTTCCCATACTGAGTTTTAACGTAGGCAATAAAATTCTGTAATAAAGCCCTGGTTTCACCTTTTGAATGCAACATAAAAGCCCAAGTATGTCTACTAAAATCATCTACAATGCTTAAGAAGTATTTGTGACCATGAACAAATATGACAGACATAGGACCTCAAATATCTACAATGCTTAAGAAGTATTTGTGATGCTTAGCATAATGGCATATATCACAAATAGTTTCATTTAAAGTTTATATATAGGGAAAATTGATACAGATTCATTCAATAATTTTGTTGCCAGGATGTCCTAGTCTAAAATGCCACAGATTAATTTCATTCTTGGTACAATTCAAAGCTAGACTAGGGAAAACAAAATCCTTATGCGATGTAGGAGAGGATTGTAGGTAATATAGACCATTGATGAATCTAGCATGCCCAATCATCCTCAAGGTAGAATTGCTTTGTATCTGACATGCCTTGGCAGAGAAAGTTACAATATAATTCAAATCTTTAATCAAGGTTTGCATAGATATCGAATTAAAGGTAAAATCAGGAATATAGAGATAACAAAATTTTCTGAAAATTGAACTATTCCAGCAAAGTATGCAGTAATAGTATATGAATTAGGTAATTTTATGCGTACAAGCTTGATTTTATGAAAGGTGACAAAATGTTCCTTTTTGTATATGTAACATGGTTAGTAGCACCAGTATCCAAAATCCATGAATTTTTACCTTGCTGGAGAGCATGATCATTAATGTCAGAATTATTTCTTTACACTTGATTTATGATGTGCCCTAGTTTATCTGTTAGTTCAATGATTTGTAGGTGTTTTTGTATCTGCTCAGGGGTAAATCCAACAGAGTCTTGTTTACCTTTCTAAGTTCCACTCTATGCAAAGTATTCTCTGACATTAAGGTTGCATGTAGGTTGATTGTTGCTTTCTTTATCTTGATTAGCATAATCCTTGTCTCTGCCTCAACTAGGGTGGATACCCGTGTTTGGAATAACACTCATCAATGGCGTGGTTCATTTTATGACAATAGGAACATTGCGTCCTAGTTTTAAGATTTCTTCCTCTCCCTCTACTCTGTCCTCGCCAACCATTACCATGTCCCTGTGGTTTCCAGTTGTTTTGTTCTGATTGTTTCCAGCCATTCTGATCTTGCTATTTCCAACCACTTTGTCTGTCCGCAACATTAACAATAGTTTTATTTTCACTGCTATAGCCAAGATTGCCATTAATATGTCTTTCTTGTTGTATTATAAGAGAGAAGGCACGATTGATATTAGGAAGAGGCTCCATTAACAATACTTGGGTACATACATGATTGTAGTTATCATTTAAGCCTTTTAGGAAACAAATTACATACTCTACTTCCTTGTATTTCACTGAACTTCTGGATAGATCACACTTGCACTACATGTATCAACTACAGTGTGGTATGGGTCTCAAAGACTCCAATTACCCCACAAAATCTTTAAATCTGAGAAAAACTGAGTGATGTTCCTTTCACCTTGATGAATAGAGTGAATTTCTTGCAGAAGGTCAGAGATCTTGACTTGGAAAATCTCTCTTTTAGTTCATCCCAAAGATCCTTGCCATTTTCTACATAAATCACACTTTCAGCTATGTGTGGGGATAAAAAGTCTTTATGATCCAAGATAAGACCACATGTTTGATCTTTCTCATGCATCGTACATGGGATCCTCTCTTTTAGAAACCTTGATACTACCATCCACAAATTTGATCTTGTTTTTAGAAATAAGACAACGTTTCAAATTTCTACTCCCGGAAGAGTAATTTGTCTCATTGTAGGGCTGACTTACAAGAACAAGTCTAGGGTTTTCTCTTGGGTGAAGGTAGTATGGACTGCAGGGGTTAAGGATCTGATATGATATCTTTTGTTGTGCAGGATCTTGATCTGTAACATTTTTGTCTGTCATTGTTCAAGAAAGTAATAAGATTTGAAGAAAGAAAGAAGAAAGCGGAAGCAGGGCATGTCATGAATCTGCTATCATGCCATATTGGGTTTGGAGGAGATTTAGACAGAACCCTAGAAGCGTGGGTGCTTCCATGGCTGCAACAGAGGCAGAAGAAAAGGGAAGAACTTTGGAACATGAAGAAACATATTAGGAAGGAAAGGAGCTAGGGTAACAGGTGAGATATGGAAAACTTCTTCTATTATTCATAAAACTATTTGAATCAACTTACTTTACACAAGAGGGGAAACCTATTTAAATAGCTTTCATGACTTATAGAAGGTAACCACATATGGTTACCTTGACTAACTATAAACTTACTCTAACAGTGAGAGCTGCATCCTTCAGGTTTTAAAGCCAACTTTGTATAGCTCCTCTATCTGAGAATTGTTTCTGCTCAGCATCTTCAAGAGTTGCCTTGATGGTAGTAAGTAAATTGGCAAGTCTTTCCAAGTCATCATGGCAACCTAGAAAAAGAGACAACTCATTTCCAACAAGAGAACTCAAATTTTCAAGCACTAATTCAAGAACAACTTCAGCCATTTCCAAAGTTTGAACTCAAACAATGAAAATGGAAAAGATAATATCCTTCAGAAATTGTAATTCAGTGATAGGATTAACGTGCAACCACCGGTTGACTAAGAATTCAACAAAAAAAATATTTTATAGGCAATAATGACCTGATTCCACTACCATTTAGTTAAAATTATTTCAACTAATTTTTAATGATTAAATTTTTTAAATTTAACTTTTCTAAAATATATTTTACTTCTTTTAAATTAGGTTAAATATGATTTTGTTACTTAACTTTGATAAAAATTGAAATTAGTCAATTTTCAAAATTTTGAATTAATTTAGTCTTTATCTTTGTAAATACATGAATTTAATACCTTTTAACTAAATTTCAAATGCATTTCTCCACTAACATTAAAGTGAAGAAGTATAGAACAGTGTAAAAAAACTCAAATGTTATCCTGAAATTCGTTTAAAATGTAAAAAAGAAACTTAACAAAATTTTGTTAAAAGAATTAAACTCACGTAATTTTAAAATTAGGGAACTAAATTGAACAAGAGTTTCAAAGAAAAGATAATTACAATTTTTACTAAAAATAAAAGAACAAAAAAATATTTAACCATTTTAAATATATATATATATATAATACTAATATTAGTGTTTTTACATCTATTATCCGATGTTCACATTTTTGTATCAATTTGGGATTCGTTATACCACAACACGTTTCACATTGTTATAGAAAAGTAGTACATTTTAGCATGTAAAGAATATACTGAATGAGGCAAAAGTTAAGAAAAATAACGGTCTAAGTCGGTCATGAAGAAGAATTATTGGCTCTATACCACAAATGTTTTTTTTCGTAGAGGTTCATTAGGAATATATATATATATATATATATATATATATATATATGACTTGAGTCGAATCCACTAACTTGAATATATTCTACATAAAAAATTGACACAAGTTTTAATCCTCAAGGCATTGGGTTTATAGGTCTTTTTTCTTAGATGGCATTTAACTTTGTTATTTCTATCCAATGTAGAGCTTATACTCATACTTGAATTACTCTTAACATATATTGTGATGTTCTACTGGTTAATCAAATTTCTTAGGAGTAAATTACGACTTTCACTAAGCTTTTGGAATAAATTATTAAAAAACACATTAATTATGGTGAAAAAAAGTTAATATTATATAAAAAATAATAATAATCTTGAGTATGATGAACAAGATTTAATTTAGTTCATGAAAAACTCGATTTTCTCCTTAATGTAGTAGGAAATCAACCGACGTATCAATTCAAGGAGAGTGCAAAATTTTGAGTGAATGAAAATGTGTAAAACTAATTTTAATGTAAAACAATGGGGGAAAATTTGAAATAAAACTTTAAAATACACTAAAATGATCCTAATGCAAATGAGAAGATGAATGGAAATATTTCTATGTCTAAACTCAAAATTGGTCCAAAATAGTGTGAATGATAAGGTTTAATCTGCTAAAGTGAATTACAATGCATAAAATGAGATATGAATGCCTGCAATGTATTAAAAAATTATATGAAATCTATTCTAAGGTTTAAAACTTGCTAAAATGATGCATAGATGCTAAAATGCAACCCATTTGATGAAATGCCTACAACAAAAACTAAAATGCAACATGTGTTTGTGTTTGATGAAATGTCACAATGACTTACGAATAAAGAATATATAATGCAAAGGCTATGAACATGATTCAAATACTAAAATCAAATAGAAATTGTATTTAAAAACTATATCTAACATCAAAATCACAAAATCATAGGTTAAAACTAAGAAAATGAAGAAAATATGTTCAACAATAAAGGTGTGTTAAGTTTCATTTTGATGTAATTTTTCTATACCATTTGACTCTTTTTAGGATTGTTTTAATGCTTAAGTCATAATTTTTAGTGTAAATTTAGTTTAGAGTGTTATTTTTCTGATTTTTATAAAATTGTTCTAAATAACAAATTTTAGATCATTTTTAGATTAGTTCTTAGATAGTCAAACTTTCGTAGCTTAGCTTAAGTAGTAATCTAGCCTACGTTAGCCTTCATTTCACTCTTGGTTTGCATATTAACTTTTAGAACCAAAGACTAATTGCATCTTAGGAGTTTCACCTTTTATTATGGTGGCATTATTTCTATATTACATATAGATAAATTTTGTAAATAAATTCTCATGCGCAAGTTCAAGGTTCTAATTTTGTGTTTTTATTTAGTTGTTCAATTCACATGAGCTAACTAACAAATTGGAAGAATTAGAAGTCAATTGTGACTACTGTAAAGTATTTATATAGTTAACAGGAGGGAATGTTGCCAAGTTAATACTGAATATTAAAAATGGCAGAAGCATTTTAACATAACCTTAGCAAGTCATCTGAACCTACTACCACGTTGGAACTTCAGCCAACTAGCATACTTACTTGGACTAGCTTGTCAAGATTTCCAAGAGGCAAATTTGATGAGCTGCCTGATCTGCATTCATTGGTGACATCATTTGGATGTTGACATGAAAACTTGCCCTTTGTAGAAGCTGGAATAAGAGTACATTGTCAAAACTGCTTAAACTTGACTTGACTTGTTATTGGCATTGGATTGACCTATTGTAGGTAGTGTTTTTGTAGTTGTTATTTGCTTAGGTAGTTAAACATAAAAAGGATGTAATATTCAAAAAAGACGAACTACACACATTACATTCGACACTAAACTTTAGATTTTCTCAGTTTTCCTTAGAATAGAAGCATTCTTTTAGAGGTATTTCATTTCCATGACTGCATAGTGAGCTTGGTTGTGGATTCCTTGAAGATTTGCACATTGATTTACAAATTCAATCATTAATTTAGGTTTGCTTCTTCTCTATACAACTTTTCTTACTATTTTAAGCAATTTCATCGATTAAAATGCTTCTTTTTCATTTCTCTCGCCTAAGCCAAGTTCGTAAGATTTGAGAAAAATAAATAAATAAATAAATATTTATTTAATAAATGTGAGGGAGAGAATCCATAAATTAATTAATGCAGAGAGAGAAGACGTGGAATAATACTAGCTCAAATAGTTGAGAGTACTTAGTTGTGTTGAGAGGATTTGGGTTTGAGTTTTGTGTGTGCCATTATTGAGTTATTAAATTATTTAATTATTTTATGATGCACATATGAACGCGTGGCATGATGTTTAAGTATATGGGTGCATAAAATATCAAGAATCATGTGATGGCATGTTGGTTGTGCATATTCTTAATAATTGGAGGGTTGTGAGTTTGAATCTTGGCTAGCGCAAACTTGCTTCTTTTCACATTTTTAAATTTTTGTAAGCTAAGAAAAACCCTAGCCGTCACAGACTAAAAAAACCTCCAAGTTTATGGGTATTAACTTAGTAAATTAATTGTCATTTTATGACCTTTGATGATTAGTTTAAGGTTGAAAAAGGCATTGGGAGCAGAAAAATAGAGGATAATAATGAGGGTTGGTGGAGGAATATTTTTAGAGCATTGGAATTGAGAACAAGGAGAGCATTAGAAGGTTAGAAGAAGGTCTTGTAATTGAACCACAATTGGAGTGCAATTGGAAGGAGGAATCAAGGTTAAAGGAGCTGCAAACGTTGTTTAATTTTTGTTGTAATTTCGTTATGTTTGGAAAACACATTTTCCATTTTCTTCCCTTTTATTTCTGGTTTATCCATGGTGGATATGAGTATGATGTTTGGTGCCAATGCTGTAATTAAAGTTGTATGAATGTAGTCTAATAGTGTGTGTACGAATGTTGGATGCATGATTGATTGAATTTTCGAGCAATTGCATGAGTGGATCGAGTATTTGGATGCTTGGGATGTGGGGAATATGTATCTTTTCATGATATCACGATGTATCTTTTCAGAAATTCCTTTTTACCTCGCCTTATATGCCTCGGTTACCCAAAAACTGAAGCATATAATGGCGCGGTGGCATTTTTGCAATTCCAGCCAAGTTTTATGCCTCGGTTCACCTAACACCCAAAGCCAAAGAGAGCTATAGGCCTCGGTTCGCCCAAACCCGATGCCAAAGAGAACTATATGCCTCAGTCCAGCAAGACTCGAAGCCAAAAAGGGACTGCATTTTTGAAAAAGTGAGCTAGCCATTAGGTGTTTGGCCTCGGTTTAGCAAGACCCGATGCCAAAATGGGGTATATGGCTTCGATTGTTAAAGGAACTGAAGCCATAGGGTTTATTTAGGGTTTCAAATTCGCGAATCCCCTTCTTCTTCCCCGCGTCTCTGCAACTCTTTCCTCTCTCTCTCCAATACTGCCACCAGAGTCTCCGACCACCTCCGACCACTACAACCACGCGAAGGCGAAGGCAAAGGCAAACCCTCTTTGTGTTGCACCTCCCGTCATCGTCGCGTCACTCTTTCGTCTCTCTCCCTGCCACCGTCGCTACCACCACCCTCCTCCGTCACTGCCACCACGATCCTCCGGCCACCATCGTGGTGTTGCCTTCGCTGGTGCTGCACCTCCATTTCGTGCACGACTCTCCTTCTCGGTTTTTCCGGCAAGTGTCGTACCGCGGTTCCTCCAAGGTAAGTTTCTAACTCATTTTTGTTTCATTTTCCGTCTTTTATATATTAATTTTTAATTTCGATTATTGCAAGTATTGATTTTCATTGGAATTGAAATTGTTTGGATTGTTTGTACATACTATGAGTTAGCCTTAGTTTCCCGTTTTAGATTCAATACAAAAATTATGTATTGTCCCCGAGTTTTCATTTTGAAAAAACTACATTTTTTTAAAATTAGATATAAGGGGATACAATACTAATAATTTAAATGTATTGAATCTTAAATTATCCGATTGGACAGTTTAAGAAGATTAATCACTTTATAGTAATTTATTAGTGCATATATATTTTTAAATACATATCATAAAATTCATGAATATTTGTCAATTGTGTTTTGTATTGATCTTCGGGTGCATATTTGATTGTGGTTTATAATCACTTTCATTTCTTGTATCATGAAGGCCAATGCGAAATGCTGACAAAATTTCCTGAAATTTAAGATATGTATTTTAAAAGTAATATGTACCAATAAAATAAAGAAAGTGAATCTTCTTAAATGGGATAGGGTCACACCTTGATTACGACGTGAGCATTGATTCAAAGATTATTAAAATTGTTCACGCAATTTCAGTATGGATCGAGATTGGATTAATTTACCACGTATCAACACTGAGTATGAGAATGGAGTAGACGAATTTATAAAATTTGCGCAACGTTATGAGGGGAGAAGTGATGATAAGGTGAAGTTCAGATGTCCTTGTGTCAACTGTTTGAATGGAAGAAAATTGAATGCAACTCAAGTTCGGGAACATCTTATTTGTGATGGTTTCCTTAGAGGAGGTTCTCATGCCATTTGCTTTAGTTCCTGTGCCAACAGATGAGGTGTATACTGTGGCACAGGCATTCCAGTGCTTCCTCGCCTGGCCTAGAGATTTTTGTCCGTGTTACTGACCCCCCCGGTACAGACTCTTAAACCCACAAATATACTACACTTTTAAGTTTACATGTTTATTATATTCAAACTTAAATTATATTCCATTTTAACTGAAATTGCATCAATAAAGGAAAAACCTCAATTAAAGAAGATTTTTCTCTCTTTGGACGATCCTCTTGGTGCATTGCTCCAACTTGCAGAAATCATAGCTGATAAGGCGATGTAGGTTCCTTGGATGCTAACATTTTTGGGAGAGATCTTGGCATCCCACTTTACTTGCATTCCCAAGATGTCTTGGAGCTTGCACAGGGACAAGAGGAACTGAATATTACCATTATTCAATTATGGATGATGTAAGTCATTCAGTCATTATATATAATTATATTATCTATTTATATATTTACTTATATCAAATCAATTTTATGTTTAGGTATTTGTCAAGTGTCACTGAAACTGTGGGACTAAATGATGTAGATGGGTTTGTAGACCCCCAACTCACTCATGAAGGCAACAAGTTTGATGACATCCAATCATATGTGACTGGATGCTTTCAACGCGGAAAAGAAATTTATTTTGTCCCTTATGTTGCTAGGTAAGTCATTTTTGTTAATTTATGAATATAATCTGTCATTTTAATGCATAATAATGAATTTATTTTCTTCTCAAACGTCATTGGCAATTACTTGTGGTTTCCCTAAGGGAGAACCTTGTTGTGTGGTTTTGCTCTTTACACCGCCCTCCTTCCAACCATCTTAGACAAGTGATAGATTGGTAAGAAACCTAATCTCAATCTTATGAAAATGACATGTTATATAAAAGTATCCTAACTTATTCCCTTTATCATAGTTCAATAATTGGACATAACATGTTGTTAGGGAGATCAACGACTAAAGCAAAATGTCTTGCATGGTGTTCCCTCCAAGTTTGATATTTTTATCCATATATTTATAATTGTTTGATTTGATTTTCTTCATTAATTGATTTTAATGTTGTTGACATAATGTAGTGTAATAGACAAACCGGTTCATATGAGTGCGGTTACTATATAATGCAATGGATGACAACAATTGTGCGTACTCGTATTACAACTAATTGGGAAACGGTAATATATTTTTGAATTAAAACAATTACTTTGCAATATTCTAAAGTTTTGTATACTAAAGTTGTCTTTCTATATACTAACTTAACTTAATGTCTTATTTTGCAGACATTCAAGAGTCCTTTGCCAATTCCCGCGAAGTCCATAAAGTTTGGTAGGATAGCATATGCAAAATTCATAATTCAAATGTACAATAGTATTGATTAGGATATATATATATATATATATATATATGTATTTTGATTGTGTATATTTCAATTATCTTTTAAATGTTTTTGGATTGTGGATGTTTGAGAAAATATTCTGTTCTGGTTTGTGCTGCTATGTGAAAAAAATATGCAGGTTTAAATGTGGAAATCACAATAAATGAGCCTTTTGGCCTCGTCTCAATATGCCTCGGTTCCAAACCCAAGGCAAAATGAGGAAAATAACTGGGACAAAAAGCCCTTATTGCACTAGTGTGTTTCTCATGTTCTCCTAGAGCAGGGACCATCAAGTGTTGGTTTTATTCCACCAGGCGCTAGGACCCTGACTTCTAGTTATTAGGCGCCACTGATTTTTCTAGTCTGTGCAGTTTTCCTAAAACTGCATTTTTCGGTTCGTTAACCATCCTATTTAGCGAAAATTTTGACAGGGGATCCATAACGTGTTCTTTACTTTGAACGATGGAGATATGAATTGGAGGTCTATAGTTAGAGATATATGTTACTCATGATTGTTGGTTTGAATTCACTAAGAGTAAGATTAATATTGGATGCTTAAGTGCTGGTATGACTTTGATTGGTTAATGCATATATATATATATATATATATATATATATATATATATATATATATATATATATATATATATATGTTAGCTTGAATGTATGATGTTATAAGTGCGTGAAAAAGGTCATTATTGATGATATCACGATGATCGAGTGTTGCATGATCATTATGGGTTTTGGGCAAGCATGAGAACATGATGTCAAGTTAAAATATTGGTTTTGGTGTGATGCATTGGGATAAATGAAGCATCATTATTTTGTTGTGAGTCTCCATGAATTTGAATGTTCCTTTGGGTTAGTCACATGTTGAGAATTGATTTATTGGTGAATCCATGTGTATCTATGTAAATGCAATTGATGCATAAGAGGTGTGAAGTGCTATATTAATTTGCATTGGTTCATAGAATCATGTGCTTAAGTTGTCATAGTGCTACTGCTTTATATTTTATATGAGCATGTATTATTCATAAGTTGAATTTAATGCTACCATAGATTTAAATGGTGGAGTATATATATGAATATATAGGGATTGATGTATATGATTGTATTGGAGTATGATTCAATCATGTTATTATGACTGGATGAGCATTTTTGGTGTCATGGATTTCATGTGGGGTGACTGGGTTCTTTGGAACCTGTTCTAAAGAGCTAAAAACCAGTAACATTGACGCTATTGGTGTGGCACCTAACGGCTCACCCCGTGCCGCCAAGCGATAGTAGGAACCATGGAAGCCCTTGGAGCGCACGACACCTGGTGATGAGGAAGGTTTCGCCAGGTGATAACAGCCAAAATTGTGGCCTTTGGAACGTGTGGTGCATGGCAGCGTGTGTAACGTCCCTATTGGAAATTACTTAATTAAAATAAATAAATAAATAATTGAATTTCAATCATCATAGTTTTTATTATTCCCAAACACAAGAAAATTTAAAACATTATCCAATGCGCCAAAATTTAAAATGAAACTACAATATAATGTGATTATAAGTTCCAAAATTGCGACTACATAACATATTTAAAATAAAATAGAATCTCTAGAGAAAAATCCCCTGTTATCCCTTTCTTCGCATCTACGCATCAACAATATCACTTGGATTATCATCTACTCCCGTATGATAAATCACACGATCATCGTCAACCACACACAGAAAAGGTGAGCTCATAATAAGATGACACATAATTTAATAAAATCATAAATCACCCAGTTATTTGATTCTAAATATTTCTTGGCCAAGACCTTAATACCCCAAGGCTTTTCAACATTCAAATCACACAAATAGTTGGTCTTGGACTCAGGATTTAGGATGCTCACACGAACCTGCCCGCTCGTGGTCCTACCTCTATGAGCCTCACTGCTCGTAGTCCTGCTCTACGGACCTGCCCGCCAGTACTCCAACACACGTGATCCACCAGCTATGTACCTTCCCGCACGCATCATCTGTCAAGTGTGAGCACGGAACATACGAACCTACCTCGCTTGTATCCCCACACGAGAGTAACAGGATATAAACCTCCCCGCTCATATCATCACGTGTTCCCCACCATCCATGAACCTACCCGCTCATGGCACAACATCTCCTGAACCAAGTTCGCATCCTTGTGTATAACAACTCACACAAGTTAAATACCTGGAACATTATCGCCTGGCATAGCCTAAGCTCTCCAAGCAAAATTTGTGTAGACCGCCTGGCGGAACACCCCTTGCCACCAGGCGCCAGCCTCTTACAGACCTAGTGTTGCAGGGTCTATCGCCTGGCGTATCACATCTTGCCGCTAGGCGCCATACTAGTAGCGTATTTCTACTGGTTTTGGCACGCAGGTTAAATCATTCCTTAATCCAAAATACTAGCAAAGGCATCACTAGACCCTCAATTATTAGGACATCATACCTAATCCCCCGGTCATACCTCAATCAATTCAATTTCCTATAACTCATATTCATAGGTTCATGGATTCTAGGCACATGATTCATCAAGTTCTCTAATCTTGGCAAATGACTTAATCAAGCATAAGAAAAGAGTTACCAACCCAATATCCTAAAATCAGGCATCCTACTTCTGTTATACTGTAATTAATACCAACCACATTTATTCAATTCACTTCTCATTAAGATTCACAATTTTTAAGATTGATTCTTTAACTCATTAAGGCTTGACTATCACACATCCCAAGAGCACCAACCTAAAGAAAACTACGCTTTCCAGCACTAAAATTGTTATTAGTATTAGCATTTCCCTTCCTCTCATTATCCTTCTTACACCACTCAAAGACATAAAACACATCATCACTCCTCGTCATCGCCTGGCAGTAACCAGGGGCCTAATCCACCGGTCATACCTCAATCAATTCAATTTCCTATAACTCATATTCATAGGTTCATGGATTTTAGGCACATGATCCATCAAGTTCTCTAATCTTGGCAAATGACTTAATCAAGCATAAGAAAAGAGTTACCAACCCAATATCCTAAAATCAGGCATCCTACTTCTGCTATACTGTAATTAATACCAACCACATTTATTCAATTCACTTCTCATTAAGATTCACAATTTTTAAGATTGATTCTTTAACTCATTAAGGCTTGACTATCACACATCCCAAGAGCACCAACCTAAAGAAAACTACGCTTTCCAGCACTAAAATTGTTATTAGTATTAGCATTTCCCTTCCTCTCATTATCCTTCTTACACCACTCAAAGACATAAAACACATCATCACTCCTCGTCGTCGCCTGGCAGTAACCAGGGGCCTAATCCCCCGGTCATACCTCAATCAATTCAATTTCCTATAACTCATATTCATAGGTTCATGGATTTTAGGCACATGATCCATCAAGTTCTCTAATCTTGGCAAATGACTTAATCAAGCATAAGAAAAGAGTTACCAACCCAATATCCTAAAATCAGGCATCCTACTTCTGCTATACTGTAATTAATACCAACCACATTTATTCAATTCACTTCTCATTAAGATTCACAATTTTTAAGATTGATTCTTTAACTCATTAAGGCTTGACTATCACACATCCCAAGAGCACCAACCTAAAGAAAACTACGCTTTCCAGCACTAAAATTGTTATTAGTATTAGCATTTCCCTTCCTCTCATTATCCTTCTTACACCACTCAAAGACATAAAACACATCATCACTCCTCGTCGTCGCCTGGCAGTCCCAAGAGCCTCTCGTTTGCTACTCTCCACAATTCAGCTCTCACACGTTTAAGACAGAGAGTTTAATTTCGTTCTTAACAAGGTTTGAACCCACACCCACTCAATCACAAAGAAGGTGCACAACCAATTCAACCAATCATGTTTCGTGATAATTCTTATAATTTTAGGATTACATTATCACTACTCACATTCAATCATAACCTTAAAATAATGCACATTTTAAAATAACATACAATTGGCATCCATAGGACTCGAACCCAAGTCCTCTCACAAAACCAAGTACTCTCAACCATTTGAGCTACTACTTTTCCACATCATAACAATCTGCATTAAATGCCATAAAGGCTCCTACTACTCGCATTTATTAAATAATTATTTAAATTTCTTGGGTCTTACAGCGTGTGGTGCCTGCAAAGCAATTTGGAGCGATATTTCGTCTAGCGATGGCATCAGTCGATAACGTGTGCAGGGACAAATTGCGTTGGAGGATTTCTACACAGGTTTGGATGAAGGCCTTGAGGAGATGACTTATTGAGGGAATTTACAAGTTGTAGCTTGTATTGGGGAGTTAAACACGTGGCCATTCTAGGTTGTAGCCTAATCGTATTTGAATTTCAATGTGAACATGCTAGTTGTGGTTAGTACGAATGGTTCACTTGATTGCCCTTCACGGTGGGAGTCGGTGAAGCTGGTAGTCTCGTGATGAATATAGATTATGGTCTATATTAGGGAGCTCCACTCGATGTTATAGATTGTAGTCCGTAACTTGATAATTCCCGCGTGTGATCTATCGGTGGTGGTCGGTAGATGGAGGGGCCATGAGTTGGAGCTTGTAGCAGCAAGAATCATCTTAAAGATATCATGAAAGGGTGTAGGATCAGGGTAGACAATGGAAGAAGTGAATGCTTGGGTCTGAGGTTTGTAGTCCTCAAAAGGGGTTGAGTCATCTTTAAATGCTTTTGATGATGGCTTTAGGGTGGAGAATTGTTGAAGCATTCCCTTAGTTGTGACTCAGAATGACATTCCTTGAGTTGTGGCTCGGAATAGAGGGTAAAACACGTGGCGATCACGGGTTGTGGCCTGGTGATACTAGTAACCAGTGTGAGTGTGCGAGTCGTGGCTCGTACAAATGGTTTCTAATAACAGGTTGTGGCCAATGATGTTGCTAATCTTGTGTCGAGAGTACAAATTATGGTTCGTATTGGGAACTCCACCTGGCGTTACAAATAATGCTTCGTAACAGGATAGTCTCGCATGTGTATCTACGAGTGGTGGCTTGTAAATGGTGGAACCACGAGTTGTGGCTTGTCGTATCAAAGGATATCTTAAGGTCATCATCTGGATATGTAGAATGTGCATGAACATGGTGGTGGCCATGTTTTCTGGAATTGAAGAATTTAGGTTCTTCGATGAGAGTGTGTTCACTTTATTATGTTATTAATTGTTTGTTCTGTTAGCTCACCCTATCTGCTTGTGTGTGGTGATGATCGTGTAATTCATTACACGGGAGCAAATGATATTGCAGGTGGAGATGGTGAGGTACAGTGTTGGAGAGGGGCATCATGGGAGTTTTATACTATGGCTTAAATCTACGATTTTGTAAACATGTTTTACTATTAGTTTTTTAGTATGTAAACATTGAGATAAATTATGAAATTTTGGTTTTTAGTGATTTTAATAATGTTGATATTTCCTGCGCTTTGGGAAAGATTATTGATAATAAATACGATTTATTATTAGTATTATTTTTTTAAAAATTAGTAATATCTATCTAGGATGTTACAAAGTTCATGTCATTAGGATTTTAGTAATTGAGCTTTGTTTTAGCAATTTAACACTGATTTTAGTGTGGAGCCATGCTAAAACTCAAAGAATGAAGAGCAATCAACTTATCTAAGTGACAACATAGTGAGCTTTGGAGTAAGAACGAGAGTCAAGTACTTGATGAGTTTGTATTTTTGTCCTCATTTAATATTTAATTTTTTGGGTATTTAATTGAATTTGTGTGCTTAAGGATTAATTTAATCGGGATTTGTGATAATTGGGCTTTATTGAGTTCATGAGATAAAAATGGCTTAAAAAGTTATTTTAGTTGCATAAAATATTATTGGATATTCTAACGTTTGTTGATGTAGTTGAAATTTAATTTGGGTCATTAAAAGTGTAAATTGAAATGTTTCGAGTTACAAGTTAAGTCCAAAATTATTAAATTCTGGAAAGAAACAATTCATGACCTAAATGCATCCCTAGTTTTTACTTATACACCACCATTTTTAGAGGGCCACTCAAAACCTACTTCTACACCGTTGCTTTTGTCTATTTTCACCCCTCCTATCATTTAAACTCAACTCAACCAGATCATACCATGTGACAATCCTCCACTAATTAAACTAACCAACTAGAACATGACACGTGTCAGCATCAAAGCACTCAAAAATTAGACAACCAAATGTTCCCACATCGTCATCTTTAACCTTTCATCCTCTCCCCCACAAACCAGAAACCCTATCCCAAATGTAACACGACATTTGAAAACACACACCTGTAAATCCATATTGAAGCCACCCCGTCAATTTATGAACCTCGCTCAAAACTGCCATGAAATCACCATGCCCCCAACGCAAAACCTCGCGACTCCACCACCAACCACTTCGTTGCTCAACCAGACCTATATAGCACTTGGACCTACAACAACCAATCACAACTCCTCCAACACTCTTGGTTCAATGTTTAGCCACCACCACAGCCACGTCGTCGAACAAGTAGAACGAATCAAACCAGACCTCGTCACCGACCACCATCAGATATGCACCTTCAATCAGCAACACGACCATGAAGCCATTACAACACTTCATTCACGAAGAAACTTACAACAACCATGTAATGGAGGCGGAAACCCTAATTTTGGAGAGAGAAAGGGATGCCACGTGACAGACTCTCTTTGCACAATCAATAAGTCAATAGGTCAAACCTGGTAAAAGTCTGGTCAAAATATTCAAAAGCTGGTCATATATCTAAAGTATGGTCTAAGTTTGGTCAAATCAAGAGGGATAAAATACAATTATTGATATATTGAGATTTCTCTAGAAATTTGGACTACAGGATTTCAAAGGGCTATTTAGAAAATTAATGCAAATATTACTCAAAAAATAATATATTAGATATCTTTAAATAATTAATTTATTTAATTATATCATAAATTTTCAACCAACTATATTTGTCAAATTGCCTATATCTCTCCAAATATTTTTTTTTAAATATTCATAATCACTATATAGATAAATAATCTTTATCTTTATTTTAAAATATATTTGAGAGATTTTAGCGACAAAAAAGTCTAGTCTAAGTCCTATACGCAGAGACCAAGGGTAAACATAAAAACAAGCTCGAAACTTCCGAGTTTAGGAACCCTTAGGGGACCTAATTTCTTTCTCTCTTTCCACCTTATCTTCTTTTATTTTTATTTTATTTTGATTACATGAAGTTCCGAGCTTCAAGGGTTTGTTCCACTAAAATTTCATTATGGATTCTGATGTTAGAATGAAATAATTTCTTTGTTCTTTTTATTATTGTTGTGGTTTTCATTCATCTATGTCTTTTATCTTTGAATCACGTAAAAAGTAATGATTTTAAATATATATACATGTTAATCATATGAGTCCAAGGATTTTTAAATTTAATTGAGACTTACTTTTATTTTATTTAGAAACTTTCATGTGATTAAATGAGTTTTTACCAATAATTGAGACTTTGATTAAAGGTATTTACTCTAACTGAAATTAGTCAAGACTTTACTTTGATTAATTAAGCTTTTTTATTTGGTGAGGAGATAAAAGATTAGAAATAGACAATAAATTTTGATTGCAATTGTACTTTGGTTGAATTTACTATGGATAATCTAAAAGTTCTCACTTTTAATTAAGACTTTACTTTGATTAAAAGTGAGAACACAAACAAATTAATTGAGACTTTATATTGATTAATTTGCAAATCTACAACAATAATTAATTGTGCAATAATCTTTAGATAACCGATGATGAATCTATTTTGAAAAGTTAGTGGAATCAATTTATTTTCTTTATCATTGTTTTTTATATCTTTTTATCTTTATCTTCTTTTATTATTTTTTCCAATATAATTTTATTTGACTAACCCTTTTGTATAGTTTTTATAACAACTAATTTGTTAGAAATCAATTTCGTGTTCGTTTGGAGACAACTTTGAGTTACTTTATCCTTACTATTTTGTTGGCTACTTTTTTAACCATACTAAAGTTGTTATAGATAAGTAATATTAATTTGATCGCGTTAATGACAATTTTATCACTACTCTTAACTCAATTTCTGAATTTGACTTAGCTAACTAGTTCATGCCTTTCGTGTTTCCTCATTTTAAGCTTTGTAATTCCAATTTTAGCCCTTTTTAATTCACAATGTTTGATGTTCATGATTTGCTCTATCATTTTGTAGTGTGTTTTAGGATTTAGACTGTGTTTTAATTGAAAACCTCATAAACTAGCACTCGGTAGTTAAGGTAGGTGTTTTTGTTATGTTAGTTAATCTCATAAACACAAGATTAGTTAATATTAGGATTTACGCTTATGTTCAATGTTTTTTTTTTTTTTTATAAATTCAACTTCATATTTCAAATAGCATTGTGCTACATTATTTTACCATTTTATATAATCATTCAAAACTTTTCCAAACATGTTGACATTTTAAACACACACCTTTGCTATTACATTAATTTTTCTACATTTTCTTTAGATATGACCTATAATTTAGTGATTTTGATGTTAAAAGTTAGTTCTTAATACATATTCTATTTAATTTTAATATCTAAATCATGTTCACAACATTTGCATTGCATAATCACAATTCCTATTTCATTTAGGCATTTCATTAAACATGTTCTACATTTTAGGTTTTATCATAGGCATTTTCACAAACACTTTCGTATTTAACATTTTTACGCTATTTTACATCATGCCAACACTCAAAAGACATTGCATATCATTCACTCACTCATAACAAACTTTAGTATCTCATTTACATGCATTGTAATTCATTTTAGCATGTTGAACCATAACAAACTTTCATTGTCTAGTTTTGCACATGCATTTAGGATTATTTACATTTATCGTCCTTGTTGCATTTTGAGAGTAGTTTAGAGTAGTGCTAAGTATAATTTTATATTTTCAATCATCCAAACTAGTTTACACAATTCCATATCACTTTACTTCTTACTACATTACGGGGAACCTCAATTTTTGCTAAATTTCTGTGCGACGATAGGTTTATCAAAATGGCATTGTTGCCGAAGAGATGACAACCATTACGCCAAAATTGTTAATAGACAACACTTTTTTTTCTAATAGATAGCACTTTTTAAGGGTCTATTGGAGCGATGTCTATTGGTAGAGAACGCTTGTAAAAAAGCGACGTCTAATAACATCTTAT
The DNA here is from genome assembly GCF_037176805.1 of Vigna unguiculata. Classification (NCBI taxonomy): domain Eukaryota; kingdom Viridiplantae; phylum Streptophyta; class Magnoliopsida; order Fabales; family Fabaceae; genus Vigna; species Vigna unguiculata. The sequence continues at coordinate 27,795,377 of NC_140800.1, read as the reverse complement.
ACACAACACTATATATATATATATATATATATATATATATATATATATATATATATATATATATATATTCCAACAGATAGCGCTTTTTACAAAAATTGTTGTCTATCGAGGCTCTCATTGACAACACTTAACTCAACAAGCGTTGTCTATCAGAGCACTTTTCATCAATAGATAATGTTTTTTAATTCAACAATAGATAGTGTTTGTTCAAACAAGCGCTATCTATTTTTCATTAATGGAAAGTGTAAATTCATCAATAGATAGCGTTTATTGAAACAAAGATTGTGTATTGGTTTGGTTAATTTTTTTATAATTATTTAATATTTTGTTCATTCCTTTTCATTTTATTATTACTTTGTAAAAACATTTATGACAACTATAACAACCAATTAAAAACTAACCAAATGTGATTCAGATTATAGACTGACTAGTTTAAAGGATATATTGCATCCTCAATGATAATGATGACCATGTTGATTAATTAATTAATAATGTGATTAACGGAACCAACAAGACATGAGCAATTTCACTAGATCCTCTGCCAACAGAAACAAACAACACAATTATCAAGCAAAACTAAAATGAAAGGGCATTGAAATTCTTACACAGTTACACAAAACTTAATGAAATTGATATATTTAAAAAAAGTATAAAATTAGGTGAAAAATAAGAAAGAGCTCAAATTTCCCGCACTCATCCATCATGTCCCATTTTTGGCAGATTGTGGGGCCAAAATACTTTAGACAAAACATTGTTCCTAACCTCTCCTATTTAGGTATATAAGGCAATATACAACTAACTTATAAACATTTACTAATGAGAAAAACACCAATCTTCCCCGACTTCAATGATTTGATTGTTAGAATATTGTTAACATTTGCAACTAGAAAAATAATACAACAAAGAAAAATAAAATTACATTAGTCAATCAAAATCCTATTACAGATGAATTATATATACAATAAAGATAAGTTACATCATATTGGAATTGTCTCTACTTCAAAATATGTGGCAATTTCTTTCATATAGTGACAAATGTAATACCCACAATCATGGTCGTTGGTATGTTTTGGACACTAGAAAACCAAAAGTAGAAACATGAATACTGTAACATCCCGACTGGATATTACTGATTTAAATAATAAAATAGATAAATATTACGTAAATAATATGTCAGCGACATTTATTAAACATCATTTTCGAAAAACGCAGAAAAATTTAAAAATTTATTTCATTTATAAAGTATCTCAAATTCACATTATAAACTCAATTATAAAATAAATCTGTGTTCATAAACCAAAGGTTACAATCTGTAAAATCCATAATAAAAACCACTCTATAAAAATCTCCCAAGCTAGCCCATGCTTTGTCTCTATGCCTCACCAGATCCACCTGCAACATCATCTGCTCCCTTGTACCGCATACACAATCATCGCCAAACACAAGCAGATAGGGTGAGCTTACAATAACACAAACATATATAAATACATATATTTACACCAAATAAAATATGCAAGTACACCAAAGGAATTCTTATCCTTTAGTTCCACATCACATGGCCACCACCATGTTACCCGTGTTCTACGTCTTTTGATGAATACCTCAAGATGTCTTGCTGCCACACCTACCAGCCAAAACTAATAGAGCAAGTGCGGGAAACCATGTTGTGGACCACACTCTATAACGCCAGGTGGAGTTCCCAATACGAATAACATTTGTAACATCCCAAGACTACCAAACTCGTCAGCTCAATACTAAGGAGGGTAATCTTACTGGACCAATTCGTACACGCCACAACGCGCACACTCACATTGGCAACACTCGCCAACCCGAGCCATAACTCAATAGTTCCTCGTCTTCATCCGCCATCCCGAGCCACAACTCAAGAGATGCCATTCCAAGCCACAACTCAAGGAATGCCACGTGCTTAACCCCTATTTCGAGCCACAACTCAAGGGATACGTTCTGAGCCACAACTCAAGGAACACCAGCAAGCCGACCTTCGAGATATCATAGAAGTCTTGTAGACCATGCACATCAAGACGAATAAACCACTTTTGCCTTACCAAGATCGCCTGGCGCTGCACACTAATTGTCAGGCGCAATAGGCCTTATGACCGCCTGGCGGGGGACACATACCGCTAGGCGCCAAGCGCCTTTGGTACCACCCTACCTGCAGATGTCGCCTTACGAAACGATCCTCACCGCCAGGCGCCATGCGTTTCAGTGGCCACTGATTTTGAAGCTACCGCATGGCGGCTCCAAGCTTTTCGTCAAGCGATGCACCAGTACAAGGAGTTATATTGTTTATTCCATTGCATCCTGATTTTTCCCAAGTTCGTGTAAATACTACAATAGGATTCAACCTTTATTCACATAACAATTGTAACATCCCTACTAGGAAATATACTTAATTAAATAGATATTACAAAAAAAACTAGAAAAAACAAACGACATAATTTTATTTCACATTCCCAAACGCGGGAAGATTCAAATTATTTTTCAAGGCGCCATAATTAAAAAAATAACTGAGTAATAATCTTTTTACAAGTTCTTAAAATCCAACATAATGAAATAACATCGTAAAAATCCATATATCAAGAGTCCCAAGCTAACCCTCTCTCCGTCTCTAAGCATCACCAACATCACCTATGGCATTATCTGCTCTTGTGTAACGAATTACACGATCATCGCCAAACATAAACAGAAAGGGTGAGCTCATAAATAAATAAATAACATATAATATAATAGAAATAAAAACAATGCACCCATTGGTTCAACTTTAGTTAGTTCTTGGCCAAGTCCCTAGTTCCCCGAGGCTTTTCAACCTTCAATTCACATAACATGGTTAGCCTTGGACATAGGATTTGAGATGCTCACACGAACCTGCCCGCTCGTGTTCCTGCTTCTACGAACCTCCTCGCTCGTAGTCCTACTCCACGGACCTACCCGCCCGTAGTCAAGCACACGTGATCCACCAACTACGTACCTTCCCGCACACAGCATCTCTCAAGTGTGAGCCGAACCATACGAACATGCCTCGCGCATATCCTCACATGAGAGTAACTGGATATGAACCTCCCCGCTCATATCATCACGTGTTCACCACCATCCATGAACCTACCTGCTCATGGCACAACATCTCCTGACCCAAGTTCACATCAAATGTATCCAAACAACACACACAAACCACAAATTTAAATCTCGCTTAGGCTAGAAGCTTTCGCTCAATCGATCAGGCCTCACTCGCTTAAGCTAGGCTCTCTCACCTGGGCGAGCATGTGATAGTGACAGAGTACGAATTCTTGCTTAGGCGAGGCCTTTCTCGCTTAGGCGAGAGTACTCCTCGCCCAAAACACACCACTTTTGCCTAGGCGGCGAATCGAACATCAATACCCAAACTCTCACGATTTCTCGCTTAGGCGAGTAACTCTCACCTGCGCGAGCTAGTATGTCGCCCAAAACCTGGGCTTTCCGTTTGAGCGAGACACTCGAGCAATATCAGAGTTGAGTCTCTGCTATTTTCGCCTGGGCGAGTCTTGCTCACCTGAGCGAAAATATCAGACGTCTCCCCTGTTCACTCACGCAAACACCAGAAAACAATGCCCAAACCACATTCAATCATTACCTAGCAATCCTAAGCAATGCACAAATCATATGGACACGATTTAGACCCAAAAGAAATCACCAAATTTTGAGATTTGACATAACCCATCATACATCACAAATAATACCCCCTCATAGTCATACATGGTATAAGATACCTTTCAAACAATCTCAAACATCCAACCCCAAACTCACAACAGATTTATCACGAAAATTCATGGCACACAAGCATAAAATCATGCAAATCATTCATGAACGTAAACATTAAAGCATAGAGCTCTCGTAACTTGGTTTTTGCTTTGCTTAAAACAGTGAAGATGATAGCTCTTCTTGCATCAAAATTGACTTCCCTTGATGCCCTCCAAATTCAGCTCTTTTGACTCCCTTTAACTCACTTTTCTCTCCAAAACTCGTGCTCTTTACCACACTCTAGGTTTCAGACTCCAAAAACCCTTCTATTTGCCTGATTTTTCCCTTTTATATGATCATTAATTATGGTAAATGGTAAAAAAACGAAAAGGGCTTTTTAATTGTCTTTCATATCTCATTATGGGTTGTTTTTCCCATCCCCTTGGCTGGCTGCCCAATGTCTCTAGGGTTTACCCACCCTTTCACATTCAGACTACACTTAAATTAGCAAAAACAAACAAAGTTCCAATAAAAGGAACCCACAGACCATATTCTTCTCCAATCTGAGTTTTGCTCACGTCTCGAATGAATTCAAGAACATATTCAAATAAATTCTGACCGAAAGTGGGAATGGTTTGCAGATTTCGAATAACTCGAATGGCTGAAACCAATAAGATAACAATTACAACCCAAGAAGTAATAAGTACTTGTTAGCAAAAATAAACAAGTCATTTCCATTCTCAGCAAGGTTTGAACACACAACCATGGAATCACAAAGTCAATGTACAACCATTCAACCAATTCATGTTTCATGATAATTCCTATAATTCTATATATGTTATCACTCAACATAATCCTGCATATTATTAAAATTAATAATAAATCAAACAACACATAATTGGCATACATAGGACTTGAACCCAAGTCCTCTCACACAATTAAAGTACTCTCAACTACTAAAGCTAGTACTTTTCCACGTCACAACAATTAATATTAAATGTCATAAAAGCTTTTACTACCCGCATTTATTAAATAATTATTTATTTAATTATTTAAATTTCTCCGGTCTTACAACAATCCTCTGTACTAATATGCTACTTTCATATACATGTATGGGTATTCACGTAGCTATGTTATTTCAACAATTTGCCACAAGGTTATTCCCTCCCAAGGGCTCTAAAACAGTTAGGTAACATCCATGTGTTCCCCACCCAAACCCGTACATATATATTTTCTGTTATGGTCCTAGCAGCAATTTAAATTTACATTACCTATTATAACTCACTGGATTACCCATTAACATTCCATAACTCCTTTATACGCACACATGATCAACTTACTTACAAGGTAAACTTTGAATATTATCATCTTACTTATGGTCACTCTAAATTAGCCACTGCACCATTTTATAATGTATTCCAACCTTATCCATAATGCTAATTCATACTAAATTTGCAATTCCTCTCCAATTCAACTCCATTAGGCCTTAGTAATACGTACACTACCTTTCCACTATACCAATCCTCCCCCCCCCCCACATTCCAAACTCCTAATTCACGCCACACCTTATCCAAATTGATCCCTAACCTTCACTGTACACCAAAGCACACGAACCCAATTCTCTGGTAGGGCGCCTGGCGGCAAACTGGGTGCCGCCTATCAACATTTACCATTTAACAACTTTTAATCGTTTTGCGATCCAATAGGCTGCACTCACGTGTTTAGAGTCACGGTTCATTCCTACAATAAAGGCTCCCATTACCCGCATTTATTAATTATTTATTTATTTAATTAATTAAATTTCATGGGTCTTACAAATACAATTGGTATTAACCTTCAAATAAAATATGATTTGATCTTCAAATACACAATTCTAATCTACCTTAATTGGTGTCCACTTGATATTGCTTAACTTAAACTTTGAATTTAGATCCTCTTTGAGCTCAGTAGGTCTATATAACCCTAGTTAATAAATAAAAATAAAGCATAAATAAGAAAAAAAAATACAACTAAAAGTATATATATATATATATATATATATACTTTTAGTTGTATATATATATGTATATGTATATGTACATATACATATACATATACATATATATATACAACTAAAAGTATATATATAGACCTTAGTAGTAGAAATTCTCATTAAATCACTCAAAGGCAGGTTCAAACACTATATGGCAGCAGGCGATTTCATACCATGTCAGTAGAAGAATAAATCAGCAAAACTAAAGTGATAGATCATGATAGAGTCAATAATCTATGCAGGATACAATGTGCTTCCATAGAATCTACATGCACTGCTTGAGATCCTAATTTTAGCTTCAAATAAGTTCAACTCATGAATGCAAAATGGGTGCATAGCTGAAAACTAATGCAAAGTGGTGAAATTATGATTAACACAATGCAGATGCAAGATAGAAACTTGATGGCAACAATAATCATCCTATGACAACATCAAGATTGCTACTAAAATGCAAAGAAACTGACAAAGTGCATGGAAGAAGGAATTCAACCAAAATAATAATAGAAACCTGAATCAAACTAATTACTCTAGAAAATTAAAGCAAGATAGTAAAGGTAAATTGATGCATGATCTTAAAATAGCATAGGAAAAATCAAAATCAAAAATTGCAGAATGACTAATTGAATACTGGTTTGGTGATCAACCTATGGCCCTCTTTGCACTCGAGAAGACATCTCGTGAGGTTATGCCCACTTTGGGGTCACATGGATTCCTAAAAGGAACCAAAATTGTGTGCAAAATAAGAACCAAGCTCAAACACCATCATAGCATCACAAACTGTACATTAAACATGGAAAGCAGTAAAGAGAATTTAAACTACTACAGAATTTAAAGGCCGAAGCACAAAATTGCAAGTGAACAATAAGCAAATGAACTCAGCAATTGTAAATCAAAACTGAAAAAGGACATATAGTGGTGTTTCATTGCAAAATCAAGGGCTTACAAGAGATAATGAAATTGTTGCAAATTTAAATGGTGAAAGGGAACTCTCTTAGCCCAATCCCGGTTTCTATTTCCAAGTGGAAGAACTAATTCTAAGCGGGAGAACTAAGTAGAGTTACCTAACACAAAGGGGAAACCCCAATCTCATGAAGGCTATTATTTCGCTTCATCAGATATGGAGAAACCCTCTTACATTACACCTTTCCCCTCTCTCGCAAGAACATGAACACCGAATCCTAGCCCCAAAATTTCTCCCTCGCTCACTACTAGACCCTCCCCCCTTAAAAAATCTAAATCTGCCCCTTTTTAAACCCCTAAAAAAAACAGAAAAGAAAACCAAAACTTGCCTAACCATGATCCTTGCTCCCTTTGCGCATCAGTATCGCAGATTTGCACCCAATTTCGTGGCACTCTTGATCAACCTTGATCTTCTCTCAACGTTCCAAATCAGCCACGCTTACGGTCCATTTGATCCTCAAATCATCTTCATCACACACCAACTTTGCCTTTGCGAACCCTATGTGGCATTCACGCACCAGCTTCACCTCTTTCTCAAACCAGGTTCAATAGATCTATATTCCACTTTGAGAAAGGTTAGTTATGTCACAACAACCCATGCTTCTGATTGGGCTCGTGGCACTTAAGTTGAGCTATGCGTTTTAACCACCACTATTTTAATTGACTAGGGGCATCCTTGCAATAAAGAAAAGTTAGATCAAGGGGTCAGATTCAATTTACCACAATTAAGAGGGTATCCTAGCAAACTAGTTTTATTAAAAAGTGAGTTTTAAGAAGAAGAGAACTAAAATGCAATAAAAGACTACTAAAATAAACATTTTTATCACATTTTTCTGAAAATATTTTTATACACTAACAATAAAAACTAATTAATTAAAGAAAAATAAATATTTTATTTAAATAAAAAAAGTTTTAGAAAGGAAAAATAACACGAAATGAAGTGCTAAAAAACCCTTAGGAGGGGCCTAATTTGATTCTCTCCCTCCCTCTCTCTCTATATATATATATATATACATATATACATATATATATATATATATGTATATATGTATATATATGTATATATATATATATATATATACATATATATATATATGTATGTATATATGTATATATATATATATATATATATATATATATATATATATATATATATATATATATATATATATATACTTTCTTCTTATATTTTTATTTTATTTTGCATTCCATGGAGGGCTAAACTTAAAGGGTTAGTTCCATTGTAATTTCTTAATTGGATTCTAAGGTTAGATGAATAAATTTGTTTGTTCTTTTGATTCTTGTTGTGCTTTATTTTCATATATGTCTTTTGGTTCTTAATCTATTTAAAGTAATAATTTTTACATTGTGGCAAGTTAGCATAGTGTTAAATCTACATAAGATAGCAATCATATGAGTCCAAGGGTTTTTAGATTTTAATTGAGAAGTTACTTTGGTTAAATTTACCATGATTAATCTATAAAGTTATTGTTTTTGATTGAAAAGTTAATTTGGTTAAAAGTGAGGACGCCAACAAATTAATTGAAAAGTTACATTGATTAATTTGAAATCTTAAACAAGAAATCAATAACAATAATCTTTAGGAAACCAATGATGAATCCTATTTTGTAAAAGTAATGGAATCAACCTATTTTCTTTACAATTGTTTTTAGCTCTTTTTATCTTTTAAATTTTATTTCTTTCATTTATCTTAATCCTTTTATAATTTGACTAACTCTTTTGTATAGTTTTTACAACTAATTTGTTAAAATATAATTCTGTGTTCGTTGGCAAACAAATTTGGGTTACTTTACCCTTTCTATTTTGTTGACTATTTTCTTAACAATACTGAAGTTGTTATAGATAAGTAGTATTAATTTGACTGATTCACGATAGCATTGTCAATTATCCCGACGAATAGAATACACCTACCACTAATTCAAATGCATGAAAGTAACCCAATCTATGTTGCAAAACTGAATTCACATGTTGATCATCCCACCATGAATGGAATAACCTTGAAGTCCTATCATGAAATTATAAATGCAATAAAATTATGTGCACCCATTGGAACTCTTGTTAGATAAATCTCTTGATCAAACTGATATAAAAATCAGAATGATGGTGTGAACATGAGTTTAATCAACCCTGGACAGAATCGAGACTTAACTACAATGTTAACCTACCCAATCCAATTCATATCAAGACACAATACAAGAGCCCAAGACAGATTCGAGATTCAAATCACAACAGCAAACCAATTCATCTCATCCACTTCTAGATGCAATGCCAAAGCTTGATATGCCATGTATGATTGATAAAGCCTTTTTGTCGTCTAAAAGACTTAGTCAAAACCAATTTCCCCTTAAAAATGTAATATAGGGAGAACCTTGGGAATCAATCCGTGGAAATGGCTAAAGTCAAATGCAATATTTATGCTTTAATTGCAGTGGGGAAATTTATTCAAAATCAACACTTAAAAATATAAAACTCAAAATCATCAAATGCAAAAAAGTGCTAAGAACTATGAATGAATGCATGACATGTAATGCACAAAATGGTAGGGAATGATGAATTAGCTAATAATAATTTCTCAAAAAATGTTTAATGATCAAAACTAGGCTAATGCAATGATTAAATTGGTCTAATTTCATCAAACTCGAAATCTGCTGAAAATCAAGAACATGTTCATGAGCCAAGTGCATGGTAACCTCGAATCGGGATCTTTTGATGATGCAATTGAAAATGTAATGATGTAGAATGATTATAATTGATCTCAATTACATTTAGAAACTGAAATCACTCGATTTCATGCACAACACACAAAGTACCCAATTTCGTGAACCTTAATTCTCAAATTTGAGCAAAAATGCGATTTCGATCAATTCGAGCAACTCGTGCAACGAAAATGCAATTAAAAGTGCAAAAAGCTTTGTCATGATGCTATAATACAAAATTAAATCCACTATGCATTATCATATTTGTTGTGATAAAGTGCTACAATAGGATGAGAACAACATCAAAGTCTAGATTTTATATGACATCATAGAATTAGATTTTAGTAGTAGAGAAATAATTGAATTTAGAACCAGATTTATGCATCAACATGATAAATGCAATGCAAAATGATGGAAAAAAATAGAAAGATGAATTAAACTAATTGAGAAGAAGATAAACCTAGATGCAGTGCTAAGCTAAATAAGAAAATGCATGGAATGTCATGATAGTATTAAATCAGTGCAGGATAGTGGCAAATAACACAAGACAACAATGAATTTATCACATTACACCAATAACACATCCCCATTAATTTATACCAGACTGTGGCATATGCAAAATGAGTTCAAACCAAATCATATGCAGTGAAAATATGAAATAAACATTCAAACGCCTAAATGAATGAATTTTCTTCACAGATAGAATGCACCTACCACTAATTCATAAGCATGAAAGCACCCTAATCTATATTGTAGAGTTGATTCACGTGTTGAGCATCCCACCATGAATGGAATAAACTTGAAGTATTATCATGCAATTATAAATGCAATAAAATTATGTGCACCCATTAGAATTCCTATGAGATAAATCTCTTAATCAAACTTATATAAAAATCAAAATAATGGTGTGAACATGAGTTTAATCAACTATGGACAAAATTGAGAGTTAACTACAATGTCAACCTACCCAATCCAATAGAAAAGAATTACAAGAAGACAACTACTACAATGAGTTATGATGAATCAAGATCACAACTTAAACTACCTAGAAGAGAATGCTCAGTATTGACTAACAATGATTAATCTATCCATAAAACCAATACAATACTCATCCCTTCATCTATAGCACTACCGCTTAACCTTTCCAACGATTCAATACTAGCTAGTATTAACAGTAACAAACAACTGAAAACTTCGTCTAATTCAGTTGAACTCTCTATAAAGTAAGAAAATGTATACACATTTCAAATATATAGCAACAAACATTGATGAAGACATAATATACATCAACAATAAAATACAGGAATACAACAAACCTCTTCTCTATTACAAGCAAGAATCGAAGAATACTAGGGTCAATGTCATTTACATATTCCTCAATATCAATTCTTTTCCCCTCAGATTCTACAATTGCCTTACATTCTATCAATTCCTTAAAAAATAATTAGCAGATATAAGGGATACACTATTATTTCCTCTCCTATTAGACCTTTATATTTACTATCCTAGTCCCTCTGCCATTTCAAGAATTACCTATTTGCATATTTGGTTTCAAGTTTCAAATGTAACTTTAGGAGTTTAGGGCCCAAACATTTGATGGCCAAAATAGATAAAAAAAAGAACAAAGAATGAACAAAATAGAAGGTAGAAAGAGAAAGGAAGAGAGTTTGGTACATAGAGAAGGACCACTTTAGTGGCTGCTTGTCATTGATATTAGTTCGCTCCCGAAAGACGGGAGAAGTCATCTGTTGCTGCAAAAATTGTTGGAGAGCGCCCACTCGCTACTACAAGACGGAAGACTTTCCCAAACCTATAATCGATAACGCCCGCTCAAAGAATGAAAGTTGTTGTGGTTGGAAACGACATATGTTGTTGTGGTTGGAAAGCGCAAATGCTACTATGGTTGGAGTCGCGGATGCTATTGCTACGTGAGGGATGTAGAAGAGAAAACGTGAATGTATGGCATGAAGGAATATTTACTTAAACGTTGTCTATTTCTAATATATAGACCATTTTTTTTAGTTACACGCTCTCTATTTGGTCTATTTAAAATAATAATTTTTTTATTTAAAATAATTAAAACATAGATAGCGTTTATTTGAAAAAGGGTTATCTATATGTACCCATTTCGACAACATTTATTTCATAAAGCGATGTCTATTGTTCCGCATTTTCATTTATAGCCTTGAGAATGATGCATGAAACCTATTCGAAGACAACACGTAATGCGTGGAAATGGATTAAAAATAAATGAAACATATTTACTATGAAAGCCAAAATACTCAAATCAATGGATAAATAGTCACGAACTAAAAAATTTTTAAAAACTCCTCAATGAAATTATATGAAAACAAGGTGCTTTTTAGAAAGGCTTAGGTGCACTATGAAAATGAATAGTGCAATGTTATTAATTAACAAACAATATAAACAATTAAAATGATCCTAAAGTGCAATTAAAACTCACTGAAACAGCTGGAATTAGAAAATCACAAATTAAAAGTCAAAAATAGTGAAACTGAGTTGACAAAGAAGCTTCCTCTTTTCGAAAGTGCAGGGCAACATTTGTTTTCCTCACTTAGTACATGAAATCATGAGTTCAACATCTCAATAAACTCGTTTCATTGCGTATTGAATAAAGGAATTGGAACGAAAGCATTTGGTTGTATGTCAAATGAGAATTGGATTAAACAGAACCTAGGTTAACTAGCTATTGAGAAACAACAAACTTAACTACCGACATCGGAACTCAGAAATTACGGGTAAAAAATGAAATGAAAGTGTTCAAACATGTACATCTAATTGAAACGAAGCTATAGGAATCAAAAATCATGGAAAACAATGCACGAATGAATGAATACGAATAAAAAATGCCGAAAAATGAGATGAACACATGAAGAACATGTAACATCCCTATTGGAAATTACTTAATTAAAATAAATATATAATTAATAGAAATTCAAACGTCAAACTTTTATTAATCCCAAACGCGGGAAGATTTGAAACATTATTCAACGCGTTATAATTTAATAAACAAGAGTAATACAGTTATTACAATTTTCCAAAATCCATCAAAAATAGTATAAAACACTAATAATTTCCTAACTCAAATTCCCAAGCTAGCCCCCTCTTTGTTGCTATGCGTCAACAGCATCACCTATATTGTCATTTGCTCCCCTGTGACAAGTCACACGATCATCGCCAAACAAAAACAAAAAGGGTGAACTCATCATTTAAATAACACATCAGTTAAGTAATATAAATACACTCAGCTATATTATTATACTTAGTTCTTGGCCAAGACCTTAAACCCCCAAGGCTTTTCAACCTTCAATTCACACAAATGGTTAGTCATGGACTCAGAATTATGATGCTCACACGAACCTGCCTGCTCATGGTCCTGCCTCTACGAACCTCCGCGCTCATAGTCCTGCTCTACGAACTTCCTTACTCGTAATCCTGCTCTACGAACCTACCTATCTGTAGTCCAACACACGTAAACATCTCTAATATCCCTCAATCTTATGTACCTACTCCCCACTCTCATCCAATTATTTCCAAACTTTCAAAGTAACCTCACCAAGTCCTCAATACACACCACACCCAACAACACCCATTCTGATCAAAATTCCAAATGATGATTCAGCACATTCAATCAACCTATACCTATCCCTTCTATTTAACCTTCACATCCATCCTTCTACTTATAGGCCAAAAGTCACCAATCCCTACATTAAGGTATCTAAATTCTCGACCCATTTTAATAGGTACTTTATATCATTTCTTCTTATCACTCAACTAATTAAACCACCATGACAGGATTTTATACTCATTACCAAACCACTTCTACCATGATATACCATCCAAATTCTCCCCTTGCGTTAGTCACAATGCATTCCTATACATTAATCCTTCCAAATTTCATGGACTAATTTCTCTAGTACAATTCGCTCCAATAATCCCTTTCGCAACCAAATAATTTAATGCACATAATTGACTCTATACCATTCGTCGTCTGGCGGCAAGCAGGATACCGCCAGGCGGTACATCAAAGCCTGGGTGAATCTCCAGGTTGTTGTATCTGTGATGTATTCAAAAATAATTTATCAACCCAACGTCTAATGATATTATCCTCAATATCTCATACATTCGTTGAGCTATGATAATTCAATTTCGGGTTCTTCCCTTCCAAAACCCAACCTCTATCCATTGTTAACAATACATAACATCTTCAAAGCACCATCAGACCCTAATTCTATAATTTTTATAATATCAAACACATAACATTATTCACAAAATCATATTCAGAAGTCACCAACAACAAGCCAAGAAAATACGAATAGTGTCGTGCCGCCTGGCGGATATTCATCACCGCCAGGCGGTTCATATCAAAATCCATAAAAACAAGCAAAGTCTGATGCGTTGCCTAGCGGCATCCTCATGCCCGTCAGGCAGTTTCTGGGCGGAAACCCAGAAACCTACGAAAATAGCGCGAAAACAAGGGAAAATCCATGCAATCATATCATGGCAAGGCACATTCATTCATACACAATACAGAATACACAAAATAGCTCCTTTTACCTGGATAATTCTTGCTCACTTGGAAGAATTGTGACTTCTCTTGTGCCCCAACTTGTTTAACCTTGGCCTTCTCCCAATGCACTTGATGCTCTTCTCAACTCCACTCAAAAACACCTTCATACCCTCTCTTCCATTGTAAATTTCGTTTTTCCTCTGCCCTTTCATGTTTGTCTCTCTTTCTTCACCAAAAACTCTCTAGTTAGACCATTAACCAAGCCTTAATGCTTGTTAATGATATAGAAAACGAAATTGGCTTTGAATGTGGTGTTAATGACGATTCAAGGACCATTATTGGTGTTCTCATAGTCCACTAGGCTGCCTCTCTTGGCAGCTAGGGTTACTCTGCCTTTTCATCTCCATGCCAAAGGAAATTTTGGCAAAAAGAAAGTTAAATTCGTTCTTAGCAAGATTTGAATCCACAACCATTCATAATGCAAGTGCAAAACTAATTCAACCAATCATGTTTCATGGTAATTTCTATGATTTTAGGATAACATTATCACTACTCCCATTCAATCATAACATTAAAATAATGTACATTTTAAAATATCATATAATTGGCATACATAGGACTCAAACACAAGTCCTCTCACATAATAAAGTACTCTCAACCAATTGAGCTAATACGTTTACACATCACAACAATTTGCATTAAATGCCACAAAGGCTCCTACTACCCGCATTTATTAAATAATTATTTAATTAATTATTTAAATTTCTCGGGTCTTACATTAAAGTGTAATTAAAACACACTGAAACAACTGGAATTAGAAAATCACAAATTAAACATAAAAAATAGTGAAACTAAGTTGACAAAGAAGCTTCCTCTTTTCGAAAGTGTAGGGCAACACTTGTTTTCCTCACTTAGTACATGAAATCATGAGTTCCACGTCTCAATAAACTCGTTTCAATGCGTATTGAATAAATGAATTGGAACGAAAGCATTTGGTTTTATGTCAAGTGAGAATTGGATTAAACAGAACCTAGGTTAATTAGCTAACGAGAAACAACAAACTTAACTACTGAAATAAGAACTCAGAAATTACGGGTAAAAAATGAAATGAAAGTGTTCAAACATGTTCGACTAACTAAAACAAAGCTATAGGAATAAAAAATCATGGAAAACAATGCACGAATGAATGAATACGAATCAAAAATGTTGAACAATGAGATGAACACATGAAAAACAGTATTAAGCTAGAAACGATGATTTAAACAATGGAAAAGCAAAATTGAAACAAAACTCAAAATCTTAGATGAAGAATTCTCATGATGATTTAATTCACTTTAGCCAAGGATGATTGTGCATTCAGTTGGGTTAGTATGGATACTTTTTGCTCTGATCAATTTTGAACATTTTTCTATAATCAAAACTGATTCACGAAGTGAAATGAATCATCAAAAGCTCAAACATAAAACATTCGTTGTTTGCTCATGAAAAAGTGGAAAGAAAAGGAATCAACTGAAATAAATGGTGAAAATGCACTAAATTCATGGTAGAAGCAACATACAATTCAAAAAAACAATTGTAAAATGTACCAAAACTTGGATCAAATCCTTGTGAATAGCCTATTGTGTAGTCTACTCCAAGAGATCTTCTCAAAATCAAGGTGAAAATGAACTATGAAACCTAAAAATAGAGAGAAAATGCAGAACCGTGTAGGGTGAATCTAATAACATGGTGGATGAATGAAAAATTTTGTGTTTTTCACTCCTATATAGAGCTACCAACTACATAACTACTAGCTAACTACCCTAGTTACAAGTTTCTAGAAGAAAATAAACCAAGCTTCTTTGAATTACTATGGTTGGTAACTACCTCAAATTGGGTAACTTCAGCCTGATGGCATCCTTCAGAAGCATTCCCACTAGTTGATTAAGCCTTCAACAAATGTGTTTGAGTGACTGGAACCGTCTCCACAAATTGCACTTTATTCCAAGCTCCAAATCAAAAAGTCAAACTTTGATCAACATTTAAACTTTTGCATTGTTCACTAGTTTGACTTCTATCTTTGGTAGAATTGGTGCTTTCTTCTCAACCAATTACTTTATTCCAAACCCTTTTAATGTCCTTGAGGGCTTATAATTCTTGAATCATCAATTGGAACCAGTGTTATTAAAAATCAATTATGATGGCGTTATGGTGGAAACCGAGGGTGGTTCCTTAGCTTGTCGCCATACAAATGCAGTGGTGATGCGGGTTTCTCATGGTGGCCATCGTCGCTACTCTTTTTATAATGGGTGGCGGGTGCGGAACGACTACGGCGAAAAAGGCGGGACGACGTGGAGAAGAAGTGGAGAAGAAATAGCGGCAACGACATGTTGAGAAAGCTTACCTGCCAGATGCAGCTGAGCACAACGAAACCTTAATTATAAGGCTGAATATGTTCTCTTTTCTGTGTATTAAGTGGGTTAAAAGCCCAACTAATGTTTTAATAAAAATTTGGGCCAGGCCCAATAAACATTTCTTTTAACCTAATACCCCCACTAACCCTTCCAGGTCTATCTTCTTCTTTTTCTTGGACTAGTCTTGATGTTGGTTGCCGATGCTCATCGCCGATAACCGCCATCCAACGCCAATCGCCGCTGGTCTCCGCTGCTCACTGGCAGTGATCGCCTCTCACATTCTTCTAGATAAAATATAAATTTTTTTAATTATCTATATCCATATATTATATTTCTTTTAATTCTAATATTTCTGCCATAACTTTATAAAGAATTTTTAGGGTATCCGATATTTTCTGTTATCCGATATCAATAACACTGATTAGAACTTCTGATTTGAAAGTCAACATAAAAGTCAAACTTCCATACTTCAAATGCTCTTCCAATTTTGTTTAACTTCCTTTGCAGTTGTTGGATCCCACTTTTTCAGATTTCCAATCAAATTTTATCCCTTGATTTGAATGTGTTATCTTGCACACAAGTTACTGATCACAAGTTAGACTTTTATTCACCTAAAGGAATTAAAGCTAGACTTAACTAGATGCACTCACTTTTATTAACTATGTTAATTCTAAGAATTGAAATGTCTAACTCTACCAAAATTAAAACTGAGTTTCTAATTCTAATACGACTTAACTAACGGTACTCTAACCCATTCACTCTATGCTAAGACTTATTATCAATTAAAATAATTAATGCTTATCTATAATATAAAACTAGCTTATAAAGTCTAAACTTAACTTTCCACGAAACTAATATCGAGACTAAGGATCTACTCACCTAGATTATTTATAAGCCTAATTCTACAACTAACACTAAAAAAATACTAAAAACACCAAATTAAGCTATATTTGTAAAACTAACCTAGAATGCTCTTTTAACCTAAATCTAATCTAAAAACTAAGAATAGATCACTAAATTGACCCAAAAGAATGTATTTAGCAAAGGGAAAACAATAATGAGAAGGGACTTATTAAGCTCTGATATTGTTTCTACTACTATTTTAGTGCTATTTTTTCTTGTGTGCTTTATTGTAGCGCATGAACAGGTTTCTACTAGATCATTTACATCAAAAGGAAGAGAATCAACAAGACCATACCAAATTGTCTAGTTGACTGCATTAGTTACTGAACCAGAATTCTAATCTAAAATGAATGGCCTTGCACTTGAAAAGACATTGAATGAGTTTATTGATGCTTACCTACCTAGACTTATGCAGATTCCATAAAATACTAAACGAGCAAAAACTAGTTATGAGTTGAAGTATAAATTGATCAAGAGGCTACCTATAATCATGGACTGGTTTGAGAAGATCCACACAACCACCTGTTGAAGTTCCATGATGTGTGCTTAACTAGGAAAACAACTGAAGTTCATGAGAATTTTATCAAGAGGAAGGCATTAATTTTTTTGAGTGCCAAATATAAGGAATGACTTACGTAATATCCAACTCCAGTCACTCACTACTTAGAATGAAATGTAGCGAAAGTTTTCAGCAAAATTTTCCCTAGCCTCAACATTTTCTAGAAAAGAGTATTTATCACCATTGTGAGAGATTCAAGAATTTATGTGTTGTTTGCCCTGGTCAATTTAGTGAACTGTTACTGTTTCACTATTTTTATGAAGCACTAGTACAATAAAGTGATATTACATCGGTTTTTTAGGGCATATTACATTTATAACCGATGTTGTATTAGGTGATGTAATAAGTGGAAGACATATTACATCGGTTGTCTAAACCGATGTAATATGATGTGAAAATATTACATCGGTTGTTCGTGGGAACCGATGTAATATCCTATACTATTTTTTTGAAAATAGAATACGTATTTTTCTAGCTTCTAAACCAAAACCTGCAACAATAAAGAGTTAAAATTATAATGAATTAACTTGCATCCATTATTTTTTTTAGGAAGATTTGAAACAACATAGCTTTATCTAAGATGTAATAAGACAAACACTTGGTGAGCAATTTATAAGAACCACAAGAGAGCATGGCATTATTTCTTCAAACAGATGGCAAGCATCTAGTCAGTGGGTAAAACATCCCTAACCTTTCACCTGCCAAAAGAAACCAATAGTTAACACACAACCCATAACGAAATCAAAACACGCACAAATAAATTTTTCCTTATTCAACAAAACATTGTTACATTGGCTTGAAAAAAACCCTATATGCCAACAAAAGCCATTAAGCATTGGAAAGCTCACCGAAAACAACGCCTACACCACCACACTTCAACCCACGACACCCGAACACAAAAACCCTCTCGTTGGTGGTGGTTGAGAACGACGTTATAGAATCTTGTATGAAGCCCACCAAAAAGCATGACCAAGAGGCGTGAGTTGAGGGCGATGCAACGGTGGCTTAGGGCTAGGGTTGGATGGTGCAGAGCACAAAATGATTGAGACCCAATACTCCATGGTCGCGCGACTAGGTCTGTGAAACAGTGTGATTGAACGGTAGTGCAGCGGAGCGACAATGTGGACGATGGAGGAGCAACGACGGCTTCGAATGGAAGAGCAACAATGCAAACGAAGGTGGAAAACGAAGAAATGAAATTAACACGAAAACGAAAGAAGATGGAATGAGGGGAAGCAGAAGTGACGATTTATTTTAAAATCAAGCAGATATATTACATCGGTTCCCATATATAACCGATGTAATATCAAGTTTAATTTTAAAAAAGTGACGATTAAAATGTTTTTTAATTTTTTTATTTTAAAAAATGATGTATTACATCGGTTAAATCAACAACCGATGTAATATAGTTCACAATAATTACAAAATTGCCACCGCATAATTTATTATATCGTTTTTTTATAAGGATTAAGCATAAAGGATCAAATTAAGATAATTACAGCTAGTGGTGGATCAATCATGGACAAAACCATTCTTGAAGCTTAGCCTTTGATATTTAGAATGAGTGGAGGCATTGCTGAAACTTATCCAGAGTTTGAAACTATCCAATGATTTTTCTGATTATACTAGGGCTAAAATTCAAATTGATTCCACTTTTGTTGAGATGCTATTGGTACACTAGGTCAAGTGGCTAGTAAAAAAACTAGTCTAGGTTTACTCTGAACTTGAGGTTCCAATTGGTCTACATGAGCCTAAAAATATTATAACTAAAGTTGTAATTATGCCAATTCATTTGTAAGATTTTGATTTAGGTTTGGCCATTGAACCTATTGCTATAGATGTTGTTATTTACGACTTAGGCAGTAACGTTGGTGATTTCTTTCACCTGAATTCTCTTTTAAATTATGATAGCTTTAAGATTAATGAAGATGCAAATACTGAAAGCACTAAGACAATTATGTTTGAGGAAGGAGTGATTATTGCCATTATTGTGAGTGAGATAAAGGTTCCTATTTCACGCATCCAACATCTCTCACAAATGTTGAATAAAATGTCATATTATAATAAAATATTTGATGTAAACAAGATATAGAGTGTCAAGATACATTGCCAAATTTTAATTATAAATGTTTATGATAGCCTATGAAGCCCAAACACGTCATATCAAATGGCATGTTCCATGTCCGACACGTATAGGTAAAGTGTTCAATTTGAAAGACATTCTTTTGTCTTTGACATGATTTTGATATGACTTCAACATAATGTTAATAACCAAAAATTCAATAATTTTCTAAAAAACCAATAAACTTGTAAACCTAACACATAAGTTTCTATTATAAAAATAAGGAAAAAGTCATATATAATCACTATTTTTCACTTTTTTGGATATTAGATAGATAGATTAGATTCAATTTTGTATTAGTTGGCGATGTGTCAGTTAAAATTTTGAAACTAATATGTATATATATGTCGTGTCCCGTGTCTTATATGTTTTTTCAATTTAGCCATATTTCTGTGTCTGTGTCGTGTCTATATCCGGAATAGCATGGTAAGATCATTGTCAGTGGTAATGATTATCTTTACGCAAGGTAATGATAGTAAGTGGGATAAAGTTTTACCTAAGTCTGGGATCCGAAACGTGGACTTTTGGACAGGTGACAAGATCCAAGTGGTGGCTTGAACACTCCTGAATGGCTGGAATGGAATCTCGTTGTCCAATATGAGAAGATCCACCTACAAAAGACTCTCTAATACTCATGCCGGTAAGAGTGTGGTAGGAGAATAGTAGTGAGTATGAATTGGATTGTACTTCCTGAATAAAATACTATATGTATTTAAAGAGTTTTTAAGCCCATGAAATTTGTTAAAAATAGAAAGTATAAAAGAATATTAATAAATAATAAAACTTACCACATAGATAATAATTTAGTATGATATTAACAATAATATATTAGTTAACCATATATTCTTTTGATATATGGTATAAAAGGATATTTATGATAGTCATATATCATATAATCAAACTACCTAGATTTAATCATATATTAATTTAATTTGAGGTAACGAGACCAACAAATATCTCTATTAATATTATTCGGTAACTCTAAACTAATAATATTGAATGAGCTTTATTAGACCGTGTTCTATATTATATTAAACGGGTTAAAATCCTATTTTAGTCCTCTAATTCTTATAAACAAAATTATATTAAATATCTAATTTTTATTTAATTCAATTTATACTTTTAATTTTTTATTTAAATATTCAACCAAAATTTAAGTCAATTTAACATAGATTTAGTCGAATTAATTTTAAAAGACTAAATTGAATTAAATAAAAATTAATATTTAATTAAATTTTTTATAAGTAAGAGAGGATTAAAATAAGATTTTAGCCTATTATATATTATAGTTTAAAAACATTGAAAATCTCTCATACATATTAACCACACTTGGGACACAAATTGCAACCTCATAATTGTGATCTTCATCACCGTCCCATTTCCTCTCTTTCGAGCCTTACAGTCCTTGTGTTCTGAAACTTTTTGTCCACAATCAACACTCTCCAGCGGTTACCACAACACGTTCCCTTTTCGATGCATTATATATGTTCTTCACCCACCACAACTCATGTCCGTTGCTCCTTTCACGTGAACAGAATCCTTAACCAGCATCTAATTCCTCGGACACAACATCGTAAGCAAATATCATACTTTATTTCTCTTCTTTTAAAGCAAATCCTACTTTAACCGACTATAACATATTTTGTGGAAAATAATAACCAATATCTCTAGTAACTTCCCTCTAAGATGGATGAACTTAGATTTTCGTCTAGTTTTAGATATTTCTTCTACTTACCATTTGTTACTTTCTCAACTAACTATAAATAGATAGGAGTAACGCCCATTTGTCACGATTTGGGTTTTTCTTCATGTTGCTCATTCTCCTTGCTTCTTGTAAGCTTTCTATACTTAACCAACAATGGACAAGGCACGATTTCATGAATGTAACCTCTTTTTCTTGCATTTCATCTGTCCCCATGAATCTACAAGTTTCTCTATTCTCTATTCTTCCTTCCATCATCTGTCATTTATTACTTTTTCATGAAAACAACTATTAAAGGTAAGGGTGTTTTATCCACACAGAACTTATGACAACTCACCAAATTAATTATTTTGACCAATATTTTAAGCAATGAGATTCAAACATGTGATGAGCTCAAAGACTTTGGTCTTTTGTCATTCTTATTAGGATGCTTTTTCTTGAAATCAGTTTAGATACTCATCCTTGAAATTCCGTCTGTGCATTAAAATTGAAAAAATCTTTGCTAAAGGTGATCTAGACTTTTTCTAAACATACTTAGTTTGATTTGCTTTATTTTTTTATTTTTTAATTCAGTACCAGAAAAAGACTAATGAGAATCTGGAACTCCCTTTACCTCCATATATCTCATTAGTTGTGGCTGAAAGTATCACCAGAGACAGTGGTGGCCGTCATTGTCGCATAACCAAGAAGGAAAAAGAAGAATGATGAGAAGAAAAAGAAGGATAAAAGGGTTCAAACTAACTAACATTATAGAGAAAGTTACCAAAAAATTTGGATTTCATTGAAAGAAATAAGACTTGTATAGAATTTGTTTTCATAGACACTGAAAATATTGAATTCAACCACAACTAGACAAAATGCCACAGAACCAAGTCAAGCATATAAACAGAAGACCAAATACCCTACAGCAAGAAGAAAATACAATGCTAACTTTATTATATTTTAAACGTATAATTACTGATTTAGAATCCTAATTTTTTGGTTAAGTTCAATTTGATTTTCATATTTTTGGTTTATTCAATTTAGTACTTCAATTATCTAAAAAGATTCAAAAAATTTAAAAATTATCATGTGTCAATTTACCATCGTGTCACGTGGTAGCCTACAATCACGACATGTGTCACGATGATAAACTGACATGTTTGACTAATATGACATGTTTGATTTTTTTTCTTCTCTTATGAGAAAATTTTACACATTAACTATTTATCGTTTTCGTGTAAATAATAGACGTTTTCTTAATCATACTTCATTGTCAAATACATTCATTGAAACCAAGAAGTTCATGAATTTTATTCAATACGCAGTGCATAAATGGCACACTGTTTTTTTAGGAAATACATTATAAGCGTTTAGGAGAAAGAAGCCTTGTTATGGTGCTCAGGAATGGATTGAATATTAAACCCAGTGTCACTTCATCATCCACTTTCTTACTCCACTTTCTTTCTGCATTGATAAAAACACCAAAAGGGTCCGAAAAACAAGTTAGAATAACTTAGCATTGTAGAGCTACATGTGGTAAACTATAAGAAAATATAGGACGGGATAGGACCCAGAATGCACCTTAATCAGAAGCAATCATGATATTCACCTCCACGTGGAAAGATCTAAATGGGGAATATGAGCTATTGTTGGCCAATCTTCTCCTTTTTCTTTCTCACATCGTTTCTTTAACTCAGGGTGAGTGTAACCAGAAATTGTCAAATATTGCAAACTGCGGCTTAGGCAGGTTGGAAGACACCTCAACTTGGAACAGTTGTGGATGGTTAAATCGTGAAGTAAGGAAAGGTTTCCTAAGCAATGAGGCAAGGATTCAAGGTTAGGAAGATCATCTAAGGTTAACTTCCTCAGGGCAGTCATATGTCGTAAAGCCTCATTCACGCCTTCAACCTTTTCTCTGCAACCTGTGATCAACAAATCCTTAACACAGGTAAAACATTCAAAACCTGCTGATACATTCAGTAGTTTAGGACATTCAATGATTTCAAGTGTAGAAAGGTGAGGGAACATGTTTTCCCCACCCTCCCTTGATATCCTTGTCAGGTTTGGCAGATGCCTTAATGTCAGAAGTTCTAAAGACATGAAAACTACCCCACCATCATCAGACTCCTCATATAGGTATTTTACATTACTAATGTTACGCAAACAAATAATCTTTAGAGAAGGCAGTTTTCCCAGCTGTGGAAGTTTCAAACAGCTTCCACAGTCATTGAGCTCCAAAAAGTTTAAGAGATGGAGAGAAGAACTGGACATCCACTGTGGGAAATAAGCACCTTTATATCCATCCACCGTCACCCTCTCAAGTTGTTTGGGATCAGGTTGAAGCACTTCAAGAATCTCCTCAACATTTTCTTGTAATTCCAATTCTTCGTCATATCTGTCCCATGATAACCGCAACTTATTTAGTTTCTTACCAAACATATTGGCTTCTTTGGCATCCTTTACACTTTTCACTTTACCCATATGCTTGATTAAAAGGTCTCCTTTAAGCTTCAGTGGTCCCAGTTCAGCCAGAAGTGACCCTCTTTGCTTGCCAACAATGTACATGTTTAAAATCCTTAAGGATGTCAAATTCCCTACATGAGGAGGCAACCTTGACAAGGAGAAACAACCTTTCAAAGATAGTTGTTGTAGACCTTTTAAGCCTACCAAATTGTCAGGCAACTTTCGGAGATGTTTACAATAGTCTAATTTCAATATCTGCAAATTCCATAATTTACATACTGATATTGGAAGAGTTTGGAATTTTCCCAAAGAAAGGTTTAGATACCTTAGGTGTTTTAAATGACCAATTGAAGATGGGATAAATGGTTCCCACCGTTCGTAGTGAAGAACCCGCAAAGAATGACATTTCAATACATCATCACAAATTTGGCCGAAATAATTGCGTTGTGACGGTTTTATATAGGTCCTCAAAGAATTGACTTGATGTAACGGGATTGAATCCTTTCCATAAATTGAGAGATGGTGGATTCTTTCAGACAAAGTAGTTACATGATTTTGTTTTGAAACGCAGCAAACATCTATTGCAACAAATTGTGCAAGATCATGGACAAGATCATGTATCTTGAAACTTTTAACTTTCCCACACTCATCTGTCTTGATATCTTGAAAAAATGATCTCCAGTACAATTCATTCCACACACTTTCACCCACATCTTCAGCATTTAATATTTCACTGGATGAAATAAATCCATTAGTCATCCACAGTTCAATCAGATTTTCCTTTTTTATTATTTCATCTTTAGGAAATATCGCACAATAAGCAAAACATGTCCTGAGTTTTATGGGCAAGTTCAAGTAACTTAATCTCAAGGCAGGCATTATAGAGTCTTCATCTTGGGGTAAACTCCACAGGTTGTTCTCCTTAACGTTGAGCCACTCCTTTTCCTCTCTTTTGAAGCGTAAAAGACCTCCCAGTGCTTTTGCTGCAAGAGGCACTCCCCTGCATTTCTTTACTATCTCTTTCCCTATAAACACTAGCTCTTCTGGTTCAACCTCATTTGCTCCGAAGGCTCGACTCCTAAACAATTCCCAACAATAACTATCTGGTAACTCTGACAGTGCATGAGGAGGTATTGTTCCCATAATTGCAGCAACCTTTGAAAGACGAGTGGTGACCAGAATGGAAGCACCCATCGTCCCACAAGCTAAAACAGATTTCAACTTCTGCCAATTTTCTTGCTTATCATCCCACACATCATCTAAAACAAGTAAATATCTTTTACTTCGAAGGAGATCTTGAAGCATTCTTTGAAGTGGTTCTAGATCCAAATCGTCACAGCTACGCTGGGTAACTGCTTCAATGATAGCCTTTGTTATCCTCGTCAAACTGAAATCATCAGAGACACAAACCCAAATTCTTAGCTCAAAGTGGTTGACCACCCTCTCATGATTGAAAATGAGTTGAGCAAGAGTTGTTTTTCCTAGTCCACCTAGACCCAAGATCGGATATACGGATAAATTCTCAGAACGAAAAGCAACACCAACCAAAAAGTTTATAATCTGATCCTTATCTTCTTCCCTTCCATACACCTGCGGTTCAGTGATAAACGAGGTGGTTTGGCGCCAATCACTGTCTCCACTTCTCTCGGAGACCGTCTCTGTGAAATGAAACTTAGTCCTTTCTTCACCAATTTCTTCTAACCTCTTACTTATCCTTCTCATTTTCTTGGCAATTTTGTAACGAAAAGCAACGTGTTTGGGATTAAAAGAGGATAATGAACCAAAGATTTGTACCTTATTTGATACACCCCTGATTCTTTGGAACTCCATCCCCAGAAGTTCACAGCCACACTCGTCCATGATGTCATCCAAAGTGAGAGCTGCATCTTTCAGCTTTTGAAGCCAAATCTGTATAGCTACGTCTGAGAATTGTTTGTGCTCAGCATCTTCGAGAGTTGCCTTGATGGTAGTCAATAAACTGGCAAGTCTTTCCAAGTCATCATGGAAACCCAAAAAAAGTGCCAGCTCTTTCCCAACAAGAGAACTCAAATTTTCAAGCACTAATTCAAGAACAGCTTCAGCCATTTCCAAAGTCTTAACTCAAAAAATGAAAATGGAAAAGATGATATCCTTCAGAAATTGTAATTCAATGATAGGATTAACGTGCAACCACCCCTTGACTAAGAAGTCAACACAACGAAGGCCACAAGAAAAAAATATATTTTATAAGCAACGAAGGACCTTATTTCAACTAATATTTAATGATTAAATTTTTTAAATTTGACTTTTCCAAAATATATTTTACTTCTTTAAATCACGTTAAATATGTTTTCTTTGATGAAATTAGTTTCCTTTTAAAATTTTAAAATTTTAGACCGAACTAATTTAGTCATTTGTTTTTATAAATAAGTAAATTTAGTATTTTTAACCAAATTTTTTTAAATTTATTTAACATTTCAAATACACTAACATAATTTAACTTTTTCAAAATATAATTTACTTCTTTTAAATCACGTTAAATATGTTTTTTTTTAACTTCAATGTGTAATAAAGCTAACAAAGAGCAAACAATGTAATAGTACCACAACCCAACAATAGAGAAAAATAACAAATGATAATTCAAGTGGAATTTTATTGTTTAGGAAAGTCAAGGTTCAACATCAATGGTTATATCAGGTTGTAAAATAGCATCAGCAAGAAGTAAATCCCACTAGAGTATGGATCTGGAAAAGAATAAGGAATAATCAGGAAGGGACAGAGAATTCTAGAAAAACACTCAAAGGTAGGGGAAAAAAGACACATATATCACTCATGCTCCACTATGCCACAAAATCTTTTTGTATATACTATTCTTTGTCTTTTTCCTCAAACTTTTCCTTTGTCCACCCACTAAGGGATCTTTCTCCACGTGTCCCAAAGGTCTAACTAATTCTCCTTCTTTTCCCAACTCATCACCGCATGTTACACAATGTTAATTAGAATTAGTCTTCCTTTAAAACTTTGAACCAATTTACTCAATTATTTTTTATAAATGTGTGAATTTAGTACCTTTTAACCAAATTTTGTTAAGTTTATTTGACGTTTCAAACACGTCTTGCAACTAACATTGAAGCGAAAATATGTCAAATAATGTAAACAACTTAAATATTATCGTAAAAATTAAGGCACCAAAAACATATTTAATCCTTTTAAATTAATATATATATATATATATATATATATATATATATATATATATTAATTTTAGAATTTGTGCATCTATCGTCCAACATTCACATTTTTATTATCAATTTGGCATATGTTATATTGTAAAACTCATCTCACTTTTATAGAAAAATAGTACACTTTTATTTGAAAAATGTAAAGAATATATTGAAAGAGGCAGAAGTTAAGAAAAATATTTAACGTTCACTGCAAGAAAATTATTAAAAAGTGACTAATTTTATGATAAAAATTATGTTTAGAAATTAATTTCGTAATTATAGACTATAGTTAAATTTTTAGTTTATAAATTGATAGTTAAATTGGTCATTGTAGTGACTAATTATTTCATTAATTAAAGATATTTTTGTAGTTGTTGTTCTTGTTATAGATAAAAAAAATTAAATGTTTTAGTCGTTTAAATAAGGGAAGATAATATCTATCATATCTCACAAAACTTTTAGGAATGTTAATATATGATTATTTTGTAATTGACTGATGTGTTTGATATGTGAACTAGGTTGTGATGTTTGAAAACGATAAATACAAGTTTTATATGTTGTTCGAGAATAATTATATGTTATAGGTACAATTGGATACAATTGGTGTGAATATTTTGATATAATTGATGTTTGATACTCGAATGGTCTTTGTAGAGGTTTTAGAGTTATATGGATTGGATGAATATGTATAATTTTGCTTAAATCAATTTCTACATACTTGTGCAGATTTGCTTACTCATTGGGTGAATTTGTTGATCTGCAGAATTATACAGATCACTTATCTGTAGAATTATGTAGATTCACAAACTCGCTGAACGAGTAATACTCACTGGGAGAATTTCCAATCAGGAACTTCCAGACTTGGACTAGTGGCTGGTTGAGTGCTACTCGTTGGGCGAGCATAGGCCAGTGGCTGGGCGAGTGCTACTAGCTGGGCGAGTAAGTACAGACTTGAAACTTGCATTCTTGAGTGATTTGAATGGTATTTTTTGTGATTATAGAAGCTTTGCAATTATTATGAATGATGAGTATATGATATGAGATTGTTTATATATATGAGACTGAGTTGAGATTGGTTTATGCTAACCCAAAGAGGATAAGTAGTGATTGTGGTAGTGTAGGCATTGAGGTAGGGATTGTCTTGGCAGTTATCCTGACACTCTAATAACCATTCAAATTATCAAGTAGAGAGGAATGGGGTATGTGGTGAGGGGAGCAGGAGGTCCTAGCCTAGGGGTTTTTCCTTACCATAGGTGTTAACGGACTGACCTTGTATGTGGTAGAGTTTTCACTATTAATCTGTTGCTCTATAGAGCATGAGATGCCATTACAAGTGCATAACTGACTACATCTGACCTCAATGCAGGTATCCGGATTAGTTGAGTCATAGTTATAAATATAGGTATGTTAATATCTACTTGTCTATTGTTGTTATATATATCAATATTATATGCTTTAAGATAATTCTTTAAAAGTCATTAGCTTACCCTTCTACTGTGTTTTTGTCTTGTATTGTATGTTTTCCTTTTGCGATGATCACCTATTCGGTGGGAGCAGTGGTGGTTGCAGTTTCAGAGACACCTCTAGAGGTTGAGGAGTCATCTTTTAGGTCGGAAGAAGGTCTTAGTGGGAAGTTGTTGTAAGTGGTTAGCTTGTGTTTAGAGTTAGAAATGTTTGGTATGTATAATTGGTACATTTATATAGTCTAATCGTTTATAAGACTGTATTAATATACTTTATAGATTTGTTTGTATATTTTGAACACTAGGGTGGAACATCCTAATTTCTTTGTTTTAAGCTGCTAAAATTGGGACGTTGCACAATGAAACTACTTTAGGAAAAACATATTTATATATTATTGTAAGGAATTAAAACATTAGTGCAATATGTATTTTTATAAGTAGTTTTGTTTTATATGTGAAGTGGTAGGGACATTCTTCTTGTTGTAAGTTTCCAATGTTTTATGTTTTTCTTCTTTTTCTTTAATTTTTTTTCTTTCTACGTTCTCTTCAACATTTGGGCTGCTTTAGTGTTGATTGTTTAGATTTTTTAGATATTTAGTAGGGATATATATATATATATATATATATATTGAATTCATGGGTCTTTTCTTATACTACAAATTGGCTTTTATTTTTTAAGGTTCATTTGGGAGATATTATATAGAAGTGAATTGAGTCCAATCCACATAAGAAATTAACATCATTTCTAACTCAAGATCTCAAAGCATTATATTTAACATCGAGTAGAAGAATATAAAAAAAAATTATAACATCGAGTACGATGACCAAGATTTAGTTTATTCAAATTGATTCCAATGTTGTTGAGGATGCTATTGATACACTAGGTGAAGAGGCTAATGAAAAAGTAGTCCAGGTTTAGTCTGAACTTGAGTTTCCAATTGGTCTACATCAGCCTCAAAATATTATATATGAAGTTGTTGTTATTATGCCAATTCATTTATAAGATTGTTGATTTCGCTTTCGTCATTAAACCTATTGGTATAGATGTTGTTGTTTATGAATTAGGTAGTAATGTTGATAATTTCTTTGACCTGAATTCTATTTTAATGATGATAGCTTTTAGGTTAATGAAAATGCAGACGTTGAAAACACTAAGATAATTCTATTTGAGGAAGGAGTGATAGCTGCCACTGTTGTGAGTGAGATGAAGGCTCCTATTCTAGTTTCATGCATCCACACATCTCACAAATTTTGAATAAAATATAAAAAAGATACATAGTGTATAGCACTCCTCAAAGACATTGTCAAATTCTAATTATAAATGCTCGTGATAGCACCGTAAGATCATTGTCGGTGGTAATGATTACCTTTACGCAAGGTAATAAAAGTATAAAATGTAGACAAGATAAAGTTTTAATTGAGTCTTACGGTGGCACTAATACAAAAAAGGCTTTTAACGTTCGGTATTTTTGGTCTTTGATGTCTATTCAAACACCAACGTCGTATTGGGTGACGTCAAAATTGATGTCGGAAAGCAGAGCAGACGTTAATTAACGTCGAGGCCAGGAGAGTCAGACGTGAATTAACGTCGGGGCCAGGAGAGTCAGACGTCAAATAATGTCTATCAAGGTTCTACCAGACGTCAAACAGTTCAGTTTTTTTTAAGTTTTGTTGTTTTTACAACATTCTCACACCTGAAAATCAGAAAATTTCCATAATAGTTTCTAAAAGCTTTTCTTAAAAGTATTAACTTTCATATTTCAGAACTACTAGTTAATCAATAACTAGAAAAAGCCATTGAATAAAATGCCTTGTAGTTTAAAAAAAATGAGTACAACAATATTGCATAGCTATGATAATTTATACTACATAAATATGTTAGGTATTTGTTATCCTCATGCCATCACCTTAATCTTATGTCGAGAGAAGAAAATAACTCTAACAGATTACAAGAGATGTCTCGTAACAAAATCAGACCAAAGAGAAACAAAAGACATGAAAAAGAACATTACCTCAGTTACTTGTTGGTTTTGAGGTCCTTGATTTAACCTTACCTCACTCACCCTTCTTAATGGAGAATTAAAGATCAAGGAGTGACCACCTAAATATTACTCCAAGGCAACTTAGAGGTCAGTTTAAAGAAATGTAAACACTTCAACATCATTCGTAAAAAAGAAAAATACTAAGTGTAAGACCCGAGAAAAATTAAATAGTTAATTAAATAATTATTTAATAAATGCGGGTAATAGGAGCGTTTAAAGTATTTAATGTAGATAACTATGATGTGGATAAGTACTAGCTCAATTGGTTGAGAGTACTTTATTATGTGTGAGGACTTGGGTTCGAGTCCTATGTGTGCTAATTGTGGGTTATTTAATTATGAATTTTTAAGTTATATATTTTAAAGAGTGATGTGATCGCATAACCTTATAATTTAAGGAATTATCACAGTTGTGATTTGGTTGAATTGGTTGTGCACTTGCTTTATGATTGTAGGGTTATGAGTTCAAACCTTGTTGAGAACTAAATAATTTTCTTTTACCAATTTTTCCTTTGGCATGAATGTGAAAGGGTTAGAAACCTAGCAGCCAATAGAGAGGTTACCTAAGGGCTGGAAAACATTTGGATAATTAAACATTGATGAGCCTTAATCTATTTTTTTATTAAAATTCGTTTAAGGCACTAAAGGGTAATTAGGAGAGGGTAATTGTGAGAGAGGAAAAGAGATTAGAGGAAGGAGGCTGAGAGTTAAGTGTGAGGGTTTGGGTGGAAGCTTTTCAGAGGCAATTGGCACGATGTAGAGCAAAGAGTTAGAGTGCAAACCATTGTTAGAGTGCAAGCAAAGGACAAGGGTGGTTTTTGGGTTAAAGTCACGTTCAATCCGAATTTGGAGCGAGGATCAGAGGTAAGGGGAGTTGTTTTAATGCCTTCTGACTCATGAATAATGTACTGCATTGAAATGGACTGGATTGTATGAGTTTTCATGATGCATGGTGCTATTGTTCGCGTATTATGGGAATCTACCTAGAAACCGCCTGGCGGGCTTGCATGTGCCGCCAAGCGGTACATCAGTGTTAACCCAATTCTGGGTGTTTGTGTTTGAGTTGCTTAGCGGCAAGTTCGTCCTGCCAGGCGGTGCATGTTGTATGACGCTGTTTTGACATCTTTTCGTGGAGTTTATGGTGTGTTTTTTTTTTCGAATGATGTATTAATGGATTGTAATAATTGATGATATGCTTGGAATTATGTGCTCGTGATTATATATGGTGGGTTGAACATGAGGAATCCCTGATAGAATGGGTAATTTCATTGTTTGTTGGGTGCGTAAGTGACGGGGATTGGAAAATTGGGAAATGCGTTAGTGCGAAATCATATTGTAGGAGACGACTGAATCTGCGAGTGGGGCAAAGGGTTCACGAGTGCAGGAAAATTGGGCTTTTAACCTTATTCTAGTATGCCGCCTGGCGGCACCTCATCAACCGCCAGGCGATAGTGGCATTGCGGGTCTGTTCTGGTTGTTTTGATTAATTGGTCTTGGGGGGAAAAGGAAACACTAACAGGTGAATTCGTGAGGGCTGAACTTGGCAGGAAAAGAGGATAATAATGAAGGGGGAGGGAGTGTAGTGGAATGGCGACAATATAGTAGTCACAAGGATACACTTAGGATGATGAAGTGTTGAAATTCATGGACTCTAGGAATGAGTTTAAATTGCACAATGGAATTAGGAGAAAGAAACAGCACTGGTCTTCTCTGTGGAAATTAGAATTGGGGTCAAAATAATTGAGAAATATTGGATGATAAGTGATGTATAAAATTAATTAAGTTTAGGAGTTGGAATGGTATAAGAGTAGGTGGCTGTGGGTTAACAAAATAAGTGGAGATGGGTGGTGTAGCCTAAAGTGGTGTAGGAATGCTATTACTCAGATTGGAGTAAGTACAATGGAATGAATTAGGTAACCTTCTTAAGTTAGGTTGGACAACTATGAGTGAAAGGGGAATTTGGTGAATCAAATGGTGAGAGTAAAAGAGTATATGATTGAGGTATAGGGAACTAGAGTGATGGTAGAATGTTAAAATAACTAGTTGGTATTGGAAACTTATGTGATAGGTACCATAGAGCAAATCTGAGTTGTAGAATCAACTGCATCGTGTGCCAAATCAGTAGAGGAGTGTCTTTGGTATGGCGCCTAGTGGTCTGCTGATAACCGCCAAGCGAGAGAACAACTACAGAGGTCCCTGTGCCGCATGGCGCCTGGCGGCAAGGCGTGCTCCGACAAGCGGTAGCTGTAAAAACAATGGCGCTGAAAGGGCACTGGCGCCTGGCGGTGAGCTGGTACCGCCAGGCGGTCTGGAACGATTTCGCCTGGCGGTGTGGATGCTGGGCCAGGCAAAATGTTGTTGTTCTTGTTTCGTTTTGTGTATTGTTTGAGCACTGATATTACACTTGGATCGGGAGATGTTGTGCCATGAGCGGGTAGGTTCATGGAGGGTGGTTAACATGTGATGATATGAGCGAGGAGGTTCATATCCAGTTACTCTCACGTGGGGATACGAGCGAGGTAGGTTCGTATGTTCTGTGCTCACGTTTGAGAGATGCCATGTGCGAGGAGGTACGTAGCTGGTGGATCACATGTGTTGGACTACGGGCGGGTAGGTCCGTAAAGCAGGACTACGAGCGAGAAGGTTCGTAGAGCAAGACTACGAGCGGGGAGGTTCGTAGAGGCAGGACCACGAGCGGGCAGGTTCGTGTGAGCATCATATTCTCGAATCCAAGGCTAACCAGTTGTGTGATTTGAAGGCTATCACACCTTGGGGTTAAGGTCTTGGCCAAGAACTATGTAGAATGAATAAGATGGGTGCATGATTTATCTTGCGTATTTTATATCTGTTATTTTATTTTCTCAGCTCACCCTTTCTGTTTGTGTATGGCGATGATCGTGTGATTCGTTACACGGGAGCAGATGTTGATACAGGTGGTGCTGAGGATGTCCAGGCGACAGAGTGAGGGCTAGCTTTGGGATTAGAGCTAGGGTTTTTCTCACATGTATTTTATTATGTTTTTATTTATGAACACGGATTTTGGGAACTTGTAACACTTTATTGTTTATGTTATAAGTTTTGGCGCGTGTTTTTCATAAATTTAAATTTTCCCGCGTTGGGAGTATTATTAATGCGACTTTTGATATAATTTATTTCTTTTATTATTTATTTTAAGTAATATTCCTTAGGGATGTTACACTAAGAACTCTCATGTAATGAAAACATAAACTTTATAGTTCATGGAATGAGTCATCCTTCATTATTCACTCCACCCTAAATTCATTATGACTCATTTTCGTATGGAGTTCACAACATTAATCACCACATCACGCTTATCTACCCTCCAAATTGGATACGAGGTTATCAATTCAATTTCAATTTCAATTTCAAATGGCATGCATAATTAAAAGTCTAAAAGGAGGCAATCCACATGAGAGTGTCTGGTACACTCCTTATAATCATACACATATGAAAAGAATTACCTATAGTATGCATCATGCCATTGTAATCACAATTAACACTCAATTTAGTAATAACCCTAAATTTATAAATGGAAAACTAACCACTTCTAGCAAAATTAAAGACGAACTTGGAGAGGGTGGCTTTAAGTTCTCCGCATGCTGTTAGCCAAATGGGGATGAAGAGCAAGTGGGACGAATCTCAAAACGCTGGAAATGGGGATGAAAACGCAAAATATTCGGTTCAAAATGACTAAAATCAATTCATAATCAAATCCCAACAAGTTTGGTGGTGAAAAACGTTCGAAACTCACCTAGATGAGGTCGGAATGGTGGTCGCCAGTGGAAAACGCTCGCGGAAATAGTGCAACAGCGTAGGGTTTCTACGTTTCGCGTAGAGATAAGTAAAACTTAACATCGGTGGTGAAGGAGTCTGACGTTAAGTGACGTCGGAGGAACAACAGTTTGACGTCCTTTTTCAAATGACGTCGGGATTTTTTGGGCAGATGTTAAATTACGTCTGATATGGAACGGGCAGACGTTAAATTACATCTGATCTGGAACGGACAGACGTTAAAAAAGTCTGATAATTTACAAAAATGCCACCGGTCATTTTTAATGTTGGACTTTTTTTGGGCAGACGTTATAGGGGTGACGTTATAACGCTTTTTTGTGTTAGTGTGGGGCAAATGTTTTTTTTCTAGGATCAGAACATGGACTTTTGTATAGGTGACTTGAATATTTCTGATGACAGGAATCAAATTCTTCGTTATGGGTAGGGATGGCAATGGGGCGAGGTAGGGACGGGTTTCGCTATCCCATACCCATCCCCGTAAAAAAAAATTCATACATCCCCATACCCAAATCCAACGGATATCAAACTTTTGTACCATCCCCATCCCCACTAGGTAACGGAAATAATTTCGTACCCATATCCATATCTGTTTTCTTAGTACTTTAATATTAATTTTTATAAAATAATAAAAAATTACGGTAAAGGCAACATAATATTACCAAATATTCAATATTAAGAGGATGGTTGTTTCTTTGATATCAAATACTTTGAAATAAATTATAATAGTCTACATTTTAGATTAGAATACCAAATAAAATTTCATGAAAACCAAAATATTTATTAAATTTATAAACATTAATGAAACCTAGTTGATAAAATTTAAAAATATTTTTAAAAAAATATAAAAGGAAAAAAAATTCAAATTAAAATATATTTTAAATGTTTGTTAACTTCAATTTTTTAAATTATGATGAATCTCTTTTTTATACACTAATAAAAGTTATAATACATCACTTGATCAAAATGACGCAAAGAACAAATAATAAACATAATAATAAAATTTTGAGATAGATCTTATATCTTTTGAACTCCAATATATGTTTGATGGTGATAAAAAATATTCATGACAATTACATTAAATTTTTATATTGTAGTAAATAAAAATTATTTATACAATTATAGTGAAAAAATTAAAGTATGATTGTAAGGACTTAGAAAATAAAAAATAATTAGATAAAATTTATCGAAATAGTATTATACATGATGAAAATAAACAAAAAATAAAAATATTAAAAATTAACAAATGTGTGTCTTATAAATAATTTGGAGACTATTGAAAGAAGGAATCACACAAAGAAAACCAAATGCATAATATGATAAGATGAAAAATATCTTAGAGATCTAAGAAAACATTTCAAATATCAACATGTATACTCAATGGTTGAGAAAAAAAAATTGTTTGAGCGAAACAAAATAGTTCTTCAAATGAAACAAAAATTAATAATAATAATAATAATAATAATAATAATAAGTAAAGAATTTTTTTTATATTACCTAATAAATGAAAGGTTTATGCTATTAAACACTTAGATTGAGAGTATTAAACATTCTCATGTGAAAGGAAAATATACTATAAATAAAAATATTAAATAATAGAAATATTCAAATGTTAGAAATAAATTTTTTTTTTAATTGAAATACATCATTTTAACATAATTACATAAAGGTTATGATAAGATAAACAATATATTGGAGATGCGAATGCGTTTCATGACAAACAAAATAATTAGAAAAAATAAAAAATAGAGTGTATATATATATATATATATATATATATATATGGTTACTTAATTAATTGTGAATATTTTAATAATTTAAACGAAGATGGAGATATGGTGGGGACAGGTATTATGGCGAGGATACGTACATCTCCATCCCCATACCCATACTCAATTGAAAAAGTCAGGGATTTCCCATACCCATACACAGTCAATGTTGGGATTCTCCGTCAAAACGGGAACGAGTTCGGGCAATACCCACGAGAGTAGGTTTATTTGCCATCTCTAGTTATGGGGAAGGTTCACCTACAAGACTCTAATGCTCAAATCTCTCAGTTATGTAAAAATAAATATTAAAAACTTATCACATATATGATAAATTAGCATGATAATAATAATAATATATTAGTTAACCATATATTTGGTCGATATATGGTATAAAATGATTGTACAATAATATTTTGACACCATCAATTTTTTCTTATTTTTCTTTAACACTTTAAAAAACTATTATTTTATTATAATATTATTTTTATTTTATTTTTTATAACGTTAGCATAATATTTTATTATTAAATTTGGTGTCAAATGGAAGTCAAAATAAAAAATGGTGTCAAAATAACTTTTTCCAAAAGGATATTTATGATATGGATATATCATATATAATTAGACTACCGATATTTGAGCATATATTTTGTTAAGATAACAATATTTTGGTTTATTTTTAACCTACCACTTCAATCATTCTTCAATTATTTATTTTAATTTTTTTCAGAGGTGTAATGTAATAATTTAAGGGTGTGATGTGATAATTTAAGAGTGATTAGAATAATGAATTAAAAAATATATATATTAAAATATTATTATTCATTTTATTAATATACAGTAACAAGACTAACAAATATATCTGTTAATATCACTTTGTTGGACCATTTCTTTAATATATTTGTTGATGTAACTTCACTTCATTAATTTGATCATTGTAAAAAGAATGATGTATTTAATTAAGAAAATCAGATAGCTAGCATCATGATTTAGTTATACACTTTTCTCATTTGAATATTTGAATATTGAACTTTTTTCCTAAATTTTCATTCATTGATACGTGATATCATAATGAAAAACAAGCTAATTAGAAATAAAAGTTTAATGGTAGTGCAAATTTTTTTTCACAAAAAATATTCTTGTAAACATTACCATTAAAATAAACGGGCTAAAATTCTACTTTAGTTCTCTAATTTTTTCAAAAAGTTCGATTAGATCTTTAATTTTCATTTAATTCAATTTAATTTTTTTAATTTTTAATAAATTGAATCAAATAAAAATTAAATATCTGTTAAACTTTTTTTACAAGTATTAAATGATGAAAATAAAATTTTAGCCTATTATACATATTAACCGTACTTTTGACACAAATTACAACCTCATAATTTTGATCTTCATCACCGCCCCATTTCCTCTTTCGAGCTTTAAAGTTCTTGTGTTCTGAAACTTTTTGTCCACAATCAACACTCTCCAGCGGTTACCACAATGCGTGCCCTTTTCGATGCACCCACCACTTTCTGCTAAACCTGGACACTTATGTCGGTTGCTCCTTTCACGTGAACAGATTCCTTAACCAACATTTCACTCCTCGGACACAACATTCTACGCAAATATCATACTTTATATTTCACTTTTTTTAAAAGCAAATCCTTCTTTAATCGACTAAAATATATTTTGTGGATAATAATAATTAACATCTCTAGTAACTTCCCTCTAACATTGATGAACTTAGATTTACTAGAAATTTCTGCTACTTACCGTTTGTTACTTTCTCAACTAGCTATAAATAGATAGGAGTAACACCCTTTTGTTTATATTGATCTAGGTGAGGGTGTGGTATATACATAACCAGCAATGGAGAAGGCACGATTGGGGTTTTTCTTCATGTTGCTCATTCTCCTTGCTTCTCGTAAGCATCTATGCATGCAATTATATATATACCACTGAATAGGAATATATAGTACGTAACTATAACTGTGTTTGTTTGTGATAATGCAGAGATGATGGTTCAAACGGAGGGAAGACACTGTGAATCAAAGAGCCATCGATTTAAGGGGATGTGCGTCAGCCACCAAAACTGTGCTTCGGTTTGCCATGTCGAAGGCTTCACTGGTGGCCACTGTCGCGGATTTCGTAGACGCTGTTTCTGCACCAGGCACTGTTAGTTGCTCCACGCAATTTCATCTCTCGTTTCTCTTTCACGTTCGTGTTTCTGGGATTTAGAAATAATAACTACGCCATAACCAGTTATGTTTGTCTAGGTTCAGTTGGGTTGGTTTCATGTGTTTTGGTTTGGTTTGGTTTGTCATGTTGCTGCTTTAGCGTTGTATGTTCAGTTTCGTGGCACCAAAAGAAGTGAAATTACACTTTCTTTCTTGTAATATTGTTGCTGCTTCTGGTGCTAGCTCTCGTGCGACAATTTTCAGGGCAAATAATCTATGACTATTTTGTTCTTGAAGATGTGACATGTTCAAATATTATAGTATCTGAAAATGATTTCTTTTTCTCAATTTTTTTAATATTTATTTTATTTTATATAGTTATTTTAATTTTCTAACATTATTATTTTTTAAATAATAATTTTTGGTTTTGAAATTTTGTGAAATTATTCGGGAACACTATGATTAAGAAAAGATGAAGTATCCATAGACACACACTTTTTTGTTTTCTTGAAGTCTATTCAAGAATCTTTCGATATTTTTTCTTCTAGAAAATTTCTCACAAATGCAAAATAAATTCTTATAGAAAAAAATAGTCAATAGTGTGATTTTCAAATAAATTATGATTATTATCCACAACAATCACATTATTCATATACCATAACATATCTTCAACCAATATTTTAGAATACCAAAATTTTAGTAGAATTATTTTTTAGATTCAATTTTTCATCCATAAAAGTCAAATTGGTCCTTTAACTTTTTTTAATTTCAATTTGCTTCCAATTTTAAAAATCAGTGTAATTCTATAAATTAAACAAACGATCACTTAAAAGATAATATTAATAAAATAATCATTTTTATATAAAAAATTTAAAAAATAAATGTGAACAAATTTATATATATATATATATATATAAATATAAATGTATAAAATTATTTAGAATAACAAACATATAAAATATATTAAATTTTTAAAAATATATATTTAAAATTATATATATATATATATATATATATATATATATATATAAAATTTGGGAGTCCATGGGCCTCCTTTGTCACTATTATGGTATGTCACTGTTCATATGGTTATCAGCAAGATCGTCACACCTACTATTGCATCTGATATAGGTTAACTATACGTCAACTAAATGCTCTATATCCTATATCACATTTTTTTGGAAAAAGAGCAATAATTATATTTTGCATATCCACCTCAACTATTATATGTTCCATTTGGTTCTCAAAAGCAATAATATGCACCATGACGGGTTGCGAGTTGATCAATGATAGGAAAATATTGATCAAGAGTAGTATGAAAATGATCAAATATTATACAACATGATGGGATGCAATACTTCTATTTGTTAACTCCACCCTCCAATTCCATTCGAGATTTTCAAACAATAACCTTACACATGGACAAAAAATTAAAAAATAAATAAAAAAACAACAAATTGACACGCAATATTTTAACTTCATTGAGACATAATTGGAAAAGAAAATAAGGAGCCTTGAATTA
Organism: Vigna unguiculata; assembly: GCF_037176805.1. Lineage (NCBI taxonomy): Eukaryota > Viridiplantae > Streptophyta > Magnoliopsida > Fabales > Fabaceae > Vigna > Vigna unguiculata. Next base: position 27,755,312 of record NC_140800.1, on the reverse strand, counting down.
TTTCAGTAAAAGGATCCAAAGAATAATTTAACTTTTATTATACTCATGTACTTCATATATAAACTATGTGTAACCGAATATTAAATATTTACAAAATCTTGATTTCACAAACCTAAATAATAACTAAATATATTTTTATCTGCACATAAAAAATATTTTTAAAATTGAAAAATTTCCTAAAACCTATAATTTAAATAAAAAATATTAAGTAATTATTTTTGAAAAAAAACCAACTGAATTGAAATAATTACACCCATTTTGAGCTAAAACAAGCAAGCTCTATTATGTCTAACTTCTTTCCATTTGATTTCTTCATCACCTCCCTTGTTGAAAGTTTTGTACTGAGCTTATTGCTTTTAGGAGTTAAGTTAGGAGATAATGAACTTAAGGAAAAATACATACCAACTGTATAATATTACAATTAAATCCATACAATAATGTTAATATGTCTGAATTAGTATAGGCCATGCAAGAACAATTACTCAAACATTTCATTCTGCATTCCTCTAGACCAATACTTTCCACCCATTAGTGCATTTAAGAGTTTTTACATTGCAGTATATGCCTCAGTTCCTGTACATGCGTTGCATATAAACACGCGGTGACATTTTTGTAATTAAAGTCAACTTTTATGCCTCGGTTGCTATTCTAACCGAGGCATATAGCTTAAAAAATTTTGGCAATTCCCACTTTAGTAGAATTTGAAATTTTTTACATGCTTTTATGCCTCGGGTACCGCTGAACCGAGGCCTAATAGCTTTTTTGTTCAGGTCTTTTTTACTCGATGCAGTTAAGTTCTAGATTTTTTATTTTTTTTATTTCACTGAAGGAATATGCCTCGGTTCTTTTATAACCGAGGCAGTAGATAACTTATGCATCGGTCCTCTTGCCAACAGAGGCATATGAGCAAGCCAATATGCCTCAGTTTCTAATTAACCTAGGCAGTATCGCTTCGTAGGGTTAAAAAACCCAAATCTTTTCACACCGCAACAACACACATTTTGCACTTCTTCTTCTTCTTCTTCTTTTACGAGCACTGCACACCTGGTCCACTCTTCCACTGCGCGCCAGCCCTTCGTGCCGCCTGTACCACCATTGCACCATCGAGGAGGTTTCCAACGCCACTGCATCTTCTTCTTCTTCTTCGACCAACCATCACCGTTGTTCCGCTACGGCGTTCGTTCTGCTTGCACCGTTGAGGGGTCGCTGCACTACCACTGCACCGTCGAGGAGCCGCTGCATCTTCTTCTTCTTCGAGCAACCATCACCAACGTCCACTGCGTCGTTCTGTTCAGTCCGCCTGCACCGCTGCTCCACCGCACCGTCGAGGAGGTTGTTCTGGTGCCACTGCCATTGGCATTGTCTTCGTTCAATCCTATTCCTTTGTATGTTTATTTTTACGCACCTTGATTTAATTTTCTGCATTGTTTGTGTGTTCTTATATTTTCAATCTTGAATTTGAGATTATTAAGATATATGGTTGAAATTGGGTTTGTAGTTTGATGGAGATTGAGTTTGTAAATAATTTTTTGCTTGCGCACCGTTTCTGTGAATTATGTAGGAATGGGTACTGTGAGAAATTAGTGTGTGTGTGTGTGTGTGTGTGTGTGTGTGTGTGTGAGGTGTGAGTGTTGGGTCGTGGGTGCAGTAAGTTGAGAGTGTGAGTGGTGCATTAAAGTGAGTGAAGTGAGGGTTTTGTGTGGGTTTTGTGAGAGAGTGTATGATTGTGAGAGAACAAGAGTATGTGATGGGTGGGTTACGTGAATGAGAAAAAGAGAGAGTGTGTAGTGTGTGTGAATGAGAACACACTCTTGTGTAGAAGTTAATAGTGTGTGTTTTATGAGTGAGGTGAGACAGTGCTACGTGAGACAGAAAAAATGTGTGGGGTGTAGGTCCCATGTGTGTGAGAGAAAAGAAAGTGAGTGAGGTGTGGGTTTTATAACAATTTTTTTTAATAATTAATATGCCTCGGTTAAACCAGAACCGAGGTAGTAATGATTCAAATATGCCTCGGGTTGACAACAGAAGCATAAAGTAGTGTCTTTTTACCTCGGCAGTATATGCCTCGGGTTCGCACCCGAAGCCAAAAGTTGAAAATAACCGATGTCGTTTTGCTTCCCTGCACTAGTACCATTTGATACTAAAGTCTCTCTATCACTCATGGTTTGGGACACTTCTATAGAACTTATTGCTATGGATGTTTTGAGAGAAGGGAAAAGTATGCATGCAACCATAAGCATGAAAAGATGAACGTCCATTGTGTCACAACTTTTGTGCGTGGACTGAGTTGAGTGTATGTTAAACTCGAATGAGAAATTCAGGATAAGATGATTGTGGTTGCCATATGTAAGTGCTTCGGTTCTTCATTCCAACTTCATCTCTTTCGACAGCTTAAGATATACGTTGGTTCTTCTTTCTAACTTTTTGGAATAACCCGTGAGGTTCTTAAATACTATTAGTTACATGTAAATGCTGGAGACCATGTGCTTGTCCTCACCACTACATATTTTATTTCCTCTTGTGTTTATTGGTTTTTGTTCCTTAGTTAATTTAGATATTTTGTTCTATTCTTTAGAATTTTAATTTGTTCTTACAGAATCGACATAGTACCTTGCAAAGACTTTAGAGCACTTGATAGGTCCTTCTTCAGGGTTCGATAGTCTTCCCACAAGTTCTCGTCCTTCTCCAAGCAAAAATAGGATCGTACGTGCTAAAGTTACTCGAAAGCTCAAGTCAACAAAATACTCTAACGAATAGTTAAATATGAAATTTAGTGATTAATGAAAAGCGTAACTAATTACCTTAGGCAATGTGTATTTATATTAACTTTTAAGGACTATTACCTCGCAACTTACATAAATTTCACTTAGTTATGGGCCTGGATCTAGGGGCTGATTTGCCTGCATGGGCTTGGTTCTAGAGGCCCACCCATATGCGAATAAACTAATGACTTTGGCTAAGTCAATTATGTCCTTTTATTCTTGATTCAAGGCTGAGTACTTACCGGTCTACTGATAATATCTCGCTATGAGGTGTTTATTTGAGTGTAAAGATATACAATTGTCTAGGTTTGATTTTGTGCACTACAAGAAAATGTCTCATTAACAATCAATTTCAGTGATCAAAAGTTGTTAGTCAGTATAATGACCAATTTAAATACCAATCTACAAAATAAAAAATTATAGGTTACTAAAATAGTCACTATTATGAATAAAACAAATCATAATTGGTCTACGTATTGGTTTCCAAAATTTATAACCAATGCTTTAGCAACCAAAGGAAATTGGTTTCTAAACATTAGCTATTAAGATTTTTTCTATCAAAGGTATTTGGTTTCTAAATTAGTTTTTAATTAATTAATGACCAATTTAGTGACCAATTATATTTTTTTATTCATATTAATGACTATTTTAGTAACCAATAATTTTTTAATTTTGTAAATTGGTATCTAAATTTGTCAATAACTAACAACTTTTGATCATTCAAATTGATTGTTAATAAGATTTTTTTTTTACAGTGGGAAAAGAGCATATGAGTACCCGACCAAAGGACTTAAGGAAGGTTTGGGACTAACCGGGCCTCGTACAATACAAAAATTTGTTTATTTATGTGCTTAACCAAACCAAACTATCTCAAGAGCCTTCTATCTTGTGCCTCTTCCTCCTGGAACTCGTCACTGAATAACTTCTAGGTCGCACTCCAGAAGGTTGGAGTACCTACAGACACTCTAATGTTCAAGTCAGTAATGCTTCAATAGAGCGTGTATATTAAAACTCATTTGAGTTAGTTGTTCTTACCTTTGAATACTAGACCTAATTTTATAGTACCTGGTTTCAATCCTAACTTCATTACTTTCACATTCGTTTCCTTCTTTCACAAATAGTAATAAACCAACTGAATATTCTATCATGAATCCTACCATAGCTATTCTGGACTTGAATGTACCATTATACCGTCATATTCTGCAAGTTCCTTTTGTACTAGTCCATGCTTCCTCCTCCTGCACCATTGGGTCGGGTATACCACCACCAGTGCAATAAGGTCTTTTGGCCCCGGTTATTTTGTCATTCTGCCTCGGTTTTAGACCCGAGGCATATTGGGGCAAGGCCAAAAGGGGGTGCCTTTTGGCCTCGGTTATCACCCGAGACCATAGAGGCACTTTTCTGCCTCAGTTGCAAAGGGACTAGAGCCATAGAGGGGCTTTTTTGCTTTGGGTCTGTGAGAACCAATGCTATAGGTTAAGTATTTTATTTTTAATTAAAATTTTCGCAGAGCCTTTTGCCTTGGTTATGGTTAGACCCAAGGCCATATACCACCTTTTGGCTTCAGTCTTGGTAAGAACCGAGGCCTATTCTACTGTTTTTTTTTTAAAATAAATTTTTTGTTTTATTGTGATTCCCACATTTAAACCTGCATATTATTTTCACAGACCAGCACAAACCAGAACAAAATATTTTCTCAAACATCCACAATCCAAAAACATTTAAAAGATAATTGAAATATCCACAATCCAAATACATATATCCTAATCAATATTATTGTACATTTGAATTATGCAGGCCCCCGACAAATTATATTCATAAGTTAACAAAAATGACTTACCCAGCAACATAAGGGACAAAATAAATTTCTTTTCCACGTTGAAAGCATTCGGTCACATATGATTGGATGTCATCAAACTTGTTGCCTTCATGAGTGAGTTGGGGCTCTACAAACCCATATACATCATTCAGCCCCATAGTTTCGGTGACACCAGACAAATACCTAAACATAAAATTGATTTGATATAAGTAAATAGATAAATTTATCAAATAACTATATATAATGACTGAAAGACTTACATCATCCATAATTGAATAATGGTAATATTCAGTTCTTCTTGTCCCCGTGCAAGCTCCAAGACATCTTGGGAATGCAAGTAAAGTGGGATGTCAAGGTCTCTCCCAAAAATGTTAGCATCCCAAGGAACCTGTATCGGCTTATCAGCTATGATTTCTGCAAGTTGGAGCAATGCACCAAGAGGATCGTCTAAAGAGAGAAGAATCTTCTTTGGTTGAGGTTTTTCCTATATTGATGCAATTTCAGTTAAAATGGAATATAATTTAAGTTTGAATATAATAAACATGTAAACTTAAAAATTTAGTATATTTGTGGGTTTAAGAGTCTGTACCGGGGGGCCAGAATCAACTAAATCTCTAGGCCAGGCGAGGAAACATTGGAATGTCCTGTGCCATAGTATATACCTCATCTGTTGGCACAGGAACTAAAGCAAACAACATGAGAACCTCCTCTACCGTGACTTTAACCTCTTCCTTTGATAACTCCATGCCATGAAGAACTGTAGCTGCCCCAAATACTTTTCCACGATCCACTAGTGTCTTCTCTGTACCATCCCAAATATATAGCTGACATAGATAAGTGTCATCCATGTCATCCCCGGGTAGAGCTGAACAACTCCCATTTTCTGCTTTTACCTGTTAGAGTCAACGATTTATTAATGTTATCAAATTATTTTATTAAATATCATTTATTCAATTCATAACTTATAGAAAACAAATTTACCCGTGGGAGACACAAATGGATCTATTTCTGACGGAGGATCCACTGGCGAACGAATGCCATAATGCTCAAATTGTCGCATAAGTTCTTCTCTCACCCTCGTAGTGATCATTTCCTTCATCCTTTCTTCATCATCAGCACCATGACTGCATGAAGACTGACGAGAGGAGGAACCATAAAATTGGCGTATGCCGACTCCTGATCCAGCACTAGGCACACAACCAGGGTGCTCAAGATGTCCAATTGCAGTAGCAAGTATGTCATGACGACCTTCTGGAGTGAATCCTCCTTGGGAGCTCTGCTCAACCAACGAATCCTGTAATGTAACAAAAAAATTTATAAAAAAAATACAATATAAAACATGAACGAGTTATTTAGATAAGAAATGTATCTTACAATTTTCTCAGAGATTTCTCGTGCAGATTTAGAAGTGTAGTTGCCCGATGTGCGTAGACGGGCTAACTTCCATTTTTGATAACGTGATGGTGGTGAAAGAGGCTCAGTATCTTCACCCTCAGAAGGTGGGGGCCTAGATTTTTTCTTTTCTGACATTATCTTCTCTTCAAGTTGTCTATACCCACCACGAGATAATATGTACGGGTTTTTATTTTGAGCACTTATGCTTTGAGCCTTTTTTTCTCTTTTCATGTAACATATAAAACCCATTTTATGAATTAGTTAAAATTTTGCATAATTATCAATTGTGCAATTGATGTTTTCAAATAAACATACTTGTCATCCCTCAGATGTCTGAAGCTCAAGAAATTGACGCCATGTGTCTTCATCAATCCAAGTGTATTTCAACAATAAATTTTTATCCTTTTTCAATCCAAAGACATACCTAGATGTCAACTTGGTCTTAAAACCACGAAATTTCTCATAACAAAATAAATTAATAATAATAATATTAAGGATAATAATAATAATAGTAATAATAACAATAATAATAATGGTAAAAAAAATAAGAATAATAATAATAATAATAAATAATGTGTCGTATTTATAATAAAAATTCTAAACATCACGCAAAGCCAAAAAGAAGCATCACAATAATCATCGCAGTGATGGGGTTACAAAGAGAATTCAATACAATGAAAACCAGACGCACACGCATACTTTCTCTAAAACCATATACACAAATATCAAGAGGTTAAACGATAAAAGAATTTGGTTCAGGAGAAGGTTTTCATGCATAAATATATAGCACAATTGCAGATAATATCATTTAAACACGAAATGACAGCTCCCCTAACCTGGTTTCCCTTGCTCAAGCTTGCAAAATTTCCTAGAGTTGCTTTTGTTTCGCGAAGGCGTTCACTTAAGAGCACGCACCATCGTTTCTTAGCCCCGTTTACCGTTTACGCACTCAAAATACACTCCCATCACCCTTTGGTAGTCTCTAAAATCTACTCTTTTATCTCCAAAATGATCTTAACTACCTTAACTAGGATTAATGGCATAGACAAACAAAAATTAAATAAAAGGACTTTAGTGCTCATTCAAGGACCATTACATTGTGGTTTCTTAATTTTCCCTATGATGGCTAGGGTTTTCTGACCATTCTCCCTCATGCCAAAAAAATGATTTGGCAAAAAGAACATATTTCACGTACCCCAAGATTCGAACCCATAAGCACATAATTTCAAAGCAAATGCTCAACCAATTCAACCAACTCATTTTTTATGATAATTCCTATACATCAAGATTATATTATCACTCATCACGGTCTAGTATTTTATTAAAAATAATAAACAATCAAATTAACACACAATTGCCATACACATGACTCAAACTCAAGGCTTCTTGATGCAACCAAGTACTATTAACCACTTAAGCTAGTATTGTTTTTTGTCTTCTCTCTCCACATTAATTAACTTAATGATTCCTACCATCGCATTTATTAAATAAATATTTATTTATTTATTTAATTTTCCAAGGTCTTACATATCTCGGCCATGCCTATATACCAGCCCCCCCCCCAAGCTCACAGTGCATGAAGTAATACAAGAGCCTTGATCGCGGTGCTCCCACTCCCTCATACTTTGTAGGACTAGTAAGCCAAGGTAGAAAAGACTTGATGGAAAAAGAAAAAGGTCTTGCATGCACGATATTCGAGGTCCTTGACATGATGCATTATGAAAAGTCGTGCCACCCTTGGATATGGTGAGATCTAACGGTGATCATGCCTTTGCATGAGAGAGTGTAGGACCATTATAAATATGGGTAGGGTCCCATGTTGGAGTACACATGCTGCTTGAGAGGAGAACCATCCCCTAGTCGAGATATAGTCGTAGGACGTCACTCCTCAAGTATGTAGTCCTCCTCTGTTTATTCTCCTTCTAGTAGGCATTGTGATTCAAAGGAAGAGTGGGATGTATCCAACTGTACTAGTAGGGTGAGCTCTTCGAGAGATAGTGATCACGTTGTTAGTGCCGAGGAGTTCTCGGCCCTACGCCACCCGGGTTACGAATGGGTAGATCCTAGAGTGAAACTATCATTATCTAGGTTCGAAAAGTCCTCTACCATAGTTGCCTTATGCAAGAAAGTGTACATGAAAGCTAGCATTGTAGATGAACACATTGTAAGCATAAAACGAGCCAAGAGTGGATATAGTGTTTGTCACGACCGAGAGGGTCATTCTCATGACTTCTTCTACATGTACTCGACCTTAGTAACAGACGTGCATGTATGCCTCCCCTTTGACGACTTCACAATGGGAGTCTTGAGGGTATTGAAAGTGGCCCCTCAACCAACTACATCCCAATAGTTGGGCCTCCCTCCAAGCGTTCAAACTTATATGTCGAGTGTTCCACTTTAAACCTTCTCCCCAAGTGTTCCTGCAATACTATTGCACCCGACCAGGAGAGTTGGTCAGCTAGTTATCCTTAGTGGGCCAAAGCCACCACTGCCTCTTAGCGTCCTATACCCAATCCTTTAAAAATTTTAAGATTGGGTTCCTTAAGGTAGTCATAAGGTCCACTGGGACTGAACATTTTTACTTTGACAATGGTGAGCCCAAATTTCCTTTCTTCTGGATCCAAAATCCGACCCAATATCGTAATTGGCCGAGAACATACCTTACCCCAAAGGATCGGTATGTGTTGTCGTACCTAGATCAAATGCCTAGGAAACTTTACTCCAATTTTAGAAACGTCGAATAAAAAGCGTCAAATAAAAAAAGAATTAAATCCACATATTTTTAGAATAAGAAAACTAAATTAAATCAAAATTTTTAAGAGAGATTAATTTTAAATTTTACTAAAAGACAACATATTCAAAACATATTTATTCCTAAAATTTAATAATAAGCTCCCGTCAAGTTTTAATATTAAAATTATGTAAGGAAAAGTAGTATATATATATATATATATATATATATATATATATATATATATATATATATATATATATATATATATAATAAATGAAAAGATAAAAAAGATTTACTGCCTTTAACAATTTAGATTGAACGTTATCTATTAGCATATCACATATATATTCGTAATTTATTGATGTCATTTTTTTCTGGTAACTTTCTTTAAACAACCTATCAAATTGATAATAATTTTATTTATAAAGAATTTTTTTTGAATAATTATTCAAGATTGTTCTTTTGAAAAAAAAAACTTGTTTAAATTCATGATTCATGAACTTATTTTCGAAAGTGTAAAACCCTATTTTTCTGCCCTAAAAATTTAAAGGGGCCTAGCCCCATCTGTTGGGCCTAAGTACTGGCCCATAGGGTGTCCAAAGCCCCTAAGGCAGCCTAACCCCTTTCATTTATGCCTTTCTTACAAAACAGTAACTTACCTACTCTCCTTTTCCTTTCCTAGAGCTCTGCTAGGGTTTGAAGTTCAATCAGATTCAAGTTTAGCTCGACCTCGTTTCTGCTCACGTAAGTGGTTCGTCAACTCATACTCTTCTTCGTTGGTTTGGTTCTTCGTAATTATTGTTAGGGTTCCTTGTAGTAATCTCGTACCCCATTTGTGTTAGGGTTTTCAGCTCTTAAATCTGCTTCGGGAACTTTCATGCTCATTCACTTAAGTGTCGAGGTCGTTTGGCTAGCATTTTCCAGGTAAGGGAAGTTAAGGTTTCACGTCATTTCTATTTTATGTGATTAATGTTTTGTGAAATATGAGAAAAGTTTGGGGGGAAACGTTAGTTTTTTGTATATTTCTGAGTTAGGGGTTCAAATATCCATGAAACTGTGATATTTGACATTATTTCTCGTAATCTGATGCGTCGCGCAATCGCTGGGCAAGTGACTTTGGTCGCTGGGTGACTGTGTAATTTTCTGATATGCGCAGTTTTAATAAAATTGACTTTCCTGACTCATTAACAGTTGGATTGAGCTCAAAGTTTGACATTTGGTTCATAACATGCTATTTTATGGTTTGACCGGTTGGATCGTCGATTAGATGTCTATAGCTTGAGAAATGTGTCACGCGTTACTGCAATGATTTTGGTTTCGTGATAATAAATTTTCTTAGTAATTTTGGTGTAAGAATTATGGTTGAGGGTTGTGCTTGATTGTATGGAATTGCAGGTACTTAAATGTTGGCACTCATTTATTTGGGATGAATACTATTTTGTGATATATGTATGTCTTGGTATGCATTTATAAAGTATGAGATGAATGAATTTGCATGAGTGATATAATTCATGGATTGTGAATGATGAACTTGGATAAATCTTGGCATGCGATTTCAATGAAATGGTGGGTTATATATGTGGTCATGAATTCGGTATGAACAATAATGTTACATTGATGGCATGTAATTGGTATGAGGTGAAGTTCTATATCCTCGAATTGGGAAGAATGGAATGGTATGAAATCAACATGGAATATGAATGAGGATGGGTTACAAAGGATGGCTTGAGGTATTAAATGCATGATCAATATTATTTGTTTGTTTGGAATGTGATTGGTATGTTGTCAATACGTAAATCCACGAGTCTCTAGGTGAGACTTTCTGGTGGTGCTTCAGTGGTCGGGACGTAATTTCATGGCCCTTGTTAGTGGGAGTCCATGGTGGTGCCCCATATATATAATTTGGTAAGGATTCAAGGTGAGGTTGCATCTTGAATCTCTAAGGTGTCAGTTAGTCTTACTTAGAGCGGACTGACTCTTGTGGTGAGAGTAGCAGGAGGTCTGAAACTCATTAAGGGCTAACCTTATGTGTGGGGGATTGAAACATTGTAACACTTGTAACACTTAGCTCGGGGGTGAGCAGGGTAATCCGCCACAAGTGCAAGCATCCGCTGAATCCGACCTGATTATATGTATCCGGATGAGTCGTGTCGAGTCGTAGTGTATTGTTTGGAAGGTCATAACATGCTGGCGTGATGTATGTATAATTGACTGTGAAAGAGTATATGATTGCATGATAATACTATTTTATTTGCTCTAGCTTACCCTTGCTTGTTTGATTGCTTTGCATGTTGTTCTTCTACTTTTGCGATGATCATCAATTTATTGATGGGAGCAGATGTGAGAGGTACTCGAGGTCAACAGGGAAGAGATGATTCCGCTGCATAGTCTACATGGGTTGGACTTCATGTTTTATTTGGGCTTTTCTTTAGGGCTATGGCCCATGTACGCTTTGCTCTTTAGTATTCTATTAACTTTCGTTAAGTCCTTGGATTCTTGGTTGTATATGGCATCATGGTGTGCCTTAGTTTCTCCTAGCATTTTTAGATATTGTAAGGAGTAACGTTTATACTCCAAGACTTGTCTCTAAATTTCTATCTGTGTGACATTTCATTTAAATTAAAGTTATTATTTAAATGTGGTGTTACAGCTTTAGTCATTTTAATAATTTATTTTATCACACTCCTGATAAAGAGCTAAACTGAATCAAACCACTCACTTTTAGTAACAGTTCAATTCAAAGTACACATTTTTGTTTTCAAAAAGTGGTTTGGTTTGTGACTTCTTCACAACTTTATTCATGCCACATGAGATGCGATCACATGTTATAACCTAAGTTTACGTAACCAGAGAATAGTTTATCTGTTTTCTCTCTGTGTTAGAAATTTGAAAACTGATAGACAAGAATAGATGCTACCTAATAAAAGCAAGACATAAAACAATGAAAGTATCGAACCCAAAGATGTTTTTCAATTTCACGAGCCTTTATGTAAGTGAACAGATACTATGTTAGCTGACTTTATATACAAGGGCTTCTTTCCCATTGAATTTTGTTTCCATGTAGATAAATGGTATTTCGTAATTTTGCTGTCTACTATTTACATTATTACTTCTCAAATCATCTCTCACATTATTTGCAGCTTTGAATATCTTCCTTTTCAAGAATTAAGTTGAATAAGACTGCACCTCAGATTGCTTTCTTCAAGCTTTCACCCCATAATGAAAATCAATAAAAAAAATTACATATATATATATATATATATATATATATATATATATATATTATCAAAATAAATTGATAAGATAATAAAAATATAAATGAGTTAAATATGTTTTTAGTCCTTGAGCTTAAAGTGAAATTATAATTTGTTTTTGTATGAAACTTTAATAAACTTTGGTTCCCAAACTTTAGAAATGAATAGATATAATCATTTTAATCCAATTACGTTAAATTATTTTTACGTGTCAAACACAATTCATGTTAGTATTTGAGTTGTTTACAATGTTTGACATATTCTTGCTTCATTTCAATTTTGAAACGCGTTTGAAACGTCAAAACAAATTAGCTTAATTAAGTTAAAAGGACTATATCTATTTATTTTTAGAGTTCAAGGACTAAAATTTATCAAAGTTTTCATAGAGAAAAATTCCAATTTCAAGTCAAAGTTTAGGAACTAAAAACATATTTAACTCTGAAAACATCATTAAAAAGTGATTATCAAAAGAATAGCTAAAACAACATTAAGCTACCTGAAGGAGACACATGGTGTGAAAGATATCATTGAATTCTTGTAAGAGAAACTTTTCCTGTACAACAACTTTTGCTAATTCTGATAGCAATCCAGCAATCCCGTCAGCCTGATTATGAAGAAATTTTAACTTTATTTTCAATTTTAACTTCTCACCATATAATAACAAGATTAATACACTGTTATCAAACATACCAAGGGTAAATAAGTATACAACAATGAAATCATGGAATTTGTTAGATTCAATGCACGCTTCTCATAATCAGATGTTGATTTCAAATCCACCTGTAAACAACACAATAACACGAATTCTGTAAATGCAATTTTTTTTTTTATAATAAAAGTCTTCAATTAACTTACCTTTGCACCTTCCAAAAGATGAACTCTGCATGCAACAGAATACAAACATTCTTGCAATAATGTGATTGCAGCTACATATTTCTTTTTCATAGTTCTCCATGTTTTCAATAGCTTCATCTACCAACACATATCACACACCAACAATGAGAGAATTGAATCTCTAAAACCACAACAGCATAATGTAGATGCACATCTCAATTACAATTCATTTCAATCAATTCAATCATAACTAAATGAGATACACATACACTCTAAACTCACTTGAGATTGTAGTATACCCTCTAGTTTCATCTCAAGCTTCTCTCTCTCAATCTCTATCTTCGTTAGTACTAGCGAATATCGCAGTTTGGCTTGACTATTCAAAGCACATATGAAATTTCCCTGAACACAAAACAATTCACAACAAAATTGTTAATCTCACATAATAGTATGCGTTTGAATGGTCTAAAGGTTTTCACATTGTCATTCAATTACTAGGTCTAAATTTGTTGATCTTTACAATAATTCTGGTAAAAGTTATACTTCACAACTCTCTTTTTTTATCGAATCATTACCCAAACTTTATGGAAAATGGTATGATTCACAGCACAAGCTCTTGCATTTGCAAATCGCCATTGGATGAAATGATTGTCAAGCAAACGTAGTAGATGAACCAACTCAACATTTAAAGGTTTCTTGTGTTTGAAGATATCAATGCCCTTGCTCACAATCTTTTCCACACTTTTGGGTTGAGGTGCCCTCAAGCTAATGTGGCTATGAGACAATGCCCAGTGAGACTTGGAACTCACATACCCAAGAACAGAATTATTAGCTTTCTTCACCGCTTTGTGCGTCTTCGCGACCCATGAGTTGTGAGAATCTCCCTCTTTTGTTCCCATGTATTTAGAAAAAACCTTCGTACCTTCTCTCGAAATCCATGTTCTTGCTAGATAATGTGGTATCTGAATATTAATCAATTGAGTTTTTTCAGAATAATGAGTCTTTTATAAGCAATATGAGAATCATGTTTCTTCATTTCATCATCTTCTTCGAAGCCATTGATATTGCTTCTTAACTCCTTGCAACTCCTTTTTGTAAATCATGTTTCTGATAATGGATTATTTGTTCACTTTTTCTCAGCCTTTCGTCCTTTTTGTGATTGTCCAAGAATGACGGAAATTTAGTTCTTAATTTTAAAAAAAATATCAACTTTAACTCTCACCATCATTCATTATAATTCTTTTTATATTTTTTCATACCATTTTGTAAAACGGGTCTTGTAAAGTGGAATTCAATGTTTATTGTCCCTAATTACTAAATTATTATTAGGATAGTCGTAATTTATTTTATACATATTTTTTCTTTTTCACATAAAAATATATTTAGTTAAATGGTCTTATATTATTTAAAATCATTATTTAATAGTTGAATAACTTTTAATAGTATTATTGAAAAATTAATTTTTTATCAGTTTTTTAAAATACAGTGTCACGAGTATTATTGAAGGATGCAACCAAAATATGTAATAAGAGAAAATCAATCATTTTAATTCTTCCCTTCTTAGCTTCTTCTATTGGATAATAGAGAAGTCTTTCCTTCGTGTTTTGTTTTCTTGTCCTACGAGGAGTCTTGCTTGATCTTTCATAATATATTAACTCTATTCGGTATATATATATATATATATATATATATATATATATATATTTTAAAGAATGTGCTCGTTGTGGTACTTAACCCATCACATTAATGCGCAAGCTGACGACAACCATATGCAACCTATATAGTTTTATGTTCAATCATTTCGAGTAACACTTGCATCCTATGTCTTATCGTGACTGTTGGTCCAGAGTTAGTCCATGCTTATTTCCCAAATACCTTCATTGTTTCTTCTCCGTGAAAAGAAATTCATGACTCGTAGACCTTTTACCTGCATACAGCATTATTTAGCCCATTGCAGAAAATTCTCCATTGCTACTTCTCCTTAGAGTCAAACTATACAAAATTCAAGAGGGTGAACAATACCTCAGCCTGAAAATACATGGAATGATAGCATTTACTAACTGCCATTAAATCAACTAGTTATGAAGCAGATGCAAGTGATGAACCACCTCACTAGTAGAAAAGGATTTCTTAGTCCCAAAGAGATCAAAACCCACGCTCAGAATCTTCTCCACTCTCTTGTGTGGAGTCTTCAAGGTCGAAAACTACAATGGCTTATCCTTGCTTGCTTTCGGAAGACAAAGGTGGTGATCCTGGTCTTCCATGAGACAATGCCCATTGAGACTTGGAACTCATCTACCCAATAAACAAATTAGCCTTGTACTCAAAAGAAACCTCCCTACCCAATTTCCTAGAACTCAATGTTCTTTGCAGAGGAACAGAATCCGTATTTTCAATCAATTGAGTTCTTAGCACGAAGAAATTTTTCCTTAATGGTATTCTAATCCTGAGAGTGTCTCACAGGATCAAGATAAGAACTTGCTTTCTTCACCTAAGGAGAAGGAGAAGTAGAAGGTTTTGTTCAAACACCATTCTTCGAGATCCTACCAACAAGAGACAGATAATGAAACCGTAAGGGTGGGAATGGAAGAGAAGTGAGTTTCTGTATTTTGTTCGTTACAAACTGCTCATCCTACTAACAAAAATGGTATATGCCACATGCACATTCTTTAATCATTTTAGATTTTTGCTAATCCATTTTCTAAGAAAAATAATAAACATTAAAGCATAATAATTCATGTGATCAACTTTATACTAAACATTAGAATTTTTATTGATTTAGTATATATCATCTGAAAAAACTAAATATTTTTAATTCATTTGATGCAACGCAGTACCATTATACTTACGAATGTAAAAAAAATTTGTACTTGTGGGTATTCGCGAATAAAACCCGTAACGGGTAGGAAATAGATATTTAAAATGAATGGGTATCATAGTATTCGTAACTGTGAATACCCATAAACCAGCTATACTCTAATTTAAATTAAAAAAAATTATTAAAATATTCACATTGATTTTGAATGGATTATTTTTTATCAATTGGTTTTGAAAAATCTTCATTTATTTGTAAATTGTCATTCAATACTATTTAAATGAATTATTTTCACTTTGTTTGAAATTTATAGAGGTTATGCATAGTGGCGAATCCTGACGAAAATTGTTGGGGGAACCAAAATAATACATCAAAAATTTATATATTTAATTATTGTGACTAAAAAAATAAAAATGAATACGTAATTTAGTATAACAATAACTAAAAAAGGAATCACACATATCTAAAAAATTGTCAAAAGAAAATTCAATGATAATCAAACCACACTTAAAATCTAGTTATAAAAAACACAAAGCACAATATTTATTTTTTATGTCCATAAAATAAAAAATTAATATACAAGAGGCTGATTAAATAAATGATTAAACTAATATTTTACTATCAAGTGAGACAAAAGAGAATTACTTTCTTCTTTATTTCTTTCTTCGAGAATGGAAGAAAACTGCTGAGAGATGAGAGCAAAAATAATAGATCTTTTTCTCTTCAGAAACAAAAGAAAATAGGTGAGAACAATTTTTTATAAACTCAAGACATATAATGGAACTACAATTAAAATTCAGTTATAAAAAAGCACACAGTATAATATTTTTTTCTTCTATGTTCATAAAATAAAAAATTAATATAAAACAAGCTCATTAAATAAATTATTAAACTAATATTTCACTATCAATTGAGACCAAAGAATTACCTTTTTTTCTTCCTCGAGAATGGAAAAGAACAGAGGAGAAATAAGAGCAAAAATAATAGATTTTTTTTTCTTCAAAAACAAAAGAAAACAATTGAGAATGAGATACGAGAACAATTTTGTCAAAAACTCAAGACCTATAATGGAACCACAATTTAAATTCGGTTATAAAAAGAGAGACAGTACAATATTTTTTCTTCTATATTCATGAAATAAAAAATTAATATAAAAGAGGATCATTAAATAAATTATTAAACTAATATTTCACTATCAATTGAGACCGAAGAATTACCTTCTTTTCTCCCGCGATAATGGAAGAGGACAGAGAAGAAATAAGAGCAAAAGTAACAAATTTTTTTCTCTTCAAAACAAGAAAAACAGGTGAGAATGGAATATGAGAACAATTTGTGAGCAACTCAAACCATAATAAATAAAAAAATAAAAAATATCTTAATAAATCTTTTTATTTTTTTATTATGTTTAATTTTATATTTTATTATTTATTAACATTAATTATTATGTTTATATAAGAAATAAAATATTTGATTTAATCATCATTAATTTATAATATATTTTTTAATATCTATAATATAAAAAAAACTATATATAATATAAAAATAAATTCAAATTTTGAAAAAATATGCGGATACCCACATAACGGATACCTGCACAGATATGGGTACAGAATGGATATTTATCCAGCGGGTAGGGTACGGGGGAGCTACTACCCTCACCTAGGGATGGCAACGGGGTGGGGCGGGCACGAGTTTCGTTATCCCATACACATCCCCGCAGAAAAAATTCATCCTTATCCTCATACCCAAACCCAACGGGTATCAAACTTTTATCCCATCCTCATCCCCATCGGGTAATAGGTATAATCTCGTATCCATACCCGTACCCGTGTTCTAACTAATTCAATATTAATTTTTATAGAAGAAAAAAAAAACTACTTCAATATTAATTTTTATAAAAGAAAAAAAAAATACGGTAAAGAAAACATAATATTATCAAATATTCACTAGGAGGAGGATGATTATTTCTTCCATATCAAATACTTTGAAATAAATTATAATTGTTTATATTTTAGATTAGAATACCAAATAAAATTTCATGAGAACCAAAACATTTATTAAATTTGCAAACTACAGACATTAATGAAACTTAGTTGATAAAATTAAAAAATATTTAAGAAAATATAAAAGGAAAACAAATATTCAAATTAAAATATATTTTAAATGTTTGTTTACTTCAATTTTTAAAATTCTTATGAATCTCTTTTTTATACACTAATAAAAGTTATAATACATCACTTGATTAAAATGACAAAAAGAACAAATATAAACATAATAATAAAATTTTGACATAGATTTTCTATCTTTTGAACTCCAATATATGTTGGATAGTGACAAAAAAATATTCATAGCAATTAAATTAAATTTTTATATTGTAGTAAATAAAAGTTATTTATACAATTAAAGTGAAAAAATTACAGTATGATTAATAATGAGTTAGAAAATAAAAAATAATTAGATAGAATATATCGAAATATTATTCTACATATTAGAAAATAAACAATAAATAAAAATATTAAAAAATTAACAAATGTGTGTCTTAGAAATAATTTGAGAGACTATTGAAAGAAATCGCACAAAGAAAATCAAAGGTATAATTAAGGGTATGATAAGATGAAAAATACCTTAGATGTAACGTCCTAATTAAATAGATAAAATCAATTTAAATAAACGCCACATATATTAAATAATCAGAGAGTGCGGAAAGACGGAATATGACGTACACAGTACCCCCAACATATCCATATCAAAAGAAAGAGGCACTACACTACCTAACCCAAATAACATAAATCAATAACAACACTAGTTCTCGTACAGAAAGGTAAATCTAGATAATAAACTTCTTCAGCTGAGGGCTCCATAGTGAGCCCATACCCGTCCATGACCATCAAGCTGTAGCATCTCCATCGCCATTACCACTGCCCGGGTTCTCACATCTGCTCACATCAATAAAATTGATGATCATTGCAAAGGAGGAAGACCACACACACAACCATACAAACAAGTGAAAGGGTAAGCTAGTGCACAGAATTCATACGTCATAATAATCATCATTCAATCATAAAATCAAGCATAAATGACGGGAACCCACACATGATATACCAAACCCCTTTAAAACTACAAGACTTGACTATCCGGATACGCAATATGAGGCACCACCACAAGACAGTGGAATTAAGTCCTAACAGTGAGGCATCACCACGAGGCCTACGCGGAATTACACCCTTACAAGAGGTACCACCACGTGGCCTCGTGGAATTACGTCTTGGCCTTGAGGCACCACCACGATACTCGCGTGGAATTACGTCCTTATGTTGAGGCACCACCATGAACTCTCACCACGAGGTTCATGGAATTAAGTCCAAAAGGGGAGGCGCCACCAGGGACTCCCATTAGGAAGGTCCGTGGAATTACGTCCAACAGATGAGGCGCCACCAGGAGCTCTTACTACAAAAGTCATGGAATTACGCCCTACCCACACTTTGTACATGTCTCCAACCAAATCAGAAAGATCCCACGATACCAATAACATGCATAAACAACCAATCATACTTTTCATGCTTTCCAACTCACACACCACAAAGCAATGTATCACTTTCACTTCAACCCCATATAATAATCAAGGTATTATCCCTCAAACCATTTATGTAAGATGTCCAAACCAAGCAAACAAGCAACCACATCACTGACCATTCACATCAAAGCACATAACTCGCCCATGCCTCGCTCAAGCTAGAAGACCTCGCTCAGACGAGAGAGATCCTCTCGCTCAAGCGAGTCCCCTCTCGCCTAGGCGAAAGTTTGAGCATTGGAACAGTAGCCCCTGCGAGTTCTCGCTCAGGCGAGCTCCTTCTCGCCTAAGCGAGATCACCTCTTGCTCAAAAATGGAGACATGTCGCCTGAGCGACTATTCGCGCAGAAAAGCTTGGGCGAGTCTCTGTTAGTCTCGCCTAGGCGAGGCGTGCTCGCTTGGGCAAGAAAACCAGTGCCCGCCACTGTTCACTCGTGTATCAGCTGTATTTTACGCATACACCATAGCACCAACCCTTCCCCACATTCACAGTAGCATACCAGTGCGGAAAAAAAAATCATGAAACTCTAACCAGACCAACAACAAGCACATAAAACAGAGAAGGGTTCTAGCTTCCCTTACCTGGAAAAGCTAAAAGAAACTTCGATATGTAGTCGTGAGCACCACAACTCTACAAGCAGACCCAAGACTAGAACACGATGGAACAAAGAAACAGAGCAAGGTTACTACAAAACCCTAATTGGGCAGCAGAGGGAGACGGCTACGTTCTGCGAATGAGTGAAAGTAAGTGTGTTAGGGCAGATTAGGGTTTGGTTTTATCCTTTGGGCCAGCCCTTAGGCCCATTACACTAGGGCAGCCCTTTTAGTTTAGGGCAGAAAAGGAAAATAATTAACCGGGCCTTACATTAGAGATCTAAGAAAACTTTTCAAATATCAACATATATACTCAATGGTTGAAAAATAACGAAAATTATTTTAACGAAACAAAAAAGTTCTTCAAATTTAAACAAAAATTAATAATAATAAGTAAAGATTTTTTTTATATTACCTTCAATTGAGAGTATAAATATTCTCATGTGAAAGGAAAATATATAATAAATAAAAATATTAAAAAATAATAGAAATATTCAAATGTGAGGCATAAAAAATTTTAATTAACATAAATCATTTTAATATAATTACATAAAGGTTATGATAAGCTGAAAAATATATTGGAGATGTGAATGAGTTTCATGACAAACCAAATAATTAGAAGAAATAAAAAATAGAATATATACATATATATATATATGATTACTTAATTAATTGTGATATTTTAATAATTTAAATGAGGACGGATATATGGCGGGAACAGATATTATGGCGGGGATATGTGCATCCTCATACCCATCCCCATACCCAATTGAAAAAGTCAGGGATTTCCCATACCCATACCCATACCCATACCCAGTCAATGCGGGGATTCCCCGTCAAAACGGGGATGAATTCGGGCAATACCCACAGGAGTGAATTTATTTGCCATCTCTACCTTCACCCTACCCGCTCCATTGACATTCCTAATTATACTCACATTTTTTATATCAGGTTATATATATATATATATATATATATATATATATATATATATATAAAATCTTTTGCTATAATTTTAGGTTACATATTACATATGCATGCGATAAAAAATATGACATTTCTCCAATAAAATTACTTGAATAAAAAATATTACTAACCACACAATTTTGATAACCACTATACTGTGAAGCAATTTGGACAAAAAGTTTAAAGATGCCAAATTAGAATTTCTTTAATTAAAAAAATTATTTCATCTACCGAAAAAGACACATATAATAATAAAATTCAAAATAATAATAGAATTAAAAAAATGATTATCATTCACCATCATATGTATTATATAATTACACAAACCTAGCATTAAATGTTAAAAATTACCTAATATAAAATATAAAATAAATGGGAATAGTTTGTTATAATTAATATAAATATATAAATATAATTTTAAATTGAATATAATAATATTTAAATATAATTTTAAAACATATATAAAATAAAAAATAAAAAATAAAAGTTTGGGAGATCTCATTCTCGTAACCATGATCCATCCGTGATTGTATCTCAAACTTTATTTCTTACCTTAACTTGAAATTTCAAATTTTGCATCGGATAATATCCCAATATTTTTATTTAAAAAAAAATTAATTGAATGTTAATATTTATCATTCAATTAATATATAATTCTATAATAATCATTTACTTATTCACATTTTTTTTTTAAAATACTCCCTTGATCCATGTTTTTGTTGAAAAATTTCAAATAGGTCCTAAAATTTTTTTTAGTCTCAATTAGGTCCATATTTTTTAAAATGTGTAACAATTAGGCTCATTCCGTTAGTATAGAGTTAACGATGTTAAGGACATGCCACGTGTCAGCTTCTCATTTTTTTGAATTTTTTAATTTTTTTTAGAAAATTATTCATGCCACGTGTCACGTCAATATTATGCCACGTGTCAAGTCAGTAAGGTGACACGTGTCAAGTCATTGTTTGAATCTTAATTTCGTCCATATATTTGTTATTTTAATTATATTTCAGTCCATTTTTTTTTAATTTTCAATTTCATCCTTTCCAAATTGAGATGAAATTTAACTTTTATATAAATTTTATAATGATATTTTTATTAAACATTTTAATAATATTAAGTTTATTTTATATTTTGTTTTAAAATTTTAAAATATTTATTTTAACTTTTACAAAATTGTTTTAAATAATTTATATACAAATGTTAGAGTTGGTTTAAAATTAACAATTTTATAAATTTAAATATAAAATTTTAAAACAATTTTGTAAAAAGTTAAAATAAATATATTTAAAAATTTTAAAAAAAATGGACTGAAATGTAATAAAAATAACAAATATATGGACCAAATTGAGATTCAGACAATGATTTGATACGTGTACCTTACTGACTTGACACGTGACACAATACTACACGTGGCATGAATAATTTTCAAAAAAAATTTTCAAAAAATTCAAAAAAAAATTCAAAAAATTTAAAAAAAAAATTCAAAAAAATGTGGAGCTGACACGTGACACATCTTTAACACCGTTAACTCTATACTAACGGAATGAGCCTAATTGTTACACATTTTCAAAAATATGGACCTAATTGAGACTAAAAAAAATCTTAGAACCTATTTGAGATTTTTCAACAAAAACATGGACCAAGGGAGTATTTTAACTTTTTTTTTCACAAAATGTTAACTTTTTAACATTTTTTAAGTATTTTCTCGTTTGTAAATGTTTATCACATTGCAAAATATATTTTCCGGAAGTCAACTTTAACAAAGAATGTTACACTAATTGGCTTCAAGAAGATAACATTTACACATTTTAGAATAATTTAAGATTGTGACGGTCACTTTTACAAATAACTTTAACACTTGGTTGCAGATCTGACCTTTATTAACATTTGAGTTCTCAACTAGCAAATAAAGTATGATTTTGATTATTATTTCATTTGAATAAATTGTTTTTTTTAATACATACGTTTTTGAAAATGAAGAATAATTTCAAAATTGAGTAAATATTTGATAAAAAGTTAAAAATAAAATCCTCCGGATTGCACGTACATCTATAATAAAAAATTATAATAATACTCTTCTTTTTATATCCAAAACTCTCTCTTAATAAATGAAAATGAATTAAAAATTATTAATTTTAGTGGATTGCAAGTTGTTTCTAACAGATGTGAATGAGTATATGGCCTCCTTAATAAATAATCACGCTCACAGTTTTAATATATTCCTTTTACGGGCGATTTAATATATTCTTGACATTTTATAAATTTCATTCTTAAAAAACCTTTTATAAGTTTCATGGCAGCATGTTTTTGGATACTTTTTTAGTTTTAACTTGTAAATAAGTCATGGATCAGCATGAATAGCTTCATCAGTTATACATATTTATTAAATTATATTAAAACTAATTAAATGTTAGTATAAAAAATAAATTGCCGTATACCTTAAGTCCTTCACTTTAAATATATTTTTCTTATTATCAAAACATTTTTTTCAATTTTATAAAACATTACTGACATTTGTATAAATATAAACATAAACATTAGGTGAGACGAAATAAAACAATCTGTTTACAAATTGAATGTTAAAATTTTATTTATTAACATGTTATGAGAAAGATTAATATTAATCATTTCATTCAAACCCTTAAACATATGGGATGAACTCGAAGACTTTTTTAAGAGTCTTCTCACCCGTAATTTTGTTCACAAACTTTATATTATATGTTAAAATAGGTTAAATATTGTATTAGTTATAATTTAGGCATTATTATCTCTGTGAGCAAATATATGCAGTCATTCCTTTAATAGATGAGGAATTATAGCACTCTTATATATATATATATATATATATATATATATATATATATATATATATATATATATATATATGATATCCTATTCTTTGAAATAATACATCAGAATTATTCTTTAAATCTTTTCTATATGGTATCAGAGTCAAACACCGACATCTTCTACAATATAGAAAGCGATGCTTCTTTATTTGAATATTTATGATGGCTCCTTCCGATAAAAATCAATCGAAGAAACTTGATTTTGGAACTTCCGCTGCTACCCATATGCAAGAAGTTATTCCCAAGAGTCATAGTTCTACTATTGCCAGATTTGTGACCAAGTCAGGTATATCTAACTCTGCTCTTAATCTTTTTGTTGTTACTAGGGGTGGTGATTGGATAATTGATTCAGGTGCTACCAATCATATGACTTGAGATCCACATAAATTTATTAATTTTTGTTCTAAAACTGCTATTATTAATGCCAATGGGATCTCATCTCCTATTGAAGGTGTAGGTACTATATCCCTCTCTCCCTTTCTTATTAATCTCTGATGTTTTATTTGTTCCTATTGAAGGTGTAGGTATCATATGAATTGTAATCTTATTGTTCTTATTAATACCGATCATATGACTTGTGATCCACATAAGTTTATTAATTTTTGTTCTAAAACTGCTATTATTAATGCCAATGGGATCTCATCTCCTATTGAAGGTGTAGGTACTATATCCCTCTCTCCCTTCTTATCAATCTCTGATGTTTTATTTGTTCCTATATTGAATTGTAATCTTCTCTCTATCAGCAAGTTAACCAAATCACATTCTTGTGTTGCCTTATTTTATCCAACCCATTGTTTTTTCCAGAACATCCATATCCATTCCAAGGAGAAGATTGGTAGTGGCAGAGAGAGAAGGACTGTATTATCTTGAAAATGTCTCACAACAAACCCATAAAGGAACGTTGGCTTGTCTTGCGAATGAATACATACACGATAAAAACAAAAAGGAAATTTGGTTATGGCATAGAAGATTTGAACATCCCTCTTTTGGTTATTTAAAAAAATTATTTCCATCACTATTTCATAAATGCAATATTTGTGATTTTATTTGTGAAACTTGTGCAATGGCAACAAGTCATCGTCCTGTGTTTCCTTTAAGCAATAAAAAACAGATTTTCCTTTTTCATTAATTCACACAGATGTTTGGGGCCCTGTCCCACAATTTACACATAATGGGAAAAATTGGTTTATCAGTTTTGTTGATGACTGTACTCGGATAACTTGGGTGTATTTGCTTAAACATAAAAGTGATGTGTGTAATGTGTTTCGTTCCTTTCATCATATGATAGTTACTCAATTTAATAAACACATTAAGGTCATTCGATCAGACAATGGAGGAGAATATTTTAAGACTAAGTTAATCGAGTTCATGATAAGACTAAGTTAATCGAGTTCATGAACTCCAAAGGCATCTTACATCAAACTACATGTCCTTATTCACTTCAACAAAATGGGGGTGGCTGAGAGAAAAAAATAGACATATATTAGAGGTGACAAGATCACTTTTGATAGATGGTAATGTCCCATCTCATTTATGGGGTGAGGCTGTGAGATTTGCAGTTTATTTGATTAATTGAACACCTTCTAGTGTGCTTAACTTTCGAAGGCCTTTAGATGTGTTGTCTGATCATTGTATCCTTCCTTCCATAGTCTCTTTACCGCCTCATATTTTTTGATGTGTTATATATGTTCACTTACACCCACATCAACATACAAAACGTGAAGAACGAGCTTTAAAATGTGTTTTTGTTGGGTATGGATCAACTCAAAAAGGCTATTGTGCTTACCATCCACCATCAAACAAATTTTATATTTCTATGGATGTGACATTTAATGAGCATAGTTTTTTTTATGTTGATTTTACACTTCAGGGCAGCAATGAAAGTGAAGTGCATAATCATGATGTTAGTATGTTTGATATCCCAGATATAAAATTATATTGTAAAGATAAATTATCGTGTGAGGATCATTCTGCAGGAAGTGAGCCAATCCTAAATATGTAAACTTCTCCTTTGGATAATACAGTGTCTTCTGATCCTAACCAATTGCCTCAATCTTCTCCACAGGTTTGGCTTAACTCTTCAAAACTTCGGATCCTATCTCTAATAATACTAATGTAGTTGAAACTAATCATGAAATTGTTTCTCTTGATCCTACCCTTGATAATACTAATTTAGATGAAACCGATCATGAAATTGATCCTTGTCTGCATGAGATCACCAACACACCAAACATTGAGTCTACTGTTGTCCAGTATAATCCTCCACCTCGTTCTAACCGTGGTCAACCTCCAACTAAATATGAACCAGACCTCCAAGCCAAAGTTAAATATCCCATTAGTAAATATGTGTCATCTCACAGGTTATCCCAGTCATATGCATCATTTGTATCTCAATTATCTTCAATTTTTATTCCTAGTAATATACAAGAAGCTTTGGCAGATCCTAGATGGACCAAAACAATGGTTGATGAGATGACAACTTTAGAAAAAAATAACACTTGGGATCTTGTGTCCTTACCAAGAGGGAAGAATATTGTGGGTTGCAAATGTGTATTTACAATTAAGCATAGAGCTGATGGAACTATTGAGAGGTATAAAGCACGACTTGTGGCTAAAGGTTACACTCAATCTTATGGTGTAGATTACCAAGAAACGTTCGCATCAGTAGCCAAGCTCAATAATGTGATAATACTTTTGTCACTAGCAACAAACCAAGATTGGCCTCTTCTACACATTGATGTGAAAAATGCTTTCCTACATGGAGAAATTTCAGAAGAAATTTATATGGATTCTCCACCAGGTATGACAGATTCAATTGGAATGAAGGTTTGCAAATTAAAGAAGGTTCTATATGGATTAAAACAATCCCTAAGAGCATGGTTTGGAAGGTTTACCAAGTCTATGAAGGATTTTGGCTATAGAGTTAGTAACTCTGATCACACCTTATTTTTCTAAGAGAGGAAAAGAAAGAATTACAACTTTGATTATATATGTAGATGACATGATTGTTACAGGAAATGACCAAGATGAGATTTTCAGCTTACAACAATACCTTGCATTTGAATTTGAGATGAAAAAACTTGGAAACCTCAAATATTTTTTGGGTATTGAAGTAGCTAGATCAAAACATGGTATTTTTCTATGTCAAAGAAAATATACTATTGATTTACTATCAGAAACTGGACTGCTTGGGAGTAAACCAATTGATACACTAATTGAACAGAATCATAAACTCTTTCAATGCTTAAATTCAGGAAACACAGACAAAGGAAGATACCAAAGGCTGGTAGGAAAATTAATTTATTTGTCTCATACACGTCCAGATATTACCTATGCAGTGAATGATGTTAGCCAATTTATGCATGACCCACGAAAGTTTCATATGGATGTTGTTGAGAGGATTCTGAGATATTTAAAGTCCACTCCTAGAAAAGGAATTTTGTTCTCAAATAATGGAAACTTAAAAGTATAAGGGTACACTGATGCAGATTGGACAAGCTCAAAAGATGATAGAAGATCTACCTCTAGATATTTTACTTTTGTAGGAGGGAATCTTGTAACTTGGAGGAGTAAAAAGCAGCCTATAGTAGCAAGATCTAGTGCTGAAGCAGGATTTCAGAGGCATAGCACTAGGAGTATGTGAACTTTTGTGGATTAAAAATGTGCTATCAGATTTGGGCTTTAAACAAAATGAAACTATGAGTTTGTACTATGATAATACGTCGGCTATAGCAATTACTCACAATCTGGTGCAACATGATAGAACAAAGCATGTGGAGATTGATAGACATTTCATCGAAGAGAAACTTGAAGATGGAATAATTGTTTTTCCTTTTGTAAGATCAGAATTGCAGTTGGCTGATGTTCTCACTAAAGGAGTGTCAAGCAAAGTGTTTAATGAGTCTGTATTCAAGTTGAGAATGTGTGATACCCATGCACCAAGAACTTGAGTGAGGGTGTTAACATATGTCAAATATTGTATTAGCTTTAATTTAGGCATTATTATCTTTGTGAGCAAATATGTGCACCCATTCCTTTAATAGATGAGGAATTATAGCACTCTTGTATGTATATATATATGGTACCTTATTCTTTGAAATAATACATCAAAATTATTCTTTAAATCTTTTCTATTCATCTCTTATTTCACATCAACTTAAAACACAAACTACTCCTTTTCCAAGTTGTTTTTATCACGTAGCTAGCAACTTTCTTATTTTTATTTTTTATTTTTACTTATGATGCATGAATCTTATTTTCCTAGTTAATAATAAAGCAATATAATAATTTTGAAAGAATCATGGTATAGAGACATGAGCAGTGTTTGTAAATGGGCCTAGCAGTTTCCGATGTTGTGAAAGCCCAAGTTGGAGTTTGTTGGACTTTCCATATGCAAGTTGGAAAGCCGTAGAAAGAACATTACTTATGACTTGATACGAAGCCAGGAGTTAGGAGTTGACCACAAAAGCAAAACCTATAGCTTTGAAAAGTAATTAAAAAAACACGTTCCAACTTTGTTAGGTAACATAAATGATGGACAGAAAAAGTTTTAGTTAGTGTTCTTTGTCCTCATCTCAAATTCTCAAATTCTCAATAGTCAATAGTGTCTTGGTTGGCGTTAAGGGTTTGAACTTTGAGTCTGGGCCATCTATAGTGATAGACTATTTGTTTACCATGTTCCCAAAATATTAAGACCAGACCTTGATGAGATGCGACAAAAATCATTGTGTGTGTGACATGTCTGGATTCTAACCTCAAAATACAACAGAACAACTTTCACCCTGAAAGTGTAATGTTTTTTGAAATCGACACAAACCTAATGATATATTGACGGAATCAGATTCTGCAGATCCGGTTAAAAAGATTTTACAGAGATATTTGGGTGAAATGAATTGGTGTTAGTGAGAGAATAGTAGAAGATGATTTTAGAATTATGGAATATATGCGGAAGAAGATGGCGTTGAATAATGGGAAAAGAAATTTGATGAGGTGTTGGTGAGAGTGAGAATAGTAGGCATTGGATGAGTGGATGATGAGGTGGGTCACCAACCTTGGAGATTCTTGGCCTTATTTTAAAAGGTAATTTTGTTGTAGTGGTTCTAGAAGCAACAAAAAACTACCAACCATGTCCATAAACATATTAAAAATTCACATGGCCGGCTCAAAACTGTTTGATTCAACTTTGAAAATCACAAATATTTATCAACACTACCATCATTACCAATATCATCAAAATTCACAAACTATTCTTCACATTCTTCTACACCTTCTTCTTTAACTCACAACACACTCCACACACCAACATATACTAACCAATGGGACCACTCATCATCAACTTTTATTTCTTACTATCCTTCTATTTATGCATACCATGTTTTAATATATTTTTATAGTAAACAAATCCAAACCATATATATGAAATTCTTTTAGTTTAATTTAAATGTCATTCTAATTTTAGCTATTTGCTCACCTCGGTATTTGAAATTTGTAAAACGGGTGCTTTTTAAAAACCAAATTATGAATATCAAAATTTATAACTTAACATTATTTTACAACGTTTTTTTTTTTCTTTCTTCTCAGAGTTTACCAAAATTTAAGTTCGTTATTGGTAATGTGTTATAGTAATTAATGATAAATATAATTTACCTAAGTGTGTTTTTGGATCGGAGGTGTTGGTAAAGGTAAAGAAAGGTGGAGAAAAAAGTGAAAAGCGTGATTGAGGAAAAGTGAATTGAAATGAGTCTCCGAAATTTAATACATTTAATTAATGGAAAAGAATAATTAAAAAATGTAATAAATTATAAAAGTATTTTTTTTATTTAATTTCGTTAAAGTGGGTATGAATTAAAATTTAAGAATAATTAATTCATGAAATTAAAAATAATATTTTAATTTATTTTATTGATAGAATTTCATGAAATTATATTATTTAAAGAATAAATTAATCTTTAATATAACTTTATACTTTTACGTAAATTTAATTCATTTTACCGATATTTATTTTTCAAAAAAGAAATAAAAATCACTAATATTAAATCAATTTTTTTAAGGTCCAATTAGCAAAAACATTACTCCTTTTCCTTTTTCCCAAACAGAAGCTCTGTTAGGGTTTGGACTCCGTCATATTCAAGCTAGCTCAACTTCATTCCTATGTCAGGTAAGTTAGTCTTCAACCCGTATCCTCTTCTTTCCAGTCATATTTCTGCAATTTCAGTTAGGATTTCCTAGTAAGCTCATTCTAAGGTCTGTTCCGCTTATTTTTCCAGCTCATTAATATGTTTCTAGAGCTGTCGTGCTCCACTATTTAGAGTCGAGGCCTTTTCTAGCTATTTCCAGGTAAGGGAAGCTAGGGCTTACTTGTTTAATTCGATTTTTGCTTGTCTTGCTACTGTTTCACGATTCTTGGGCTTGTGTGCTACTGTGAATGTATGGAATGCCTGGTTATGCTGTTTGGATATGTATGTATAGTTGTTGCAAGGAGAACAGTGGCGAGATCTTATGTTTTCGCCTAAGCGAGCCTGTCTCGCCTTGGGAAGACTAGCAGAAACAGGCCCAGGTTCGTACTCAAGCTCTCGCTCAAGCGGAGAGCTCTCGTTTTGAGCAAGGTACTATCTCATTCAGGCGAGAGGGGCTCGCCTAATCGAGAACGCGTGAGAGCTTGAGGCACGTCGTTGCAGTTGTAGCCCAGGCGAGGAACCTCACCTTTGGGTGAGGGGTGGTCTCGCTCAAGCGAGGAGGGCTTGCCTAAGCGAGAACTCGCGAGTCTTGCAAGGCTCTCTATTGGCAGTCTCGCCTAAGCGAGGACCTGTAGCTTGAGTGAAAGACCTCTTCCGCCTGAGCGAGGGTCCTTGGCTTGAGCGAGATTGGCGCGAGAATTTGCTCCATGACTGTTCTTTTTCATGCTTTTGGTTGATTAATTGTAAGCTTGGTTTGGATTACCCTATTTAAAGTATGAAGTATATGAATATGCATGTAAGATCTGATTGTATGGGCTGGAATGATGAGTTTGGCATGATCTTGACATGTAACATGTGTGGGAGGATTGGTTATAAAAGTGACATGGAATTGGTATGAACGATGATTTAAATTGGTCGATGGAACATGATGTTGGTGTGGTCAGAACGTAATTCCACGATAGTTTTATGGTGGTGCCTCATCGGTCAGGGCGTAATTCCATGAATCTCTAGGTGAGATCTCATGGTGGTGCCTCATTGGTCAGGACGTAATTCCATGACCCCTGTTAGTGGGAGTTTATGGTGGTGCCTCATTATATAATTTAGTAAGGATTCAAGGTAAGGATTGCATTTTGACACTCTAAAGAGTAAGTTAGTCTCACGTAGAGTGTACTGACTCAAGTGGTGAGAGTAGCAGGAGGCCTGGAACACTTTAAGGTTAACCTTGTGCGTGGTGGGATGAAACACTTTGACAATTAGCTCGGTAGAGTGGTAGAGGCCACCACAAGTACAAGCATCCGATAAATTCTACTAATTATATGTATCCGGATAAGTTGTGTCTTGAGTCTTAGTGTATCGTTTGCGAGTCATAACATGAATGGCTGATATATGTATCTTGGACTATGAAAGTGTATGTAACTGTATGATAAATCATTTTCTACTCTAGCTTACCCTTTGCTTGTTTGATTGTTATGTTTGTCGTTTTCTCTTTTTGCGATGATCATCAATCTATTGATGTGAGCAGATGCGAGAACTCCCCGTGGTCGTCAGGGTGATGGAGATTATGTTGCCTAGTTCATCTTGGATCAAATCCTGTTTTGTCCGAGTTTTCTTTAGGGCTATAGCCCATGTATTATCTTGCCCTTTGGCTGTTTATTTAAGTACTGTGAAACTTTTATCTGGTTTAGTCTATGGCATCATGGTGTGCCTTAGTACTTCATTTTAAGTGCCTTAGATATTTAAATGGAGTGTTACATTTTTCATTAAACTTTTTTTTTAATTCGAATAAAAACATTAAGATCAATTTAAATTAGAAATGATGGAAAATATTATATCTAAATGCTTTTATCTGTCATGCCTTATTATTATATATATCTTTTATATTCATTTTATGATTTTTTTTAATTAATAAATATAAAATAATTGTATTTTAAACTTTTTTAATACTTTTATATTTTTAAACCTAGGTATACTTTTTATATAACTTTAATTTTTTTTCAATATTTATTTTACAGAAATATAATTAAAAACACTAATATCAAACTAGTATTCAATTAAAATAAAATCTATTTTAATTAAAATAGAAAAAATTCATAGTGATACAAATTTTTTTATTAATTATATATATATATATATATATATATATATATATATATATATATATATATATATATATTAGCAAAATATGCTTTATGTGTATTTTGTTATTGTAAATTAAACTCAAATGTGTGATGAGATGCATGTTTAGGATGCAGGTGGCGATAATTTGGAAAATCTATCTCCTCTTTGGAGTTTTTTTTTCACGTTATATCTAAAATATATGAAAACAAACATCCTTGGATATTATCCAAATATCTTAACTTCATTCATTTACACTTGTCCATTTTACAAGTTTTTTCGTAAGTTTATTGTCTTTTAAACATGGACTCGTGATCTGAATTGAAACACTCGACTATTTTACTGATGTAACCCTTTTCTCCAATCTCTATTTCGTTTGATTGTCAAGGGATAAAAGTAATTTGCACTTTTCCACCTGTTTGAGTATTGGATGGAGGGAGTACTATGCTTTGACTTGATTGATGTTGCATAAATTAATAATTTGAGCTCAGTTGCTTTGAGATGATTTTTTTTTAATTTTAAGGGTAGTGTTGGGTGGTTCCGTTGTTTGCATTTGGTTCTTACTTCTTCGTTTCCCTAGTTTCATCAGGTATGACATTTCTTTTCTTTGTTTTTGTGTCTGAGTTTTTGGTTTGTTTCTCTATCTCAGTTACTTTGAGATCACTTTAGATTTCGTATTTGTGTTTTCTCAGTTTCGTACGTTGGTCTTTGGTGCTTGGTTTTCTACGTTTGACCATGTATGTATTTTAGTGTTATGTTTTCAATATTTGTTTGTGTTCTGTTCATTGTTTGTGGTTTACTTTTATTGTGTATTGAAGATGTTTTACCTTTTCATTTTTACTTCATCCAGGTTATCCTTTTATTCCTCTAGGTTTTGGTTTTCCTAGTTTGATTAGATATGACATTTCTTTTCTTTGTTTCTGTGTCTGAGTTTTTGGTTTGTTTTATAGTTTTGCTATTATGTTTATGTATTTTATTTCATGTTTGTGTTTTCTCAGTTTCGTACGTTTGTGTTTCGTACGTCGGTGTTTGTTGCTTGCTTTCTCTACATTTGACCAGATATATATTTTAGTGTTATGTTTTCAATATTTCTGTGTTCTTGAGTTCATTGTTTGTGGTTTACTTTTATTGTGTATGTTTTACATTTTTGTTTTTACTTCATCTAGGTTGTGTTTGTTGTCTTCAAATGGCGAGGAAATTTGATATCATCAAAGATATTGATGAGAAGAAAGAAACATTGAAGTTTTCCATTAGATTAAAAGATTTGTGATTTGTTCATAATCGGGATACGAATCGTCATATGAAGTTGATTCTTTTGGATCAGAAGATAAACAAAGTATATGTTGTTGTTTTTATTTTATATGTGAAATGATTTTTATGGTTCACCTTATTTTTTCAGGGTGGTATGATTTCTACAATGGTAAAAAAGAAAGATTTAGGTTTGTGGGAAGAAAACTTGGTTGAGGGTCATATGTATATAATGAATAATTTAAAAATTTTGAAGAACCAAGAACAATTTCAGGTATGTGAGCATCCTTACAAGTTATTATCCATAAGATCAACAACTATAAAAGAACAAATAATTTCAAGTATTCCACTAAAGATTTACATCTTCAAAAGTATCAAGGATATAGTTGATGGAAATTTCTCTGTTGATTTGGTATATGTTAGGTACATATAATGTTGGTTTTTTTATATCAAATAAACATGTTTTTTCAATATTTATGACCCTGTAAATATTTAATGATTTTGTGGTCATGTTATTATTGGTTTTAGATATTATGGAGTGATGGATAATGTGAGGTGTAATCCCCAACCCAAGAATGTTGTATTTCATATAAGAGATTTGAGGTTAGTAATAATTTAGTACAATGTTTTTTTATTACTGTTGAATCATTTATTAGTTGATATTGATAAACTTGTCTGTTTTCCTTCTATAGTTCTGTTGTGATTGGGTGTACGTTGTGAGATTCCTATTACATCAAATTTATGAGTAATTGAAGGGAAGACCTAGATTCGTATATTATTGTCATTATGTTAACTCAAGCTAAGATCAAACCGTGTTCAGGTTTGTGAATTTAATTTCAGTGTGGTTTTGTAATAATGATTTTGTTGTTGCTTTTAGGACGACAGTTAATGTCAAATCAAACTCCTATAATGGTTCAAAGTTGTTAATGGGCGATGAATGTGCTGAATTGGTCTTATTCAAGGAGTAATGGATAGAGTATGTGTTTCTTGAATTGTTTAGTTCTTATAACATTATTTACCATTTATTGTATGACAATGACTTAGATATTGGAATTATAAACGTTTTGGCAATGAAGTTCGTTCGAGTCAAGAATGTAGCCAATTGAGTTCATCATCCAAGTATAGTGAACATCACAAATTTGTGTATAAATTTATTATCAGTATGATATCTGAAATCACAACTATGAAGGAGGTAATGAAGCATTAATTATTGGTTTGTAAGATGCTTATTGAATTTTCAATTTTGGTATTGTAATAACTTTGTTTTTGTTCGATATAGGAACTATATTGTATCACTATGACGAATGGTGTTATCCTGTATGCAATAGCTATAGGAAGAAGATTGATGAAACAAGTGTTTTTAAGTGTGGTTTGTGTGGGTTTTATAATGAAAAACCTGGAATTAGGTTTGTATTTTTTTAATATTGTACATGTTAACAAACAGTTCCATGGTTTGAATTAACTAAATCCATTTGTTGTTGATATAAGACTTTCCTCGAACTCAATGTTCAGAATGTTTCCCCTCGGATCTGAGAAATAGTTTGTCCCCATCAACAACGATTTACCCTATTCTATAAAGAAACCTTCATAAAAAAAATTAGAAACTCCTGGGAAAAACAAAATGGCCAAGGATTAATGTTGAGTGAAAACAAAAATTGTCGTTTAGAAGGAAAATTATTTCTGTAACCCAAATTATTACTGTAATAAGAAAATTATGTACAAACAAATTGCATTTCAAAAGAAGAATACAAAAAATTAAAGCAACAAAACCATATACAATAACCTCAGAAGGATCCATGAACATGATTGAGTTTTGGAAAGAATTGTTAAAACTGAAGTGCTTTGAACTTGACATTTTCTCCTCTCTAGAACCAGACTAGATGACGTTAGTAGACTATAGGGTTTCTTTTCTCTTTTTTTTTAATTTCATCAACGTATATAGAAAACGCAAATACCTATTTAACGACAACTATAGAAAACCCAAACACCAAATCTAGAACGCAGACAACAAAATCAACGTGTAAAGATATCGAAAAGACACTTAATAACTATACCTTGCCACCAAAACCAGACTCTCCAAATTCATTCTCAAATATAATCATTTCAAAATAAATTAAAATAAATTAAGTATAACAACTATAAAATATGGGTTATATCAATACTTAATGAACCAAATTATTACTTAACCATTTTGAAATTAATTAGTTAATAACCAAAATATAAAAAAAAAATATATCTTTTCCTTACAATAAATAGATTGTCGTTAAGTAACCAAAATCTAGATTTAAATAATATATTTATAAATCCACATAGCTATACAGATAATAACAATAGTTGAATTTAAGTTTTTATTAATATAATATTTAAACATAAAATCAATAAAAAGAATAATAAAAAAAAAAGCACAGGTCTCATACTAATTTATATATAATATTGACGCCGTCCCCTTCCTTTCAATTGACCTCCAAAATGAGCGATACATGTAGGTAGTTAAAGATTTCGTATAAAGTTGTGTAAAATATTTTGTTAATATAGTTGTGTAGTTGATTTGACATTGAGAATGAGAAATGGACGTTTAAAATAAGTTGAGTATTGATTAAACGTAGATGGATATCTGGCAAAGGAAAGATGGGGTGAATGTTTTATGTTGATTTGATGATTTTAATAATGTGGGTAGTGGGTGAAAGAAAGTGATACTATTGATGAGCACTAGGTAGCAATCTCAACCATGGATGGTTGGGGACGTTAGTAACTCCTATCTAACCTGAATTGACAAGAGTAAGTGGACTCACTTCAGACGTGCTTCTAGAATCCCTCATCACCAAATAATAATAATATCAAAACGTTTGGTGTGCATCGCCACATTTTTAACTTTTACTTTCTTGTTAGGTATGCTCTTAACATTTTAGGTTCCATTTTCGTACTGAAATTAATTTTAAAAACCAAATTAAATTTTTAAAAGGAATTTAATATTTTATATTTCTTTACCTTTATATATACACTCTCTTTTTATTACCTATTTCCTGTAGTGTTTTTCAAGTTAGATTTTATTTTCTATGCTTAATCTCCTGTCTTTATGATGCCTATTAAATCAGTTTTTGTTCTTTTTAAGTTTGATAGAATTTAGTATAATTTAAAATGCTTAATGAAAGTATGAAATTTATTTGATTATGTTAATTTTATTTTAATTATATATGTTTTAAGGTATTATATAATTTATTGATACAATATAAAAGTATGATAATTAAAACTAAAGTAGTAGAATTAAAATAATTGATTTATAAATAAGGCTACAAGGGTTTAAAGGCAATTAAAAAAAAAGGTTAAATTGTAAATACCTAAAATAAGCTCATTTAGCAACTTTCAGGTACAGGAAGATTATGAGTGGAGTTCTTTCACACATATCAAGAACTACCATAAATGTATACATTTTTTAAATAACAAATTTACCCTCTTACTCTATTTATAAATGCTTTATTTTGGTTGATGTACAAAATACCACTACTTAGAGAACAAATTAGGAAAAAATTAACATTTGATTCGAATGTGAATCTATTTAAAATTAAAATCACTAAAACTATTATCATAGATGTGTCACGGACAGAATATTAATTTTAGACAATTTTACCATATATTTCCAAACTTAAAACATGTAAAGAAAATCGATGACACTTTTTGTAAATTACATAAAGACGTCGAATTATTATATTATTATTTTATTGTTTTGTTTAGTAATACTTTATTCTTAGTTAAATTGGTTGTATTCCAAAAACATCTTTATGTTTATTTAAAAGTTGCTGTGTTTTAAATAATATATTTGATATTTAGTTAACAATGATTGAATTATAAGTAATTCTTAGGTTTAGTCAAGACTAATTAAGATCTTAAAAAAATACTTGTGTTTAGTCAAGAGCTATTAATGTTAAAAAATATTTAATTATATCTTGTTGAACCAACTTACCCTATCTACTTTAGGACTTATCGCTTAATTTAGTGAGGAAGTCTTCTTTTGTTTACGGTCACTTGAGTTATATGTTATTTAACATGAACACCTCAAAAGTTTGAAAGATTTAAAACAAATATAAGAATCAGACATCTTATTTACTAACATAATTTTATTTAAAATTTATTTTTTTGAGCTTTTTATGATACAAAATTATATATTAAATTGTCATAATTAATTTTATTTAGCATTTCTGTTTCAATAAATAATAAGGTCAATCCATTCATCTTTGTTGAGCATCGTTGATTTTAAATAAGATTTTATTATCTTTAGGTTTGAAAATTTTCTTTCAACTGAAACAACTAATACTAGAATTGTTAACATTATTCTATAAATTATATATGTATTTGGAAAAAAAAATATACTTTTTTATATAATTAAGGATGTCAATTGGTTTATCATTTTCCAATCCTATAATTTCCTTTAAGATATTTAATTTTGAAAATAAATCTAATCCATCAAAATCCGACAAACTATCATGTTTTAAACATTTTTCATAGTTTAAGCATTTTTCTTTAAAAAAGTATATAGTCTAATAACTTTAACTATTTAACACTAAATAAAAAACTAAAAATATCTTCATATATTTCAAATTGTTCAAATATACTTTAAAGTGTGATAATTGATTTATCTACAATGTATAAAAAGTAATCAATTTTAAATGATTCTTCAATAGATTTTACTATTTCATTCTCAACATTTTTATCAAATTGTTTCTTTCTAAGATTAATACATTTTTTCACCAAACTTAAGCACTATATCATTTTCACTAATTATACCCATAACCTCTTTCAAGACTTCAACATATGACATATTAAGATGACATGTATCCGGCCCGCCGTACCGACTAACCAAGACGAGACCATTGTTATTCGGAATAAGTAAACACAAGGTTAATTGCATTAATCCAATTATTAGGTAATTAGTTTCTTGGACCAAACCTAACCATGCAAGGGCCATAAATAGTGGTATAAGTAGCACATTTTACGAAGTACATTAGTTACGTATTCATTAGCATTTATCACCCTTTGACACATCAGACCGACTTTAACATTGGAGTGTCTTCTAGAGGCACATCTCCCTTTTTATGGAGTTCGAGGACGTGTACCCTTAGAAGATGTGGTACTTGGAGCACTCTAGAAGACTTTACAGGATATACCTCGGTCCTATAAGAACACAATGGACATATCTTTTGATTGTAACACTTTTTTAATAGAAAATGCAATTTTAATTTGATATAGGAACATATAGAGATGACAAATAAACCCGTGCCCGTGGGTATCACCCGAACCCGTTCCCGTTTTGACGGGGAATCCCCGCTTTGACTGGGTATGGGTATGGGTATGGGTAATACCCGAAATTTTCAACTGGGGATGGGGATGGGGATGGGGATGGGGATGGGGATATATATATACCCGCCCAAATACCCGTCCCCGCTTAAATTACTAAACTATTTATAATTTATTAAATAATCTAAAAAATATATATAAATAAATAATATATTTACACATAAAATATAATATAATATAATATAATATAATATAATATAGTATATATACATATAAATAAAATATACTTTTATATATATAAATATATATATATATATATATATATATTTACACATATACATGTAATATAATATAATATAATATAATATAATATAATATACATATAATATATATACATAATAATATAATATAATATATATAATATATACGTATAAAACAAATTAATCATTTAACTAGTGAGATCTTTTATAAACAAATTTATAACATTACAAATTTATAAAAATTTAAAAGAAATATATATATATATATATATATATATATATATATATATATATATATAAAAGCATAAAATATCTACGCATATACATATAATATATATACATAATAATATAATATATATTATTATATTTATATTATTATATAATATAATATAATATATACTTAAAATAAATATATATCTATAAAAAAAAAAAAAATATATATAT
The DNA here is from genome assembly GCF_037176805.1 of Vigna unguiculata. Lineage (NCBI taxonomy): Eukaryota > Viridiplantae > Streptophyta > Magnoliopsida > Fabales > Fabaceae > Vigna > Vigna unguiculata. Next base: position 27,716,184 of record NC_140800.1, on the reverse strand, counting down.
ATATATATATATATATATATATATATATAAACATAAGATATCCACACATATAATATATATACATAGTAATAATAATATAATATATAATATAATATAATATATATAAATAATTATATATATATATAAACATAAGATATCCACACATATAATATATATATACATAGTAATATAATATATAATATAATATAATATAATATAATATATATATATATATATATATATATATAACATATTTTTCATTCTCTTTGTTTTTTGTTATACACTTTGTTTACTCTCTCAATTGTCTGGTTTGTTTTTCAAGATTTAATTTTGAAGGTAATTTTTCTTCTTCTTATTACATAATTTTTACTCTCTGTACATGGTTATGTTCAAATAGGTGTTCCTCAATTTCATTCTATGAAATAATTTTTAGGTTACACATTTGATTATCTTTATTTATTTATTTATTTTCATGAAAATGTTTGACTCTTATTTTGTAGCTCTTCTTTTTGTTACTTTGGTTATACACTTTTTTACTCTCTTTTAATTGTTTGGCTTGTTCTTTAAGGTTTAAGCAGATCTTCAAGGTACTTTTCCTTTTATCATAATCTTAATTATACATTTTTTTTCCGTTATGTTATGTTCAAATGGATATTCTCAAATTTGGGTTACACATTTAATTATCTTTACTCCTTTATGATAATTTTATTTATTATTTATTTTTTGTTTCATGATAATGTTTAATTCTCAATTTTAAGTGCTCAATTGCATAAATCCTTAATTTAATTCAAGATCAAAAGATGAAGAATCTATGTTTAAATTTGAATTATTATTAATTTAATTTTGTTATTTGTGCTATTTCATTTAAGTGGTATAATATAAATTTTTAATAGTATAAAAATTTTAGTAATGTGTAATTTTTTAGCTTTTATATAATTATTTGAATTTTATTTAGTTGTTATTTGATACTTTAATTTGAGATTTATACTATTATAATATTTTTCTTAATATTTGACATCATGAAAATCAAAAAGAGTATGTTATTTTAATATTGAATATTTTGATAGTATCATGATTCCGTTGGTGTGATTTTTAAATTTTTTTTATAAAAAATATTTAATTGATATATGGAACAATAAAAAAATGGGTATGGGTATGGGTATAAGAAAATACCCGTTACCCGGTGGGGATGGGGATGGGGATGGGTCAAAAGTTGTATACCCGTTGGGTTTGAGGATGGGGATGGGGATGAATTTTTATTATGGGGATGGGGATGGGATCATGATACCCGTACCCGCCCCGCCCCGCCCCGTTGCCATCCCTAGGAACATACATGACAACTTAAGGCCAAAATAGATAAATTAAGTGAATACCAATAAACAAGTTTTAATTTTTGGCTTTTAATATTTTACTTGATACGACGTATTGTCGCAGTAAAAAGAAATAAATGTCAATTAGCTCCTTCTATGTACATCTTGAAATAGAGAACAGAGGTCGTGAAACACATGCACAACACATAAGAGAATAAATTAAAATGTATAGACTAATGTATCAAACTAAACTAGTGCATAAATGTTCAAGAAAATAACAAAGAGTCTAGGAGTAAAATTCAGAAGTCATATAGAGAAAATAAGAAGACAAAAATCAGAATTAATTAGTAAGAGAATAGATATAACTAATCAATTTTTTCTTCTAAACAAAATTGTGATTTATTGAAAAAAGTATTAGTTTATTAAATATCATTTTTAGTACCAATAAAAATTAATAGTCATGTGTATTATTACAATTATTATAATTTAATAGAGGTGTATTATTAAAAAAATGTTTTGAGGACTTTTTTAGGGAACCTAAAACAAGGGCTTTAGCTTACCTTGCATGTGTGATAAAAACACATGTATTTATAATATTAATGATGATAATGAGATGAATGCATTTGTACAAAATATTGGTATTTTATATTATATGTGGTATGAAGTCAGGATTCTTGTATTTTCAATAGGAGTAATTAGTTGTAATTTGTGTGTTCTCGGGTGTGAAAGTGTGATGTGACTAATATGTATGTGTTTGTATTATATATTTGTTGTGCGTTTTTTTTCGTAATTATTTAAAATAGTTAATTCATCTTTTGTACTTATGGAATTTATATAATTGTATTTTGTAATAAATCGGAAATTAGAAGAATATCCAATAGACAAGAAAAATCATCTTTATATAGTTTTTAGTTGATATTAGATGGATTGATAATTTTTTTATCGGTTACATGGTGAGTGTTAATGTTCTGATTCTAAATTCGATGATAAAATCATTATTAATCACCATACATCCAAAATATTATTCGTTTTAAAATGTATCATTCATCATGATTTTGTCTTTAAAATATGTTTGAGAAGATGGAAGAAGGAAAAAGTATTTAAACCTTCTTAGACTTCAACTTCAAAACAATGTAAAAATATTTGACGTGGTAAAAGCAAAAATATATTTTAAAAGAATTTTATAATTTAATTATTTTAAATTATCTTATATCAAATAATATATTTAAATAACCCAATTAAGTATTACACTCTAAAACATAAGTTTTTGATTTAGTCTCATCTATTCCTTACTATAGATAAAATAACTTGTTTGCTCTTCCCTGGTACTCCTATAGTAATTGGGAAATGATCTGCAATTAATTGTGAATAAAATTTGTCATAAGAAGCGGCTTCTGATATAGAAAATTAAACAATAAACGATTGTCATTTTCTAAAAAGCACGCACACATAATCATCTTTCTCATCGTCACCTTTTCCTTCTGTAAATAATGGCTGTAATCGAGTTAGAAAGATATAAAATATTCGTTGCACCAAACTTTACCTAAATCAAAAACCCAAAATTCTTTTTCGTTGACTTTACACCTAATTTCATCTCCGTCCAAATCCAAAATTCCTTTTCCTTCATTAACCAAAATGGAGATGTCAAAACCTCAAATTAGGGTTTTGACGGCTGATTAAGATGGTGCTATATTCGACACATTTTCCATAAATCATGGTAATTGTAACTTACAAGAAACTTAGTTACTGAAAATTTGGAATAAGAAAGCTTCGAATTTCTATGTCCACAACCTGTGATAATATATTATTATTTTCACTAAACATAGATATTCAAAATGTATTGTTTAAAGATGAATGCAAAAATAATTCCATGGATAAGTATTTGTAGTTTTAATTATTTTTTTTGTTTTTTCTTACTTAAAGAATATACTATTTCATGCACAAAATTCTTTTAATTACAAAAAATACTAATGATGTAGCAGTCTTATCTTTAATGCATAAGTAAAAGTGCACGATTATTAGCCTTTACCAGATAATTACAGTAAAAAACTTTTATCTCAGTAATCATTTGTAACGATTTATGTATAAAGTAAAAAAAAAAAAGATAAATAATGCCAACACTTTCTAGGTTATTAAAATATATACTTTTTTTGTTATTGGACTTATATTAAAAAAAATAGTGTTAAATTATTTATCAGATTACTCCTTCTGACTTTTTAAACAAATTTAATTAACTAGATTTTAATGATTGTGGAAATTGTTTACTTTTTTATTATATTAATTATAAGTGTAAAATATTTCTCACTTTTAGAGAAAGACGGTTTTAAATTGAAGAATTTGACTTTAATTTTTGATAAAATTTCTCTTCCTAATTGTACTTTTTTATTCATAAAACTTAAATTGAAGACTTTTACTTTAAGAATTCTAGTCAAACTTCATTTTGTCCAATGATTTATAGTAGTCAAAATGATTAAATTTAGTTAATGACACTAACTAACATACGCAATTTATACATTGTAGATTTAAATATATTTTTAGTTTTATGAAATAAAAAATAATTATTTTATTTAAAAAATATTTTTCGATTTTTCTGAAATTAAAATCGCTATTTTTGTTGTCGTTACAAAGAAAGTGAATCTCACAATTTTATAAAATATTTTATTTGACTTTTATCTCAAAATCGATCATCATTCATTTTTCTTATCAACATATTATTTTAATTGGATAATGAACATTCATTTACAGATCTTAATAAAGTTGTTAAAGTGTGACGTTAGATACTATAATCAGTTTTTTGCTCTTTAAAAAAAATATTAGATAAAATATATAAAAATAGAGAGTAGAAATATTAATTTTCATACTTTTAAGAAAACGAAAAATAATTATTACAAAGGGAGATCAAAATTCGTTAATTTACGGTGATTATCTAGACTTATCTTCGAAATTGTACAAAATATTAACGGGATAATTTTTTGATATTTTTCCTTTGATTAATTTAATATTTCTATCAACAATACATTTCTATTTATTTTAATTAGCTATTTGTATAGTGTGTCATAATCCATTGAAACAAAGATGAATGTGCAAGAGAAATTTAGAATAAAATATTGTTTTATAAAATGGAATATTTTTACAAGCGTGCAAGTTATGAAATTGTCTTATTTACTTTTATTGTTTTATGCATGGGAGTAAGTGAGGTATGATTTGAAAAATATATTGTAGGAATAATGAAGTTAAGGTTTAAAAAATGAAGATATGTGAAAGAGATATTTCAGAAAAAAAAAAAGAAATATTATAATATGATTGAGTAATTAAGGTGAAAGAGAAGTAATAAAGTTAAAAGAAAAAGGTGAGTTATTATAGTTGTTGGTTAGAGTTGGTTAATTAGTGGTAGGGGGGTGAAAGGGTGAATTTGGAAAGAAGAGGGGGGAGATGGAAATAAGAAGAAAGAGAGGAGAGAGAGAGAGAAAGAAGTTGAGGAACATGAAAAGCAGAGCTACCTACCAAATCCAGCACTAACTTAATTGTAACCACTCGTCTTTCTCACCAACTCGGTCAAATACTCTCTCTCTCTTTCTCTTTCTCTTTCTCTTTCTCTTACATTACATTACTTCTCAGAAAAAGAAGGTCCCCGAGTCAATTGCACCTCCTCTTGTTCTCCACCACCTCCCATTTATATTCCTTCTACCCCCTTTTCTCACCAATTACTTTCCAGCTTCCATTCCCCACACACCAAAACACATCACAACAACACATCTTATTCTCTCTCTTTCTCTCTCTCTCTCTCTCTCTCTCTCTCTCTCTAACCAACCAACCACAACCATGGGTAGATCTCCTTGTTGTGAGAAGGAACACACAAACAAAGGAGCTTGGACCAAAGAGGAAGACGAACGCCTCATCAACTACATCAAACTCCATGGCGAAGGATGTTGGAGATCCCTTCCCAAAGCTGCTGGTAAACTTTTCAAATCAGATTCAATATCAATTCTTTTCTGTCCTTTACACTAACCCCATTTCTCCTTTCTCCTTTCTCCTTTCTCCTAACAGGCTTGCTCAGATGTGGCAAGAGTTGCAGACTCAGATGGATAAATTACCTCAGACCTGATCTAAAGAGAGGCAACTTCACTGAAGACGAAGACGAACTCATCATTAACCTCCACAGCTTACTTGGAAACAAGTATGAACACAACCCCATCTTCCTTTTTTCCTCATTCCTCTTTCCAATCTCTCCCACACTGTCACATCATTCACCAAAAAAAATTTAAAAAAATCCTATTTTTATTTATTCCTTCATTCCAGGACAATCATTTCAATTTTCCCAATCAAAATTTCTGATTTTTGTTTTTGTTTTTCTCAGGTGGTCTCTGATTGCCGCGAGGTTACCGGGAAGAACCGATAACGAAATCAAAAACTATTGGAACACTCACATCAAGCGGAAACTCTACAGCCGCGGAATCGACCCGCAAACCCATCGCCCACTCAACGCCGCCTCCGCCACTTCGGCAACCGCCGCGGTTTCGCCTCCCTCCCCCGCCGCTGTCCCTGTGGCAACGTCATCATCCAGCAAAAAGATAAACAGCGACAGCATTAGCAGCTCCAACACCCTCGCCCATGATGTTGTTATTACCACCAACAACAACATCAACAATAACAACAGCAACGGTTTTCAGTTGGTGGGCAATAGTGGCTATGCCAACGCCACAACGAAGGTTGGAACCGACGAAGATTCTAACAGCAGCAGCGGCGTTACCGTGGAAGAATCCCTCCCTCACCATCAACTGAACCTGGATCTTTCCATTGGCCTTCCCTCTCCTCAGCAGGTTTCTTCTTCGGTGAACCCAGAAAAGTTGAAAGCGCAAGAGCATGATCAAAAACCTCATGTGTTGTACAAGTGGTATGGGAACATTACTGGGCAAGGTGTTTGTCTTTGTTACAGTCTAGGGCTTCAAAGCGACCAAGCTTGTTATTGCAAAGGCATGGGTGCTACTGCTACTGCTACCACGGTTACTACAACCTCCACAGATAGTAATCTATATAGATTTTACAGACCCATGAATATTTAGACCGTGAATGTCATGTTATTTGGCGTCACTTCTCTCTGTTAACAACATGGAAATAGTAGTTGTAGAATCCCAAATTTTGAGAAAATCCTAGATAAATTTTGGTCTCTAACTTTTCATTTTCGTTTTCATCTTTTATTCAATTCAATTTCAAACGTGAAGAGATGTGAATTCTTTGCCACATGGAAACTGGGTTTTGTGCTTTACTTTGCACACACTCTAAAAATGTTTAGTGGGGCTATAAGAGATTAAAACTACACAGGTTCCGACTTTTCACCACTGTTCCATTATTCTGAACATAAATACTTGTTCATGTTGTTTAATTTTAATTAGAAAGTAGTGTTCAATTTAACACAGACAAAAATAAGTATGCATGATTTTACTGTTGATTCAAATAATAACATGGAAAGCATTTGCAATGGGTTGGGTGGAGAGGCAGTTAATAGAGAGGTAAGTGATTATTATTGGTTAAAATTTGAATATTCTTGGCGTTGTAGTGGTGGGTCAGTAATGAGTTGTTAGACATTAACTATGTTTGGTAAGTTACAGTAAGTTTGATACATATATGATACTGGGACAGTGGTGAAGTTAGCTAGCTGAGGCTAGGAGAGAAGGAAGCTCCACAAAGCAAATTCAATTCATTGATGTTTGTAATATCTTATAGCTAGTGTTTAGGTAGGAGACAGCTTTTGAATGCATACCTACCATTTACTGTCACCAGAACAAGACAATTATGAGAAAACTGGACTATACTTCACATTCATTCATATATATGCTACAATTCAATTCATTCCTCTATCCTCTTTCTTCGTCTACGCAAACTATATATAGTTTTTGTATTTATGTACTGTAAACTAATAATACCACATACTCATACACTTTACTTTTTCAAATTCAACAATGTTTTTACCAGATATTCTTCTTTAAAATTTGAAGAATGTCGATGGAAATGCAACAGATTATTGCTTCCATTTTTTCCTTTCTTAGACCAAGTTCAAAAGTACAAGTTACAGTAACTTATACAGATTAAACTTGTGTTTTGCAGTATAGTTTGAAATATATAAAAAAACAAAAGATAATTTTTTCCAAAATAAAGTTCATTCGAATCTAAACGTATAAACTTTAACCAAATAGAGAAGGGCTTTGATTATAATGTGTCTTTTTAAAATAGGAGAAAATTTGTATGGATATATATATATATATATATATATATATATATATTGTGATCATTATCTCCATTTCCGGAAAAAAAAAATACCTGTGTCATCATATTTCATGTACCAAAAGCCTTTGTGGGTAAAAACACATGCACGTTTATACAGGAATGGATATAAGATTAGTAAATTTTAATGATTAATATTTGGTGTTTGTTGTAAACATTACTGATTGTGGAACAATTCCCTGCGTTGATCAGCTGCTGATTAACAATAAAAAGATTGTTGGTAGAGTCGGAAAAAGAAAAGGGTAACTGTGATGTTGCAATTTTGTTGGACAAAACTGGAACAATGGTCGAAACATATAGGTGTGGTCAACGTTTGAATTGTGAATTGGGAAACAAAAATCGAAGTTGAAGTCCTACTAAGCTAATTAAGAAAATTAGGTTTTGTTTGAAGGTTTCCCCGTCTTCTAGAAAGGAAATTATTAAGTAGAATTAAATGTTGGAAGATAATTTTGTTATTTAGAAGGGAATTAGTGAATATTTAGTTTAATAAGTAAAATGATTATGAAATAGATAGGTGGAAAAAGGTGTTTGGTGGGAAGTGGGACCCATAGCACAAAGACAGGAACAGAAGAGGAAGCGAACATCGAGCGGTTTGGGTAGGTAGATGTTGGTGACGTCAGCTAAGACACCCACCCTTTTGTCTTTCTCATAAATTCTTTCATGCTTTTGCTTTATTACACATCTTCTTTCTTCACTCTCTTCCTAAACCAATTTCTTTATTTTCAATTTCCAATAATTTCACTATCATTTATTTCGAAAAATAAATAATTATTTATTATGGAGCATAAATATTTATTTACAATATTTTTTGTCAAATAAAAATGAGATATGAGTAAGTAATATTTTGGTTAGTGGGTAAAGAAAGAAAAGTGCGACGTTAGCGGCACCTAATTCTTTCGTTTTCGTCTCCACGTGACTCTCCAACACTTCCACGCTACCAATCTCTCTCCGATTATTGATTCTTCTTTTTTTTCTATCTCTACTTATTTACTATTATTTTTATGATATGCTTTCTCACGTTTAGTTTAACACCATAAATAATGCTCCTTATATATTTATATATAATAACCAACTTTTGTATTCATTTATATGCAACCAACTAATTATTTTTATTTATTCACCATTCTTTATTTCTCATCTAGACGAAACACATTAATTACAAGGGTATATTCAACTCTCCACCCATCATCCCAGCTATGTGTATATATGGGTAAGAGAGAGAATGAATCGAGTTAATAATATTAAAATAAATAATTTGTTTAAAAAAAAGTGTTTTTGAGATATTGAATAAGAAGTGTGTGATGTTTTCATTATTTTTCTAAACGGTGTACGAAAAACATTATTTTTGTTTTACATAATATCGTTTTCTTAAATATATTCTCTGACCGCGTGTTGTTAAGTGTGCTATTTTTTTGTTTTTCCGAGTTCTTTATTTATGCGTACGATTAAGTAAATTTAATTTTTCTCTTCATTTTGAGGACCTAAAAGAACTTACATGTATTATATAAATATTTTTCTTCTCAGATTCACTACCAAAAACACCGAATTTTACCTAATTAAAATGAAACTATCTAAACTTTTCTTCCTTATTTTTTAACAAAAATAATTAAGTTAGTTACCAATTAAGTGTTGATGTGAGTGGTTTTAGACCAAGTCTTTAAAGAAGTTCTACATAAGCATAAAAAATATACAAATATATAGATGTACTGTTTATAATATTAACAAATTCTTTCAAATATATTACATTAAAAAAATGTGAAGATATAAACGTTTGGAGAATTCTTCTATATTTTTCTTGGTATTCCTAATTCTAGAACATCATTCGTTTTCTTACCAATGACATGATCACAACAAATTAAAGATAACATAAATAATACACAAGTTAAACTAACTAATCAATTAATATATAAAATAATTAATCAATTTAAACGTCAAATAAGCGCCATTTATCTCATTCACTATGCTTAAGTAATTGAATTCCTATACTATATTAATAAATATAGATTTATCTTTATGGTAATAGTTAATTCACATAAATCACTAATGTATGATTTAATAATAATTACTCACTACTTACCAATAATCTTAATGTTGTACCACTTTTATTAATTTTTTACAAATTATTCTCTCGTTATTATTCTATATCATCCATTTATCATCTCTCAAAAACTTATTCTCATTCTCAAAATGTCCATTTTGCATCAAAATTCATTGAATATCATATAATACATTTATATAACTCATTAAATTCAAGTAAAAAAATATCAAAGGGATATTTCATAGAAATGTGATGGTCATTTGAGTGGCATTCTTTCGTAGGAGATAGAATTGTTGCCCTTTATTTGTAGTTCAAATGTCCAACAATGGATTAAGGGTCCACATTTTGTCGTTGGAGGATCTTCAAAATGCTTGAACAACGACACTCTTAGAGCATAAAAAGTTGTTCATGTTTATCCCTTGATTAACCAAAGTTCTAGAAAAAAGGAAAGTGACTTGATCTCACTCACTTAAGCTACCACAATAATTTGATGATGAGGTTTCTTATTTAAGCACCATATGATTAGACCATATGATTAGAGATGACAAATAAATATATCCCCGTGGATATTGTCCGAACCTATTTTCGTTTTGACATGGAATTCCTACATTGACTGGGTATGGGTATGGGGAATCCCCAACTTTTTCAATTGGATATGTGGATGGGTATGAGATGTACATATTTGTCCCGTCCCCGTACTCGCCATAATACATGTCCCCATTTAAATTATTAAAATATTCATAATCAATCTAGTAACATTATATATATATATATATATATATATATATATATATATATATATATATATATATATATATATATATATATATATATATATTACTACACACTTTTTATTGTTTAACTCTTCTAATTTGTTTGTTTTTCACGAAATTCTTTCACATCTCTAATATATTTTTCATCTTATCATAACCTTTATCCAATTATGTTCAATTGATGTATGTTAATTAAATATTTTTTATGTTTCACATTTTAATATTTCTATTCTTTTTTAATATTTTTATTTATAGTATATTTTCCTTTCACATAAAAATATTAAACACTCTCAACTCAAGTGTTTAATAGCATAAACCTTTCATTTACTAAGTGAACTTAAAAATTTATCTTCTTAACTCTATTATTATTAATTTTTGTTTCATTCGAAGAACTTTTTGTTTTGCTAAAACAATTTTCATTATTTCTCAGTCATTGACTATGTTGATATTTGAAAAGTTTTCTTAGATCTCTAAGGTATTTTTCATCTTATTATACCTGTAATTATATATATATGTTTTTCTTTGTGCAATTTCATTCAATAATTTTTCAAATTGTTTCTAAGACACCTATTTGAAACTTTTTTATTATTTTTATTTGTTGTTTATTTTTATCATGTTGAATACTATTTTGATATATTTTATATAATTATTTTTTTATTTTCTAACTCATTATCCAATTGTAATTTTGTCACTATAATTGTATAAATAAATTTTATTTAGTATAATATAAACATTTAATATAATTGCTATGAATTATTTTTTTATCACCATCCAACATATATTGAACTTCAAAAGATACAAAATTTATTTTGAAAATTTATTATTATTACTTTAATCTTTATTCTTTGCATGATTTTGATTAAGTGATGTATTATAACTTTTATTAGTGTATAAAAAAGAGATTCATTAGAATTTAAAAAATTGAAGTAAACAGACATTTAAAATATATTTTAATTTGAATATATGTTTTCCTTTTATATTTTTTTAAAATATTTTTAAAATTTTATCAACTAGGTTTCATTAATGTTTGCAAATTTAATAAATATTTTGATTCTATAACGTCCCATTTAAGTAATAACATAATTAAATGAAACATTACGATGAATAATATAAGGGCAAAGTCATGGAGTATAAACGCTACTCCTTACAGTTATCCAAGAATATTTAGAAGAAAAACTAAGGCACACCACGATGCCAATAACAAGATAGAGAAAGAAGTTTAAAAGTATTAAAGTAAGTGCTCCAAGAGCAAAATAATACAAGGGCTATAACCCAAAAAGGAAACTCGAAGATAGGCGGGATTTGACCCAAGACAAACTAAGCAGCGGAACCTCCATCACCCTGATGACCACGGGGAGTTCTCGCATATGCTCACATCAATAAATTGATGATCATCGCAAAAGAAGAAAACCACACATAGAACATACAAACGAGCAGAAGGGTAAGTTAGAGTAGAAAAAATGATTTCTCATACCATTCCATACAATTTTATAGCCAAAGATACATACATCAACCAAGCATGTGAAGACTCACAAACAAGACACTACGACTCAAGACAAGATTATCCGGGTACATATAATTAGTCGGATTCGCCGAATGTTTGCACTTGTGGTGGCCTCTACTGCTCTACAGAGCCAATTGCCAATGAGTTTCACCTTACCACTCACAAGGTTAGCCTTCAAACATCTAAGTCCATTATCCTGCCAAAAACTAGGGCCTCCTACTACTCTCACCACTTGAGTCAATACGCTCTACGTGAGGCTAACAGACTCTTTAGAGTGTCAAGATGCAGTCCTTACTTGAATCCTTACTAAATTATATAATGAGGCATCACCACGAAACTCATGGAATTACGTCCTAAGCATGAGACACCACCATGAGCTCTCACTAACAAGGGTCATGGAATTACGTCCTGACCAATGAGGCACAACCATGAAACCATCGTGGAATTACGTCTTGACCAATAAGGCATCACCATGAGATCTCACCTAGAGAGTCATGGAATTACGTCAAAACCCACACCAAAATCATGTTTCGTACCACATCCCGCAAGTTATCTCATATAATCCAAATGACATGCAAGTTCTCAACTAACCAACCACAAATCCATGTGTTACTCATGCCAACATACCAATTGCAGTTCATAGAGCCAATCAATACATGCATATTCAAATACTTTAAGCTCTAAATGGAATAGTCCAATCAATCAAGCAATCAACAACCAAAGCATATCAGAGAACAACACGTTCCTGCGACAGTTCTTGCTCAAGCTAGGAGCCCTCGCTCAAGTAAGAAGAGTTACCTCGCTTAAGCTACAGGCTCTCGCTTAGGCGAGACTGTAACAGAGGGCCCTAAAGATTTCGCGAGCTCTTGCTTAGGCGAGACCTTTTCGCTTGAGCGAGATTGCTCGTCGCTCAAAGCTGAGGTCTTTCGCTTGAGCGACAACTCAAATAGAGGGCTACCAAGTTCCACGCGTTCTCGCTTAGGCGAGACCCTTTCGCCTAAGCGAGATGATTCATCGCTCAAAACGAAGGCTCTCCACCTGAGTGAGAGTTCGAACAGAACCAGGGTGAGTTCCTACTATTCTCGCCTAGGCGAGACGGGCTCGTTTGGGCGAGAATATCAGTTCTCGTCACTGATCACGCGTGCGGTAACCCATCAAGCAATATCAAACAAGATTTTAATGATTTCCAAGCACTCACAGTAGTACACAAACCATACAAACACCAAGCAGAAATAAAGATGAACAAAAATAAGCTAAAATGTAAAACCCTAGCTTCCCTTACCTGGAAAAAGCTAGCCCAAAAGACTCCAACACCTAAGCCCACGAACACAACAACTCTAGGAGCAGATTTACGAACTGGGAACAGCGACAGAGGATGAAAACGAGGTTACTACCGTGAACCTCTAACAGGAACCACGAAAACAAGCTGAAGAAGGAATAGTATGGGCAGGAGAATAACTTACGTGGAGTAGAGCAGGGGTTGAGCTAACTTGAAGAGGACTATAGACCAAACCCTAGCAGGGAGTTACTGTAGCTCTAAAAGAGGGATAAGTGCCGGTTTGTTTCTGGAAAATAAAAGAATGAGAGTGTTAGGGTTGCTTTAAGGTGTTTTAGGTACCCCATGGGCCTGCCTTAGGCCCACAAGATTGGGGCAGCCCTTAAACATTGGGTAGAATAATAAGTGGGCCTTACAGGTTCTCATGAAATTCTATTTGGTATTCTAATTTGAAATGTATACAATTATAATTTTTTTTTCTAAATATTTGATAAACCTCTACTTAATATTGAATATTTGATAATATTATATTTTTTTTACCGTAATTTTATATTATTTTATAGAAATTAAGTAATTAATATTGAAACAATAAGAAAACGGGTATGGGTATGGGTACAAGTATATACCTATTACCCGGTGTGGATGGAAATGTGACAAAAGTTTAATACCCGTTGAGTTTGGGTATGGGGATGAGAATGAATTTTTTTGTAGGGATGGTATGTGATGACGAAACTCATCCTCGTCCCGCCTCGTTGCCATCCCTACATATGATTGGTCGAGCAAGAGAGAGATATAATCTTTGAATTATATGTATTCTAAATTATCTATCTAACAACTCAAATTTCGATTTCAATCGCAAAACCAACTAAAAACCTACAACTTACTATCCTCTAAAATTTTATAGTTGTTCAAGATTCTATTATTACAATATCAATTATTTCCAAATCAATTAACTTCTCTTACCTTCAAATCTTGTTTTTTTTTTTAAATAATTACTCCAAAAAATTATAAAAGTCTCAACTTGTTTTTAGAAGACCTAATTGACAAACTAAATATGTGCTCTCTAAATAAATTTGATAAACGACTTCTATGGTTGAAGTATTTAATTGTTACTCATAAAAAAATTGCATTTGAACTATGTGTGTAAAATTTGTTTTTCCTCATTAAGGGTATATTTATTTTATATGTTTGTTATATACAAGGTCTAAGGGTATGGAATAAGAGTGAGAGAAACCCTTACACTACTTCATGTAGAAAATAAATTTTAATAATTTTACATGAATATTAAACATTAATGTAAATGAAGTTCATTTTTTATAAAATCACAATCTCTCCATCAGTTGTCTTTGACTTCTCTCTAGATTTTTTATCTCTACCTTCACCCTTTTGAAGATCAAGGACCATAAAGAGTCAAAGAGAGTAAGTTTTCTTTTTATCCTTTTTGAGGTATTTTCGTTCTTGAGTTGCATTGTGGCTTTAAGAATATGCATGTCGCTCACAAGAGCTCTTGGTAACACTTTGTTGCTTTATGATCTATATGATGTGTTTAAGTATCTAATTGGGGTTTTTATTGTCAAGTTAGGTCTTCCTGTGTGAAATAGAGCTTTAAAGAACATCTTTGATAGCAAAGATTGTTTTTCCAAGGTAAGAGAAGTTAATTAAATTTCCTTTACTTTGAATTATGTTTTGGCTGGTCAATCTTACTAGTTTGTGATTGAAATTGTTGGGTGTTGCTTGGATTGAGTTGGTTTAGTGTTAGGTAAAATGTTTGAATGTGACTCTATGATATATGTTGAATTGACTATTGAGATGCAAAGATTAGATTGATTGTGTGAATTGGTAAATTTGGTTGATCATGAGTTGATTAGATTGAAAATTGGTATGTTGGTGTGTGTTAAATGAAGCATGTTATGGTAAGTGTAAATGTTGGGTGTTGTTTGAAGTGCAAATTTATTGGTTTGCATTATACATACTCACTAGATGAGCCCTAATCTCATTGGACGACATCAAAATTGAGTTTGGTAGAGAGTTAGGGAAGGCTTGATTGTTGGCGAGGAAACTCTTGTTGAGCAAAAGCTAAACTCGAGCTTGGCAGAGAGTCAGGGGAGGAGACCTTGTTGGATGAGTCTACTCTCGTTGGGTGAATAAATCTGTATTTTTGTTCTAGTGCTTAACTCGTAAAGCGAGACTATTAGTCACTGAGTGAGGGTCCCTCTAGAGGAACTCGTTGAGTGGGTCTACTAGTTTTATGGATGACTTTGTGATATTAAAATGGTAGGATCTTTTCGAAATTTTGATTTTATGAATAGAGGATGAGGTTAACGAGTATAAAAGTGGAACAATGAAAATGAAGATTGTGGATGTTTGAATTGTATGATTGGTTGGGTTTTTGCTTCTAAGGAAGAAGTCCAAGTCCTTACTACTTTAGTGTTAGTCAGAAGCTATCATGTACTCTACCAGGCTTATAGAAACTCACACAAAGTGTCATAGTCTAGATGGTGAGGGTTAAATAAGGTTCTTACGATGGGATCTGGGATGGAAACCCTTTTTCGGTGAAGTTATAAATTAACTTATATCATGAGGGGTTTAACACAGGGCAATTTGGTATGACAGGTGCAGGACTTCTTGTGTTCAAGACAATGCATAAATCTGGATATTGAGTCTAAAATAGTATATCATGTATGTGGCTTGTTTATTTTAGAGAATAATGCATGGTGTAAGACCATGAAATATATATATATATATATATATATATATATATATATATATATATATATATATATATATATATATATATATATATATATATATATATATATATATATATATATATATATATATATTTCAAGAATGGTGGATTGGACGTGAATGAAATTATTAAAATTAATAAGTAGCAAATTATAAAGAAATGAAGTATAACACAGTTGGTTAGAACCTTGTTATAGATTAGAGGTTATGTATTCAATCCTTAATGTGTGCAATTGTTGTGATTTATTTTTTATATTTTTATAATTTATTTGGAATGTGTTAATCCTTTCTTTCTGAATGGTAAAAGTAGTTATTTTTTGTGATGCTTCTAAGATGATTTTTTTTATCGATGAATCCATGGAAGGAAGCATGATACGCATTGTTGGTTTAAGTTTTGGTGTAAGGTGGCTATCATTGTTGATGTGTTTTCTTTGGTTTGGTTAGGTAGAACGTGAATGATTTATGATCTTCTTGTTAGTATGAAGCTTGAAATTCTTTTACTTTGAGGTTGGACAACATTTTCATATTCCTATGTTGATATGATGAGATGTTCATGGTATTGGGGTATAATTTGTATGAAGGAAAATTTTAATTGTTATGAATTTTCTTTGTAGCATTGGAGAAGTATTTGTTTTAGGGAACAAAGAATTATGTTGTGCTATTGTTGATGGGCGAAATTTGTTTTTGAGAGGTAGTTGATTGATTCATATTCATGTATGAAATTGGTTGTGGTAATGATCTTGGTATGTGGTAGATGCGGTATTGTTTGGTGCTTTAGGACTTGAAGTTTTATGTTGTGAACATGAGTTTAGAATTGAATGGTGGTGAAATTATGTGATAATTTGATAAGTGCATAATTTTATGGTGCAATGTGAGTATAAGTAATGAAAATTGTGTTAAGTTTTACTAAAAGACATATGAATTAAGTAAGTACTGTTTTATGTCAAGAAAAAAAAGGATTAAGTGGTTGCTTGTTTTGTTATTGAAAGGTGTAAGGTTCAAATTGGACGATTGACAAGGTAAGAAATCGAAATCTTGTGAATGGTCAAATTAGATTAGTGTGGTAAGTTTTAATAGTGTTTTTTCCAAGTTTGGGTGCCTTAAAATTCATAAAATTGTGTTGTTTCATGTTGTTTTTGGTATTTTGCGAGGCGAAGTGGTCACTAGACGATTGGTGGTCGTTGGGTAACGATTGGCATGGTCCCTAGGCAAGTGGCATAGTCATTGGGTTACGTTTTTGTGAGGCAAAGAGGTCGTTGGGCGACTGATGTTTGTGTGTTAATACTTGTTTTTAGGCATTTTGAGAGTTAGGTTGCATGTTTTGTGTGTTTTCGATCTTCTGAATGTGATTGCATGTTATGTTGTAACGATACATGTATGTTGTAATGTACTAAGTCATTTTATGATGAATTCACATGATGAAATGAAATATGGTTGATCATATGATGATGTTATATATGTATATATGTATGTATGTGTGTATGTGTGTATGTTTGTTTGTTTGTGTATGTATTGTCTCGTAACCATAAAGCCAGGTTGGCTCTTTTACCTAGAGGGCTTTGGTGAATAATGTAAAAGAGTTTCTTTCAACCATAAGGCTTTGTCATGAGCTTAGCAAGAGTGCTCTTACCTAAGGATTTGGTGAATAGGTAGAATTATTGCTTGTAAGTCTTATGAAAAGCAAGGAAAAGACCATTTCCAAGAGGTTGGTTGTAACATCTCGGTCAGATATTACTAATTTTTAAATAATATAAAATAAAAGTAATAATAAAGTCATGTTTAATTAAATATCTTTCCCAAAACGAAGGAAATTAAAATCCTTTTTCAAGTGTTTACATTTCCAAAACTGGGTTACAAAGTAATTAAAGTAAACAATAAAATCAAATCCCCAAGCATCCCCGCTCTGGCTTATGTATCCCCAGCACCACCTGCAACATCATCTGCTCTCGTGTAACACACTACACGATCATTGCCAAACACAAGCAGATATGGTGAGCTAATAGTATCAAATTATATATACAATTCAAATATACATGCATACACTCATCAAAGGAATTATATCCTTTGATTTCATACCACATGGCCACCACTTCTACGTCTTTAGATGATAACCTCAAGATACCCTTTGCTGCCTCCACCTACAAGCCACAACTTGTAGAACACGTGCGGGAAACCTGCTACGGGCCACACTCCGTAACACCAGGTGAAGTTCCCAATACGAACCATAGTTCGTATTTGTCCTAAGACTACCAAACTCGCCGGCTAACGTTGAAGAGGGTAATCTTCTTGGACCCATCCGTACGAGCCACAACTCGCACACTCACACTGGCAACACTCATCAATTTGAGCCACAACTCAAGGAATGCCACATGTTTACTTTATATCTCGAGCCACAACTCAAGGGATGTCATTCCGAGTCACAACTCAAAGGATGTCATTCCGAGCCACAACTCAAGGAATGTCACGTGTTTACCCTATATCTCGAGCCACAACTCAAGGGATACCATTTCAAGCCACAACTCAAGGAATGCTATCGCAAATTCCATCCTTAAGGTATCACCCAAAGCCTCATAGACCATGCACATCCAAAGCATACAAGCCCTGACCCTACATTATCGCCTCATTATACAAATGAAACTACTAACATAGGAACTTATCATAATTACTTGACCATGAACTCATGATATATATCATGCTTCCACGAACTTGCCCGCTCATGGTCCAACCTCTATGAACCTTCTCGTTCTTAGTCCAACTCTACGGACCTCATCGCCCGTAGTTCAACACACGTGATCCATCCAGCTACGAACCTCCCTACTCGCAACAACCCTCAAGTGTGAGCACGGAACATACGAACATTCCCGCTCATATCCTCACATGAGAGCATCACTACTATGAACCTCCCTGTTCATATTAATCACGTGTTCATCACCAGTCATGAACCTACCCGCTCATGACACTAATAAGCATCTTTTGGTCCAAGTCCAACATCACAAACACGCAAATCACAAACCAAAACAACACACACCCCTCTGCACTATCACTTGGCACTACCTAAGCGCCGCCAAGCGAAATGCTAGCGAACACTGCCTAGCGAAACCCTCTTGCCACTAGGCGCCAGACCAAAAACAGAGCCATTGTCTTAGTGGCTATCGCTTGGCAGTTCACTCCTCACCGTCAAGCGTCATGCACTCCCTGGTGCTCCTATCGCATGGCGGCCACCAATGTGTCGCCATATGCTATACAAGAATGACTCGTTGCTGGTTTAGTACCCCAAATAAGTTACATTCAATCATACTCTTACAATTATGTATGTCCATAATCAAGAATCTATATACTTCCAAAAATCACATGACTCAAATGCACAATCTTAACTTAGATAGCTTTAACATGCTTATAGATAAAGATCACATATTAAACATGTATTTCACCAACCATCACTCATATTCTTGTAACCACTTTAAATTGTAGACACACTCATGCTCCTTAAAAACATCACAGTCTAATCCAACACATTTTATTTTCTCCTTCTCATTTTCCCAACCCTTTGCATGCATATAATTGACATACACCACAAAAGATCCAATCAAAGCTATATACTTATTCAGCATGCCCCCGCAATTCCGTTACATTTAAAGTATGATTATCATGTTCCCATACTTGCCCAAAAGTCGTCATGATCATGCAACACTTAGTCATAGTGATATCATTGATAGTGGCCTTTTTCACACACTTATAACATCATACATTCAAGCTAACCTAATTAGATTTATATATTCAACATGGCTCCGCAAGCACTACCAAAAACATATTCATCAATTACACACACACACACACACACACACACACACACACACATATATATATATATATATATATATACACATTCACCAATCAAGGTCATACCAGTACTTAAGCACAGTTAAGCATCTATTACTAATCATACTCTTAGGGAATTCAAACCACTAATCATGAGTAACATATATCTCTAGCTACAAACGTCCAATTAAAATCTCCACCGTTCAAAGTGTAGAACAACATGTTATGCATCACCTGTCAAAATTTCACCTAAATCAAACAGTTAACGAATTGAAAAATGTAGTTTTATGAAATCTGCACAGACTAGAAAAATTAGTGGCGCCCAAAAGTTAGGGACGTGGCGCCTGGCAGTATGAAACCAAGGCCTTGCGGTTCCTGCTGCGCGAAAACATGAAAAGTGACGTCTTTTCATGAAAAATCCCTATTTCACACATCCATGCATCGCTTGGCGGCAGTTCATCACTGTCAGGCAGATCAAGGCTGAAACCCAGAAATTGGGTTTGTTTCACATGAGTCACCTGGCGGCTTTGGAGGCCCGCCAGGCGGTTTTTAGAAATTTTCTAGAAATCTAGAAATTCGAGATTTTTCAGTATGAAAGCATATACAATTTATCATACTTCATGCAATTAAACAATTAATCATCAAAATAACGAGATTCAGCTCTCCTAACCTAGATTCCTAGCTTCCAATTGCAAACTTATTATCCTTTGTGATAGCAAAAGTCCCACTTCTTGACTCCTTCTCCTTTTCCCACATCAAAAGGCTTCCAAATTCCCTCTCCACTCTATTTTCTTAGTGCAGGATACTGTGTCTAAAAAAAAGGTACCTTCTTACTTTAATTCTACTCTTATTTTCACTCTGCAACCCTTGCTTTAATTCACTTAATTACAAAAACGAAAACCCTTGCTTTAAATTCACTTAATTATAAAAACAAAATTTGCATTAAGACTAGGTTTAATGGTCATTCAATTGCCATTCATGCCAAAAAAGAAATTTGGCCAAAAAGGAACTTATTAAAACTTATTAAGCATATCACTAAAATCATATTTTAAAGCAAACGCACAACCAATTCATGTTTCATGATAATTCCTATACATCTAGGAAATTATAATCACTTATCATGATCAAGCATATCATTAAAAATAACAACTATTAAAATAACATACAAATAGCATACACAAGACTCGAACCCAAGTCCTCTCACATAATTAAGTACTCTCAACCACTTGAGCTAGCACTTGTGTTATACATGAGTAGATGTTGATACAAATGCAGTTGGAGAAGCATAATTATGAGGAGAATCATTGGGGAAAACTTTGTGATGTGACCCCCAACAAGCCCAACATCAAGCCAAGGTACACCTTTAAGCCCAAGTCCATCAAGAGGCCTAATAACAAGGGGCATGCTCAAGATGGCCCAAACCCACATGGGCTTCTCATACTCTTCACATGGGCCAAAGAAGATGTGAAGATTTGAAGAGGTGTATCAAAGAGCAATAGAATAGCAATAAGATTGGCCCATTGTTTAGGCCTTGCTTTCTAGAATAATAAGTCAAACAATGTGTAGTTGATTGATAAAATTGGGCTTGACTAAGCCCAAAAGGAGGTGTGGTCGTGAGCTTATCAAAAGGTCCAAGGTGGACTAAGTGGAAGTCAACACTCCTTCCTACACCTCATGGATCCAAAGCATCCAAGGGTTAGGAATGCTTCCTCCTTTTCCAAGGCATCATCCAATGGCCGTGAGCCTTCCTCCTTCTCCAAGCCATCTTTCACGGCCAAGATTGAAGTCCATTCTCATCCAAGGGCTAAGAGTGCTTATGTGTATTTGCTTTTATATAAAAGCCTAAATTTTAGGCTATTGTAATCACTCTTGAATTTTAAGCAATAGATGCATAGTGTTGAGAGTACTCCACTCCTATTGCCTTTTGAGAGTCACTTGAGCTAGAGGATTGAATCATCTCCTCTAGCCACCTTCCTCTATCTTCTCTAAGATAGAGTTCATTACTCACCTTTCACTCCAAATTCCGAGAACAGCCTTCATCCTTCACCTTGCTTCCACCAACCCACGCTCTTCCATGGAGCTCTCTTCTTCACCTTCATCTAAGGGGTTCCACCACTTTGTGAATTTTTTTTAAAAGCATTTGGAAATGGTTTTGGAATAAAATGTAAAAGTTTGACTATTTTAGAAGTTTTGAAATTGGAAGGATTTGTAATAAATTTCCTGTAATGACTTATATCGGTTTGGTTTGGTTTGGTTTTAATGTTGTTCTATTTTGGAAATAAAGTTTTATTCGGATGGAACTTTGGCAGTTGATTTTTGAAATAAAACTTTTGAGAAGTTCCTATTTAATTAGGATAATATCATATATATGTGTTGTAATATTATTTATGGTTTTAAAATTACATATGACATCTTGAAAGGGGTGTTACACATGGTTTGGTGTTTCAAGTAATAGGGATTGTTTTATTTCATAAATTTAAAACATATGTATAAATTTAAAATATATGTACAAATTATAATGAGCTTACCTTTTTCTTGTTTGTGTTTGCTTATGTTTCTCTTTTGACAATGATCATTACATTGGTTTGAGCAAAGGAACCTGCATGTGAGAGCGAGAATCAATCATAGGATGGATGATTCTAATGGGGAGTATCTGATTGTGACTATCATATTTAGACATTATGTGTAGTGTTTTTTCTATTTTGGTCCAAATTTTGTAAACAATTACTTCTTTTGAAAAACTATGAGATAATAAATTGTAGTTACACTTTATGTAACTATTTATATATGTTTTTATATCTCCTTAACCAGGTTAGTTCAATACTCTAAATTATTGAATCTTTATTATTAAATGGATTTTGTTTTTAGAGTTATTACATTTAAAACAACTTTTAGTTTAAATATATCATTTTAACTCTCAAAATTAATAATAGTAGTTGTAAAGTGAGAATTTATAAATATATTTTAAATAAACCCAATGAATATAATGTTTTAGTCACCATAATAAGCTTTTGAAAGGAAGGAGAGAATCGGATACTTGCAAGTTGTGAAATCTGAATCGAAGACCAAGCCTTTTGAAATTTTTATTGCTAAATTGTGTCTTATTTATTCGCGAGAATATGCAAATTTGTTATGTAGCTCATAATTTGTATGTTTCTCATAAAGAATGTTAAAACTACAATGCTCATGACCAATAATGGAAATTAGGCTCAAAACCATTAACACTCATACATGAAAAAAACGTAGGAATAAAGTAACGCATGAATTCCACATATCAAATCATCAAAAATATTTGTTAACTTTAAAGTCAAGTAAAATAAAGTTATATCATATTCCTCAAACCAAAATTTATATCGATAAATAAAATAAAGATGCATGTTTAAATTAACTTAATTTTAAAGTTATGTTAAAATTTTCACACACTCTGAATTGTGACATAAAAAACAAATTGGATAGCTTAACTTAAAACTAATCATATTTATACAAGAACAAGAAATGTATTTAATTTTAAAAATTAAAATAATTTCATTTATCATATTTATTCATAAATAATGACTTTTGATTTCTTCAACCTAGTTTGGTTATAAATAAACTATATTATATTAAATCTCATTTCTTCATTGTTATTATAATAATCATGACACAGAATCATATCATTTTTTATCGTACGATACCTATTTTAGTCATTATATTATATTCATTACTAAGTGATATTCCATAACACTTTTTACACAATAAATTACAAACCATCAAACTAAACCAAAGCAATTCAAACTAAATCATTAGTACGCATGCTAATATCCAATTGGAAATTTTCATATAGAGTCAATCCATAATTTAATAATATGCTTCAAATTAAAAATGAAGAAAAGAAAAATTAATTAACCGAACTACATTATATCAAAAGTGAAAACAAACAAATTATTTTATCAATATACTTAAAAAAAAGGTACTCAAATATGATACATTATAGTAAGTTCTTTAAAGTTTATTACAATAAATTGTTCACTTACATGCTTTGGATCTCTATTCTTGTGAGAGGAAGAGAACACTTACTATAATGCTCCAAAGTATTCTTTAAAGAAGGGTTTAATATTTTTAAATCCCTTTTTAAAAATTATTATTTTTAATTTTTATGTTATAAATGTTTAAATATTATCCCTACCACCAATAATGTATAATATGCATATCTATTATGTATGTCACGTTATTATAAAATGGTGATAGATATATTTTTTGAAAAAAACAAATATAAAGACTATAATTATCTTATCTTTCTAAAGTAAAACCTAAATTGTAGAAATTATAATCATATTTAACTCTTTGAACAGTTGTCATGTACACAATAGTTTCCTACAAAACTTAGTATATAATTTTTTTTCTATATTTATCTGTCTATAATATTAATCATTGTACCTCTATTTCTTTTTTCTCTTCTCTCTAGTTTAACTCTATGAATTAAACCAAAAAGTAGTTAAAAACATACACAAACAATCTTATTTAAGGATTTGCAAATAATAAATCTAGGCCATACAACAATATAAATGGTAAAATTAAAAGTTTGTAGTTATACTGTTACTTATAAAGTTCTCGTGTGCTTACCTTTTATTTTGATGTTTACATATAATTTAACTATTTTTATTTTTCATAGTAAAGACAAATCCTTACTTAATTATACTTCTTCTATTTTATAATTTAATAATATGTAATATTAAAATTAATATACTAAACCTACAAATTTTATAATATCGTCTTGTCTCGTGCCGTGTTTAATCAAATTGAATAAAAAAATTGAGGCAAAGAATAAGATAAAATTCATTTTCAACCTCTTTTAATATAATGGCATAAATATATATTTGATCCCTATTTTTGTTGTTTTTATTCAATTTGATCTCTATTTTTGTTTTGTGTTCAATTAGGTCCTTATTTTCGTCAAATTGTGGTCAATTTGGTCATTTTCACTAATGGTGTTTAAATAGTTAACGTTTTTGAACAGTACATGTCAGCTCCTGTTTTTTTTTTAATTTTTTAAATTTTTAAAATTTTTTTTGAAATTTTTTAAAATTTTTTTAATTTCAAAAAAATTGTCCATGTGTCAAGTCACAGTTGTGCCACATGTCAATGTTAGTGCCATGTGTCAGTTTATGGTTGTATTATTTCTTTTTGTTCAATTTAGTTCCAATATTCGTCATTTTTGTTCAATTCAGTCCCTATATTCGTTATTTTTGTTTAATTTAATCCCAAATTTTTTTAAAATACAACCATTTAATTTTTAAAATTGACATTATTATTAGTTATTTTTTAAATTCAATTATAAATTATAATATTTAATTATAAATTGAATATAATTCTTAGATTCAATTGTTAAATAGAATATAATTACCTAAATATTATTAAAATATAGTTATTAAAATTTTAAAAATATATATTAACATTTATAAAATTCACATTAAAATTTAAAATATTTAATATTTTTATTGCATTTTGGATATTAAAATCTAAAATATTTTATATTTAAATGTTAATTTTACAAATATTAGTTTACTTTTCTAAAATATTTTGAATATTTAAAATATTTTTATATATCAATTTTAAAAGTATTTTAGAATATAAATATTAGAAAAAAAGTTAATGATTATATTCTTATAATTTAGTGTTGATTTGAAAGGAAAAAAATTGATTTATTTTAACAAAAATTGGAATTAAATTGAACAAAAATAACGAATATAGGAACTAAATTGAACAAAATAAATAATATTACCACAAAATGACACATCGCACTAGCATTGACATGTGACACAGACTTGACACGTGGACAGTTTTTTGAAATTAAAAAAAAATTAAAAAAATTTTAAAAAATTAAAAAAAATTAAAAAAACCAGGAGCTGACACATGGCATGAATTGTTAAAAAACGTTAACTATTTAAATACCGTTAATGAAAAGGACCAAATTGATCATAATTTGACAAAAATAGGACCTAATTGAACACAAAACAAAAATAGAGACCAAATTGAATAAAACACAACAAAAATAAGGACGAAATGTATATTTAGCCTAATATAATTTATGTTTTCAGATTTTTTTTTTCTTTCTTTCTCTTTCGAATGAATAAAGGCTTTATAGGAATTCCTCGTTCAAAACGGCCCGAAAGTCCGTGAAGAGGCCCAGGGAATTTGCTGGCCCACCAACATTCTACAATATAGTCAATCTTCTGCACCCCATGTTTTTTTCTCCACCCCCATAAATATCTCGAAATAACCATTTTATCCTTAATGAAAACCTAAATTATTTTTGAATACGAAAATACTACAACCGAAATATATTGTTTTTGAAAATGCTTTTCTAATAATATAATATGGAATAAAATTTCAAATTGAAAAGTATATTTTCGGAATTAATATATTTTAAAAAATTAGTACAATCAGATTATTTAATTTAGTATGCATCTTTGGATGCCTAAGTTACAGATTACACAATTTAAAATATATTATTTTAAATTGTAAGATTTAAAATATATTTAAAAATAATATATTTTAGATTGTATAATTCAAAATATATTTTCAGATCCAAAAATATATTTTGAGTCTATAATCCGAATGTACTTAATTTTTGAAGTGCATAAATGCATTCAGAAATGCATCTTCTCTCGTTACCACACGCCATTGCTGCGAGCTTTTTCAAAAACTTATTTTATGTGTTCCGAAAATTTCTTTCCAAAAATACATTGCAGAAAATTTGTTCCAAAATTCCTATTTCAGAATTTTTTTTTTCTATGATGCATTTAATGTTTTCCAAACATTGTTTTGCAAATTTATTCCAAGTTCTTGAAAACTTTCAGAAAATTGTAATCCAGAAATCACAATTATAAAGTGGAAATAGTCATTCTAAAAAAACTGAAGTGGTGCATGAAGAAATAGTGGGGGTGCTGGAAGTAAAAACTGTTTCTACTTTAATAACCGTATTTACTTTTATAAATGTTTAAATGATTTCTTTAGCTATATTAAACGTTTAAATTCTCTGTGAATACGTTTTTATTCTAAATATCCAAAAATATGAATTTAGAACACATGCTTGTGATTAACGTGCAAGAACTCTCAAAACACCACCATCGAAGTCAACAGCATGAAAAGTTGTGGATCAGAAAGCCTACTAAATCAAAGCTTGTGGGTCATGGATGTTGAAATCAGTGTTGAAGTAAACCCCACAAAATGCTTCATAATGACAGCATTTGGTAGGAATATTGATTTCATTTCAAGAGAAATTCAGTGCATTCAATCTTGTTTTTCACCCAAAGTTATGTACCCAGATCAAAACAATCAAGTTTAAAGCACTTTACTTGTTCAATGTCTGCTCATAAACATGCTCATAATTACAAGGCAAGAAACCTAGTTTTTATAGAGAAAAGAGATCATCTTAGACAAATGGTATATTACCATATACAATTTATTTGCCTTGGTCATGGTCTCCTAACAGTTGTCTAGTTAGGAAAAAAGATATTAACAACACGAGAATGCTGTATATTTTACATTTAAGTGCAAATTCCTTTGTGATTCTGAATGTACCAAAGCAGTACACATGATAAGTAATGCTTTTTGGAATATAATGAACTTTAAAGAAGAAACCTGAGGATTTCCATGCACTAGCTTTAACCTCTTAGTTTGTCAAATTCAATGGATGCTCCAAGGTTCCAAATCAATATTCTTGTATCAGGCATGAATGTTGTTATGGGATTTCAATCAGACAAAAAACCAGTAAACACTCCAGAATATACGTTGCCGAAGAAGATGCCAACCAACCAAAATAATAACACTAAGAATCTAAAGTCCTAAAAGTAAAATGCATTTGAATTCCTCAAAAGCAATTTACAAAAATAAAGCAGCACCAAAATCAAGGGCCAGAAGCTCCTGAAGACCCAGCAGCATCCTCTAATCTTAATGTTATTGGTACTTGTTCAATCCCTTTACCTTTATCTGCTGAGCCTTCGACAGCCTTGTTCAACCTTTTCAACCATATATCATAGTCAACAGGGTATGGAGTTCCACAAAGGCTATCCACATAATCAGCAAATGCTTTCAAGAGGGGAGAAACCTGACCAATATGCTGCTGGATCAAACGCTTTGCCCAGCTTCTCTCTCTCCATTGTAGAGCAGATTCAATAGAATCTTGTAGAGACATAGTCCCTCCACAGATAAAATACAGGATGTACACAATGCTTTCAGCATCAGAAGAAGGACACAGCTTCCCATGCTGAAGTGCATGAGATGATGAGAATTGCAAGTTTATTGCAGGGCTGTCCCTATCTTCCAGCACGGCACGCCCCCAAGATATGGGAACATACATGCTACCTTTGTTTCTAACACCTTGTTTTTCGACAACTCGTATTATGTTCTCAGGACAAATATCACCATGCTGCACATTAGCCATGGCTGCACTTCTTAGAGCAGCTAGACAATCCCGGCACAGGCGTGTCGCTTCATCCGCAGAAAATGACCCCTCATTAGCAGCTACTGATGATAGTGGCTCCCCTCTTGGAGATGTCACCAGTATTGGAGTACCACACCAAGGGTGATCACACCTTCCCCCAGGGCTCTCTTTATTGCATGCTCCAGAATGTAAAATCCTACCAGAAGCAACAATCTCAGGTAAGTACTTGCTCAGGATTCCCTGATTCCTCAAAATGTTCAGAACCTTTGTTTGGCGTTGCACTTGGTACCAGAGGCTCATATCCTCCAAAGAAGGCTCAAGTCTAGATGGGTGAGCACCCACGTATAAAGTCAATAACTGTGAGGGATGATCAAGACAAACTGCACTATAGAGATAATAGTTCCCTCCCACAAGTGATTCATGAATTTGGAAGCTTTTCTGTCCCTGTTGTGGATCATCCAAGACCAATATGTCTCCACACCTCAGCTTCAGGCGTGATGATTGGCCATTGGAAAATTCTTCATTTTGATCAAGCTCAACAATCTCTCCAGCTTGATGATAGTCAGTTGTGGCATGATAAGGAACCAGTGCATTTTCAGTGTCAATGAGACAGCATTCTATCCTGCGCTTCTGAAGGCGGAGGCTATGATCTGAAATCAACGAGGCTACTGATTTTCGCGGTGGTCCATTCCACTGTGCCATGGAGTAGAAAGTTGCCAATAGTACCTGTAGAGTTCCTATATCCCCCCAGTTTGGATTTCCTAACCGGTTCCATATTGGTTCCACTGGGGTGATGCCAATTTCAGCGTAAGTCTTGACCCATTCAGCTACGGATAAATATGGATCGCTTGAATTCAACAAATCCAGTTTGCCAAGGTCACCACTGAACTTCATCACTGCTCCACACTTGGAATCTAGAACTAGAAGGAAAACGGAGTCGCTGTTGACAGAACTAATCTTGCTCAAACTCCGAGATACAAGAATATGGAAACCATAAAAGAGAGCTTCACAAATACTGCTCACTGATAGTCCTAAATCATTGTCCAAGAATACTTCTGGCTTGAATAAGGCAAACTCTACCATATGATCCCATTTAAATCTTGAATCAGTGACAGTTTTTGATATTAAAGCCAAACCACGCATTTCCCTCACCCTTCCCCTGGATATTGCCTTTTCAACACTACTGAACTTGGAACCAATATGAGAGGGGCAAGAGACACATAATGGAAGTGGTCCACTTTTATGCCAAAATGTACGCCAAAGTCCAATGATAATGGCATGAAGGAAATCTTCTGCTGCTAAATACTGATCTTCTATAAGCTCATCAGAAATGTCAGAGAAGATTGGCATACGAACGAGTTGCTGAAATGGAACCCCTTCCAATGCCAAATCAAGTTTGCACAGTTCATCAGTTGTGAAAGGAGAACGAAAACTCTGAATCCCATCTGCTGAATCACCATTTAGATTCTCCAAGACCCACTCCTCAAGATATTGAGTGAATAACTCCAGGTCAACCAGTTTCCTTCCACATTCCTTGAGCCCCTTCAACACTCTTCTTGAAATAGGAAGAGTTTTGCTCAATCCTGAGGTCCCAGAGACAGTACTAGCAGAAATAACTGCCATAAAGAAACCACAAAATAAATCACATGGCTCCATGAACCATTTGAATGATACTAACATTAGATTCAGCGTGTAAAAACACTAGGATAATAGCATTAATCATATTTGAGAGTAAGAACTATTGCCAAGCTTGTGTATATCATAAAAACAAATTCCATACACATTTGTTAAGAGTTTTCAACCATGCACTTCGTTGTTCTATTGAATTTTACAAATTAATTGGGCATCACTTTCCCTCATAGTTTCTTAAACATGAACAGGTCGCTAAGCCAACATTGTAAAAATGTGAGATTAAAGTATGGGAAAGTCTGTAAATAACCACAAGTGTAGAGAAATGAAAAACAAAGGAAGGGATCGATACAAACCAGAGCTGGACTTCCTGAAACTTCCATCCAGACTTTTTCCAGGAGATAAATCCGATCCATTTTGCAGAAATCCTGATTTGCATCATTAATACAGTTAAGCATTAGAAAAATCTTTAACATGTATGTCTGATCAAATAAATAATTTAGCATTTCCATAGAAGTAAGCAAGCTTTTATCTATAAACCCGATTAACATTCTGCGGTGTCTCAATTACAATAAATATAAAACCTACCATTAGTTCTAATCCTCATTTCTTGATGCGTAAGATTAATGAACCATTTTCCCCGATACCACTTAAAAAGGAACAAAGTACACAGACAAAGATTAGAGTAAATAATTTTATTCTTCAAGAGTAGAAGAAGCAAAAAGTACAAGCCTTCAATTCAAGGCTCAAGAAACATTTTCTCTTCAAATATAAATGCAGTTATATTTTCTTTTTCCTTTTCTCTTTCTAGATTCAATTCTCTCCTCTCCCAACTAATTTGTTTTTTTCATTAATTTGATACAAAAGAGAGTTATCTTCAACAACAAACCAAAAACAACCAGGTGAGACTGTAAGTGAAAGTAAGGCCGCACCAGCACTTTCAGAACAATAAAGATTTATTTATTTATTTATTTATTTGAATTTATGAACTGTTTTATCAGTGGAATGAAAGGATCACGTTATTCAAATGCCAGGTATATAAAAGGAGAGAAAAAAAAAGGCTCTGATCAATCACATGATTAGCAGGAACTAGGTCCCTTTGGTTACATAAAAAAGAAATTGCTTTTAGTGATATAGCTCTAGACCATAATTTACTTGAATGGATAAAAAGTAGAGCTTGGTAATGAACTAAAGCTGCAAGATCTGGATCCAATTGCTCCTTTCATGAATGGGCTTCTGATCCTATTTTAAGATACCCTTTATAGAAGAGTTTGTATTTGTTTTAATTCTTGTGGAAACAACACTGCACTCACTATTTTATTGCTCGATACGACCAGAAGATGCCTTGATTGAAGAAAAATCTCATTTTTTCTACAATCTCCACAAATAATTTTAGATATAATATACACTCAGCTACAGAAAATAATAAGCGGCCTAAAATCAAAATAGTAGAGAAAAAGTAAGAAAAAGGCTTTAAACTCCAGCAGCAACTAGTGACTGAATGACGCTGCAATCAGTAGTTTGGCACATGAAAAGATAAGGGCTGCAGAAATGTTATGCGAATGAATTTCATCTTGAGTTCACTGAAACTATTTTTCACAAGCCCAACCACAGATGCCATGGCTTAGTACACATAGCACAAACTCTAATCGCTTGGCAAATACCCATATGCAGGAGAGCTTTCTCATTGATTAGAAGCCATTTTTTACAGAATAAAAACACTGGTTTTACTTTTTAGTACTCATGTTCTGTAGCGATAGTTAGTTTACATTTCGTTATTGTCAATTGTAATCTTTTTTTAGTGGTTCATAATTCACATACATGTACAAAATATTCGTCACGCAACAACGCTATCCCACAAAAAAACAAACAAAAGGGTAAAATTCTCACACTGCCATTACAAGAATGAAAATCCAAGAAGTTGTCACAATCAAGCCATAAGTAATTCCAGAAAATAGAAGACATGTGAAGAGTTGAAAAACAAAACATGTCAGATGAGTCACAAACAAACACGAGCATTCTTCCATTCCAGCTTCAAACTGGTGCGGATTGTCATACCCATCACATAATTTTGCAATGCAAGTCGCATTTGGAAGGCATGTCATCACTTGAAAGAATAACACACAATGAAAATCACAAAACAATTACTTATCTCCTAAACAAAGAAGGGAAAAGAGAATACACTGTAAACAACCCCCATTGAACAATACAAACATTCCAAATTAAAAAAAGCACAAAAAACTAAGACGAAAGTAAAAGTTACCTAATTGCATCGCGACCCAAAAGCTGAATACTCTCACGGACAAGATTCCAAGATATCCTTAAACCTGGAAGCCCACATTGCTCAACCCAGAAGAGGCAGTGACTGTGGAGGGTGACAGGCAGGGACATTAAAGCCAGAAGGTAAACATGAGCAAGAACAAGAACAAGAACAAGAACAACATGGGACGACACCGAAAGTGAAAACGACCAACGTGGTGGTAGATCTCAACAAGGCATTATTGTTAACGAGGGAAAACAAGGTGTCATCTTGCAGTAAAAGCCAAATGAAAAAAGACACCCAGATGGTGTTTCGGCTCTCTAGTGGGGAAGGGTAGAAGAAAAAAGTGAAAGTTTTGTTTTGGGTGTTTGTGGTTACATGATTAGAAGTTGGAAACATGAGACACTGTTACGGAAGCAGACATTGTAGGAGAAAGAGGAGAAAGGAGAGGAGAGGAAGAAAGGTGAAAAAAGATTGAGGCAGAAGCAGCAGCATTAGGAGGAACAGGGTGGGAAGCTATAAATAAAAAAGCTGCGGAAAACCCAATGACCTTGTCTCCAACCCATAGGCCATAGCTCTTTCTTGGCAGTTGGTCCCATTGATAATGATGTCTCACATTTTCGAATTTTTCTTCATCCACCTTCCTATCCTCAAGCGCGTGCTTCCAAACGCCTCACCTTCTTCTAGTACTAACAAACTATTTGTCTCTTCGCTCTTGCCTTAACTTACATTAAATTTTATCTTTAAACATTGATTTAGACTTAATTATTAGTTAACTTTTATGTTGACAACCAATGTTATTCAATCTCTTTATAACAAGTCACTTAATTATTTATCAAAATATAATCAATAGACTTGTTTGCTATCATTATTATTATTATTATTATTATTATTATTATTATTATTATTATTATTAAAAAGTTATTAAAATACTAATTATTTTATAAAAAATTGTCAAAATATTATATTTTTAATTAGTTTCAAAAAAAATATTACATGCAAATGCTTTTACAAAAAATACAAATTTAAAATTTTAGATAAATTTTAAAATAATTATTCTTAGAACACATATTGATTATAAATGTGGTGTTATTTTAGTGAAATTATTTCAAAAAAGTAAAATATTTAATGTGAATCAACCTTGAACTACATCACTATGGAACAGAGGAAGTAATGATTTTGGTCTCTTAAATTTGAGGGAAAAAAATATATTAACAGCATACAAAGGTTGATGACAAATAATAAATTTTTGGTGGGTTATATTCTCATTTTGTGAGTTTCTATATTAATAATGCAATCTATAGTAAATTTCAATCGATAATAAAATATGTGTTAGAAAATTTATGTTTGAATGTTTTCCCAAGGGTACTCCTCTGAATTTTAGTTTGGTAAATTGAAACATAGTTTTATCTCTTTCATAAATCAAGTTCTTTCAATATTATTCCATCAAATACAAGTCCTTAATTCTTTCACAGTGAAAATGAACTCTTTTCGGTCATTTATTATTATCATAAAAAATATTAATTTACTTATAAGTATCATTAATAA
The DNA here is from genome assembly GCF_037176805.1 of Vigna unguiculata. Lineage (NCBI taxonomy): Eukaryota > Viridiplantae > Streptophyta > Magnoliopsida > Fabales > Fabaceae > Vigna > Vigna unguiculata. The sequence continues at coordinate 27,682,593 of NC_140800.1, read as the reverse complement.
CAATTAAGTTAATATCAATATAATGTTTAAGTTGAAACACATGACAGACAATGCCACAGAGCAAATACTTAAGTCAGATTCCAACTTCCTCTTCATTATATTTTAGTTTTAATACATCACTGTTATATGATTTTGAATTCTCAGATTTTTAATGCAGTGGTATGATTGCATTAAATATTTAATTAAGTTGCTGATTTTTCAAAATGAAAGTACACAGTATTGGTTATTTATTACTACCATATAAAATATTAAATCATTTACAAATATCATGATTTTGGCAATTAAATTTACATTCTTATTGTATATTTTAGTTATATAGTCGAAATATCGTGTGTATTTAAGCAACGTATCAATGACTTCATCTATTAAAAATTTTAAAAATTTTGTTTTGTTTCAAAACTAAAGTTGTTTTACAATTCAAAATAGCATTTATAATATTTTCCGGTCATATATTTATTTATAGGATTTTCTATGTATTTGGTGTTTAAATATTAAGCAATGCTGGTTTTAGTGTTGGTTTTAAAGTTCGATCTAATTAGATCCTATTTTTTTGAAATTTATGAAATTATTCATCAATCAATGACATTAGTATTTTTTATTTTACGTGGCAAATATTATGAAGTGTCACGTCATCGCTCCATTTTAAGACATGTTCATTGTGTTCCATGACACGTGGAAAAAGAAAAATAAAACATGATTTTTTTTTCATTTCACATATATGAAATTAGTTAACGAAACCTTCCATTGCTAGAACTCGCAAGGGATTGGGTAACTTCCACAAAGATCCTTCTAGTCAAAAGAAACGCTGCTCAGATTTCCCTTTTCTCTTTTTCTCTTACTCTTCCAAACCCCACATGGGGAACACCACAACACCGCCAATACCACCATCACATTGCTCAAACCAGTCACCATGCCCATGTTGGGTACGTCGGTCGTGCCAGAGGTGCCATTCCTACTCGTTTCAAGCGCGATCTCAAACTGAAATGTCTTCCTTCGCCCTAGTTTATTAGTGCCACTGCTCTACTTCCTTTTTTTTCTCGATTGATTTTGGTTTCTTTGGATTATTCTAGTTGGTTGTTGTTTGATAATGTAAGGGTGATGGAGAAAAATAGGGGTACTCTACGTGCATGTGTAAATGGTTAATTTGGAAGAAAATATGGAGGGTGATGATTATTGTGTTTTCGATTTGGTATTTTTTGTTTGCATATGAATGATGTTGAAGGTGGAAAATAAAAGAATTGATGGAGATGGATGAAGAAGGCTAATAATTTGTGAATGGTTTTGATGATTGGGTTTTGTGGGCTGTGAAGATGGAAAGTGTGATGAAAGGTTAGAAGATGGAGAAGGCTTTTTGTTGTTGGAGGTGGATGAAGGTTTTCCTGTGTGTGTTGAAATGGATGGCGTGGAGGGAAGGAGAGGATAAAGGTAGTTGATGATAGTGGAGGAGAAAGATCATGAGCTCGTTGAGGAATGTGATAGATATGTCTGTTTTGTAATGGGTATATTCTGGGTGTGGAAGATGATGGAAGTATACATGATGTAACTAATTTCATCTATATAAAATGAAGAAAACCACGTTTCATTTTTTATTTTCCAATTTCCCATATGTCATGGATGACTTTAGAAGGGAGTGGTGATGATGGCATATCCCTTATCCATGGCCAAGCACTTTCAAGAAGGATTAAAGTCATCTACTGAAGGTAGGCCTAAGCTCTTGTCTTATGGGCCATAATGGAGTATCTCTAGTAGATTAGGAATATTTAGACCTTGAATTAAGGGTCAAATAGTGTAGGATATTCTTTTCAGGCCTTGTATTAAGGGCCCGATAGTGTTGAGTTTTTGAACAATCTTTCTTAAGTGTGAAGCATCATTTACGCCTAGATTAAGCTAATCTTGGGTGATTAGTTTTTGTAACCCTATATCGGTGACAAAGTGGAGGGTGTCCCACACATGACACATGATGGCCACATGGCAAACCCATAGTGGAGAATTTTCTTACAAAGGTAGTTGTCATGTGTCATTTACCTAATGGAGAAACTTTTGCTAAAGTGGCTTTCCACACGGAACTCCATGAGTGGAGAGTTTTCCTAAAAGTGAGAGTGTCACATATCATGCTTTCCTTCAACAAGATGGAATTTTTAGGATTGTGGTCCACTTTGGAGACACATTCTTCTACAAATATAGGTGTCTCCCCCCATGTATTTTCACCTATGAATTTAGTAATGTTATGTTGCCAAAATTGTGCCATATTACTCATCTAGGTCACCAAAAGGCTAGAGCATCCCATGTGGTCTCCTCTAGCCACCCTCTTCTTGAGTTGACTTAACCTCTATTGAGAATAAACTAAACACCACCATAATCTCTCCCTTTGCTTGAGTGATATAGCTTAGAGGAGGAGCTACCATCTCACCATCCTAAACATCATAACGAGACACCCACCACCCTTTTTCATAACTTCCACACCACCATCTTCCTTAGGGGTCTTCATCTTGGCTTGAGTCATATAACTTGGAAGGAACTCCTCCATTTTGTTTGTCACTTTACTATTGAAGATTGATTTCATGAATTTCGAAAAAATAGAGACCTAACTAAATTAAACTTTGGAATATGAACTAAAATCAAAATTGCTTAATAGTTTAGGACAAAAACATAGTTAATCTTTATTTACATTATTAAATTATTACATCCTACAAATTTGTTACATTAAAGAGGGATATTTTAGTCTATATATGAAATATTTGTTTTTTTTTTCTTAATGAAGGCATTCTAAACTAAAATAAATATAATTTGGGATCAAAGGATATAATTCACTATTATATATATATATATATATATATATATATATATATATATATATATATATATATATATATATATATATATATATATATATATATATATATTAGCATGTTAGCTAATTTTGTAAAGTACTTCGGATATATTTAAATAAATTTCTATTTAAAAACTTCAAGGTATAAAATTCTAAAATAAATGGGTTTGATTTCTCTTTAAATTAAAATTAGTGTATCATGACAAAAAAAATGACTTCTCCATAAAATTAAAGAAAAAAAAAATGCTTGTAGCAAGATAAATTTTACGAGATTGAACTGCAACTATTGAAAATTTAAAGAATTAAAATTCTAGTGTAGTAAATCATCATTTACTAAGAGAGTATATTTAATTGAGATTTAAATATATTTTAAAAGCCTTTTTTATGGAGAAATATCATGGTATTCAGTCAAAATTTTTAAAGCTTAAAAAAAAATCTTATAGTATCACAACTTTATTTAGAGTGTTAAGAATTTCTTATTTAGAGTGTTAAGAATTTCTTATTCAAATAAAAATAATTTAAATTAATAATATATAAACTAAACTTTATGAAGAAGAAAAAAAATACACAATGAGAATTATAGAACTGAATTAAATTATTGGATATCATATCAATAGTCTACAAAACATGGTTGCATCTATGCATGAAGAGATTCTTTAGAAATACAAGAAAAGAGTGATTAACACACTAAACCTTATTTTAAGTGAATCCAAGAGCCACAAAATCATTTTAATATTGATTGATTTTGAATCCAGTTCCCTCTAAAACATTTCCCTTATAATTAGTTTATCATTTTCAATAATCACAATTTTTTAAGCAAATGCTACATAAATAGTGTACTAAGGAGTATACTAAAGTGAAATGAATATGAAAATTTGTCATATATAGTTAACACTTTCTTACTTTTTTTTTTCAAACTTTAGAACATAACCAACTAGTCACGCTCATATTCACCACTAACGAAACAAGTACAAGAAACACAACTGAAAACTGCAGTGTGCCACACTCGCTCCCTTCGAGCGTGACTCTTCCTCATAATTTGCTGTCATGTTATCTCTATATTTTTTCATGAATTTTATAATCACCCTCTTCGTGGCCCAACACTTATTTTTTTTGGGGACAATGTGTATTCTGTTATACGTACTTTTAAATTACCCTTCATATATTTAAATATCAACAACTTAATTCAAATGATATTCAAGTTAATTAGTTTTCTCGAATAACTTCATAAAATCAGTTTTATAAGTTCAATTATGTTTAAATTCTATTTCTTAAAATAATATGACAGATGTTTAAAATTTATCATAATAATAAAATTTGTTGTTTGTTATCATATTAATATTTAATTTTACATAAAATGTATATGAAATTTGTTAAAAAAATACAATAAAATGAAAGTATATAAATGATTACAAATATTATTTTAGTAAATTTATTTAAACTTAAAATTTACTTTTTAAACGTAAATTACGTATCACTTACAATAACATTTACTATTTTTTGTTAAATTTAAATTAAACTTAAACAATATATAGTAATATATAATATCAGAGTTTATCATAATTTCACATTAACTGAAAATATATGATCACAATTTTTGCATTAAAATTTGGGTGGTTGAGGAGGAAATTCCTTACATAGTAAGGCCAAATACATAAGGTGTGTCACGTTGTGTTTGAGTTAAGGGAGAATTATTGGAATCTCTTGATTAAGAAAATGTCCAAAACACTAATTATATTTATGTGTATGGAAGGGTTTCGATGCATAAGTAATTATGAGAGAATGTGCATTGAGTGTTATTCATTACTATTATTGCACGTTGGCATTATATTGTCTCGTTCTTGAAGCAATCTTCAATCATTTTATTTAATGTTTTTGGGAAGAATGATGACTTATTTCAACAACCAATCTATAAAATATTAACTGGGTAAAAGCTCTGGTTTACCATCACAAATGCACCAATCCATCATAATAGATGTTGTAAAAGTAACATAGATATTGAAGATAAAAATAACATTAATAGATTTAATCTAGGAAATTATTATTTTTAGTTTGTTTGCTAATCATTGTATAGGAAGTTATTAAAAGGAAAAAAGCTATTTAAAGATGCTATTAAAATTATTGTACTTTTAAAATATAATGGGAAATCGAAAAAGAAAAGTTAGAGGATTAAAATCACATTTAGAGAGATTAAATAAGTATGTTATAGTTAAATTACATAAATATTTTTTAATTCTTCTTTTCTAATATTATTTTTAATTTTTTTCTTTCATCATATTTTTTTTTCACTTTTTCAGCATGTCCCCTTTATTCCTTTCGTTTTCTTTTCAAGTTTCAGTGTCTAATATGTCACTCTCTTTTTCTCAAATTAGTATTTTAATCTGTATAATACACGACATTTGTTTAGACGAATGAATTTTGTTTTCTATAACAATTAAAAATAAATTAAGAAGTTAAAAACAAATATTATATATTAAATGATGATGATAAATATGATTCAAAAATAAGACATTACAAGAAAATTGTAATTTATCTATTGATAGTTACATATAAATTTGAATTCATAGGTAAATTAGGTATTACCTACCGATTTTACCTACGAATATGTAATGTTAATTTACATGTATATTTTTTCGTAGGTAACATAAAAAAATTACCTATTGATTTTATATATGGATTAAAAATTAAAATTTATATGATACTATGGCGCTAACTCAAATATTTTTTTCACCGACATTCAATCCCTCAAAAATTTTGTCACACTCACTTAATCTCACTCAAATATAAGAATAAGTTTCCTTCTTCTCGCACTCCTCCGCATTGGCCCTCCCTGGAACCCTAGCCTCCATCGTGCACGCCTCATCCACATTGACCCATTGGTTGTCTTAAACCTTAGTGCATAAAGCGAATTTGTTTATTAAGAGTTCAAGGGATTGACTCTTAATAAGGAAATTTAGGTTAAATCCATTAAGGAATTAGGGTTTAAGTAGAATTGTGGGTTGACATTAGCATATTGATGTAGAGGATGTAAAATTGTAGTTGCATGAGAGCATAGTTGGTAAATTCTAACCCCGACAATATCAATTCATATCATTTCTAATCTATTCCATCGACTAAGTGCCTTTAACTTCCAAAGTTCATCTTTAATCATTTATGCAAAATTTACTTTGTTACACAAAAACCCAAATTATGGATTCATTCTTTAGTTTAATTTAATCATGATTATTTAGTATACATGAGTCTCTTGGGAAATGATATCCCGGCCTTACCAGTTACTATTTGCACGACTTGGTCCAACTTAATAGGAGGACGACTAGAGGAGCTTTTAAAAGAATGTTCTAGCTAGGTGACTCTCAAAGGAATGTTTATTGAGTGATCTCAACATCATAACATTATACATTCAAGAGTGAACTTACAAGAGGGGAGGGGGGATGAGGGGAGACACCTCTAGTAGACTAAGGTGTCTCCTAATTTGGAGATGCAAAACCCTAAAAACTCTAACTTGGCTAGCTTGGAGACCAAGCAAAAAATCCTCTCCAATAGGAAAAGGACATTTGGCCACTTAAGAAGGTGGAAAATAATCTCCATTCCTAGAGTGCCATGTGACCACTCAAAATGGTGAAAACATACTCTCCATTCCTAGAGTGCCATGTGGCCACTCAAAAACGTAGAAAATACTCTTCATTCCTAGAGTGCAATGTGACCATTCAAGAAGGTGGAAAATACTCTCCATTCCTAGAGTGTCATTTGGCTTGATCATGCCTCCCTTGTTGACCACATGTGTTTACTATGCAAAGCATGGCTAAACCTAGATGCATACTATATAAATAACTATTATTTGAGAAAGAGATGGAATTAATTTTTCTTTTTTACAATAAGATTTTCCTTAAGAGGACACTAATAATAACATAACTTTCATATCCATATATATATATATCATATATATACATATATATATATATATATATATATATATATATATACATATATATACATATATATGTATATATATACATATATATGTATATATATACATATATATACATATATATATATATATACATACATATATATATATACATATATATATACATACATACATATATATACATACATATATATATATATATATATACATACATATATATATATATATAGTTTATATATCTATAATTGTTCATAAAATATTATAAAAATATATATTAAGAGTTTTACATCAGAATAAAAGATTATCTATATTCTTAATATCTCCTATAAATTATTCATGAATCAGTCTTCTAAAGATCTCCTAACAATTTTCCGAACAACTCTTATTAAACAGGTTCTTTTTTTACTCGTACAACAAGTACATATGAAAGAAAAAATATGAAAAGAGTGAGGTCTTTGTAAGCCTTAAATATCAAAATTAACTCAATAAGCAACACACACTAAGGGCCTAAAATTGGACCTTCAACCACTCGAGAATATTAGCCATTTATCAATCCATAAAAGAGATATATACTCACTACCGAACCTTGACGATGATGAGCAAGTATCAGATTGTTCCAAGTTTGGCCTATGAATATCCTAGTCCAGTGCATTATTTTGAACTATCGAGATATTCACGTACTTGATAAAAATTCCTTAGGCCCCCACCATGGTCTCTACGTTTCATCCAGTAGTGTACCAAATCGTGACTTCCCAGAACAAACACTCTAACATTTGTTTGATCTCAACTTATTGAAACTAGGCTTAAAATTGTTTCTTAACTAACATACTCTTAGACATTTTCAAAGATCATAAAATGAGATGACTATTGTCGCAACCAAAATCACAACGAGACAACAAACCAAAAATAAAATATACATTAAAAAAAAGAGATTGGAGTCACCACCATAATTATTATGAAAAACTATGGAAAATCATAAAGATAAGAACAAATGTCTGCGAAAACAAATTTTGGGTGCAGGAGTCAATTACGCGTAGGGAAGGTATTAATACCCTACCACGCTCGTCCTAAGACGGTACATTTAATTAAAATATATAAATGGATGTGATTTTTTGTATGCTTATTTCCCTAAAAATAATAAAAAGAAAAAGACTCAAAAGAAACAAAAAACATTTTTTTTTTTATTTTTTGGGCTTGACAAGGATTTATCCTTTCTCCTATGTATCTCCATTCACAATGAAGAATCATAGTCACGTAGTTGTTGTTGAAAAAAATATTTTATATTTTATATTGATTTAATTTTTAATTCTGAAAACCTTTTTTTTATTATATTTGGTATTTAAAAATATTTGAAATGAGTATCACACGACACGAACAGTCAAATAGACACTAAAATAAACAAATAAAGCTATTTTATTTTATTGTTTAATCTTTATACTTCCTTTTATATATATATATATATATATATATATATATATATATATATATATATATACTTTTGACATGAACGATAGGACAGATAGTAAAAGTAAAAAAAAATAAAAATATTTCTCAACTTATTTTTTTTTGCGTTCTTTTTTTATATTATTTTTTATAGAAGAAAAAAAACTCATTAAAAAGATGCACACAATGGCACGCATATGACTTAGACAAAGATTCTAATTATTTAATATAGAGACAAAGAAAATCAAATTAAAATCAAAATGGGTCTCACACTATATATAATGTTAAAACTCAAAGTAAAACCACACTTTTCATTCAATTAATGTATTCAACACTGCACCATCTAAAAGCGTGTACAAAAATTATAATCAAGGAAAAATCAAAAATCCATTCACCATCCAAAAACGTGTACAAAAATTATACTCAAGGAAAAATCAAAAGCCCATTCAAACCCAGCCACAAAACAAAGCACATAATTGATCAAAATAAAAAAAATAGAGAAAATAAATGAGGCTTCGAAATACCAGGAACGACACCAACAAAGAAAGTTGCGACTCTAAGGTTCCGACGTTGCAATGCAATAAGGATGTGGTGCAATAGCCGATGACGGGTATGGAAAAAGCAACTATGTGTTTGGGATTAGGGAAGGGTCTCCAGAAATAGGTCCCCTATTTTTCTTCTAGCTTGAAAGTGTTTATATAGACAATACTATAATGTTAATGAAATTTCACAATAAAGTTAATTTTGATTACAAATAATTTTAAAAAGCAAAAATTGGTCTTGCTAATATTACATTATGAGAATCAAATTATAGTAAAATCAGTGCACAAAATCAAACGTGATCAGAAAAATTGAAAAATTGATTCTAATTATTAGAAGAGACGTTGCGTTAGAGCACAAATTCAAACGTGATCAGGAAAAAATGATTCTAATTATTAAAAGAGATATTGCTTCTAATTATTAGAATCATATCACTACTTTCTCAATCTGGGAATGGGTGGTAGAGCAAAGAGTGGGGTGAGAATATAAATCATTGGGCTACTTTTAGTTGCAGGAAAATAAATGGGCTCAAAAGATCAAGGTGTAAACGGAAAAAAACAAGAAGGATTGGGCCAAACAAACCAAAACTTTTCTTTTTCTTTTTCTTTTTCTCTCTTTTTATTTATTTATTATATATATTTTTTATTTCATTTTATTTTATTATTTCCCAAAAGATATTTTTATTAAGCCGGATGAAATTGGGTATTAACAACTATCCCATTATGTCATTATATAAACCATACACAAAGAATGTAAAATAACGATAAAGCATACATGTAACTTTCTTTTATCCAAGCTCATTGAATAAAATAATATTTACTTTTACCTTACTTTTATATTTTTCAAATTATAAAATAATGATAAAATAAGAATTAAAGCAAGAACTTTAAATAAAGGGATAACTATGTTTTATGTCCTCAAACTATTGAGTGTTTTTGGTTTTGGTACCTCCTTCAAACTTTCATCTATTTAGGTCCCCCATCTTCTGAAACTCGTGAAATTGGTCCTCATTTTAAGACGCTGTTAGTTTTTTTTTTTTTTTGAGTTGGTAGACGAAGTTCCACGTCACATGTTATTTTAAGGGACACTTAAGCTATAGTGAAACGTGGAAAATGAAAGTTAATTACCTTAACCCTATTTTTTTTACTGAGAAACACGTCACACGTCTTTCATTAATAGCATAATAGTTTCCACAAATACATAAGCTATCCAAAAATCATCACTACTACAACTCAGAAACTTAAGAACTCGTAGAACTTTAATGCATATCCAAAAACCATCACTGCTATAACTCAAAACTACAAAACTAATTACAATTCACCTTCAACAAGAACATAACCACAAATACAACTGTTGACGCCCACGATATAAGAAATAAAAATTGCAGGAACTTCCCTAATCTTCTCTCTTGTTGCAATTTCCTCTTCAACTTCTCATTTTTCTTTATTAATTCCAGGATAAATTTCTCCCTATCCAAGCAAACTTCATCTTTTTCTACTATTTTTCCGCTGTTAGCTTCAATTTTAGATTCTTTACCTTCAAATTGAGATTCCTCTTCATTAACCAACTCAAAATAGTTACAATGTAAATTGGACTGCAAAAGAAAAAAATTAAACCATTAGTGTAGAAACCAAATTAAACTCAAGTAAAAGAAATGGAATTTGTCACACTTACAACCCAATTTCTACATCTCCAAAATAATCTGCCTTTATTCTTCACAGTAGTTGCCTTTAGGAGCAACAATCTTTCCCCACACCCACATACTTATGATGTTATTTCTGAAGACGACGCACAACTTTGCGACATTTTCAAACCAATGTTCCTCTGCGTAAAATGAAATCATTTGCTACCACTCTTCATCACTGTAGAATTTTGTACCCAAAGACGAATGTTGTTGCTTCAGTTTCCCCAACACGAACTCCACAAATCGAATGACACTCCTTAGCACCGTTCCAATCCTCTTTTAAGCTTCTGAGAAAAAAAAGGTAATTAACTTTCATTTTCCATGTTTCACATGGTGGCGTGGAACTCCGCTTGCCAACTAAAGAAAAAACTAACGACATCCTAAAATGAGGACCAATTCCACGAGTTTTAGAAGATGAGGGACCTAAATAGATGAAAGTTTGAAGGATGGATCAAAACCAAAAACGCTCAATAGGTTGAGGACCTAAAACATAGTTAAGCCTTAAATAAATAACTAGATATGGATTATACTGTTATAAACAAAAATAATAACAAAATATAAACAAATAAGAACAATCAATGTGTAACTCGATATAAATTAAATGAAATAAATAAACAGGCTCAGTGCATAACTGAAGATAAATTAAATGAAATAAATAAACATGACCAATACATAACTGGAAATAAATAAACAAAATTAATGTGTAACTGAAATAAATTAAATGAAATAAATAAATAAATAGGACTAGTGCGTAACTAGAAATAAATTAAGTAATAAATATAAATGAATAAAGAGGATAATAAATAAAAGATTAATATAACATCCATGAGTTTATCAAGATTAATATAAAAAGAGTTTAACCTCACTCTCCCCTTACCTTAATAGTTGAGGGGACACACTAGCAATTCTAGAGGACTAAGATCTCTTTCAAATATTTCATTCCAACTTTCTTTCTCTCTCTCTCTCTCTCTCTATATATATATATATACATATCTTTTTCTCTCTATATATACTTCTCTCTCTCTCTTCCTCTCTCTCTTTCTTTCTCTTTCTCTCTTTCTTTTCTTCTTTCTTTGTCATGTAACTCACCTTCACTCTTTCTACATTTCTTCTTCCATGTATTTATAAGGTATGATAAGATTCCTTTCATTAATGAAAGCTAAGCCAAAAATTTTCAAAGTAATCCATGTGCATTAAGTCATCTTATCTCATCTTTCCTTCGTCATCCATTTACAAGTCATGCATGTGTCATTATCCACAAAGTCTAAGTCATTATGACTTGCATTTAAAAAATAGATAAGCCTTATCCCTTTCTTTCTTTCTTTCTTTATACGTAACTTACTTTCTCTTCTTTCTTTTGCACCTTCCTGTCTGTCACATTCATACATTCATACGTACTTACAAGTTAAAGTTTTAAGGAGTCAACACATGTGTATTAAATGCATTTTTATTCCTTTTAATCCCCTTTATCTTCTTTCTTTTTCTTTTTTCTTTTCTTTTCTTTGTTTTTTCTTTTTTTTTTATCTCTTTGTATACTTATGTTCTCAATGCTTATATATATATATATATATATATATATATATATATATATATATATATATAAAACTTTTTTTCTTCTTATCATTTTACTTTTATTATTATTATTTTCATTTTACTTAGTTATAATATTTCTTAAAATTATATTTATTTTATTTATAAATAATACAAAACATTAGTTAAAACACAAAATTTTCTAACTCTTACTTTTAAAATAAGGATAAAGTAAATAATACAATTTATTAAAAGTAGGGGTGCTACATAACTCGACCTAGACTTTTGTAATTGAGCCTCATGGTGAGTTATAATCCAAAACAACTTCTAGAATTTATTTTGAAAGCATGACTTAAACAAATGATCCAATTGGAATCTATACTAATGGACTTTTAAGAATCTTGTTGTCCTCCTTGGTCCATAAGATAAGCATTTGAAATCTTTTAATCCTATTTTTGGTCTTGAAGTTCTTAAGCACACGAGAGAAGCATAATTTTTGGTCTTTGATGACCTAAAGATGGACCCAAGTCATCAATATTGTTACTGATAATTGATGACTTTGGAATAGCTTTCGAATTCATATTCAACTTTTGAATCTCACTTACATCTTTTGTTCCCACTTAGTTCCTTTTTTATTTTATTAATGATATGTAACATTGTTGCTTAATTTAAAGCATTAACTCGTGAAACTTTGTTAACATGTATTTGGCCTTATAAAATCCTTTTATTGCCAACCTGATATTTGACCTTCAATTTTACCTCCTTATCCTTATGTGTTCCTATACCAATTTTGTCAGTTTCCAAAAATCATTCTTTTTCATTTTTTGTCCAAATAATTGTTTATGTATAATTGTTGATATTGTTGTTTATTACTAATTTTTGCCGGGAAACATGTCTGAACCACTTTTAACAGAGTTTATCCTCTTATCACTTTTTTTTCCCATAAAACTTTTCTTATATTTGTATTATGTCCCTATCAATGAAAAAATAATATTATCATTAGTTCAAGCATCTTGAACATTGTAATTGATGTTTATATCTATAATGAGGTTAGATATTGTTTCATGTCATCAACTTGGTGCTGATTCTACAATGCCATACTTAAGCTCCGACTTAAAAAAAAAAAATCTTTCGGTGCAAAATTTGTAAGTACGTGATTTACTCATACTAGAAACTCCATCTAGTTTCATTATTGCATGATAAATACAAAAACTATTAACATGCAACACATTTTTTAAGATATTAAATATCTTATCTTTATTTGAAATTTATATTGGTATAATTAATTTTATTTGATAAAATTAATGCACTGAAAAGGAATATTGGTGTTTGTTTTCTAGAATTACATATGGAGGCAAAAAAACCTGAAAGTGCTTTATCATAAACAATCTTAGGCCCACTTTTTAACTTTTTTTTTTTTTTACATTGGAAAATGGCTACTAATTCCTATAAATGCCAATATCATATCTATCGTGTGTTGGGTCTTAAAATACAATAGAAAAAAAAGGCTTCAATTTCAAGAAGATAATACAATATTTTTAATTCAGCAAGATGGAATGAGAAAAAAAAAAGTTCATCTAATTATTATATATTATTATATGATATACTTTAGTTTTCTTGCCTATTTATTTGGTGCCTTTATTATACTCATAAAATTTTGGTTTGCAACTATAAAAGAGAATTAGTAACATGTTGTTTGAAGAGTTATTGAAAATGAAAAAATAGGATCTTTCTTCCTTAAATATAAATATTATAATTAATAGGAAGGTGGGTTGCTTTTGAAAGTGGAGGATTTGAACCTTCCTGTCAAATGCTAGTGGAGGTAGTGAAATTTTTTTGAAGTGTTTTTGGTTCTAGAGTAATATATATCATCATCTATAATATGTTTGCTCGATTATTTTTGTAGATGCTTTGTGAGGAGAGAGGTTTAGGTTTAACCATATTGAAAGGAGTAATAGAAGTTCACAATGACAAAATCTGGGCACGATTTGTTGTTGAGGTAATAGTACTAACTGCATTATCATATTCATCACTTTTCATTTTCAAATGCTGATTATCCGTTACGTGTTATTGTGAGAGGTTTATTTGGGCTCTCTTGCAATGATTTCGTTTCAAATTTTCAACTATGACTACAAAATCAAATTAAAAAAAACTTCATAAACTAAAATTAGCTTAGCAAGTTAAAATTTAAAATCTATACAAATTAAATAAGAGAATTTATATAAATTAACTTGTTCTTAAACTAACCAAAAATTAGTTTCTTATGCATAACTTCATCCAAAGGCTCGGTGGTTCTATTCCCTACTTTTGATACAAAATTTCTACTACTAGTTTTATGTTACAAAGGATGTAATGTAATATTCTCTTCTAACCATTTGCAGATTAAAACTTAGACACTGTATTATCTTCCTCAACCACATTCCACTCGATTCTAGTTTCCACAGTCTAGCTTCCTCTTCTCCCAAAAAGCAGAGATAAAAAAGAAGAAAATGGAAAGATAAAGTTGTACCATAAACTTTTTTAGAGGATGTTTTTTTCTGTTGTAAAATTGTATATTTTCTAGTTCCACAATTCTTCATTGTATAACAAGATTGTGATCTGAATGTAAAATGGCCTTCAATTCCTTTAATTTAATACTTAAATTTTTAATAGATTATGTTTAAGAGACAATATGAAAGGTTCAATGTCCAACTATTTAGCAATTCAATCCTTGTTGCCCTTGTTTTTTTATAATGAAATTATTTTAGGTTTGTTAGTGTGTATACATGGAATGAGTAAGTTATTTAATTATTAGTTAAGTAGGTAATTGTCAAGGGATTTGGTCCGTAGGTAATATCTACGGATTTGGTTTCTAGGTAAATTACCTACAAATATTTTTGTAGGTAATTATTTATAGTTTTGCTTCGTAAGTATGACTACATATTTTATCAGTAGATAATTATCCACTAATTTTATACATAGGTAAGATCCGTAGGTAAAATCTATAGGTAAGTTAGCTACAAGGAATTTATCTACGGGTTTGTGATCGTAGACAATTCGTAGATAAATGATAATTACTAATGGATTTTGACTATTATCTACAAATTTTAGTTGTAGGTAATTGTCTTTTTTCTTGTAGTGAGAGACATTAACTTCACAATGTCTATAATTCAATGCAACAATCTTGAATATCCACAATCATGACTACTAATAGTAGTAATAATTATCTTGTCAAATATGAAGGTTTAATTTTTTGAACATCAATGCATGTACATGTTATCAACATCTATACACAACTACTTACTTAATTTCCTTGTGCAAAAGGCCAGAATTTTTTGAACATCAATGCATGTACATGTTATCAACAATCTTGAATATCCACAATCATGACAATACTAATATTGCATTTTAATCTTCATCCAGAATTAGTATTTTCAATCCCTTTTTCTGTTTTCACCCTAGAAACAACTACATATAGTTTTCCATGAGCGAATACAGGCAAGGAACGAGGAAGATAAAATCCAACTTTAGAGATATTTTGCCTTTGACTTTTGTTTATTGTCATTTCAAAACAGACATATGGAAATTGCCTCTTTTAAAACTTGAAAGGCATGTTTGAATAATAAGGAGTCAAGTTCATTCTTAGTATGAATATTTTATCACCAACATTTATGCTTGTTATTAGTGTAGCATAAATAATATTCTTTCCCAAATCATTAACTTGCAACCTTATACCATTACAAAGGCTATTTGTTTGATCAATGTTTCTTAAAAGCATGATAGGTACACAAAATTTCAATTTAATCCTATGATTGGGAATCCCTGAGCATTTAATATCATTGAGAAACTATAGAATAAACAGTTAGCTTGAATTTCTTGATCTTTATCTGATTGGCAAGGAGTATGAACTTAAATAAGTTTATTCTTCCCCAGGTATCAAATATAAAATGAAGTCATTTACCTTTTGAACAAACTCAATTGTAGGATAAAGTATAGTACCATTATAAAAGAAACTAGGATTTATGATATTCTGCAATAGACCAAGATAAATAAATAAAGTCCTTCATTCTACATGTATTTAAAGTCATTCGTATCTACACTCAAAATGATAAATTGAAAGTCATAAACTTCATATATCTAAGACCTAGAAAATAAATAATTAATCAAATAATTATTTAACGTGGAATATAAATATTATGTTATTTATGTCAAGATTTGACAAGGAGCAATGGAAGCTTAAGTGGTTAAGAACGATTGGTGCATTTGAAGGGTCTTGTGTTTAAATCTTGTGTATGCCATTAGTGTGTGTTTTATTTAGTTAATTTTAATTAAATGATATACGTACGTGTGATGTGTGTTAGTATGTATAAAAATGTGAATACATGTCATGAATCATGTGATAGCTTGTTGTCCTGGTGAGTGTGCTTAGTAATGGAAGGTTGTGAGTTTGAACCTTGGCTAGAATGAAAATAGATTTTTTGTTGTTGCTTGTGTCAGCTGGCAGACAACCCTCATAAAATTATGAGGAGTTAAATCACATTACTAGGCTTAACCCTCATAAAATTATGAGGAGTTAAATCACATTACTAGGCTTAATGATCAGAATATCCAAATTAAATGGCCAATTCAATTAAAATTTTTGTTTTATTATTTTTAAATAGGAAAATGATAAAGTAACTCCTTATTTTGACCCTTTTCATTACTCCATGAGGTGCGATACGAATGTGGCTTTTATTTTTTTTAAATTAATATAAATTATTTTAAAAAATTTAGAGGCAGGCGTGGATTTTATTTTATTTATTAAAATTTATTTTCTAGGAAGATATTATGGCACAATAGTTGTGAGGGTGAAAATTGAAGGGACGAGAAAGTGTTGTCTTTGCGTAGACCAAAATGAAATGAAGAAAGGGAAAGGAAGAAAGGAGAAAGGAAGAAAGGAGAAAGGAAGAAAGGATTTGTCTGTGCCTAAATATGTACCTGTTTAAGTCAACTACACCTTTTCAACGTGTGTTGAAGTGAAATCGAAGAAGAAAAAAGGAGAAGACGAACCTCATAGAGTTAAGGTTTTTTGTGTTTCCTGTTGTTCGATTCAGCTCGATGGTTGGTAGGTTTGGTTTTTTTTTTCGTTTCTATAATACGCCAACACATTGGTGGTTATTTTTTTTTTGAAATCACCGTTGTGGGTTTTTAGGTTAAGGAACTGAGATTTTGTTTTCTTTTTTGGTGGCATAGTCCTGGGAGTCATTCTTTAAAGGCAAAATTGATATCTATCTTGTGCAGGTGAATGGCCACAACACTGTAATCGAAGAAAAAAAGGAAGAAGATGAACCTCGTGGAGTTAGGGTTTTTGGTGTTTTCTGTTGTTCGATTCAGCCTAATGGTTGGTAGGTTTGTTTTTTTTTTTTGTTTCTATAATACGCAAACACGGTGGTTATTTTTTCTTGAAATCACCATTGTGGGTTTTTAGGTTAAGGAACTATGATTTTGTTTTCTTTTTTGGTGGCATAGTCTTGATAGTCATTCTTTAAAGGCAAAATTGATATTTATGTTGTGCAGGTGAATTGCCGCAACATTGTAATCTTCATTGTTAAATTGTAATAACTAGTGGACATGTTTTTTATTACAAATAATAGTTGTTTCATCTTAATGAAGTTTTTTGTGGTGTGTATGATTTAAAATTTCCATTTTTCCTTCGTTTAAAATAGAGTTCTTTCATTGTCAAATTGAGACAAAAATAAAATTTGTGATGATCAATAACTGTTTTTTCTGTCATCATTGCAGGAGAAGAAGGACATTTAACTTAGGTTTTATTAGAGAATGGTGAAATTGTTCAATCTGTTTCTTTAGTTCGGCTAGCTCAGCAGGCGCCATCCTGTATGATGCCATAGAAACTGGCCCAGCGCCAGGGATGAGATCAATGGAGAAATCCACATCCCTGCTAGGCGGCAACTCTGGAATCTCATCCGGAAATACATCTGCGTATTCAACCACTACCGGAATCCTACTAATCTTCTCGGTCGTGCTCATCTTCTCCGCATGAGCCACAATCATGTAACTGTAGCTCCAGCCTCAATCTCCCTCACCGCCTGATTAGACGAGATAAGCTCCAACCCTGCCGTATCTGAAAACACTATCCTGTGTTATCCGCAATCAATGACAACATGGTTGCTCGACAGCCAGTCCATGCCTAGAATCACATCCAGACCCTCCATCGGCAGGCAAATAAGATTCAGCTTGAACTTACGGCCTGCCACCTCCATAGGGCACCCCACGCACATAGAAGTAAGCTCGAGCCTCCTCACGCATTCATTAGACACGAATGAATGAGTGGCTCCCGAGTCAAACACCACCACCACCTCGTGGTTACACAACAAACACAAAAACTGTAAGAGGTTACCTGACTGTGTTGTCTATGTGGTCGTCAAGGCGAACACACGCCTCGGAGCTCTAGGTCGTCTGCCCCAGGTCTCTTGGCTGGTGCACCCCCAACCGGTTTTCTGTTAGGACACTGACATGCAAAGTGTCCCGTTTGCTCATACACTGACATGCTACTGCCTCCACTCGTACTGCTAGCAGGTCTAGTGCAGTCTCTCCTCAAATGCTCCCCGCAATAATTATAGCACTATAGCCTCGTGGAGGTAGTCGGTGGCCTACTATATGGTTTCTTCTGCTAACGTGTGTCTGTCACAGCCTTCTACGATCGTGCTGCTCGGCTGGGCCCCATCTCCAACTGCTCAACTGTTTTGGCCTCCTCGACCAAAACTGGGAACTCTCTGATCCTGAGAGGTACCAAAAATCTACGCAGCTCATGTTTTAGTCCACCCTCGAACTTCCTACACTTGCACTCCTCAATGACCACTGGAGTGTAGAAACATGCAAGGTACTCGAACCTCTCGATGTAAGCCTCCACAATCATAGTTCCCTACTGCAACGTGAGGAACTCTGCTTCTCGCTCGTGCCTCGCACTGTCCGAGAAATATTTCTCCAGGAACCTCGTCTTGAAGGTAGCCCAGGTCACCTCCTCCCCACGGTTCTGCATCAACCGCTGCATCCCCTGCCACAAATACTATGCATCTGCCACCAGAAGGAAGGTGACAAACAGTAGCCTCTGAGCATCTGTGCACTCCAGCACCCCGCAAATCTTCTCGCACTCTCTCATCCAGTCATCTGCCTCATTAGGAGTAGCCTTGCCAGAGAACTTGGCCGGCCTATGTTTCATAAAATCCTCCATAGTTACTGGCCTGGTAGGTGCCACTACAGCTCTGGGTGGCGCTGCTATAGGCTGCATCACGTCCACCATACGATGGATCGCCTGAGCTATGTCATCAGCTCCAGCGGTGTTCCTCCTCCTTCTGTTAGCCATAGCTTGCGCGCGCCACATATTATAGTTGTTCACACACACAGCTCAAATTAGGATTTCATATCCAAAAAAATAAAATAACAACACAAGCAATTAGTCACGCAAGCGTAACACGGTAAGCTCACTCCCCATAGACCCCAAAAATCATTTTTGAAAACCATTGCTCTAATACCAAATGTAACATCCCGTCAGGATATTATGAATTTATAAATAAATAAAGAAAATACATAATAACGTCGCATTTAATAATACCTCATTTCCCAAAACGCAGGAAATTTAAGTCTTTATTTCATATATCGATAATGAAAATTCCAAACATGTATTCGTCAATTTATAAAATAAAAGTCCAAGAACATAAATGTTTACAACTGATTCAAAATCATAAAATAAAATCCCCAAGCTATCCCCTCTCCGCAGCTAAGTTTCACCAGAGCCACCTGCATCAACAACATCTGCTCCCATGTACCGCGTACACAATCATCGTCAAACACACGCACATAGGGTGAGCTTAACAGATAAAACATATATAATTATACAGTTTCATATACATATTCACAAATCACTAAGAATTCGTAAACATTCCACATCTGCTCTATACTTTAATCCCTACTATTTGACCCCCAATCAGGTTATTCGTGTTCTACATCGTCTAATGATTACTTCAAGGTGACTTGCTGCCATACCTATCGGCCACAACCGATAGAGCACGTGCGGGAACAATGCTACGGATCGTACACCGTAACGCCAGGTAGAGTTCCCATATACGAACATAGTCCGCATCGTCCCAAGACTACCAAACTCGTCAGCCAACAACTGAGGAGGGCAATCTATCTAGACCCATCTGTACTGGCCACAACCAGCACACTCACACCGGCAACAATCGCCAATCCGAGCCACAACTCAAGGGTTCCTCATGTTCATCCGCCATCCCGAGCCACAACTCAAGAGATGCTATTCTGAGCCACAACTCAAGGAATACCACGTCCTTAACCCCTATCCCGAGCCACAACTCAAGGGATACGTTCCGAGCCACAACTCAAAGAACACCAACAAACCCACCTTTAAAGTACTGCTAGACGCCTTGTAGATCACAAATACACAACCCAAAATTCAAAGTTGTAGCAGTACAAATCGTCTGGCGGGGGACACGTGCCGCCAGGCGCTGCCAGCTTCCAGACCGTCTGGTGGGTGTCGCGTACCGCCAGGCGCCCAGTGCCTCAAAACGCGTAACCATTGTCGCCACCGCCTGGCGGTTTAATCACCACCGTCAGGCGCCACCGTTCCAGAGTCCCCCTGTTCTTACTCCGTTCGCCTGGCGGAACTTCCCTCTCCGCCAGGCGCCACTCGCTCCAGTAGCCTTCTGTGACATTACCATTTAACCTTAAGGTTTTACAATTCACCCATTCTTACACAAAACAATACTCGGGTTTGTTTAGCCTAAAATTAATTAATGCAACATTCACTTTATCCTACATAACCATAACTCAATCTGTTTACATCTCCTCATACCACTCCTTCCAATTTATTTATACCCCTCCAACTTACTTCCTAATTCAGCTGTCACGGTCGAGGTTTCGCGCGACCACCACCCAAACCACACTGTTGCGGAGGCGCCTGGCGGCAAGCCCCGCACCGCCAGGTGGCACATAGAGTCTTGGGCATTTCCCAGTACGGCCCCTGCGAAAGAATCCTCCTCAAATTTGAAAGCTCCCCTTATCCCCTTCATGTTCCATTTTCTCCACGAACCTGGTACTACTACCATGCGACATCACACACTTTAATTCCAACAACCTCGTTTCAGTATAATTAACTTTCGTAAGATTAATTCTACCAATCTGCCAATATCCCAACCCTAACCATTTCATTACACTGTTTCATCAAATTAAACCATGCATTTAGCTGAATTACACTGACAATCAAGTTGAATCGTCCCTTGATCACTACCCCTCCTTGAGTTCCTCGATCAATTCCCTCCAAAACACCCAAAAACACAGAAAATCGAGTTCAACAGGCTCGCATCGCCTGGCGGAAATTCATCACCGCCAGGCAGTTCAACAGAACACCTAGAAACATGGTTGCAAGCTCGCGTCGCCTGGCGGTACAGGGTTTCACCGTCAGGCGGTTCCTTCAGGAACCCAGAAAACACTCACATAGGTATGAGCCGCCTGGCGGCTATGTAGAGCCCATCCGACGGTTTCTGGAAATTTTCCAGAAATCAGAATTTCACAAAGGCAACAATGATCACACATTCAGGCTATCATATTATTCGTGAAATTAAATAGTAAAACAATCGAAAGCGAAGTCCAGCTCCCCTAACCTGGAATTCCTTCGCTTAAATTGAAATACTTGAGGGCTCCCAACAATCACCAATGATCCTCCTCTTTGCTTCCACTCAACCAGCCCCAAAACTCACTCCCACTCACTAATCTTAGTAAATTTTGTGCTTTGTTTCTGGTGCCACCTCTAATATTGCCAAACCCTTTCCAAAACTTCACTTTGGCCTTTTAAATGGAAACTTAAGGTTAGGGGAAGAGTTAAAAACAAGCTACCACTTAATTTGAGTGTTAATGACCATTCAATGTCCCATTATGGGGTGTTTTTACAGTCACCCTTGGCTGTTATTTTCTCTAGGGTTTACGTTAACCCTTCACCTTCATGCCAAACCCAAAACTAGCAAAAAGAGTGTCTAATTTAGGTTTCCCAAGACTTGAACCCATACCCATGCAATTGCCAAATCAATATCAAACCATCATGCCAATTCATATTTCATGCTAACAATCATAATTCAATTATCATATTATACCAGAACATGATTACATAGATTTAAATAATAAAACAATAACACAAAAAGTTAGCATACATAGGACTCAAACTCAAGTCCTCACACACAATCAAAGTACTCTCAACCATTTAAGCTAGTACTTTTCCACGTCATACCAACCATAATTTAATGTTATAATCATTTTCCCACTCACATTTATTAATTAATTATTTATTTAATTAATTAAATCATACGGGTCTTACAACGCGTGCTTTGATAATAACAAAGGAGAGGGGTTTTTTTGATTTTTTTTCTCTGTCCTCTGCATTAGAGAAGTTTTGTGCTTATACAGGCACCTTGGGGTACCACTGAAATCTTAGTCTTTAATTATAATAAAATATATGAGGAAGTAATTGATCCTGATGAAACATATTATAGAAATTAAATGGTCACATAATATTCACAGTATTGATTATAATTATTAACGAAATATTGCCTATAATTACTAGAATCATATTTTCTGTCACATAAAGATCGTGATCAAATCATAACATATTATTCATATAATTGATCCTAATTATTACTAGAAATATTTTCTTCTGACTATTAAAATCGTACCCTTCTCTAAAAAAATATTATTATCGGGAACATTTACTTCTAATAAAAATAATACCTTCCTAGACTGACAACGCAAAGAGACACATCACATAAGTGTAAATACAAGATATTTATTCAAATTATTATAAAAAATATTGCTCCTAATATTATACCCTTCTCTAAAAACAAAATTATGAAACGTCCTTTTCTGACATGTCATGTGAAGAGTGTAAATAGCCAACAATGGGGGGTGAAAATATGTACAAAACATTTGGACTCATGAAAAGCATGTGATAATTAAAAATAAATTAGATTCTCCCTTCTCTTGATTTTTGCTTCTTTTTCTTTTTTTTCCATGGTAGAATTAAAGTTAAAAAAACCTACCATCAATCAAAATATATTTTTTATTTTATTTATTATTATTATTATTATTATTATTTTATATATTATTTATTATTATTATTATTTTAACAAAACAAATGCATTTACCCGGACAAAATTGGGTGTTGACACAAACAAACAAAGAGATATAAGTTGGAGTAAGGAGTTGTAGCAATAAGGTAAGGATGGAGTCAGATTAACTTCTTATTTTATTCTTAATAAACTTGTTTATACTTATATTAATTAAATTCTTTAGGTACACATTGGTCTTGCTTATATTTCAGTTACGCATTGGTCCTCCTTATATATTTTATTTACTTATTCTTTAGTTACACATTGGTCCTACTTATTTGTGTCATTTAATTTATCTCCAATTACTTATTGGTCCTACTTTTTTTTTCATTAAATGTATCTTTAGTTCCACAGTAGTCTTGCTCTCTTTTTTTTGTTTAATTTATGTCCAATTACACACTAGTCTTGCTTATATTTTTTCTTTCCATTTTATTTATCTTCGGTTAGAAAGTAGTATGCCATTTTCTTCATTTAATTTATCTTTAGTTACACATTGGTCCTCCTTTTTATTTTTATTTTTTATTATGTCAAGTTACACACTGAACCTCCATTTTTATTTTATTTAATTCATCTTCAGTTATACATTGATCATAATTTTTTTCATTTAATTTATCTTCAGTTATACACTGATCATACTTTTTTTCATTTAATTTATCTCTATTGGTTCTCCTTTTTTAATTTTTTGAAATTTATGTCCAATTAGACATTGGTCCTGCTCCTTAATAATCAATTGTGTGCTGGTCTTATTTAGTTACAAAACCTATGTCATACCAAATAAATGCACTAATTTATAAATACCAATTCTTTCTATGAATTGTCTTATTTCATCAGTGATTAAAGTCTTTCTTCCTGTATTATGTAGTCTTTCATATCAATTTCATGTGTTTTCCCACAATTAATTCAGTATGTGTCATTGTTCACTATGATGGTGCAATCAATGAAAAATCCATTGAAGGATCTATGTTTTCTTCTCCAAGACCAAAAATAATGGCACTGAAAAAATGTATCTCCCTACAATGGATGAAAAAACCCATCCTTAGAAAACTCCATAGGGATCCCCAAGAAAAGGTGGCCACTATCCACTTCTACTACCCAATCAGACTCAGTAGTGGGTTAAATCATCACACTGCAATTGAGATTAATGATGATGACGATGTTCAGTCATTCTTCGGGATTTGTGAATCCGTTGAACTCTAAATTAGACCTGAGTTGTATATAACATTTGATACATTTCATTCTTCATCCACACAACCATAACCGACAGAATCATCCTATCTTAGACCTGAATGCACCAACCCAACCAGACTTTGATGATTGGGAAAACAACATGCAGACATACACCCAATTACTAAATCGTCCATACATCATCCTTGACGAAGACCAAAACCAATAACTCCCATTACAACCAACAAAAGATCACACAGAAGATAGCATTCCAAACAAAGTATTTGATCCTTATAATGAGGATGAAGACAAAATCCCTAACAATGATGAAGAGTATGAAAGGGACAAAACAAACGAACAAGTCTAAAACATTGAACCTCATCAACTTCACTCACCTATCAACCACCAAAACACTTTGTAAACTTCCCAATTGAACCAACTGTATAAGACCAAGAATTTGGTCACACCTTGGAGCCTAAAACATCAATTTATCCTACGGATACACTATTTATCGGTTAAAGGTTCAATACAAAGGAAGAAGTGAAATATGTCATAAATCGTATCCATATTCAAAACCATTGTACATACAATGTTCAATTCTCAAATCAATCAAGGTTTGTGGTGCAATGTGTCCATGTTGATTGTGATTAGAGGCGTAGAGCAATTCTATGCACTAAGGATCAACGATGGGAAATTATGAAGTTGGAAGATGTCCACACTTGTGTTTCTCCCATGCTCTAACAAGACCATAACAAGTTTGGGGTATCGAATAATTGGACAAAGCATCCATGAAATCATTCAGGCTGATCCTTCCACCCTAGTCTCCACCATACCTGGTTAGATAAAGTCCACCTTGGGGTACATAGTTACTTACAAGAAGGCATGGAACAAAAAACAACTAGTCATATAAAAGGTTTAGGGAAATTGGTAAGAATCATACAAAAATTATTATGCCTTTTAAGCACAATGCATGTTTATGTTCCTGGGTTTATTTGGAAAATGAATACCCAATCAACATATGAAGGAAACAATTGGACGAGGACCATTTCATCTTCAAGAAGGTGTTATGGACCTTTAAACTCTGCATTGATGACTTTAAATTTTGCAAGCCAACTATTCAGGTTGATGGCACTTTCTTATATGGCAAATATAGGGCACATTTTTTGTCGCAGTTGCGCGAGACGGACCAACAAGATGTTACCAATTGCATTTTCCATAATAGAGGGTGAGATTGTTGTTGCATGGTTCTTTTTCTTGCGCAACCTACGAAGGTACATTACTCTGCAATATGACCTTTTTCTCATTTCTGATTACCACGAACCAATCAAAAGTGCATAATTTAGAGAAGGTAGCAGTTGGATCAACAATAACTCTTTGCATGTCTACTGTATTTGTCGTATTACACAAAACTTCATGTAGAGATTTAAGAATGTAGCAATAAAAAAATATGTTGTCAACATGGGTAATTGTCTTCTCCAATTCTCTTATGCAATTAATTTGTAATTTGTAGTTTATTTACATTATATTATTTTACTAACTAAATCTTCAACAAATAATTACAACATATGGAATGATAGAATTGCGCTTTGTTTTACTACTATAACATAATTAGAGAGGACAATCCTTAGGCAACACAATGTATGAACGACATCTTTAGAGATAAGTAGACTCTTGCATGGGACAATGGGTGACAATGGGGACATATGACTACGAATCTCGTTGAGTCCATCAACTAATTCTTGAAGAAGACGAGAAACCTCCCAATCTCTTCTATGGTTATGGTAACATACACCCATTGCAATAAATTCTTCACCGATAAGGGTAGACAAGTCACAACCATGATAATTGTTGGCCATGTATTCTTTGAAGTTCCACCAAAGGCAATGGAAGGTGCACAATCTAACGCAAACACTTATACAGTGCTTTCTTTTAAGATGAGAAGCACAAGATTTTTTATATAAGAAACACAAAATCCAAGAGACATACGACCACCAAGAAGATTTGCAATCCACTTAGATGAATTATGGTGTGACTATGGAAAATTCAAAAAACTACACCTACCATGCTCACTGGTGCTTGTTGCATGGAAATATGCACATCACAAATTTGAAAAATACATCACACTTGTGCATAGATTGGACCAAGTCTCTTAAGTATACGAAGGCCTATTTGTTGAATTTAAAAATGAAGATTATTGACCTCCTTACACTGCTCGAAAATTACACCCAATTTCATAAATGAAAAGAATATTTAAGGGAAGACCTAAGTCAAGTAGGATGAGAACAAAGATCGATTTAAGGGAACAACATGGTCAATCCAAAAAATGTTCATATGTCAAACACCAAGACATACCAAAAGAACATGTCCAAACACTGTTGGGACATCCACTTCTCATCGTTAATTATTATTTCATTTAGCAAAATGTATTCCATGTACCACTATTTAATGTATTTAATGCATGCATGCTATTTTTTTTATTCATCTTCAACTTATACTTTATATTTTTTGTCTAAAATAACTTTTTTAACAAATTTTTATACTTTATTTTTTTAAAAATTCTATTAAAAATTTCTATATTTTTCTAAATTTAAAATATCTATAAAAATTAATATATTTACTATATATATATATATATCTATTTTATTTTTCTTTACTTTTTGTAAATATTTTGTTTTATAAATATATCTAAATATTTTACATATTCATATACCATAATTTTAACTTTACATTATTATTTTCTTTTATTTTATTTTTCTAACTCATTACACCGAAAATTTTATTACATAAATTATTTTAATCAAATAAATATATATTTTTCAAATTTAATTTTACATAAAATAACCATCATTATTATCATTATTTTCTCATTATCATGATTACCGTGTATATTTAAATTATCTTATTTAGTGTGTTCTTCAAATTATATACTCTTACTTATTTATAAAACTTATCTTTTTAATTTGAAATTCACAGCACACTAACAAAATTTTAAATTTATAATAACCTATTTTTAATAAAAGATTTTAAAATTTTAATAAAAAATAGTTTTTAAAAATTATTTAATTTTTTAAAATTAAAAAAAATAAATAAAAAATATTCTACCGAGGCAAGACAAAAGCAAGACAAATAAAAATCACACCTTTACTTTCGTTTGCCAGAAAAACAAATTTTTCGTGGAGAGTAAAATGGTCTATACGGTAAATGGATAAATAATGTTTATGAAGTATATTGGAGTTAATAAAATAAAAAATGTTTTACTATGGTCAAAAATTGGTTGCCATTCCAAAACTCTCCTTTCAAATTCAAACTCTCTTTGCTCTCTCACAGCAGCTCCTACCCGCTGCACTGCCATTAGGGAGGACGATTTTGATTTTGATTTTGTGGTCGTCAATTTCTACCATTTTGTGTTCATCCTAGACCCACAAGCCGAAGTCGCCAAACAAAAGTCTTTCTTGGAATTGCAGGTTCGCTTTCATTTTTTTGCTGTTACTGTTTTGAATTGATTCTGGTTTTCTCAACAAAGTTGGATATAGGAAATATTGCTGTTATTAAAAGAGTGGAGGGGTGAACTTTCTATATGATTCTTATTTGAAATAGTGGTGTCAACATAGCGGTACTCAAAGAAATATAAGGATACGATCTTTGTTCTGAAAAGAGAACGCAAAAGAGATAAAGATGCGAAGATATTTGAAACGTAGGCAAGCTTTGATCGCAAACCCCAAATACCAACTTCGCTCGCCTCACACTCAAAATAACACCCATTCTCAACACATCAACAACCACCCTCCTACTCTTCACAACCTTGTTCGTCTCTACGCGGCACGTAATCAAATCCAACTTGCTCGTCACGTGTTTGACCAAATTCCGAACCCAAATGTTGTTTTGTGGAACATGATGATCCGAGCTTATGCTTGGACTGGCCCTTTTCATCAATCCATTCATCTGTACCATCGCATGTTGCAACTAGGTGTTAGACCCAATAACTTCACCTTCCCTTTTCTTCTCAAAGCCTGTTCAGCTCTCCAAGCAATTGAACTTGGGAGACAAATACATGACCATGTCCTCACACTTGGCCTACAGGCCGATCTCTACGTTTCTACTGCCTTGCTTGACATGTATGCCAAATGTGGCAATTTTTTTGAAGCACGCACAATATTTGACAGTATGTCCCATAGGGATATTGTCTCATGGAATGCAATCATTGCTGGCTTTTCATTTCATGCTTTTCACGATCAAACAATTCACTTAGTTGTCCAAATGCAGCTAGCCGGAATAACACCTAATTCTTCCACTATTGTATCTCTTTTACCCACAATTGGACAAGCTAATGCCTTATGCCAGGGGAAGGCTATTCACGCTTACTCTGTAAGAAAGATCTTCAGTCATGATGTGGTTGTTGCAACTGGGCTTTTGGATATGTATGCTAAGTGCCACCACTTATCTTATGCCCAGAAGATCTTCAATGCCCTGAACCAAAAGAACGAGATATGCTGGAGTGCTATGATTGGGGGATATGTCATTTGTGACTCCATGAGAGATGCTTTGGCCCTTTATGATGACATGGTATATATGCATGGCTTGAATCCTACGCCTGTCATTCTTGCAAGCACACTTCGAGCATGTGCAAAACTCACTGATCTGAATAAGGGGAAAAACTTGCATTGTTACATGATTAAATCAGGGATAAATTCAGACACAGCAGTGGGAAACTCGCTGATATCAATGTACGCCAAATGTGGGATCATGGATGATGCACTCGGATTTCTTGATGAAATGGTCATACAAGACTCGGTTTCTTATAGTGCTATCATTTCAGGATGTGTGCAAAATGGCTATGCAGAAAAAGCTGTACTTATTTTTCGCCAGATGCAGCTATCTGGGACCGACCCAGATTCCGCGACCATGATAGGTTTGCTTCCAGCTTGTTCACATTTGGCCGCTGTACAACATGGGATCTGTTGCCATGGATACTCAGTCGTTAGAGGCTTCACTGCAAATACCTCCATTTGTAATGCCATCATTGACATGTATGCAAAGTGTGGAAGGATTCATATCAGTCGGCAAGTTTTTGATAGAATGAAAAAGAGGGATATTGTTTCATGGAATACAATGATAATTGGTTATGGCATTCATGGGCTATACATAGAAGCATTTTCATTGTTTCACGAATTACTGGCATCAAGCATGAAGCCGGATGATGTGACCCTTATTGCTGTTTTATCTGCATGTAGCCATTCAGGACTTGTGACGGAAGGGAAATATTGGTTTAACAGCATGAGCCAAGATCTCAACATCTCACCAAGGATGGCACATTATATATGCATGGTTGACCTCCTGGCCCGAGCAGGAAATCTGGATGAAGCGTACTCCTTTATTCAAAAGATGCCGTTTGAGCCCGATGTTCGTGTATGGAGTGCATTGCTCTCTGCATGTAGGACCCGCAATAATGTTGAAATGGGTGAACAGGTGTCAAAGAAGATACAAATGCTGGGACCTGAGGGTACTGGGAATTTTGTTCTTATGTCTAACATCTATAGTTCTGTGGGCAGATGGGACGATGCAGCACATATTCGAAACATACAAAAGCATCAAGGTTACAAGAAAAGCCCAGGATGCAGTTGGATTGAGATCTCCGGGGTAATCCATGGATTTATTGGGGGTGATCGATCTCATCCACAGTCAGTATCCATAAATAACAAGTTACAAGAACTGTTGGTGCAGATGAAAAGAATGGGATATCAGGCAGATTCTGGTTTTGTTTTCCATGATGTTGAAGAAGAGGAGAAGGAACAGATTCTCCTTTATCATAGTGAAAAAATAGCCATTGCGTTTGGAATTCTTAATACCAGTCACAGGAACCCCATTCTAGTTACAAAAAATTTGCGTATATGTGTTGACTGCCATAATGCAGTAAAATTTATGACTCTTATAACAGAGAGGAGGATAACAGTAAGAGATGCAAGTCGATTTCATCATTTTGAGAATGGAATATGCAATTGTCGGGATTTCTGGTGAAAGAATAATAAATTTCTATTTCTTTCAGAAAATGGTGAATGAGGGGTACGGTTAACCATTGGTTCTGCATCAATTTTTCAAGAAGTGTTCAAGATAGCCTTGCCCGTCGCTTTTGCTATGAACTTACTCGGATGTGCTATATATATGGCATTGTTTGTATATATTTCCTTTAATCAAATTGTTTCGCGTGCAGCGTTTTTATTATTTAACTCATTTGTTTCATGTGATAAGGCATTTAATCCGGAGTCAGTCGACCCACCAGTTAGTGCTCGCCCTGATCAGGTGGAGAAAGTTCTAAAAACCTGTTATCAATATCATGATGCAAATAATAAGTTTCAGGGAAGGGAGCTTGATTTGCTCATTGTTATTTTGCCTGACAATAATGAATTTCTTTATGGTTGGTGAATTGACCATTATCTTTCTAACTTATTTTTCTGTTGTACCAGTCAGACTTGTGAAATATCTTAATTATGTATTAATTTTTTTGTTTAGGTGACCTCAAACGTATATGTGAGACAGATCTTGGACTAGTTTCACAATGTCTGTAAAATGAGGAAGCAGTACCTTGCAAATGTGGCATTGAGAAATAATGTCAAAGTTGGAGGGAGAAACACTGTACTTGTTGATGCACTTTCACGCCGCATCCCCTGGTATGTTTTTTAGTTCACTATTTGATGACATACTTTTTAAAGGAACTTGTTTAGCTATATTAAATAATTATAATGCCTCAAAAAACATTGCAGGCACAGTTGTCAAGTCCAAAATCTGCCATCCAACAGAGTTTGACTTTTATCTTTGTAGTCATGCTGGAATACAGGTGTGATCTGCTACACTTTGTGCGCAAAACTTATAATTATATGTTAAACTACATCCTCAATGATGTAAACCATGTGCTACACAGGGTACAAGCCGTCCTGCTCACTAACACGTGTTGTGGGATGAAATCCCTATAAAAATAATTTTTTGTACTATATATATTTCAAATTTTATTTTTGTACTTTCTATAAATATTTTTTTTATAAATAAATCTAAATGTTTTACATATTCATATACCTCATTTTTAACTTTACATTAATTTTCTTTTTAAATAATTTCACCTACAATTATATTATTATTTATTTATTTTTCTAGCTAATTCCACATAAAGTTTTATTACATACATTATTTTAATCAAATAAATATACACATCTCAAATTTAATTTTACATAAAACAATAATCATTTTAATATATTATTCTCATAATTTTCCTATTATCATAATTACCATATATATTTAAAAATTATCTTATTTAATATTTTTATTTTAAATTTTTACTCCTTATTTATAAAAATCAAATTGAATATATCTTTTTAGTTTCAAATTCACCTCACAATAACAAATTTAAATTTATAATAAACTACTTTTAATAAACAAAAAATTTTAAAATAAACAAAAAAGTTTAAAATTTTAATAACCAAAATGGTTTTTAATTTTTTTTAAACTTTTTAAAATTCGAAAAAAAAATGCATTGAATTCGTCTCCCAAACAACCTAATTCTAGTAGAGGTTATGAAAAAATAATGAAAAACCTCGTTACATTTTCGTTTGCCAGAGAAACGAATTTGCACCGTGTATAGTAAAACGGTCTATTTCACTAAATAATGTTTCAACAGGTCTATTCAATTTAATAAATTAAAAAAGTGGTCCAGTTAAAAAAAATAAATAAAATCGTTGTGTTTTCAGCATTACAGTGCTTCCTGCTTTCCGAGCAAGATCTTACACGGCCCGACCTAGCTTATATTCAGGTCCATTCGTTAACTTTACAAAACAAACATTCTTTCATCATTTGATATTGTATAGCGGTTTTAGGAAGCGCGACCGACCATTCTGCTTCTCATGCTCAATGTTCTATCATGATTGTTAAGAGGCCAAAGTTCACACAATAAATCAAACTCCTCCTTACTTCTTAATTATTCTTCTAATATCATATTCTTCTTTCGCTCTATTTCTTTATCCTATTTTCTATATTTTTCATTACTCTCAACTTATATCAACAACATATCTTTTCTTATTTTTTTTTTAAATATGTTTTTGGTTCCTTAATTGTAAGGTCCAGTTTTATTTTCTGCCCTAATGTTTAAGGGTTGGCTTTAATCTGTTGGGCTTAAGGGCTGGCCCATAGGGTGCTAAGGCCCCTAAAGATGTTAGGATTTCCCTTTCAGCCTCATTCTTGCAAAACAGAACCTAAAAATATGCCCCTCTTCCTTTTCAAAACGCTCTGCTAGGGTTAGCCATCAACTTCCCCAAGCGAACTCAAGCTCTTCCTCTCCATGTAAGTTGCTTTTGAACTCATAGTGGTCTTCCTCTAGCTTTATTTTCGGCATTTCCTTGAGGCTCATCTCAATGACCCGTTCTGCTTTGTCTCACAGTTTCCTTCCAGCTACTTATCTTTGTTCCTAAAGCTGCTGCGTTCTTTTGTTCGGTGCCGAGGTCGCGTTGGGATAGTCTACTAGCTTATTTCCAGGTAAGGGAAGTTAGGGTTTTTGCTAAATTTGTGATTTTTTGTGATTGCTTGATGATATTGCATGATTTGATTGGATGGCATGCTACTGTGAATTTATGAGATGTTATTGCGTTGGTTTGATGGTATTGTTGGACTGTTGCACGAGAGAACAGTGGTGGGCACTAGTTTTCTCGTCCAAGTGAGCATCTCTCGCCTAGGCGAGATCAACAGAGGCTCACCCAAGTTACTTTACGCGCGTAGTCGCTCAGGCGACCTACACTGTTTTGAGCGAGTGTGCACCTCGCTCAGGTGAGAGGGGTCTCGCCTAAGCGAGATCCCGCTTAAGTTTACTGTTCCCCTTTTTGAGCCCTCGCCTAGGCGAAGGGGGCTCGCCTAAGTGAGACTCTCTCGCCTGAGCGAGACCCTTCAGCCTGAGCGAGGAGCTGGGTGAGAGCAGTGTGATGTTTGATCGTTTCCTTGAATCTTGAATGGTTAATACTTGTTTGAATTTAAGTATTGTGTTAAAAGCATGAGACAAATGATTATGCATGAGTAATGTGATTCATGATTTGTGAATGATGGGTTTGGTATGAACTTAGCATGTGATTTTAATGAGATGGTTGGTATTAAAGTGGCCTGGTAATGAGATGAGTTGGAATTCTATATTCATGGATGGAGTATGATGAATTGGTATGGGTTGATTTGGAACATGAAAGAGATTGGTTATAAAGGTTGATATAATATATATATATATATATATATATATATATATATATATATATATATATATATATATATAAATGTATATATATACATCTATATATATATATATATATATATATATATATATATATATATATATATATATATATATATATATATATAAGAAAGACCTGTCATGCATACACACACACACATGATTGGTCGATGGTCAGTGCATAAATCCTTGAGATCTCTAGGTGAGATTTCAGGGTCGTGCTTCAGTGGTCGGGACGTAATTTCATGGTCCCTGTTAGTGGGTGTCCATGGTGGTGCCCCATCTATATAATTTGGTAAGGATTCAAGGTAAGGATTGTATCCTGACACTCTAAGGAGTCAGTTAGTCTCACTTAGAGCGGACTGACTCTTGTGGTGAGAGTAGTAGAGGCCTGAAACTCATTAAGGGCTAACTTTGTGTGTGAGAGATTGATTCATTGTAACACTTGTAACACATAGCTCGGAGGTGATCAGCTCGGGGGTGAGCAGAGGTATCCACCATAAGTGCAAGCATCCGTTGAATCCGACCAGATTATATGTATCCGGATGAGTCGAGTCTTAGTGTATTGGTTTGAAAGTCATAAAATGCTTGGGTGTTGTATGTATAGTTGACTGTGAAAGTGTATCTGATTGCATGATGAAATTATTTTGTGCTCTAACTTACCCTACTGTTTGTTATTGTATGTTTTGTGGTGTGGTCTTTTCTTTTGCAATGATCATAAACTTGTTGTGTGAGTAGAGGTGAGAACTCCCCGAAATCATCAAGGTGATGGAGGTTCCGCTGCATAGACCGCTTGGACTAGATCTATATCTTTATGGGCTTTCTAGTTGTATTTTAATTTCATTTTGGTTATTGTTGAATGTTGTAACTGGTTTAGTTTTGGCATCGTGGTGTGCCTAGGATATTGTAGGGGTTGTGTTTAAGACCCCAGGACTGTGCTGTTGTACTATCTGTGTGTGACGCTTCCTTTAATTACGTTTATTAATTAAATGGGACATTACATTTATGGTATTAGAGTGGTCATTCCTTAGGTCTGTGGACTTGGATGACGCAGCAAAGCACGACGATGATGCAGCAATACGAAGCATCCATGCAGCGATAAGCAGCGTTGCTTGAGCAACAACATCTGGTGATGCAGTAGATGGAGGCTGCTTGGGTAGCTGTCGAGGATGCTCACCGACAGCATATGGAAGCCCTCCTTCAGTTGGAGGAGGACAGGGCGACTGCTCCAACCTTTGGTCCTGAGCCACGACCTATAGTTAGGGAGTGGAGTATGGAGGACTTTTTGAAACACCACCCGACGAAGTTTAATTGGAAGACTAGCCCTGATGCAGCAGACCAGTGGCTGAAGGATTTGGAGCGCATCTTTGATGCAAAGATGTGCCCCGCAGAGAATAGGTTGACCTTCACAGTATACATGCTTAACGGGGAGGTCGAGCATTGGTGGACCAGCATAAAGTTCATCGTGGAGGAGAGAGGCGAGCCTACGACTTGGGAGGCCTTCCAGGGGAAGTTCCTCTCCGAATACTTCCCAGACAGGGTGAGGTATGCTAAGGAGGTGAAGTTCCTCCAGCTGACACAGGGGAACAAGACGGTGGCAGATTATGCTGAGAATTTTAAGCACCTCAGTCGCTTCTATACCCTGTCACTTGATGAGGAGTGAAGGTGTCGAAAATTTGAGAATGGCCTCAGTCGCTTGGATGCCGCTTGATGGTAGCCTCCCTGTCCATCAAGGACTTTGCTGCACTGGTAGTGAAGGCCAGAGTGATGGAAAAGATGAAAAATGAAGTGGAGGGTCAACGACCACAGAGGATTGGAGGACCATCTAGGTCCAAGCCCAGACATGAGGAGCGGAGGAGACCATATGATAGGCCCCACCATTAGTCCCAAGGGTCTAGGAGCTTCTCTCCCCAACAAGGCCAAGTGTAGTGTTATATATGTGGAGGTCCCCATCTGAGGAGCGCCTGCCCACGCATGGAGGGTTATCGCAGGTGCAACAACTGTGGCAAGGAGGGCCACTTTGGGAAAGACTGTCCCACTTCGCTAGGGCAGTGACACGCCCTGTGACACGCCCTCCAATATAGACTCCCGTGCAGAACTAGCAGAGGCACAGAGGCAACATGTCTCAAACGACAGGCAGAGTCTATTGCATGACAGGAGTAGAGGCTGCAGGCTCAAGTAATCTTGTTATGGGTTGATGCATGATTGTTGGTAAATCTTTGTGTGTGTTGTATGATTTTGGAGCGACACACTCCTTTGTGTCAATTGCTTGTGTGGAACGTCTAGGTCTGCCGGTGCGCGAGCTATAGTGTGAGCTTGTGGTATCTACTACAACGTATGGTTTGGTCAGGATGTTGTCCTTATGTGCTAAGTGTCCGGTGGAGGTAGAAGGGCGCAGGTACAAGGTGAATCTAATCTGTTTACCTCTACAGGAGTTGGAGGTAATCTTAGGGATGGATTGGCTCTCTGCCAATCGCATTCTTATAGATTGTTGGGAGAAAAGATTGTTGTTTCTCGACTTAGAAGAGCCTGAGTTGGTATCTCCTCAGGGAATGGTGAAGGAGATTCAGAGTAGCGCGCAATGCTTCATAATCTTTGCCCGTATGGAGGTATAGGAGAAGGAAGGGACGTTAGTTATACCGGTGGTGCACGAGTTTGTGGATGTGTTCCCGGATGAGGTGTCGGGGTTGCCTCCCAACAGAGAGGTGGAGTTCTCTATTGATCTAGTACTAGGAACAGGTCCGATATCGATGACCCCATACCACATGGCTCCAGCAGAGTTGGTAGAACTCAAGAAACAGGTAAAAGAGTTGTTGGGGAAGTAGTTTATCCAGCCCAGCACTTCACCTTGGGGAGCGCAAGTATTGTTAGTAAAGAAGAAGGATGGGAGTTCACGCTTGTGTGTGGACTGTAGGCAACTGAATAAGATGACGACCAAGAACAAATATCCCCTTCCGAGAATTGATGATTTGATGGATCAGCTGCATGGGTCGTCGGTATTCTCGAAGATTGATTTGTGATCGGGATATCATCAGATCCTAGTGAAGGCGGACGATGTGCAAAAAACGGCCTTCAGGTCCCGGTATGGACACTATGAGTATGTGGTTATGTCTTTTGGTATGACCATTGCTCCGACGGTGTTCATGGACTACATGAACATGATCTTCCGACTCTTCTTGGATAAGTTTGTCGTAGTCTTCATTAGACGACATCCTTATCTATTCCAAGACTCAAGAGGAGCATGCAGAACACCTGAGGTTGGTGCTTGGTGTTCTGAGGGAGAAGCAGTTGTATGTCAAGTTGTCCAAGTGTGAATTCTGGATGGATGAGGTACAGTTCTTGGGGCACGTGATATCCATTTAGGGGATAGCGGTGGATCCAGCGAAAGTTGATGCAGTGATTAAGTGGGAGAGTCCCAAATCTGCAACTGAGATCAAGAGCTTTGTGGGGCTAGCTGGCTACTATAAGAGATTCATAGAGGGATTCTCCAAGATAGTGGCACCTTTGACACAACTCACTCGGAAAGATCAACCCTTCACTTGGACGGACAAGTGTGAGGAGAGTTTTCAAGAGCTTAAGCGGAGGTTGACGAGTGCTCCAATCCTAGTGATCCTTGATGTTGGAAAACCCTTTGAAGTTTATTGTGATGCCTCTCATCTAGGGTTGGGTTGTGTGTTGATGTAGGAGAAGAAGGCAGTGGCCTACGCTTCGAGGCAACTAAAGGTGCATGAGAAAAACTACCCCACTCATAACCTGGAGTTGGTCGCTATTGTGTTTGCCTTGAAGATCTGGAGGCACTACCTCTACGGTGCTCAATTCCGTGTGTTCAGCGATCACAAGAGTCTTAAGTATTTGTTTGATCAGAAGGAGCTGAACATGAGGTAGAGAAGATGGATAGAATTTCTGAAGGACTATGACTTCAAACTCCTATATCATCTGGGAAGGCAAACGTAGTAGCAGATGCCTTGAGTAGGAAGACTGTACATACTGCTCACCTTATGATCAAGGAGGTGGAACTACTAGAGCAGTTCCGAGATATGAAGTCACAGGTGGAGTTAGGGTTTGAGTTCATTAGATGTAGTACCCTGACTATATCTAGTGACTTCTTGAGCTCGGTTAGGGAGAGACAGTTGTTGGATGCCAGTTTGAACAGAGTTAGAGAATAACTTGGGTCAGATGAGGCTAGAGACTTTGCTTTGGGTGATGATGGCATACTGAGGTTGCAGGGCAGGGTGTGCGTGCCTAATGATGCTGAGGTGAAAAAGCTAATTCTGGAGGAAGGACACAAGAGTCATCTTAGTCTGCATCTTGGCATGACTAAGATATACCAGGATCTTAAGGAGACCTTCTGGTGGCAGGGAATGAAGAGGGATGTTGCTCAATTTGTATCGACTTGTTTGACATGTCAGAAGGCGAAGGTTGAGCATCAGAGACCCAATGGGATTCTACAGCCCTTGGAGATACCAATGTAGAAATGGGACAACATCTCGATGGACTTTGTGACCCATTTGCCACGAACTTTTAGAGGGCATGACACCATTTGGGTGATAGTGGATCGATTGACCAAGAGTGCTCATTTCTTGGCGATGAACTTGAGGATGTCCATGGCAAAGTTGGCCTAACTGTACATTGAGGAAATTGTAAGACTGCATGGAGTACCTTCGAGCATTGTATCAGACAGAGATCCACGGTTTACATCACGGTTTTGACAAACCTTATAGGATGCTTTGGGAACCAAGTTGACTATGAGCTCAGCCTACCACCCCAGACAGATGGTCAATTCGGGAGGACGATCCAGTCACTTGAGGACTTATTACGGACATGTATATTGGATCACTTGGGTGCTTGGGATGAAGTGTTACCGTTGATCGAGTTTACCTACAACAACAACTTTCACGCGAGCATTGGCATGGCGCCATATGAGGCTCTATACGGCAGGAAGTGTAGAACTCCCCTATGTTGGTATCAGGATGGGGAAGCAGTTCTTGTCGGACCAGAGTCGTTGGAACAAATTACTGAGAAAGTGAGAATGGTGAGAGATATGATGCAAGCTTATCAGAGTAGATAGAAGGCCTATGCAGACCGCAGGAGGAGACCTTTGGAGTTCGCGGCAGGAGATCGTGTGTTCTTGAGGGTGACCCGAACCACTAGTGTGGGAAGGGCTCTCCGCTCAAGGAAACTCTCACCTAAGTTTCTTGGCCCTTACCAGATATCGAGAAGGATTGGACTAGTGGCATATGAGATAGCTTTGCCTCCTCATGTGGCAAATCTTCATCTGGTGTTCCATGTGTCGTAGCTGAGGAAATTTATGTTTGATCCGACTCATGTGTTGGAAGCCGAGAATATACAGATCAGAAAGGACCTCACTGTGGAAGTACCACCCATCGCATTGGAGGAGAATCGCGTTGAGGAACGTCGAGGAAAACCCGTCAGTCTGGTCAAAGTCATCTGGGATCGGAGGACCAGGGACTCTACTTGGGAGTTGGAGGAGGATATGAGAAAATCACATCCACATCTTTTTACCTAGTAAGTTTTCATTTTCGAGGTCGAAAATTTTGGTTGTTGGGGAGAATGTAAAGCCCAGTTTTATTTTCTGCCCTAATATTTAAGGGTTGGCCTTAATCTGTTGGGCCTAAGGGCTGGCCCATAGGGTGCTAAGGCCCCTAAAGCTGTTAGGATTTCCTTTTCAGCCTCATTCTTGCAAAACAGAACCTAAAATGCTGCCCTTCTTCCTTTTCAGAACGCTCTGCTAGGGTTAGCCGTCAACTTCCCCAAGCGAACTCAAGCTCTTCCTCTCAATGTAAGTTGCTTCTGAACTCTTAGTAGTCTTCCTCTAGCTTTATTTTCGGCATTTCCTTGAGGCTTATCTCAATGACTCGTTTTGCTTTGTCCCATTCTTTCCTTTCAGCTACTTATCTTTGTTCCTAGAGCTATTGCGCTCTTTTGTTCGGTGTCGAGGTCGCGTCGGGATAGTCTACTAGCTTATTTCCAGGTAAGGGAAGTTAGGGTTTTTGCTAAATCTGTGATTTTTCGTGATTGCTTGATGATATTGCATGATTTGATTGGATGGCATGCTACTGTGAGTTTATGAGATGTTATTGTGTTGGTTTGGTGGTATTGTTGGACTGTTGCACGAGAGAACATTGGTGGGCACTGGTTTTCTCGCCTAAGTGAGCATGTCTCGCCTAGGTGAGATCAACAAAGGCTCGCCCAAGTTACTTTACTCGCATAGTCACTCAGGCGATCTACGTTGTTTTGAGCGAGTGTGCGCCTCGCTCAGACGAGAGGGGTCTCGCCTAAGCAAGATCCCGCGTAAGTTTACTGTTCCCCTTTTTGAGCCCTCGCCTAAGCGAAGGGGGCTCGCCTGAGTGAGACCCTTCAGCCTGAGCGAGGAGCTGGGCGAGAGCAGTGTGATGTTTGATCGTTTCCTTGAATCTTGAATGGTTAATACTTGTTTGGATTTCATGGATGGAGTATGATGAATTAGTATGGGTTGATTTGGAACATGAAAGGGATTGGTTATAAAGGTTGATAAAATGTATATATATATATATATATATATATATATATATATATATATATATATATATATATATATATATATATATATATGTGTGTGTGTGTGTGTGCGTGCGTGCGTGCGTGCATTTAAATGGGACGTTGCATTAACTATTACTGAAAAATTGAAATTAGTCATTTTCAAAACTTTGGACCAATTTAATCTCCCAACTTTAAAAATGCGTGAATTTATTTATTTTTAATGACATTTTGTTACGTTTATTTGATATTTCAAATGTGTTTCATAATAGCATTTAAGTCACCATTGAAATGAAAATGTATCAATCGGTGTAAACAACTCAAATGCTTCGTAAAACGCATTTGAAACATTAAATAAACTTAATAAAATTTGGTTAAAATAACTAAATTCATAGATTTTTAAAGATAAAAAACTAAATTGGATCAAAATTTTAAAGAGGAACTAATCTCGATTTTCATTAAAAGTTTAAAAATAAAAACATATTTAACAATTTTTTTTTAATATTAAGGCAATGTATCTGATTTTATATTGAGGCAATGACATAATAAAACTGCCCAAATCATAAAGGATAAATAGCATCTAAATACACCGTTGGGATATCTTATAATATCAATATTTTAATTTTAAATATTTTAGAGTGTATTAAAGATTTTCTCTTAAAATTTGTTTCTTTATTTCATTAGGATTATAGCATGTAGATGTGAGTGCTTTAAATTTTATAATCACATGATCATATCATTATACAACACCATACACAAGTAAATATTATTCCTAAGGGTCTATCCTCTATTTTTCATAGAAGCCCGTATAAACACCCTAGGTCAATCTAAAAGAAGCATAACGAACATCATTTTAAAAATCATAACTAGCCTCTTTATTAGAATTTAAAGCATTCAAAAGTGAAAAAAAGAAAATAGCTACAAATTTATATGAAATAAATATCCTTCAATATCTTCATAGGTGACATAAGAAAGATCTTGCCTAAGCCTTTGAAGAAAACTTTCCCTAATTTCAAGTAATTGCCAAACATTCAAATGAAAAATAGTTAATGATTTGCTATATCATCCACCCGAAGTAATTTTGCGTAATCATAAGCCAGACCAAAAGGTAAGACAACCAACAACTAAAATTAAATCTTAGAAACAATAGTTAAGAAACTACAAAAATTAATCATGCTTCAAAATGCTATTCATGCAAAACATATACTAAAAGAAGACCCAATAATCTTTCTTATAAATGAATCTATACATAGAGTGGGGAGGAAAGTTTTAATATAGTTTTAATAAATATAAGATTAAAATCCTATTTTGATCCTTTAATCTTCATGAAAAAATTTAATTAGATCCTTCATTTTGTCTGAAGTGTAAACTAGACTTTCAAATTATGGGAAAAGTGATTAAGCATAGATTAAGAGCAATAGGAGCAAACTTACCAAACTGCTCACAATGTTATATACGGCAAAGTCAAGCTTATTTATTTATGCCAAAATGAAAAAAACTTCGGTTTCAAGTTTTTATCCTGGCCTATCTGCGCCTTTGAAATTTCTTGAATATCATTAATTATTTATCCTTAATAAAATTACATTCTAGATTCAATTAATATTTAAATAATTTATATACCAATCCAATATTTCCAAATAATTTAAACATTGTACAATCTTTTATTACAAGAAATTAAAATATATATTTAATAATTACAAATAACCTTGTTTGGACTAGTAAACAAGAGAAGTCAAAATGCAAACAAGTTGGAGAGGGGCGAATATTTTAAGGGACGAGGGAGCCACAATTCATGTTTTTTTTATTTTTTTATATTTTAAAAATATATTTATATATTATTTTATTATTTATATTAATTTAGTTTTTTTTTCAAAATTTGAAAACTACGTTTTGTTTTCTTTGTTATTTCTTATTCTCTTTTATTTGGTTTTTTTTTCTCCTCTGTACCTCTTTTCCTCATATCTTCTTTTTATTTCAATTTTCACCCTCAATCTCTCATCATTTTCAAGATAAAATTGTACCAAATTAAGGAACTAAGAAACATTTTGGATCGAACAATTTCTTCGCTTGAGTAGGTTGATTATTTATCTTTTTTTTTGTTCGAAATACTATGTTCTCCTCTTATATGTGACTTTTCTACATTATAAGCAAATCTCTATTTTTTATAGATAATAAAAATGATATAATTATTGATCGAACTCTTCTTTGTGTAGATAGAGTCATTTTAGGCTTTGAAGTTGTGAAAGGGAATAATAGTATTAGGAAATTGTTGGATTCTACTATCATGTATGTTTTTTTTAAGTAGAGACAATGATGAGAGGAAATGAAAACTTTTTTTAATTAAAAAAAATAATTTATAAATAAAAAATATAATTTGGCCCTCCTTAAATTTTTTTTTCCAAGTTCTGCCACTAAAGTTGAAATGATTCAATTAGCTATAAACATGAGGGTTAACTATATTTAGTACCTTAAAGAACACCTAAACTTGGAACTAAAAACTTATGATATGGTAAAATTAATTGAGAAGTAAAGTTAGTAGAAAAATAATATGAAAACAGAATTGTACAAATAACAAGGCCTCCCCCACACTTAAGGTTTACAAACAGAATTTTTATACACTTTAAGTATTCACAAAATTTATTTAGAACTAGGTAAAAGCATAATATCTATTTGGCAACAGAACCAACTAGAGTTGTCAAAATGAGTAACCCGGCCCGACCCATTACGGATTAATGATTTAGTGAGCCAACCCAAACCGACTTACTTTTTAGCGAGCCAAAAAAATTCAAACCCGGTCCGGTCCACCACGAGTTGGCGGGTTAAACGGGTTGGCTCACCGGTTCACTTAATTAAAAAAATACAATTTTTATTTTTATTTTTTTCAATCAAAACTAAATTGTAATTTTAATTAAAATCTAAATAAACTTTAAGACAATTCAAATATAAACCAAAATAAAAAAAAATACAAATTATTTATGTGTTGGATAAAAAAAAGGGTTAACTATGTTTTTAGTCCCTAAACTATTAAGCAATTTTGGTTTTGGTCCCTCTTTTAAAGTTTGCTCTATTTAGATCCTCATCTTTTTGAAATCTATGGAATTAGTCCTCAAAAGTTGACGCTGTTAACATTTTTTTAGACGTGCCAAACAGAATACCACATCAGCTACTCATTTATGACACGTAACAAATTATTTAACTTAAAAAATTAAATTAAATTTCTACTTCATCTTTCTTCTTATTTGTTGGTGAACTTCTTCATTCTCCACCTTCATCATCTTCTTCTTTATTAACGAACATCTTCATTATCCAAACAGAGAACCACAACAACAATCAAAATCCCTTTTCCATTTCCACCTTTAAAATCTATTCTCCATTATCAACCTCACAACCTTCTCGATCCAACCATTCAATTAGCTTCCACTCAACTTTAACTTCATCTTCCAAGTATAAAAATCCAAAATCATAGATTATGGTATTTCAAACATCACATTCATAGAAAACATAAAATCACTTTAATTACTTTGTTTTTAACCTTTTGAACTCTTTTGAAGGGTTAATGAAAAATTATAGGGGGAAAAGGATAAAAAACCCAATCATTCCATTATTTCCACTCAACTTTAAATTTGTCAACTATCAAAAATCCCAACCTAAAAATTATTTGGAACAAAAAATTACAGAGAACCCAGAGAAATTAACCGAAAATTATAGAGAATCCAAAGAAATTAATCTTCATACATTGTACATAAAGGAACCCCACCATCAAAATTATCTTCTTTTTCCGCTGTGCTTAATTTTCTTCACTCGTAAACACAATCAGAGAACCTGTTACCACCTTCATTCTCTTTTGCAAGTCTGATTTAAAAAAAAAAAACATCTTCCAACAGTCACCATTAACACACTCAACAATCACAAAACCCAACCAAAACCCTAATCGCA
Source organism: Vigna unguiculata (assembly GCF_037176805.1). Taxonomy (NCBI): domain Eukaryota; kingdom Viridiplantae; phylum Streptophyta; class Magnoliopsida; order Fabales; family Fabaceae; genus Vigna; species Vigna unguiculata. The sequence continues at coordinate 27,638,598 of NC_140800.1, read as the reverse complement.
TGTGTTGGTGAAGAAAGTGAAAAGCGGCAACGCAGGTGACGTTTATGGCCGAGGTCACACTCCGACAACCTCTCTTAATCGCGTTGATGTTAGAAAATGTTGCGGTTGGGTGGTGCTTGGCGCAGGGTGAAAAAGGATGGGGAAACCTCTTGCAATTCGCATCAAAGGAAGAAAATATGGTCGTCAACGACGACCTCGATAAACGACACAATGGTGAGCAACATAGCTTCGCTGGCCTCTCTTGGTGAATCCAGATCTGAAACACACCAACAAGAAGAAACGAACATCGTCAATCCTAACTGTAGCGAAGAAGCAAACGACGCCATTTAGAACTTATCGGAGACGAGAGCATCTGTGGTGGGAGGAAGAACGGATGACATGTAATTTAAACATCGACACGTGTCTAAAAGTGAATGGATGATGTGGTACTCTGTTTGTCAGGTCTAAAAACATGTTAACGGCGTTAATTTTTGAGGACTAATTCCATAAATTTTAAAAAGATGAGGATCTAAATAGAGCAAAGTTTAAAAGAGGGACCAAAACCAAAATCGCTTAATAGTTTAGGGACTAAAAACATAATTAACCCAAAAAATAACCTAACATGATCCAAATGTAAAGTCCAACTTAATAAAAAAAATAAAAAATACTTGTGTGACCCTTTTATCTGCGGGTTGGTGAGCCAATCCGGCTCACCACGGGTTCTAGATGAGCCGGGTCAAAAATCAACCCATATTGAAATTTGTAAAAAAATTTCAACCTAACCCGACTCAAACCCGTGATGAGCCGGGTTGGCTCGCGGGTTCCAACCCATTTTGACAGCTCTAGAACCAACATAGCATATGCACGTTCAACACTTTTGACAATAACTAGACTATAAATTCAAGCTTTTTGTAGCAGTAACAATACAATGTCAAGCTCTAAGCTCTACTCAGTACTCTAACATCTCAAATTTATACTACCATGATTTCAATATTGTAACACCTAAAGTTTTATAGTACATTAGTTTTCATATACAAAATATTAAAGTTATATTATTTATATATTCATTATTTCACAAAAGAAATATATATTAGTTAATTAATTAACTAAAGATGGTGTTTCTTTTACCAAAGAAAGTAATAATAGTAATTAAAGTTTAGTAAAAAATAATAATAATATGAATATTAGTATTATAAAAATAATATATATATATATATATAAATATATATATATATATATATATATATATATATATATATTTATTTATTTATTTATTTATTTATTTAAGAAGGTGGTTTTTCTTTGTTTTCTTCTACTGTACAATCCTTCTTGCTATAAGAACTAGAGTGAGCTTGTTCTTTTTTTGAAGAAGATTTTGTCAAGCATTGTTGTTCTACCTTTATACACTTTCGAACTAGATCATTCAAATCTCTATAAGGTAGTAGCTCAACTTTATCCCTTATTTAAAGGTTTAAACTACTTAAGAACCTAGCTAAAGTGATATCTTCCTTTTCTACAGACCCTGCCACGATCACATACAACTCCATCTTCTACCTATATTCTTCTATAGACATAGATTTTTATTGGAGCCTTTGGAGTTTGTCCATGAGCTCCCTATTATAGTATAAAGGAATATGCCTCCTCTAAGGGACAAACTTAAGATAATTCCAATACTCAATTGGGGGACCATTACTGTGGAACCTCTCTTAAACTAAAGAGGTCCCCAATACATAGCATACCCTTTTAAGCTAAGGGTTGCTAGAGGCACTTTCCTTTCTTCATTGGCTTGGTGGCGTGCAAAAAGTTGCTCCATCTTCATTTCACGTTCTAAGTATGCCTCAACATTATCCTTTCCATAAAAGAAGGGTGTAAGTCAAATTTAGATTCTCCAAGGGTATGTGCCTTTCTTTGCCTTCTAAAAGAAGAAGGTTGATGATAATAGTTCCCTAGTTTTAATCATTTTTTCTCTTTCAAAGGTTGTATCCCCACTCTTAGAGTCCCCTACTAGAATTACTCCTACTTTGAACTTCTTCTTTTTTTGTAGTTTTTCTTCTTGTTGTGTAAGAATCCTAATATCCTATTACCAAGATGACAAGTTGAGTCTCTCTTTCAATATTATCTTTTTTCATTTTGCTTGAATTCTTGTTGTCTCCATAGTTTGATTGACTTGAGCTATTGAGAAAGATGTTTTAAACTGCGAATAGATTCTTTAAAGAACTCCCACTATGTAGAGAAGGATGTCTAAACATACATATCTTTTAATTTTTAAATTTCTCCTAAGGTGAAATTATTAGAAGGTTTTCACAAGTTCAATCATGAGTAAGAGATGTGAGTCACTAAAATGACTTAAGTACCAAATATTGGTTAACCAGAGTTTACCTCACTACTTACTCCATAAACTTTCACAAAGAGAGAGCCTTTAAACTTAAAATATGTTAAAAAAAAGACGCAAACCTAGAGTCTACATGAACTCTTAGCAACAAGGCTAGAATTTGATATCTTGCCAAGTCACACGTCTAAATGAACTTAAAAGATTAACTAAACGAAATCTTGTGGTGAGGCTTGTTAGCTTTGGAGCTTCCAAGACACACTCACCGAATACACGAAAGTTATACAAGAAGTTCAGAAGGATAAGAGATGGAAAAACACCAAAGGCTCCTCAAAAACACTTAGCATAAAGGCCTTCACAACAATTGAAATTGAAATGGTTACAACAAAACAAATTGAAACAGAATCGAGAATCAATCATTTGCTTCCCTTGCGTGTTTAGCTCTCAACTCTCCTATTCACTTGTGTGTTTATCTCTTCTTGTGAGGTCTTCCTTGCTTTGAACTCCTTTTGAACCTCCACCCCTTAAGATGCTACCTCTAGCACTTGGTTCACTAATGAACTAAAATTTTTAGCTACATTAAGTTCATACAAAATCAATTTCCCCCTAAATATAATATAGAGGCAACCTTGAGTATCAATCCGTGGAAATGACAATATGTAAATGCAAATGCTTGTAAACAACTTGTGTTGGGGAATTAAACTAACTAGAAACATAAAATCCTAAAACTACTATGCAATGCATGTCTTAAAGTTAGAAACTATAAATCTAACTCAAAATGCTTATTCGATGAATGCAATGATGGAATGGATGATCAACATATTTTATTGGACTAACATATGTATGTTAACCCCTGCAACCACTAATAAACACTATAAAACACAATTAAGCTAATTATTTAAGGAAAATCCTCAATGACACACTATGCACTCAAGGTGTTTGATAAAATGCATGATGAACTTGAGACACTCTATTTACAATGCATGTATGTGGAACATGATTGAATCACCTAAACTAACTAAAATATGCATATAAAAGTGATTAGAACTCAGAAAAACTAAAAATTACAAGTGAAACCAAACAACTTATATTTTATGTAGTAATAGTCAAAATGCTCGTGTACATGTGCAAGGCATGATCTGGCTTTGCTGTGGAAGGATGTAATGGATGAAATGATGATGCATAATAGATTTAAATGGATTCAATTGAATATAGAAACAAAAACAAAAACAAAACGAATAAGTGGAAACGAAAATCACAAATTCAAGTCCTAGCCCCTAACAAGAAAAAGGAGAATTGACGAACATAATTGTCATTTTTTTTTTGTTTTTATGTTTGATTTGAAAATTAAGAAATGTAACATGTTAAAAAATCATTATTGTAGTAGTACCAACTATCAATAGTAGTACCACGCCTGTACATACTAGCAATAAGGGTCTAATCGGGGATGGGGACCAAGGTATATGTAAAGGAAAGCCACAAAGGAGCATAGTGGCAATATCGTCCGGGAAATCCTCGTTGATACGGAGGCTGAGGGGGATGAGTTGAAATTTCCGAAAATCCCAAGGTATGGTTGGACTGTGCATGAAGTCCACAAGTATACAACCCAATTCTAATGGGGCAATGATTTGGTGGATTTGGCTGGCTGGACATACATTCTAGGAGACTAGATTGATGATGATGTCATGCACCTCCGAGTGTGAATGGGCAACAAACTAGTATGCCACGATCAGGAGAACTTGAAGATTTCTTGTAGAACATATATTCCTATTTTTTAATCAACATGTTCGTGCACGTGCCGTTCGAGGACTTTCAGATTGAGATTTTGCGAGAGTTAAATGTTGCTCCCACTCAGTTGCATCTGAACGCATGGGTAGCCATGTAGACATTCAGAATATTGTGTAAGGCTTTTGGCTTAAATCCTACCCCAACCTTGTTTCTCTACCATTACCGTACTCACTTGGTCGCTAGAAAGGGATAAGTGTCACTAATAAGTGAGTTCGATAAGAATCTTGATAGCTTCTTCTTGTCTCCATTGAAGCTTGCATGAAGAATGGAGGCTCCATGGATGGTGTTGGATGCAGAAGCATGAAGGAAAGAAGCTTAAGGTGTTTGGTTTAGTGTAGGTGAAAGGATTCTTAAGAAAGGTGAGGCCAACTCCTAAGGAAGAAGACTAGAGTAAACTAGAGAAGAGTTTACTCTAAGGTGAGCTCAAAAGAGATTTGTGCACAAATTTGGGCAACAATTCATTACTCAATTTCAAGCTCAAAAATACATCTCCTAAGTCTTCTATTTATAGGCTAAAATGACACCAAGGAGTCTCCAAAAAGTGAAGGAAAAAAAGAGTCTAGAAAGTTGAATTTTGGAGCCAAAAAGGAGCATGTGGGAGGTGTGAATTGCCACCTAAGCAAGTCACACTAGTCTTGCCATGGGAAGCTAACTCTCATCCTTGGAGAGCAAGTTTGAGAAGCTTCTAGGCTTTTCTAGAGTAGACACACTACTCTTGGCCCATTTGGCCCAATTCCCCTTTTTGGTCCAAAATTACTTCTAAAGTCCAATTTCCTCTAAGGCCCAATACATGGCCCAAAGAAATCCCTATTCTACTGGGCTCAAAATACAAAGCCCAAAATAAAATCCTAATCTAGTATTTACAAGCAAAATGTCCTAGGTTAGGTCTTCACATCTTCCTTGGCCCATGTGAATTTCATCTTGGGCCTTGCATGCGCATTTAAGGCTCATTCCTCTTGTATTCTCCTAGCCATGGCTCTTGTTGTAGGTCCCTTGGCTCGAGACATCTCATCAAATCTTCTCCAATTTTTTGGCGTTTCTTACAAAGGCTTTAAAGGGGTGACTTTTTAAGATTTCCATCATTGTCAAGAGTCGCATGTTATCCTTTGATGGGGACGATAGGCCAAATTTTCCCTTGTATTGGAATCGCAATCTCGTTCGGTCAAACCCTTGGGATAACACATGATGACACCCGATGAGTGCTCAACTCTAGAGATTTGGAAAGAGCTTCTCTATAAACTTCCAACTAGGGATCTACTGAAGTGTTACCAGTCCCACAATCTTTGTAAGGACAATTATGGTTAGTTACTCTTCTCCAACAGATTTATTTGTGGTCAGTTTTAACTTAGCTAAATTTTTGTTTATGTTACAACTATCATGGCTCTTATCAACCCGGAGAATGCCCATTTCCTTAAAAAGTTGCCTGATAAGAACCCGATGAGAGTAGGCGGTTTTGGGACTATCCCTGGTGCATAAAAGGGCCCTTTGACCAGGTTGACATAAAAAGGCATGCCGGTCAGGGCTACCACTAAGGAAACTGCCTCTCCAACTCCAACTCTCAACATTTCTCCACTTACCATCGTCTTCGCTACTCTAATCAATCAGGAACATGAAGCCCATAGAAAGAAAGGTGAAAGGAAGCATGATGAGTGGTACTTCCACCCGATCCCCAAAGTGAGGTCATTTAGGAAGGGGTACATCGGTTCCGTTTGCTAGTGGCATCTTGGGATTGATCTATAGATGGGAGAGAAGTTCTATTTCCATCTTAACTCTTATCAGAAGGTGTTAATATAGGGCATTTGTGAGGTTGATACATTATACGTCGTAGTTGAGTTTAGCTTGCACACTACTGCTTTATGCAAGCGAGTAAATCATGGCGTTGATCAACCAAAGATGATCCAATTGTTGAAGGACTTGGCGTACTCCTAACCGAATCTTGAGACAGACCTTAAGGCCAACGACGAGTTGGGTGCCCAACTAAGGGAAGCCAAGTCTGCTCATGTTGTGTACTCATAAAAGGAGAACGACTCAACCACTCGGGTTGCAGCCTTAGTCGAAAAAGAAAAGGATTTGTTCACCAGGACTCGTCGACTAGAGTAGTAGGTTGATGATCTTCTTTTGTCCCAACAAATGGATCGGAAGGCATTGGCAGATTAGGACAAAAAGTATAAGTCTTTGGCCGTTGAACTTGATGAAACCAAGTTGTAGGTCATTGCACAACATGAAGTCAGCTTCTAGAAGGTCTTGGACTGAACGACTTATTTTTACAACATCCCCTTGGATAAGGATAAGTTCAATGCCCCCATGGTCCTTCACAAGGGAAAGTTAATTCACGTTTGGGATCTTTTCGATGACAAGGAAGTTGCTGAAGGCTAAATGCTCTCGCCTCCTACCGATTAAGAAGAAACCGCTTGGAACATCAATAACCCTTCAGATTCTTAAGTTTAGTTTTTCATTTGTTTTGTTAAGAATTGAATACCTTTACTTTTTTATGCCATCGCGAGTCGATCTTGTACGATCAATATAGTTAGGCTTTTGTTAGCCAATCCTTACTAGATCAACCTCCACACTTGTACGACTCTCAAAGGATTTGGAATACAAAATTACCTAGTCGATATTTACCAATTTGTCTTTTTAATTCATCAACTTTTGCATTTGCCTTGAACGACCTCATCTTGGGCAAATAGATGGGGCATTTATTAGGGATTCATTTTATGCACATATCCTTGACCAATTTATCAGTAAATAAATCGATATGAATTTATTTAGAACTCTTCCTTAACCGTTCTTACTTAATTTATCGATAAGGGTTCATTTATAACTCTTCCTTAACTGTTCATAGTTTAATCTATCGGTAAAGGTTCATTTAGAACTCTTCCTTAACCATTCATAGTTTAATCGATTAGTAAGGGTTCATTTAGAACTCTTCCTTAATCGTTCTTATTTTAATCGATTGATAGGGGTTCATTTAAAACTCTTCCTTGACCATTTTTAGTTTAATATATTGGTAAGGGTTCATTTAGAATTGTTCCTTAACCGTTCTTAGTTTAATACACTGGTAGGGGTTTATTTAGAACTTATCCTAACCGTTCTTAGTTAATCGATCAGTAGGGGTTCATTTATAACTCTTCCTTAGTTTTTCTTAGTTAATCAATCGATAGGGGTTCATTTAGAACTCTTCCTTAACTGTTATTTTGTTATTCATTTCATGCAAGTAGAAAAAAGGGGGCAAATATTTGCAATAAAACTTCTTATTTTATTAATCTGGTTGCGTTGTCAACATCTTACCATCCAAAACCCTCCATAGGAAAATAATGTCAGTAGTAGGAAAAGTATGTCATTTGGTACCGACTAGTATTTACATTTGTTCTAACTAAAATAAAATTTGAGATGTGTGGCATTCCAAGTGTTTGGTATGGGCTTTCGTTCCAAGTGTTCGAATCGATATGCTCTATTGCTTAGATTTTCAATCACTCTGAATGGTCCTTCCCAATTCGGGGTGAGTTTTTTATGAGATGCCTCTAGCCAAGGGACCTACAACAAGAGCCATGACTAGGAGAATACAAGAGGAATGGGTCTCAAATGCGCATGCAAGGCTCAAGATGAAATTCACATGGGCCAAGGAAGATGTGAAGACCTAGCCTAAGACTCTTTGCTTGTAAATACTAGATTAGGATATTATTTTGGGCTTTGTATTTTGGGCCCAGTAGAATAGGGTTTTCTTTGGGTCATGTATTGGGCCTTAAAGGAAATTGGGCTTTAGAAGTAATTTTGGACCAAAAGGGGGAATTAGGCTAAATGGGCTGAGAGTAGTGCATCTACTCTAGAGAAGCCTAGAAGCTTCTCAAACTTACTCTCCAAGGATAAGAGTTAGCTTCCCATGACAAGACAAGTGTTATTTGCTTAGGTGGCAAGTCACACCTTCCACATGCTCTTTTTTTGCTCCAAAATTCAACTTTCTAGACTCTTTTTTCTCTCCACTTTTTGGAGACTCCTTGGTCTCATTTTAGCCTATAAATAGAAGGCTTAGGACATGTATTTTTCATATTGAAATTGAGTAATGAAGCGCTGCTCAAATTTGTGCACAAAAATGTTTTGACCTCACCTTAGAGTAAATTCTTCTCTAGTTTACTTAAGAATCCTTTCACCTACAGTAAACCAAACAACTTAAGCTCTTTCCCTTCATGCTTCAGTGTCTAACACCATCCATGGAGCCTTCATTCTTCATGCAAGCTTCAATGGAGACAAAAAGAAGCCATCATGTGGTATCATGAGCATTGATTGCTCTCGGTTTTAGTGAGTTAAGTGCTTATTCTTCATTATTCTTTCAATTTCGTGTTGTTCATCTCTTCTTCTACTTGTCTTGTTGTTTTTTTTTCCTTTTATTTTGAGTATTCATGTCTTTTTACTTTGGTTCATCTTCATTTGCTTCATCTTGAACCATCCTTGTGTGCTTTAGGTGTTCTATTTGGTTTCTACCGTTTACTTTTCATTTTAATTGAGTAATTGTTGATTTTTTTTGGTTTATTCTCTTTTTCTTGAGTTTGTTTTTATTTTAAAATCCATATTTTTGTCTAGAGTCATGTTTAGTCCATATATGTCATTAATTCCTTGTGTAGCTTTTAATTTGCTTTGAATTTGTTTGGTGATGTACTGTTGAATTCTATTTCAGATTTGAGTGCAGTTTTTTAATCCTTAAAAATGAACACTCTCTTCTCTCTTGGAGCTTTAGAAATGAACATTCACATCTGGATACCCTTAGTGATCTTAATGTCCAGTGAGAATTTTCCTTGTGCTTGCTTAACATCACCATAAACCACACTAAATTTCCTTTTAATTAATTGTGCTTTCGTGCTTTTTCATTTCTGTTTTTTAAGTTCAGATTGTTATTTAGATCTTAGCAATGTCTTAGAGTCAATTTACACTGTGTTTCATGATCTTCTTTTGGTTCCTTTAAGTTTCCTTCTCTTTTGTGCTTTTTGTTTCAATTAAAATGCAAATGATCAAGCATAGTGTGGTGGTGATTCTGATTTGTGGTGGAAACTAGTTATTGTAAGCGCTATAAAAAGAAATAAAAAAAGCACAAAAAGAATAGAAGAATATAAGCAATTGCCAAAAAGAATCAAAAGAAAGTGGTAAAAGAAGTACACTAGAATCACTACCATCACTTGAGTTTGAGAGCATTATTTTGTTGCATTTTACTGTTGTTCCAGTTTCTGTCTAACTACACATTCTCTGTATTTGATTTATCATAAAAAATTGGCTAGTGCAAATCCATATCTGATTTTTTTCCTCCTTTAGCTAAGACTTAGACGAAACAGAGAAAAAATATCATTGAAAAATGTTGAGAAATGAAAAAATGATAAATAGCTAAAGCAGAGGCTTGAATTCACATTTTTGGACTGGCAGTGAGTGAAAAATCAAATTTCAGTGTAGTTTTCTAACTTATTTTGGTTGTTTTTCATCCATTCTAGTGCCATTCATTAGGTAATTCATTTGAGTGCTTATCTTGTTTCTTTACCTTATTTCTAGTTTGTCATTTCTTTGGTAGTCCTTTGAGTTTGTCAAGGCACTATTCACTTTTAGTTTAACAATTATAATTTGTGCTTTTCTTGCTTTATTTCTTGACCTCTTTTGGTTTGGTTTCTATACTTGGTGCATACTTCTTTTTGGAGGTGATCTAACTTTCCTAAGGTAGCATCCTAGGAGGTGGAGTACCTAGTCCCGAAAGAGAATCCTCTTTGGTGAGATCAAGAGGAAGTGCAAGAGTGGAACACTTGTGAGGACCAAGCCAAGAAGACAAACCCAATAAGACCTTTTAAATTTTGTGCACTTTGATTGTATTCAAATTGAGTTGTAAAATTGTAATGCTTTCCTTCTTGTGATCATGGCCTAGCTATGTGTCTTAGGGGAGTCTTAGGTACTCAATCTCATCTCCTAACTAGAACCTCTTCTATACATTAGCGAAGCACTTTTAGTGGTGAAGTTTGAAGGTTCCAAGTGCCTTCTACTTCTACCAAAACTTAGGAAGCATATAGCTTCTAATCTTTCTTGTTTTTAATTTTCTTGTTTGATAGTTTAGTGTGTGTCAACTTAGTCTTTGAATTAATTTCCTTTAAGAAGTTGTGTACAAAAGTTTCAAGTTCCCTTGGCTAGGAAAGACTTGGTATGTAAGCAATCCAAGTGATTCACCTCTCTTTTTTGGAGGAGAACTAAAAGCCTTTGTTATCTACTTCTTCTTTGAAAATTTCTTTAAAAGACCAAAGTCTTCTAAAATCTCAAAAAAAAATAAAAATTCTCAACCTCTTTCTCAATGTATGGGTGCTTTAAATGAAGAAGAAATAAGTTTGAAATAAATTGCCTTTAATTTGAGAGAACTACTACGTTGGAAGGAAGATGAAACAATTGCAAGGGAAAGGGAAAAACAACAAAGAGATAGGTTTCATCAACTTTTAGATGAAGAGAGAAGGGGAACAAGAAATATGGAAAGGTTGCATGAGAGGATGAGTAATAGGAGTCAACACTTGTACTCCCACACTCCAACACTAGTCACACACTATGAAGAAGAAGATAGTAGACTAGTTGACAACTTCTATCAACCTCCTCCTCTAAGAAGAGAAAGAAGAGAGCCCAAGGAACCATGAGCCAATAGAATAGACCTCCCTCACTTTTATGGGAAAGATGATGTTGAAGCTTATCTTGATTGGAAAATGAAGGTTGAGTAACTTGTTGCTTGCCATAAAATAAGTGAGGAGAGGAAAGTACCTTTAGCTACCCTTAGCTTCCAAGGCAATGTTATGTATTAGTGGACTGCCCTCGAAAGAGATAGGAGAATCAATCAAAGTCCCAAGGTCAAATATTGGAATGACCTCAAAGGAGCCCTTAGGAAAAGACATATTCCCTCCTACTATCATAGAGAGCTAATGGATAAGCTCCAAAGACTCCATCAAAATAAAATGAAAGTGGAATAATATAGATAAAATATGGAGTTATGTATGATGAGGGTTGTGATTAGGGAGTCTGAGGATACCACCATTGCAAGGTTTCTTACTGGCTTAAGTCTTATGATAAGAGATCGAGTAGAATTGTTGACCTACCGAGACTTAAATGACTTGGTTCAACTTTGCATAAAGGTAGAGCAACAAATTCTAAGGAAAAATTTTCGAAATGACTACTCTAACTCTCATACCAAGAAAGAATTCAAGAGGGAAGGTAAGCAAATCAAAGCAGAATCCTCCAAAAGTTTCAAGGAAAAGAAGAAACCAAGGGAAGGCACATCTAAACACACTCGCACTAGTGAAATCAAATGTTTCAAGTGTCCTGGTAAAGGTCATGTTGCATCTTAATGCCCTACAAAAAAAAAACCATGATCTTAAGGGGTGTTGACCACTATAGTAGCCAAGATGAGCAAGAAAGTGAGAGTGAAACTTCTAGTGAGGAGTCTAATAATGAGTCTAAGGAAATTGCATATCCTTGTGAAGGAGACCTTCTAATGATTAGAAGACTTCTTAGCAACTAACCCATTCCAAAAGAGCCAACACAAAGAGAGAACATCTTTCATACAAGATATAAAATTTTAGAAAACACTTGTTCTCTCATTGTTGATAGCGGTTCATGTTGCAATTGTTGTAGTACAAGGTTGGTTGATAAGTTGGCTTTGACTATCATTCCCCATCCAAAACCTTACAAATTGCAATGCCTTAATGAAAGTGGGGATTTGACAGTCCAACATCAAGTGAAGGTCAAGCTATCCATAGGGAAATATCAAGATAGTGTGTTATGTGATGTAGTACCTATGGAAGCTTGCCATGTTTTATTGGGAAGACCTTGGCAATTAGAAAAGAAAGCCATGCATAATCTACCAATGAAATCACCTTCACTCACAAGGATAGAAAATTTGTCTTGCATCCTTTATCACCATCCCAAGTGGTAGAGGATCAAATCCAAATGAGAAGGAAGTTGGAAAAGGAGAGAAAAGAGGATAAAAGTCCTCCATCTCTACTAAAAAGTAACTAAAGATGAATCGGAGGTGGGAGAGATTGGTGTTCCTTCTCCTAAGGTCATTCAACATGAGAACATTTTGACTATAAAATCTTTGAACCAAGTTCTCAATGATAAACAACCTTCATGCCTCTTGATGTGTAAAGCAACACTCACATGCATTGCTACATCTCTTAAACTTAAGAGTCTACCTCCTAAAATTGAAAATCTTTTGAAAGAGTTTGAGGATATTTTCCCTAAAGAAGGGCCAATTGGGCTTCCTCCTTTTAGAGGAATTGAGCATCAAATAGATTTAGTGCCTAGGGCAAGTTTTCCAAATAGACCAGCCTATAGGACCAATCCTCAAGAAACAAAGGAGATAGAGTCTCAAGTGCAAGAGTTGTTGGAGAAAAGTTGGGTTCAAAAGAGCCTTAGTCCTTGTGTTCTGCCTGTTTTGTTAGTGCCTAAAAAGGATGGAAAGTGGAGAATGTTTTGTGATGGTAGGGCTATAAATAACATCACCATCAAATATAGGCATTCAATCCCTAGGCTTGACGACATGCTTGATGAGTTGCTGGGTCCCTCATGTTTTCTAAAATTAATCTAAAGAGTGGTTATCACCAAATAAGAATCAAAGAACGTGACAAGGAATTTAAGGCCCTTCAAACTTGGGAACACTACCTTGTATCCAAAGAGTTTGTCATTCATAGTGACCATGAGTCGCTAAAATACTTGAAAAGCCAACACAAGTTGAATAAAAGGCATGTTAAGTGCATGGAATTCTTAGAACAATTTCCTTACGCGATAAAGTACAAGAAGGGCAAAAGTAATGTTGTGGTTGATGCCTTATCTAGAAGGCACACCCTATTTTCAAAATTGGGAGCCCAAATTCTTGGATTTGATCACTGATAATGTCCATTTTTACCTCTTTTTGTGTGTTTATTGTCATGAATAAATCAACTCTTTCCTAGCTTTTATCTTGTTATATCCTCAAGTTTAGTGTGTTTTGTATTCTTTTGTGCTTTAGTTGTTTTATGCTTGTTTTCCCGCTAATCTCTCTTCTAAATGTGTTAAATAAGTTAAAAGGAAGCATTTGCTGTGGAGGAAAACAAGCAAGAACTCAAGGGAGCATGATTGGACAAGAGAAGAAAGATTTTGAAGCAAATACTCGTGTCGGGCGCCACTGAAATCACGCCCAGTGCTTTAAATACAAAATGTTGTCAAACTGCTCAAGGCTGAAGGGTGGAAAACTAGGGCTGAGCGCCATAAGGCTAAGTGGCAGAAAGTGGGGCTGAGCGCCATTCAGTTCGTAAAACCTGGCGTTGAGCGCTGCTGAGACAAGGCTAAGCGGTGACGTCGGTGACATGTCAAAAAATGGGTTTTTAAACTTGTTTCACGTGAGGGTTTAGACCATTCCTCATTTTTCACAATAAAGAAACACTTTTCAGTGCTTAGAGAGCCTCTTGGAGGTTGCTAAGAGTGTTGGGAATCTCTCCCACTCCTCCTTGGGTCTTCTCCTGCATTCATGGTGGTTTTCCCCTTTTTTGGGGTAGGAGAGGAAGATAGGTTGCGAATTGGAGATGGAGACGCGAAGGGAGGTGTAATTGGAGCATGAAGCAGTTGCCAAGAACCTTGGGAGAAGGCTTGCATCTTCTCTTTAGTTTTTATTTCTTCCTTATCTCTTCTGTTCCTGTAGAGAACAAACAAGATATGTCAGACACAAGTATTACCTTGCCCTAGTCCGCCATCTCCTCAGTAGGCTTCTTCCCGGTTGATATATATCGCTTATGGGTATCTCGGTGTGATCGATTTGGACCCGGGAGGGGTTACCTGCAAAAGGGACTCTGAAGCTCAAGTCAGCGAAATCTCTCAGAAAGTCAAATCTGGTGATTAAGAAAGTAATGAATGCGTACCTTTAATTTGTGGGGTCCATGCATATTTATATATTATTAATTATGTCTGGCCACGTGATATCGCTGTCGTTAGGCGATCAAATTACCACTACTTTAGCAACTTCAGTATTGCCAATTTGTAGTGAAGAAAATAGTTAGGGTTAAGATAACCCTGAGTCGTCTCACAACGAATACGGAATTGATCTCAAATATTTGATTCTTAAAAATGCAATTAAAACTAGCAACTATAAAAATAGGGGGATTTTGATATGCAAAGAAAATGACACGGAAGATTGTAAACACAGTAATAGTAAATAGGTCAATTCCACTGCTTTTTCTAAATAAGATTCTTCATTGGTTATCTAGAGATTATTGTTAAATTAATTATTATTGTTGATTTACAAATAAATCAATGTAAAGACTCAATTCATTTGTTGGCATCCTCACTTTTAATCAAAGTACAGTCTCAATTAAAAGTAAGAATTGTTAGATTGTCCATAGTAAATTTAATCAAAGTACAGTCTCAATTAATCTTACTATGCCTAATCATGTCTATTCCTTTGTTTCTTTACCAAATAGAAAACTTAATTAATCAAAGTAAAGTCTTGACTAATTTTAGTTAAAGTAATTACCTCTAATCAAATTAAAGTCTCAATTATTGGCAAAAACTTATTTAATCAAATGAAAGTTTCTAAACAAAATCAAAGTAACGTCTCAATTTAATTTAAAAACCTTTTAACTCATATGATTAGCATGCATGTAGATTTAAAATCATTATTTTCTATTCGATTAAGAAGCAAAGGACATAGATAAACAAAAACCACAACAATAATCAAAATAATAAAACATATAAATTCATCTAACCTCATAATCCATTTAAGAAATTATAGTGGAATCCACCCTTAAAGCTTAGCCCTCCATGGCTTTGATGGAATACATGATAATATGATGAAAAGAAAATAAAAGAAAGAATGAGAGATGTGGTGGAGACGGTATCTGCCAAAACCAGAGAGTTCTAAGTGTCTAAGCTGTAAGCTGTAAATTGTAAGTCCTCTCTTCTGCTCCCTTAAGTCTCTTTATATAGGCTTTCACTGGACTTTGGGCTTTAGCTGTCAGTTGCTAAAATCTTTTATTTTTATTTAATTAATTAGCAACTTAATTCCTGTCCAATTTCCAATTCTGCCCCTCTCATTTAGCCATATTTGCAAAATTGACCAGAGTTTGATCAGTTTGACCAGAGTTGACCAGTTTTGACCATTTCAGTGTCCATTGAGAGGATGACACGTGGCAGCTCCTTCTCTCTCCCAAATTAGGGTTTCCGCTTGCTCCTTTGGCTGCAAAGAAGTGCAAGGTTCGTGTGGAAGCTGCTGCGACGGCGTGGTGGCTTCTCCGGTGGGCGCGGTGGTTGCAGGTGCAGTGGCGGCGCTGGTTCGCGGTGGTCGGACGTCTTGGTTGCAGGTCTGCAGTGCTCGCGAGAAGATGGTGTTGTGCGATGGTTATGGAACGCGAGATGCGTTTCTGGCGAGTTTTAGTGGTGGCCATGGTGGTTGCGCGTTGCTGCGCAGGTTGGTAGTGGCCGGCGATGGTGGTGGAAAACGGCGGCGCTGCTGCAGCTGCGTGGTGTGCGCGAGGAAGCTCCATGGTTGTTGCTGCCGCTGGTTTTGCTCCGGTGGTGTTGCGGAGGCGCGCTGGTTTCCATCGCTGCTCGCGGAGGCGTGGTGGTCTTGCGGTGGCAGTTTCGATGGCTGCGGTGACTGCGGAAATGGTGGCCGGCGGGAAGGAGATGAATGTGCGGTGGAGATGGCGGCGGCGGCGGCTGCCATGGTGGTGGAAGAAGAGAAGAAAATTAGGGTTAGGGTTTTGGGAGATGAAGATGATGACGTGGCAGAATCTGAGTGGTCAGTTTGGTGAGTGGAGGATTATGACACGTGGCGGCTTATGGTTGGCTAATTTTAAAAGGTGGGGATTGCCACATGGCATGATCTGGTTGAATGGAGTTTAAGTGGTAGGAGGGGTGCAACTTAGTGAAAACTGGGGGTGCAGAACAGGTTTTTGTGGTCCACTTTAAAAGGAGTGTGCAAGTAAAAACTGGGGGTGCATTTAGCTCCTGATTTATTCTTTTTCAGAATTTCTTGATTTTGGACTTATTTTGTAACTTTGAATATTTTAAAATCACACTATTAATTGACCAAAAATAAATTCCAGCTGCATTAACAAACGTTAGAATATCCAATAATATTTTATGCAACTAAAATCAATTTTTATGCCACTTTTACCAAACTTACTCAATAAATCCAATAATCACAAATCCTAATTAAATCAATCTTTAAGCACAGAAAATTCAATTAAATCCCCAAATTTAAATATTAAATGAGGGCAAAAATTTGAACTCATCACACACCCACACTTATCCTTTTGCACTCCTGGGCAAAATTGAACAATTTCAAAACTTTTTTCTGAGGTCTTTTATTCCATATTTTCAGTGGATTAAAGAAATGAATACAAATGGAAACAGATCAGCCTTCTAGAAGTCATGTTGTCATACACAAACAAATGGATAAAACTTTGTTTTTCACACATGAGTTAATCTTTTGAGTTTACAAGATAATCAACTATGAAAGAGAAACACTCAAGTTAAATATGTATTTTCTCACCAAGATTCGCTCAAGTGTTTTGGCTTGTGTTTTCACTCAAAATACCCATGCAAGTAAATACTCTCAATGCTTAGCAAGACTCTAATATTCACAGCTTTCAGAAAACATGCATTCAAAAATCATGAGGACTTTTAACAGGTTATAATGAGGCCAAGGCAAAGGTAGGAAAATCTTTAGGATTTGTGTATTTTTGAAATAGTAGGGAAGAAAGAGTTATGGAGCATAGTTTCAAAAACAATCCCCTTTTTTTTTCTTCTTTTTTTCTCTTTTATCCTTTGTTTCTCTTTTTCAGACAGCAATCACTTTTCATTTCAACACTCTGTCATCAACAATTATTTTCCTTTTGCCATTTTTACAACTTTGTGGGGGAAATACTCACCCCCACACTTTATTCCTCAACCAATCTCAACATAATCCACTAGCTCCTTCTTTCTCCCTAAGGACAAACATGGTCTTTTTCTTTTTAAGGTTTAACAATATGCTCAAAACAAGAAAAAGAGGTTTAAGCTCAAGGGGCTACCAATGGATCAATGTCATAGTTAGCTTATTTGGCCAAGTAGCTAAAAACAAGAAATGCCTCAGTCATATCAAATCATGCATGTTCACCTAAGATGCAAAACAACAGAATCAAGCTAAACATTTGAGTACCAACAAGACATGAGCAAATCACACAAGAAAAATAGGAATGACACACAGTAGTTCATCCTTACAATAAAGCTCAAAACTCACAAGGTCAAAAACTCTTTCACAAAAGATTTATTCCAGAAACTCTCAAATCAACTCAATCAGTAAATCACAGAAACAATCCACTCATAGCACATGACTTTTATTTTCCCAGAATTATGACCGTTCCAATTAGTAAATCAAATCCAAAAATCCAATGTCAATATGTTTTATTGAAAACAGAAACTTTTTTTTTTAAATAAAAACAAACAGAAAACAAAATTAGAACAGAAAAAACAAAACAAATAGAAAACAAAAATAGAAAAGGGGTAAATCTCCCCACACCCCCACACTTTATCCATGCATTGTCCTCAATGTATTCAATATGTATAAAATGCAAAGAAAAAGTATGAAGTGTACTTACCTCCTCAAGGTGGAAGGTATGAGGGAGAAGTCAAGTTCATCCCATCCATCGTCTTATTCAGCATATCTTGATTTTCATTGAATATCCGAAGACGATGCCCATTAACTTTAAAAGTTCTTGCTGAAGATTCTTCCTTGATCTCCACTGCTCCATAAGGGAAGACTTCTGTAACAATGTATGGTCCTTCCCAAGTAGAACGCAACTTACCACTCATGTGACCAAGCTTGGATTTGTATAGTAACACCTTCTGGCCTACCTTGAAATCCTTTCTAGCCACAAGCTTTTGGTCATGGAACTTCTTGGTTTTCTCTTTGTAGAACTTTGAATTTTCATAGGCTGCAAGCCTAATCTCCTCTAGTTCTTGCAAGTGAAGTTTTCGCTCATTTCCTGCTTCTTCCAAATCCAAGTTGCATGCTTTCACGGCCCAATAGGCCCGATGTTCAATCTCCACAGGTAGATGACAAGCCTTTCCAAAAACCACCCTGAAAGGTGACATACCTATAGGTGTTTTGTAGGCTGTCCTTTGTGCCCAAAGTGCTTCATCCAATCTTGTGGCCCAATCCTTTCGACTAGGCTTCACTACTTTCTCTAGTATCTTTTTAATCTCTCTGTTAGAGATCTCTGCTTGTCCATTGGTTTGGGGGTGATATGGTGTAGCAATGCGATGTGTCACCCCATACTTCTTCAACATGTTCTCAAGTAGCCTATTACAGAAATGAGTCCCTTGGTCACTGATGATGGCCCGTGGTATCCCAAATCTGCAGAAAATGTTAGACCTGACAAAACTCATAACAACTCGAGAATCATTAGTCCTTGTAGCTATGGCTTCCACCCATTTGGAGACATAGTCTACAGCAAGCAAAATATAAGAAAACCCAAAAGAAGGAGGAAAAGGACCCATAAAATCAATGCCCCAAATATCAAATACCTCACAATATAGCATGGGTTGTTGAGGCATTTCATCCCTTCTTGTAATGGATCTGGCTGCCCTTTGGCACTGCTCACAATTTTCATATACCCGCTGTGCATCTTTAAAAATGGTAGGCCAATATAATCCACAATCCAACACCTTCCTACCTGTTCTTTGTGTGCCATAATGTCCACCAAAAGGAGACGAATGACAGAACTCAAGCACATGAGGTATCTCGATATCTGGAACACACCTCCTTATGACTTGGTCACTACCAATGCGCCATAAGATTGGGTCTTCCCAGATATAGTACTTTGCCTCACTTTTTAGCTTGATTCTTTCATATTTGGAGAATGAAGGAGGAATAGTAGAAACAACCAAATAGTTAACAATGTCAGCAAACCAAGGTTCAGGAAACATACCTTTCACAGCAGTCAATGCTAGGAGGACTTCATCAGGAAAGTCATCCTTAATAGGAATGTTATCTTCTCCATTTTCAATCCTGCTAAGATGATCGGCTACTAAGTTATATGTTCCACTTCTGTCTAGAATCTCAATGTCAAACTCTTGGAGCAGTAGCATCCATCTGATCAACCTTGGTTTCGAATCTGCTTTCTTCAGAAGGAATTTCAATGCTGCATGATCAGTATAAACAATTACCTTGAAACCAAGTATATACGGTCTGAATTTGTCCAAGGCAAACACAACAGCCAATAATTCCTTCTCAGTCGTGGTGTAGTTGGCCTGCGCTGTATCCAATGTTCTGGAAGCATAATATATCACATGTGATAGCTTCCCATCTTTTTGTGCAAGCACCGCTCCTACTGCAAAGTTTGATGCATCACACATCAACTCGAACGGTAATGTCCAGTCAGGTGGCTGGATGATAGGAGTGGTGGTAAGCGCCTTTTTCAATGTATCAAATGCATCTTTGCACCTCTCTCCAAAGTCAAATACTACATCCTTTTGCAACAAGTTGGAGAGAGGGTTGGCTATCTTGTTGAAGTCCTTGATAAACCTCCTGTAAAATCCTGCATGTCCAAGAAAAGATCGAACCTCTTTCACAGAAGAGGGGTAAGGCAATTGTGAAATAATATCAATTTTAGCAGGATCTACAGATATACCATTCTTGGAAACAACGTGACCTAAAACTATACCTTGTTCCACCATAAAATGACATTTTTCAAAATTTAGAACAAGGTTAGTTTCTTCACATCTCTCCAAGACTCTAGCAAGATTAGATAAGCAGTGATCAAAAGATGAACCATATACACTAAAATCATCCATAAAAACCTCAATACAATGCTCCAACAAATCTGTAAAAATACTCATCATACATCGTTGAAATGTTTCAGGAGCATTGCAAAGGCCAAATGGCATTTTCCTATAAGCATATGTACCGAATGGACAAGTAAAGGTAGTTTTATGTTGATCCTCTGGGGCAATACAAATCTGAAAATACCCAGAGAATCCATCCAGAAAACAGTAATGAGACTTACCTGCCAATCGATCTAGCATCTGGTCCATGAATGGTAAAGGAAAGTGGTCCTTCCTGGTGGCCTGGTTTAGTCTTCTATAATCAATGCAGACCCTCCAGCTATTCTGAATACGAGTAGGAATCAACTCGTTCTTCTCATTCTTGACCACGGTGATCCCAGATTTCTTGGGGACCACATGTACAGGACTCACCCAAGTGCTGTCAGAAATAGGATATATAATACCTGCTTGTAGTAACTTGGTGACTTCTTTCTTCACAACCTCCATCAGCTGAGGATTCAGTCTCCTCTGAGGTTGCCTCACTGGCTTAGCATCCTCCTCCAAGAGTATTCTGTGCATGCAGAAAGAAGGACTAATACCAGGAATATCTGCCAAAGTCCAGCCTATTGCTCGCTTGTGATCTTTGATAACCTGCAATAGCTTTTGTTCCTGCTCGTCAGTAAGCAAGGCAGATATAATAACAGGGAGTTTCCCATCCCTCTCAAGATAAACATATTTCAAATGAGATGGTAAAGGTTTCAACTCCAAAGTGGGTGGTTGTTCCACAGATGGCAACATTTTACTGCCTAAGGTAATTTCAGCCACCTCAGCATCAAACTTGGATGCCACAGAGGTATCAAATAGTGACACCGCGTCCTCAACATCACCTGTTTTAAAATTTTCTCTTTCGTCTAATTGAGCCCGAAATATTCGAAAAAGAAAAATCCAAAGAAGAAGAAAAACCAGATAAAACGTCCAAAAGTCCAAAAGCATAATTGTTCACTACATTACTCAATAAATCAATACAAAACAAAGAATGGTCTTCAATTGGGTGCTTCATGGCTTCTAGCACGTTGAACTGCACCTTCTCATCTCCTATCTCCATAGTCAAGGATCCTGCATGCATGTCTATCTTGGTACGTGTTGTCATCATGAATGGTCTTCCCAAGATGATTGTGGTTGAACTCATTCCTTCATCATCCTTCATATCCAAGATGTAGAAATCTGCAGGAAAAATTAACTTGTCCACACGGACAAGCACATCTTCTAGCACACCTGCAGGGTTAACTGTGCTACGGTTGGCCAACTGAATGACCACACCAGTAGACTTAAGAGGTCCAAGATGAAGTGAAGTAAAAACAGATAAAGGCATTACATTAATAGAAGCTCCTAAATCTAACATAGCATTGTCAAACTTAGTACTTCCTATAATGTAGGGAACAGAAAACATACCTGGATCCTTACACTTTTGCGGCATTCTGACTGCAGGCTTCTTAATTAAGCTAGAGACATTTCTTCCCATGTTCACTACCTCTTTGTCCATAATACGCCTTTTATGTGTACATAATTCTTTGAGAAACTTGGCGTATTTAGGAATTTGTCTTACAGCATCCAACAAAGGGATGTTTATCTCCACTTTCTTGAAAGTATTCAGGATTTCTTTGTCTAACTCCTCCATCTTTTTAGTTTTTGGTTTCAAACGGTTTGGATAGGGAGGAGGAGGAGAATAAGGAGAAGGATTTTCAGAGGAAGTATTAGGGGATACCAACCTGGAGTTATCACTGGGTGCAGGCATCTCAGATGTTGCTTGTGTTGCTTCATCTGCTCTTCCTCTTTCATCATTAGGTACAACTTCATTGTCCTTATCTTCATCTTCTTGGGCATCCCCAAGACCTTGTATTTGCTTACCCGATCTTAAAGTAATAGCACTTACATTTCTCGGGTTGATTACAGTTTGTGCAGGCAAATTGCTTAAGCCTTGTTGAGACTTCATCTGATTTAACTCATTTGCCATTTGTCCAATCTGATTTTGCAAATTCTGATTGGTTGCTTCCATCGTCTGTTTCAACTCATTGATTTGTCCCTTCATCATGTCAACCATCATTTTCATCATTGCCTTCATGTTTGAATCACCAGAGGTTGCCGCTGGTTGTGGTTGTTGCCTCTGTTGAGGTGGAACATAGACTTGTTGGTGTTGAGGCTGTTGATTTCCCCATTTCTGGCTGGGATATTCCTTCCAATCTGGGTTGTACTTGTTGGAGGACAAATCATGGTTGTATTGCTGCCGAGGTGGTCTATTATTGCCATAGATGTTTGCAGCATATGCCTGAGGTTGTTCATTGTCTAACGTCCCTGTCTCTTTTAACATAGAACAAGCCTCTGTAGGGTGATTAGTAGAAGCACAAATTCCACATAAAGTAGAAGGGATAGGCTTTTTCTGTAAGTCTGTCAAGGTCCTTACCATGGCCGCTAAGTCATCCAACTTCCCTTCTAATTTCTTGTGATCTGCAACATATGAAGCTTCTACTCCATGGGTTCCCTTCAATAGAGTTATAGAATTACTCCTTGTGGAAAATTGTTGATGGTTTGACGCCATAGTTTCAATCAATTGTCTTGCATTTGTTGGCGTTTTGTCCACCAATGACCCTCCACTTGCAGCATCTATCATTTGTCTATCCATGATACTCAATCCCTCATAAAAGTATTGAATGAGGAGATGCTCGTTTATTTGGTGATGAGGACAGGAAGCACACAACTTTTTGAATCTCTCCCAATACTCGTGAAGACTTTCTCTTTCTTGTTGCCTTATCCCATAAATATCTTTGCGAATAGCAGCAACTCTAGATGCTGGAAAAAACTTTTCCAGAAATAATCTTTTCAGAGTCTCCCAGGTATTGATGGATCCTGGCGGAAGGCAGTATAACCAATTCTTAGCGGCATCTTGCAATGAGAATGGAAAAGCCTTAAGCTTGATATGTTCCTCTGTCACTGTTGTAGGTCTCATGGATGAACAAACAACATGAAATTCCTTCAAATGATGGTACGGGTCTTCTCCTGCTAATCCATGGAATTTGGGTAAAAGATGGATTAACCCAGACTTAAGCTCACATTCTCCATCTGGATATTGGATGCACATGTTTTGTGTAATTGCTGCATCCGGTGAAGCCAACTCTCTTATTGTCCTTTCTTCCATTCTATCTTCTTGAATTTCTGGTTCAGGTGATGGATCAGAAGATATGTTAATCACCGGAGGTGATTCTAGTGGTACACTTTCAGTGGTAGGTTCAGATGATGATGGTGCTCCTTCAGTAGAACACCTGAGTTCAAGTCTCCTACGTGATTTACGCAAGTTCCTTTCAAGTTCTGAATCAAGTTGATAAAATTGACCCGGATTGGCCCGAGTCATGCACTATGCAGTCCACCTGAAAGTGTTTCCCTGTGTGTTTTTTTTTCCTATTCTTGTTTTGGAGAAAGATTTCAAGAAAGAAATGAATTAAGATGTCGTTGGGTCTACTCCCAGGAAAGAGAGGTGCGTCACAGTGGACAACTTAAATACCAAGTCTTTCCTAGACAGAGTTTTCCAAACTAGTCTCAAAAAATTTCTTAAAAGAAATTCTTAATCAAAACAAAAATAGAACTTTGCTTGAAATATATTAACAGAAAACTAGATACTACAAAATAACAAACTATATCAAACGTATATGCGTAAAATAAATAAAAATAAATAAATAAATAAAATAATAAATAAAAAATAAAATAAAATAAAATAAAATAAATAAATAAAAACAGAATCAAAATAAAAGAAATACTAACCGTATTCCCCGGCAACGGCGCCAAATTTGATATCGCTGTCGTTAGGCGATCAAATTACCACTACTTTAGCAACTTCAGTATTGCCAATTTGTAGTGAAGAAAATAGTTAGGGTTAAGATAACCCTGAGTCGTCTCACAAAGAATACGGAATTGATCTCAAATATTTGATTCTTAAAAATGCAATTAAAACTAGCAACTATAAAAATAGGGGGATTTTGATATGCAAAGAAAATGACACGGAAGATTGTAAACACAGTAATAGTAAATAGGTCAATTCCACTGCTTTTTCTAAATAAGATTCTTCATTGGTTATCTAGAGATTATTGTTAAATTAATTATTGTTGTTGATTTACAAATAAATCAATGTAAAGACTCAATTCATTTGTTGGCATCCTCACTTTTAATCAAAGTACAGTCTCAATTAAAAGTAAGAATTGTTAGATTGTCCATAGTAAATTTAATCAAAGTACAGTCTCAATTAATCTTACTATGCCTAATCATGTATATTCCTTTGTTTCTTTACCAAATAGAAAACTTAATTAATCAAAGTAAAGTCTTGACTAATTTTAGTTAAAGTAATTACCTCTAATCAAATTAAAGTCTCAATTATTGGCAAAAACTTATTTAATCAAATGAAAGTTTCTAAACAAAATCAAAGTAAAGTCTCAATTTAATTTAAAAACCTTTTAACTCATATGATTAGCATGCATGTAGATTTAAAATCATTATTTTCTATTCGATTAAGAAGCAAAGGACATAGATAAACAAAAACCACAACAATAATCAAAATAATAAAACATATAAATTCATCTAACCTCAGAATCCATTTAAGAAATTACAGTGGAATCCACCCTTAAAGCTTAGCCCTTCATGGCTTTGATGGAATACATGATAATATGATGAAAAGAAAATAAAAGAAAGAATGAGAGATGTGGTGGAGACGGTATCTGCCAAAACCAGAGAGTTCTAAGTGTCTAAGCTGTAAGTTGTAAATTGTAAGTCCTCTCTTCTGCTCCCTTAAGTCTCTTTATATAGGCTTTCACTGGACTTTGGGCTTTATCTGTCAGTTGCTAAAATCTTTTATTTTTATTTAATTAATTAGCAACTTAATTCCTGTCCAATTTCCAATTCTGCTCCTCTCATTTAGCCATATTTGCAAAATTGACCAGAGTTTGATCAGTTTGACCAGAGTTGACCAGTTTTGACCATTTCAGTGTCCATTGAGAGGATGACACGTGGCAGCTCCTTCTCTCTCCCAAATTAGGGTTTCCGCTTGCTCCTTTGGCTGCAAAGAAGTGCAAGGTTCGTGTGGAAGTTGCTGCGACGGCGTGGTGGCTTCTCCGGTGGACGTCTTGGTTGCAGGTCTGCAGTGCTCGCGAGAAGATGGTGTTGTGCGATGGTTATGGAACGCGAGATGCGTTTCTGGCGAGTTTCAGTGGTGGCCATAGTGGTTGCGTGTTGTTGCGCAGGTTGGTAGTGGCCGGCGATGGTGGTGGAAAACGGCGGCGCTGCTGCAGCTGCGTGGTGTGCGCGAGGAAGCTCCATGGTTGTTGCTGCCGCTGGTTTTGCTCCGGTGGTGTTGCGGAGGCGCGCTGGTTTCCATCGCTGCTCGCGGAGGCGTGGTGGTCTTGCGGTGGCAGTTTCGATGGCTGCGGTGACTGCGGAAATGGTGGCCGGCGGGAAGGAGATGAATGTGTGGTGGAGATGGCGGCGGCGGCGGCTGCCATGGTGGTGGAAGGAGAGAAGAAAATTAGGGTTAGGGTTTTGGGAGATGAAGATGATGACGTGGCAGAATCTGAGTGGTCAGTTTGGTGAGTGGAGGATTATGACACGTGGCGGCTTATGGTTGGCTAATTTTAAAAGGTGGGGATTGCCACATGGCATGATCTGGTTGAATGGAGTTTAAGTGGTAGGAGGGGTGCAACTTAGTGAAAACTGGGGGTGCAGAACAGGTTTTTGTGGTCCACTTTAAAAGGAGTGTGCAAGTAAAAACTGGGGGTGCATTTAGCTCCTGATTTATTCTTTTTCAGAATTTCTTGATTTTGGACTTATTTTGTAACTTTGAATATTTTAAAATCACACTATTAATTGACCAAAAATAAATTCCAGCTGCATTAACAAACGTTAGAATATCCAATAATATTTTATGCAACTAAAATCAATTTTTACGCCACTTTTACCAAACTTACTCAATAAATCCAATAATCACAAATCCTAATTAAATCAATCTTTAAGCACAGAAAATTCAATTAAATCCCCAAATTTAAATATTAAATGAGGGCAAAAATTTGAACTCATCACCACGTCATGGGTTGGGCCCTTGTTTGGGTTGTAGGTAGGCCTGGGCCCTAGCCCAAGCCTTTAGTTCAATTATTGTAGGCTTGGTGAATATTATTGAAACGCGCTGTTTTTGCCAAGACCTTGGTTAGTTTCACGGAGTTATCGGCCTAGGCTGGTTACCCTTTAGCGGTTTAGGTCGCTATTGTTGTTTTGGTTTTTTGATCAATGTCGCTTCTTAGCGGTTTAGTCCGGGTACCCTAGCATGTGTATGGTAATTGTTATTATTCGACTTAGGCCGACTAGGTGTGGTGCACCAGTCCCCCAGCTTTTCTCGATATAGTTATGTCGGTAAAGGATGACAAGTGTTTGTTGTTTCTCGACTAGGCCGACTAGGTGTGGTACACAAGTCCCACAGCCTTTAAATGTGATGTACAGTGTTAAGGCTAAAGACAGGAAAAGTTTTGTAGCAGGTGAATGGGTGTCAGAGGTCTAATCAAAGGGGGTTTTTGCGCCATCGTTCCTAATAGTCATGACCTTTGGTGTGCCTTGTGTTGATTGGTATGGGTTGTGACTTTTGGCGGGAAGAAGTTTTGTCGTTTAGAATTCATGCTTATAAATGCAGATTTCGCGAAGGGTTTGCTTTTGTTGGCTCATTTATGAGGATTTCAAAATCAGAGACTTGCGTGCGTTAGAACTGTCCGACTAGTTCCTTGTTTCTGCCGACATCTTTAAAAAAAAAAAGGTATGTCTAGTAGTAGTGATAATGTGTCATTGTCTTCTTCAAGTAGTGGGAGTGTGCAGTCTAGGGGGAGTGTAGGTGGGCATCTTGAGGAGGAAAGTACTAGCCTAGTAGCTGTGGTAGGAAGGATCCCGATGGAGACAGTGACCGAGGTAAGGGAAGATCCTCCCGAAGAGATAGCAGAGAGTAACTGGCCGGCTAAGGCCGATTATGACTGGGTAGCGGCTGATGTTCGTAACCAGTCATCATTGTTCTGGTGGTCTCGTCTGTTGAACTCGTGGCTGAACTGTACCCCAGTTATTGCGAGCGCGTCTGTCATGGCCAAGAAGGAGTTGCCAAAACTTTTTTTACATGTATATGTGCCATTTTTCTCAATTACATGTGAGGTTGCCGCTAGATGATTTTACCATGGGAGTACTTCGTCAGCTAAACGTGGCGCCTACTCAGCTACATCCGAATAGTTGGGCCTTCTTTTAGGCTTTTTGTGTTATGTGCCAGTTACTGTACCTGCAGCCGTCTCCTCATGCTTTTTTATATTTTTATGACACTAGACCCCGACAACCGACTACCTAGCTGTCTTTGGTGAGCAGGCCGAGCATTAGCAAACTGGACGCATTTTCATAGTCATTCAAGCACTTCAAGGATGGCTATTTCAAAGTTGCGGTGAAGGAGGGGGGCAAGTCGCATTTTCTTAATGTAGATGGGAGTACAAAATTCCCTTTTAGTTGGACGGGTAACCCTTCTCGGTATAAGGATATGAGTAACGATGAGTTGTCGATGGTGGATAGGGAGGTGGTGGAGGTGTTGATGAAGTTTACTGATAAACTGCCTACTAAGGGCTTAATTAGGGTTTATAATTCGGTTCATCTGATTATTGATATTGAAGGTATCTATTTATGACTTAAATTGTCTTGATGTTTCTAAGTTAAACTAACCGGAATTTGGTGTATTCGTGCAGGACATATGGCTCAAGCGAGAAAGAAGAACTTGACCCTTTTTCAGACACTGAGGAAGGAGAAGGCCGTGAAGGTGAAAGCAGCTGAGAATACTGAGGTCCCAAATTTACAAGAGTCGTTGGTTGTGGTGCACGTTCATGGCAGCACCAAGAGGAAGGTCGAGTTACCGGTTAGGCCTGGTAAGGGCAAGGATGTTAAGAAGGTAAGGG
Organism: Vigna unguiculata; assembly: GCF_037176805.1. Taxonomy (NCBI): domain Eukaryota; kingdom Viridiplantae; phylum Streptophyta; class Magnoliopsida; order Fabales; family Fabaceae; genus Vigna; species Vigna unguiculata. Next base: position 27,610,725 of record NC_140800.1, on the reverse strand, counting down.
CGGCCTTGCTGGGGCAAGGGTCATCCACTGGTGCTAAAGGACCGGAAGTCGGTCTGATAGAGTTGTCGGAGACGGCCGTTAGAAAAGACATCGCAATTAACCTGCCGAAGATTGTGATTAATTCTATGGACAGTATGGAGCCGGACCACTTGGTGAGGACGATGGTGGAGTTTGGGAGCAAGACGTTAATTTTGAGTCGGCGGGTTGGATCGTTGTATCTTAGGGAAGTCAAGGAGGGGAACCGGGAAGGTTGACAAGTTTGCGGAGGAGAGGGCTGCATGGAAAAAGGAAAGGAAAGGGTGGGAGGAAGAAAAGAAGAGGTTGGGGACCTGAAAGGTTCGATGCCTGGATTCAGAGACTAAGCTCAACGGGAGGATAGCAGACCTTGAGGCGGATTATGATGAATTGAAGGAGAAATATGAAGGTGTAGAGGTGGAGCTTGAAGATTTGAAAGGTTGCATTATTCAGGAGCATATCAATGGTTTTCAGAAAGGGGTGAGGCATGCGACCTTCTTCTGCCAGGATATTGATGCGGCCAATCCAAGATTTGACGTGAACAAGGATATGGTGGACAGTCAGCTAATCAATGAGGTCGAGAGCATCCCCGAGGAGGAGGCAGAAAAAAGCAACAGCGGACGAGGACTTGAATGCGGGAGAGGTCATGGAGGGCGGTGACAACAAGAAGGCCTAGGATATATGTTGTTTATGATGTTCCAATGTCAACAAATTCCAAGTCTGTAATAATTCGTACAATATTTTTGGTTACCTTGGTTTTTAATGTGATGAATATTATGGATATATCTATTGTGCGGTTGTTGATGATAGCGTATGTGATAGGAACACATTTATTGGTATGTATGCGATATGTTGTGTTAAGTGTGTATTTTCCTAGATGAGTAGCATTGTTGCTTTGTGTGTTAATAAGAGTATTCGACCAGGGCCGCTTACGCGTGATGAGGGTGAGGAACTTAGACGAATTAATATTAAGTTAAGGGTTGTCGACCTAGGATGCTTACTTGTGGTAAGGGTGGGAAACTAAAAGCGAATTGACATTAAGTTGAGGGTGTTCGACCCAGGCCGCTTACTTGTGGTAAGGGTGGGGAACTAAAAGTGAATTAACATTAAGTTAAGGGTGTTCGACTCGGGCCGCTTACTTGTGGTAAAGGTGAGGAACTAAAAGCGAATTAACATTAAGTTAAGGGTGTTCGACCCAGGCCACTTACTTGTGGTAAGGGTGGGGAACTAAAAGCGAATTAGGATTAAGTTAAGGGTGTTCGACCCAGGCCGCTTACTTGTGGTAAGGGTGGGGAACTAAAAGCGAATTAACATTAAGTTAAGGGTATTCGACCCAGGTCACTTACTTGTGGTAAGGATGGGGAACTAAAAGCGAATTAGAAATGAGGTAAGGAGTAGTTGTGAGGTGAAGAACCCTTTGTTTTATTTATGAAATTTAGGGTGCCTCGTTAAAACCTCCCTGGCCAAAACCCTCCTTAGGAAAAAAAAACCAAGTGAGGAAAAAGAGTATACCTAGGGTTACAAGTGTTTGGTACAATACAAGTCTTTAACTAAAGTAAAACTTGAGATGGGACACATTCCATGTATTGGGTATTTCTTCCCCTGATAACTGCTCAAGCCTATACGTTCCTCCTTCAACATCTTCACGTATTCGGTATGGGCCGTCCCAATTAGCGGAGAACTTGCCATCCTTTTTTCTTGCACTACTGGCCATTCTCCAAACTAGGTCTCCCTTTGCGAACAATCTCGGGCATAGGTTCGCATTATACTTTATGGCCGCTCGCTGTTTGGCAGCTAAGTTGCGTATTTGGGCTTTTTCTCTTAACTCGGGCAGGAGGTCGAGGTGGGTGGTCATGTTTTGATGATTTTGGACTGGGTTGTATAGTTCTCGGTGCAGAGATGGTTCACCAATTTCAACAGATATCATGGCTTCTGCACCATATACTAGACTGAATGGAGATTCGTTTGTTGCTGATTGAGGGGTACACCTGTAGGCCCACAACACTTCCACTAACTCTTCTGGCCATCAACCATTGGCGTTGTCTAACCGTTTACGTAGTTCTACTAGTATAACCTTGTTTGCTGCCTCAGCCTGTCCATTGGTCTATGGGTGTTCAACAGAGTTGGTTACATGTTTGATGCCTAGGCCGGTATAGAATTTAGCAAGTTCTTTGTCTATAAACTTTCGGTCGTTGTCGGTGATGATTGTATGTGGGATGTCATACCGGCATATAATATTCTTCCAAACGAATTGTTGGACTTGCTGGGTTGTAATGGTGGCTAAAGGTTTGGCCTCTGTCCACTTGGTGAAGTAGTCGACGGCTACTATTAAGAACTTTACTTGACCTTTGCCGGGGGAGAAACGGTCGAGGATGTCCATTCCCCACTTTGCGAAGGGCCACGGGGATAGTATAGAGTGAAGTTGCTCCTGTTACTGGTGGATAAGGTTGCCATGTTTCTGGCATGGTATGCATTTTTTGACGAAGTCTTGGCAGTCTGCCTTCATGGTCGGCCAAAAGTAACCAGCGCAAACGATTCTGGTAGTCATGGTGTGTGCGTCGGAATGATAGCCGCATATGCCTTCGTGTAACTCTTTAATGATGTATTAGGCTTGTTCTGTAGTGACGCATTTGAGAAGTGGCTGGCCATATTCGCGTTTGTACAGGTCATCGCCTATCATCGTGTACTTGGCGGCTTTAGTTATCCAAGTCCAGTCAGCGTCAGGTGGGGGGTTACCGGTTTGGAGGTATTGGATGTAGGAAGTTGTCCAATTGTTGGCTTGGTGTTGGGTTAGGGTATGGCAAGTATTTGTGATGGACGGGGTGGACAGCGTTTGCTGCAAAAGTGATTGATGGTGGCTTTTTAACTTGGTGCTGGCTAGTTTGGACAATATGTCGGCTCTAACATTTTCGGATCTGGGGATGTGTTGGATGCGGACTTGTTCGAAGGCAGATTGCACAACTTTCCGGACTAAGTGATAGTATTATAAGAGGATAGGGTCTTTGATATGGAACTCGTCATTTAAATGGCCTACAGTAAGCTTGCAATCGGTTTTGCATGTTAGCGACTTGACACCAACCTCGCGAGCCAAGGATAAGCCAGCGAGGATGGCTTCGTACTCGGCTTGGTTGTTAGTTGTTTTGAAGGCGAAATGGAGGAATTTTTCGATGAGGATATCGTTGGGGCCTTCTAGCACGATGCCAGCACCTGCCCCCTTTCGGGTTTGACGAACCATCAACATAAAGTGTCCATTAGTCCTCTTCAGGAGTTTGTTGGAAATCGTTGAGAAAGTCTAGAAGGCATTAAGCTTTGATGGAGCCGTGAGGTTCGTAGCGGATGTTGAATTCGGATAACTCAACGGCCCAGGACGACATCTGCCCCGCAAGGTCTGGTTTCTTCAATATCTTCTGAATCGGGTAGTCGGTTTTAACAATGATGTTATGAATTTGGAAGTATGGGCGCAGGCGGTGGGCTATGTGTACCAAGGATAGGGCTAACTTTTCCACCATCTGGTACCTGGTTTCGGGGTCTTGCAGGGTTTTGCTTACGAAGTAAACAGGATGTTGGGTGCTGCCGACATCTTGAACCAGTGCGGCGCTTACGGTGTGATTAGTGGTGGTGATATAGACCAATAAGGGTTGATGAGTATCCGATTTATGGAGGATGGGTGGTGAGATGAGGGTGGTTTTTAGCTTTTGGAATATTTATTCACAATAATCATTCCAAGTGAACTTGGCGGATTTTTTGAGCAGTTGTATGATGAGTTGAGTTTGTTCGGCTAGTTTGGGAAGGAAACACGAAATGGCTGTGAGGCAGCCTATGAGGCGTTGTATTTCTTTGATGCTGGTGGGACTTCGCATTTCAATGATCGCGTTGCACTTTTCAGGGTTAGCCTCTATGCTTCGCTGGGTCAGCATGAATCCAAGGAATTTGCCGCGATCGACACTGAAAACGCATTTGTCGGGATTAAGGCAGAGGTTGTATTACCTTAACGCGGAGAAGACTGTTGATAAGTCCTGAGCCTGCTGGTGATGGCTTGGGGATTTGACAACCATGTCGTCAATGTATACTTCGACACATTTGCCCATTAAATGGCTGAAGACTTTGTCCATCAGTCGTTGGTAGGTTGCTCCTGCGTTTTTAAGACCAAATGGCATGACCTTGTAGAAGTAGTTGGCGTCGTCTGTGATGAAGGTGGTTTTGTTCATGTCGGATGCGGCCATGGGAATTTGGTTATAACCGGAGTATGCATCAAGAAAATTGAGGACTTTGTTACCGGCTGCGCTGTCGACAAGTCGATCAATATTGGGTAAGGGGTAGGCATCTCTAGGACAGGCTTTGTTAAGATCTGTGTAATCAATACACATCCGCCACTTGTCATTGGCTTTCTTAACCAGGACCACGTTAGAGAGCCAAGTGGTATAGTGGGCTTCTTCGATAAACCCCGCGCTTAGCAACTTATCGGCCTCGGCCTTGGCCGCTAGGCGTCATTCCTCGCTAAGTTTGCGTTTTTTCTGGGAGACATACCGGGCCTCCTTGTAAATGGATAGCTTGTGGGATGCCACTTGAGGGTCAGCTCCAGGTAAGTCAGCAGCTGACCAAGCAAAGAGGTCCGTGTTGCTGACTAGTGTGGGTGTTAGAATGTCACGTTGTTCAGATTCTAGCCCAGTACCGAGTTTGATGGTGCGGTCATTAGGGAGCTCTAGGGGGTGGTTTCTTCAACAGGTTCGAGACGAACATCCCAGCCCACTCCGGGGTCTAGATCATCATCAGATAAGGCGATCTCAGAGCTGGGTGGTCGCTCAATATGATTGGTTTACAGGATGGGAAGCTGTGGGCATAGGCTGTCCATGTAGCATTCGCGTGCAAGGCGTTGGTCGCCATGAATGGTGAGGATGTCGCCGGGTAGGGAGGGGAACTTCATGACCAGATGAGGTGTGGAGACAATAGTGCCAAGAGTATTGAGTGAAGGGTGGCTGAGGAGGACATTATAAGATGTAGGTGCGTCGACGATGAGGAAGCGGATAGGAATTGTCTTTGTTTGGTCGCCATCGCAGAAGACGGTATGGAGGTCAATGTAGCCGTGGGTGAAAACTTTTTCCCCAGAGAAGCCATAAATCGGTTCATCATATGGGACCATGGCGGTGTTTGGGAGTTGAAGTTTCTGGTACGTAGCCCACTAGAGGATGTCGGCAGAGCTGCCTTGGTCGACGAGGACTTTCTTGACTGCGTAGTTTTCTATTTCAACGGTGATGATCATAGGGTCATCTTGCTGGTGATCAAGGCCTTGAAAATCGTCATCCGTGAAGGTTGTGGGGGCATGCGACGTCTGTGAAGAGAATGGGTTATGTGGTTAATGGATTGATATGGCGGAGGTGTCTCTTATTGGCCGAGGAGGTGGATCCTCCACTAGCAAAACCACCAGAGATGGTGTTGATAGTGCTGCGTAGAAGGGGTCGGCAGGAGTGACATCTGTGCGAGCTGGTTGGGGGTCAGGGTTTGCAGGTTGATTTGGGTGTTTATCGTGGCGAAGGCACCGGTGGTCAGAACGGGGAGGGTAATGGGATCGGGAGGAGTGGTCATCTTTTCGGACAAAGCGGCGGAAATGGCCAACACGAACCAGTTCTTCAATTTTATCTTGGAGTGCTTTACAATCCTCTGTGGTATGGTCGTGGTTTTGGTGATAATGTTAGTATTTAGTCATGTCCGCATTGGGGGGAGTGGTCGTCTTGCGTGGTGGTGGGATGAGGTCGGCCTATAAGGCCTTATCAAGGAGGCGGGATCTGGGAACATTTAGAGGGGCGTATCTGGTGAAGCGGGGTTGTCGAGGTTCTCGAAGTCTTAGATCAGGGCGGGGAGGTTGTGGAGTGGGGTTGGTAGTAGAGGGTGCGTAATCATTGCAAAATTTCGTATGGAGACTTTGAATTTCCTCCTTACTGACGTAATCGGTAGCACGCAGTTTCAACTCATGCATAGAGGCGGGTGGGTGCAGGTAGACGTTGTTGGCGAAGGGGCCGGGTTGAAGAGTGAGGGTCATGCACTCAAGTATCATTTCTTGGTTGAGGTGTGGTCTGCGAAGGGCAGCCTTACTGAATCGATCAATGAATGCCCGAAACGTCTTGCCTTGTTCTTGTCTGACGCCGATGAGTGATATTGTTGTAGTTTGATGCAGGCGGCTGTCGGCGAAATGAGTGGTAAACATGTGGGAGAGGGTGTCAAAGTTGTCAATGGAGTATGGCGGGAGGGTGGTAAACCATTTGAGGGCAGGGCCTTTGAGGGTGGTAGGAAAGGCTTGGCAAAAAACGACATCATAAGAAGTGTAGAGGGCGACGTGGGTGATGTAGATTTTGAGGTGTTCATCGGGGTCGGTTTCACTAGTGTAAGGCTCCAGCGTGAAGGGTTCCCACTGGGTGGGGAGGGGGTGTTAGCGATGAAGTCAGTGAAAGGGTGGCGGCGCCTAGGTTGGTGCGATGGGAGCGGGTGATGAGGGATGGGGTGGTGGACGAGGGTGGGAAAAGTGGAGGTGAAGTTGTGAGGAGGGATATGGGTAGTAGGGAGGTTGTGGGGGTTGTAGGGTGGGATATGAGTGGTGTGTAGGGTGGTGAGCATGTTGTAGGGCGGGATGTGTGTGGGTGGCAGGGTGGCAGCAGGGGTGGGAGCCGCACTATTTCCTGGGAGGGTGGAGTGGAAGTGAGTAGGATGTTTTGAGAGGATAGGAGTTTGTTGGGTGGTGGTGAAGGTGTGCGGGGTAGGATTGTACTCGCTTTCCTCTTTAGTAGGCTGGAAAGCTGGGGACCCTGCGGCATCAGATGTTTCCTTGTCCTTTCCCTCTTGAGTGGGATCGGCTTCAATCTTTCACCTTAGATGAGAATTCTCCTGTCGCAGTGCTTCCATCTCATCAGCACTGCGCTTCTTCAAGTCGGCCAGCTCTTGTTGCATCTTGGCTTGACCGTCTAGGATGCGACCAGATCCGGGGTGATGTTAGCAGGTCCTGAGGGGCCTGCTTCAAGTTGCTTGTTAACTCCTACTTTGCTGCGGGTAGAAACCATTTTCGGAGAAATCGGGTGGTAAAGTACTATCTTGTGCCCCACGGTGGGCGTCAATTGTTCCTGCAGAGAATAAACAAGATATGTCAGACACAAGTATTATCTTACCCTGGTCCGCCATCTCCTCAGTAGGCTTCTTCCCGGTTGATATATATCGCTTATGAGTATCTCGGTGTGATCGGTTTGGACCCGGGAGGGGTTACCTGCAGAAGGGACTCCGAAGCTCAAGTCAGCGAAATCTCTCAGAAAGTCAAATCTGGTGATTAAGGAAGTAATGAATGCATACCTTTAATTCGTGGGGTCCATGCATATTTATAGATTATTAATTATGTCTGGCCACGTCATGGGTTGGGCCCTTGTTTGGGCTGTAGATAGGCCTAGGCCCTAGCCCAGGCCTTTAGTTCGATTATTGTGGGCTTGGTGAATCTTACTGAAACGCGTTGTTTTTGCCAAGACCTTGGTTAGTTTCGTGGAGTTATCGACCTAGGCCGGTTACCCTTTAGCGGTTTAGGCCGCTATTGTTGTTTTGGTTTGTTTGATCAATGTTGCTTCTTAGCGGTTTAGTCCTGGTACCCTAGCATGTGTATGGTAATTGTTATTATTCGGCTTAGGCCGACTAGGTGTGGTACATCTTCAATTTATAAAACCTAGATTCTCCACAATGGAGAGCTAAACCTATTTGTTGAGATTAGATGTAATGAACTGAATTTTTATGTATTGTATGATGTTAATCCATATGCTTTTCCATTTCTATGTTAGTATTTGATTTCCATGCTTAATGCTTGCTTTGGTTTGACCACCCGTGCATGGATTATGGTTCTTGAGGTGTTGGAAAATGTCTTTTGAACCTAGAACTGAAATTGAATGCCTAATGGAGCTTGTATCTAAGGATAAAATATGATTCATTAGTAATCTTAAAACTCTTGAACTTAATGCATGATTTCATTTGTTGAGGATTCAAGGAATTAGAACTTGATTAGTTATCATAGACTCAAAGTCACTAGGAATAGGATTTGAGTATTCTTGGGAGTTGATTTGTGACTTGAAATTGGAATTGAGATGTTTGTGAATGCATGAGAATAAAGTGAATGAAATCTAGAACTTGATTAGTTATCATAGACTCAAAGTCACTAGGAATAGGATTTGAGTATTCTTGGGAGTTGATTTGTGACTTGAAATTGGAATTGAGATGTTTGTGAATGCATGAGAATAAAGTGAATGAAATCTAGTCTAGACAATTGTATATAATCTATGTTAAATTTTTGTTGCACACCAACTGTTTGATAAAATACCAAAAAAATGTTTCTTTGTGTTTTTGTGAGCATTGTTGTCTATTTGAGTTGTGAATTGTGATATTTGTCATGTGTTGCACAAGTCTCTGTGGACAGAACAATATATTTATTACTTGTTACTTGCGACTAGTGCACTTGCTGTTTTTCACCTAACAATCACATTTCAGAAATGTATGTTCAAGATTTTGAGTTTTCCTCTACTTATGCTGAGTGTATGGAAAGACCTCAAGGAGGTTTCTATGTTAATGAAGGGTATTTGTTTAAAGAAGGAAAAAATTGTATTCCCCAATGGTCACAAAGAAAATTCCTTGTCCAAGAAACAAATAAAGGGGGATTGATGGGTCACTTTAGGGTAGAAAAAACCCTAGGTCTTTTGAAAGAAAATTTCTTTTGGCCACATATGAGGAAAGATGTCCAAAGTCATTGTAATAGATGTATTTCATGTTTGCAATCCAAGTCTAAGATAATGCCCCATGGATTATACACTCTCTTGCCTATTGCTTTAGCCCCTTAGGAAGATATAAGCATTGATTTTGTCTTAGGACTCCCAAGAACATAAGGGGGTTTTGATTCTATTTTTGTGGTGGTAGATCGTTTTAGCAAAATGACACATTTTATATCCTGCCACAAAGTAGATGATACTAGCAACATTGCTAGGCTTTTCTTTAGAATTTTGAATTTTGAATCAGACACACATAAGTAGGGAATAAATTGAATGAAGAAGACATATAAGGCGACTGAATTGAAATCAACACGATGACATTTGATAGTGATACTAACACGTGGCACTGACAATGCCATGTGCCACTGACAATGCAACGTGTCACTAACAATGCCACATGTCACACTAGTGAATTGACACGTGGTTTTTTTTTTGCAAAAAAAATAAAAATTAAAAAAATAAAATGAAAAAAATCACATACTGACATGCGGCAAGTCATTAATATTGTTAATATTTTTTGTCTCAAAGGAACCTAATTGAAGTACTTTTTCAAAATTGGAATGTAATTGACACTTTTTTAAACGCATGTATCAGATTGACACACCTCTACCAAAGTGGGTACCATCAGAGTAATTAAACCTATAATTTATTAGATATTAAATGATAAATTTTAAATATATTTCTATTTTTACGAATAATTCAATTTAAAAATAAATTTAATGAATAAAAGAGTAAAATAACTATTTGGTCAGAAAACTTTTTATCTGACCATATAAACAATTTGTATTACTATTAAATATATATTATTTTTTAAATAATATTATTTTAAAAATGAAAAGAAAATATATTTTTCTAAATTTAATTTTTTTAAATGATCATAAAATGATAAAATTAAAAGTAGCATAAAGTTAATATTTTATATATAAATTATCTTTTAATAATTTATTAAATGACTAAGTGATTATAAAAAAATAAAATAATTTATGTCTATTTATGTGTATTTGGCAACAAAATAAATATAGATAAAAGAGTAACCATTTATTGTAAGAATAGAAAAACAATATTGTTCGAACTCCATTCGAAAATTCTAAACATTAAACAAAACACATAAAGAATAAATAATACCCATATAAAGTAATGCTTAACGTTGTTTCACCGATTTGTCCTAATGTGAAATTAAAACCGATGAATCAGTAATTTATTAGTAATAAAAAAATATATTAAAATTAAAAGGAAGAAATCTAAGAGAAACTTGCGAAGAAACATTAAAATCTTCAAAAATAAAAGAGACGTATTGAAAGAAATATTTTACACACAAATTTGAAGATGGTAATGGTTACAAGATGACTCAACGGAGATAAAATCACACCTCGTAGACTTTGGAGGAAGAAGGAAAACATTGACAGAATAAGATTCAAGAGTTTGAAGTAAAAAATGATGTTGGAGAAGTTGAGAAAAAAAAACACGCGAGGTTTGCAAGGTTTGATTGGGATATATACCCTAAATCTAAAATCAATTTTTAAGGTTTGTTTTTAAATCACTTATAATATTGTTTTAAATTTAAGTTGAGAAACAAAAACATGCTGATTTGATTGGGATGTATATACTAAATTTGAAATTAATTTTTAATGTTTGTTTTTAAATCAATTATAATATTACTTTAAATTTATTTGTGACGACGTAGAATTTAAATAACCGAAAATAATGTTTAAGGTTTGTTATTAATTTAAATGTATTATTAAATAAATTATAATATTACTTTAAATTTACTTTTAAATAAATTAAAATATTACTTTAAAATATTAAATTTTAAATTAATATTAACTATTTCAATGTTATAATAACATTAATTAATTATCAAATTATTGTTATCATTTTAAAATTTTACAAGGTAACATTTTTAATCACAATATGAAGAACTCAATGCTAGTGTTGATCGTGATAAATCTTAAAGGTCGTCAAGTTGTGTTTGCGCTTGGCATGTGCATTTAAGAAGGTTCTTAGTTAGCTAGGGAGAGTCGCCATTGAGATTTGATCCTTCTTGTGCATCTGTTGTGTGTCTAGTGTGATTCTAGATCTACAAGAAAGTTTCTTACTATGTTGTGGGGGTTTCTTGTGTGACTCAAGAGCCTTGTATAGTTTGTATATTTTGAAAGTTGAATATTGTAAGGATTGCGTAAATCTATTAAAATAATGGAAAGTCCGTATAAGGTTGCCTTGACTAACTTAAGTAGTTGTAGCTCAAGAGGAGTAAACTAGTATAAAAGTTCTGTGTGATTTGATTTACATTTTCCGCAGTAAAGTGTTCTTAGTTTAAATTCATTAAGAAAATCAATTTAACCAATCTTTTATTGAAATCCTTTATGTAACACCTCTTTCAGGATATCACTTGTAAATATTAAAATAAAACAAAATACTCTGATTCCATCCTAATCGATAGGAAATTCTTAAAACTTTCCTTTCATAAACACCTGTCAAGGTTCATTCAAATAAACCGTAGAGGTTTCCATTACAATACTTTAAACCATAAAGTTCCAAAGAAAATACCATTATAAAAGAAATCCAAAATTCTTTCCAAAACTACCAAAGTTTTCCCCAACACGTCTCCTCACACCTATGCATTACCAACAACATTTGTATCAACATCTGGTCCTATATAACATAAATTATACGATCATCGTACAAGCACAACGAAAGCAAGCGTGAGCTAACAGAAAGAAAACTTTCACAAAGTAGCATTTATCAAACCACATACTCACTCATATTGTCCAAGCCAAACAAACCCATCCATGTTCCAAAATCACAACATGAGAATAAACAAATCATATTATCGCCAAGGAATAACCATCAAGTATCTCATTATGTCATAACAACCCATTATCTTTCCTACGCACCAACATCTCTTGGAAAGGTCTTTCCCCCACTTTTCATAAGACTTACAAGCAAAAACTCCTCCTGGTCATCAAAGCATTTGGTCAGAGGACACTTGCTAAGCTCATGCCAAAGTCTTACGGTCGAAAGAAACTTTTTTACCTGACTAACCAAAGCCCTATGGTAAAAGAACCAACCTGCCTTTATGATTACTAGAGAATACATATACCACCATCGCATACATACATGCATATAATATCTCATCACCATATAAATAACCATACATCAACCTATCATGCAAATTCATCCTAGAATGTCACAACATACCATACCATACATGTACCATCACCCCAGAACCTGCAATCACATTCAAATTAAGCAAAACACAAAAAATAGGCAACCTAGTGTTCAACTCCAATGCTCAACTTCATTTGGCTCACAATGCCCACCGCCCGACGAATCACAAATTTTTTCGCTCAATACTAGAAAGTTGGCGCTCAACACCCTAAGCCTCGCAAATTCTCTTGCCCGACGACCACAACAAAATCACTCAACCACGTAATCCATTTTTGAAAAGAAAAAATGCACTTACTTAATTCATGACACTTAATAAAACTTACTCAATTTTCATTGCCTACTCACGTTGCACGATAAAACAATTCTACATTTATCAATTTGGCACATAATTTCACAACCATTCAACCTCAACCTCATGTTCATAACATTAAATTCAAGTCCTAAAGCCAAATAATACTGCAACTGCCACCTACCAACAAAATTCCTTACCACAACCAACTTCACACATGACCATGAACAAGAATCAATCAACTTACCTCTTATAAGCAAATTTCGCCTAATAATTACCCAACGCAATTCTCTTCTGTTAAAAACAAAAACAATTCTCCAATGCCACCAAAAATTCATAACAATAATTAAAGATTGCCTTCATACAAATTATAACCCACAAAACTTCGTAACTTAGGACATTTCTAGTTCAACATTGCTTCAACTTTCGTCAAGTCTACAAAAATACCTTGTGCAAAAATCACATGACCCAGAAACTGCACTTGATCCAACCAAAACTCGTACCTGGATAACTTCCCGTAGAACTTATGTTCTCGGAGTATCCTCGAAGCAATCCTCAAATGCTCTGCATGATCTTCTCGATCCTTCGAGTAGAAAAGAATGTCCTCAATGAACATAACATCAAACTTATCTAAGCACTATCAAAAAATCTTGATCTTATAGTCTGTGAAAACAATAAGACCATTTGTTACCCTGAACGACATTACCACATACCCATATGCTCATATTGCAACCTGAATGTTGTCTTCTGCACATCCTTTGTCTTACCTAAGATCTAATGATAGCCAAACATCTTATCAATCTTTGAAAACACCACAACTACTCTCACCTAGTCCAACAGATCATTTATCCCCGATAAATGGCACTTCTTCTTGATTATTAACTTATTCAACTGTCGATAATCAATATAAAACCTCGAACTACCATCCTTCTTATTCACAAGCAAGACTAGAGCTCTCCACAACGAGACACCTGGTTGGGTGAACTTCTTTTCTAACAAGTCTCTATTTGTTTCTTCCGTTCTGCTAACTCTACATGAGTTATTATGTACAAAGCCATTGATATTGTACCTGTTAATGAGTTATTATTTTTCCTTATTCTATTGCCTTTTTGTGTCCATCTTGATGGTTGTTTAGTACTTAATTGTTTATGGTTAGTGCATTTTCATCTATTGGACATCATTGGGCCATTATTCTGAATTTTTATTAATTTGGCATTAATTGGTCTAATGTTCGTTTCTAATTATTTTTAGGTATTTTTGTGAAGCAATTTTGGAGCTTGGACATTAATCTTAAGATCAAGAGAGAGTTGCCACGTCATTCCCACATCATTGCCACGACTATGCCATGTCATTTCACTTGTCCACGTCATTGGACTAACATTTTAGGTCCAAAGTGACATTTTTGTAATTATACTGACCAGGATGACATTTTTGTAAATATGTGGATCTGTGGTTATGTGACCATGAGTTTTAGTAAGGTTTAGGTTTTCTGGAGACTCTCTTCTCTCCCATTATGCATTTTCACGTTTTGATATAGCACTCATTGTTGGGGGTTTTCGTTTTCCTCTTTTTTCCATACATTGGAGCGTTTTTATGCACTAGTACACTGTTCATTTCGTTTTCTTGATGATGGTGATGTATTTTTGTTTACCTTTACTTTGAAATTTCAATTTCATGGCTTGCTAATTTAGCATATTGACTTTTTGAAAGAGATGCAATTAAGCTTTGAGGTTCTGATTTGCATTCGCGTTTTTGTTCTCTCTTCATTTTGATTATGTGGTGAATGAATAATCTTGCTATGTTAATGCTTAATTTACATATTCGGTAATTTGTTCTTGGTTGAGTTTTGTTCATGCTTAATGAATTAGCTTGGCTGTCATAGATTAATGGATGTATGCATTGCTTAATTGAGTATTGAAACACATTTTTTACCTTCGTTTAATGGTTTTGAACAAGTGGATTGGGTGAGACAAGAACCCGAATTTTGTGACCCATGATAATTGAAATTGCATTTGAATTCAAGGAGTCAATATTGTTTTCAATTATGTTCGATTAAAATTTGTAATTACATTTTCTTAATTTGCTGCTCGAATTTTGAATCTGGTCTTCGCATGTTCCACCAAATCTAGAAACTCCCTGATTCTCGTCGGCACAATAACCTTCGCCAGCTCATGCCTTAACCCTCTTTCAAACTTTTGGCACCTCCACTCAGTTACATTTTGATAATAGAACCGGGTCAGATATTCAAACCTATTCACACAAGCTTGCACAATCATTTTCCCCACTCGTAACATTCAAGCATAAACATGACCATAACCCAATAAGAAGAACCCTTAGGATTCATACGTCATCACCCATCACACATAATCACACATAGAACACAAGTAGCTTAACTTCTCAATACAACAGATCATCAGGCCATCACATGCATGCATGGATAACAAACAAACCCCAAAAAAGTAGCCCCTAGAATCTGCCCGATGGATCAAAACTGTCACCTGTTGGTTACTACTACAATCCACCTAGCAGATCAGCGATGTCGCATGGTGCCCCACCTCTTAGTGTCTTCTTGGCTTGACTCTCGCTTGGCTGTCATCGCTAGACGCTATATTAGTAGTGTCCAATAGCCTGGTTTATGCCCCCAAAATAGATTCCCACATACTAAACATCCAATGCAGTTTTCTAGAATACAAAAACATATATCCACATGTCTCAACATGACTCAAAGTACACTGCCACTAATCACATGCCTCAATCTTATATAACCACACATGCATTCAACAATTTGGACCATATCAACAAAGGTAATTATCAAAGAATTACTCATGTTCATAGGATAACCCAAAATCAGAAACCAAACAGTTCATACAAGTCATTCTCACTTTCCCAAGCATCATAGAATCATTCACCACCAAAACTTAGAGCTACACATATATGTATATACAAAATTTAAGCCCAACCATATATATATATATTGATTCAAATCTTCCAACCAATACCATACCCATCAGCACATCATGTGAATCCTAATTTTTTTTATGAACAAACTGCAAAAACCTCATGATCTATAACTTCATCACCAATTATACAAACATCCCAACTTCACACTTTCACATTTTCCCCTCATGCCCAAAGTTAAACCCCTATGACATTATTCATATAATCTCCAAGGTTTCATTACAACAGTGGCAATCCCGATATATCATATCAATGTAACACTCAAGCAAAGATAGAATTCAGAAGGACCAACATTACGCCACAACACCAACCAAAACGCAGGAACTAACCAACACTTTGAGTGATGCCTGGTGCAATATCCTAGGCAGATATTACTTAAATAAATAAATTATAATTTAAAATAAATTCAATTAATGATAAAGTTCCCAAAAACCATGGAAAATTAAAAACTTTATTAAACGTGCTTAAATCCAAAATTCGTAATTCAACTTAACTATTACAAGCTCCAAAGTCTTAAACCATAAATAAAATAAATACATGATAGAAGAAATATTATTCTCTAAATAAATCTCGAGCGAGCCCCCACCCCGGACCTACGCATCGACAACATTACCTGCAACATCATCTGCTCTCGTGTAACAAGTCACACGATCATCGCCAAACATAAGCAAAAAGGGCGATCTTAATGAAAATAAACATGCATAATAAAACATATCATAAACCCTCACCCAAAGCATTCCAACTTAACCAACAACCCCTTCTTAGAACCTTTCTCATCATGCATTAGGAAACACGGTTTCCTACCCTCTCCATTTGATTTTACACAACTTGACCATGACCTTAAGGATATCACATGCTTCCACGAACCTGCCGATTATGGTCCAACCTCTACGAACCTTTTGTTTATAGTCCAACACGCGTGGAACCATCTCATTACGAACCTCTGGCTAGGAGTCCAACACGCGTGGAACCGTCTCATTACGAACCTCCTGCTCGTAACAATCAAGGTGGAGCTAACCAATCTGAACCTCCCGCTCGTATTCTCACACAAGATTTCTCACATCTCAAATCTCCTGCCCGCAATCACCACGGGTTGAAACTTCATTACAAACCTCCTGCTCGTAAAATGATCCAAGCATATCCCAAACTCAAGGCCCTCACAACTAGATGTGCAAAAATACTCAAAATCGCAACCTGCTCCCGCATTATCGCCTGACACAGCCTAAGCGCTGCCAGGAAAAATTGTGTTGTAGACCGCCTGGTAGTCACCACTCACCACCAAGCACCACTCGTTCCAAGGACCCCCTTTTTGTAGTTATCGCTTGGCGGTCTAATCCATATTGTCAGGCTCTATGCTAGTAAAGCGGATTTTATTGATTTAGGCACTGCAAAACCAATTCTAACACACCAAGTCATCATAGACACACATCTAGAACACCAATTACATATTTTTACAGTTCAACAT
Organism: Vigna unguiculata; assembly: GCF_037176805.1. NCBI lineage: Eukaryota > Viridiplantae > Streptophyta > Magnoliopsida > Fabales > Fabaceae > Vigna > Vigna unguiculata. Next base: position 27,594,050 of record NC_140800.1, on the reverse strand, counting down.
GCCTCAATTGGCATCACTACAAATCATATGAACTTATCATGAATAATCACCCATACATTCATAATTTGCACCCTTGAATTTGACCATACATACAATTATCAAAGGATCCTTCATGATCATTTTAAGATTCACAAATAGCCATGAAGAAACATCAATGCATATTCAGAAAGCTCAATATGACTCATTTGCACAACTATAATTACCTACATGATGAGTTCATATTTTTTGCCCTCATTTAATGTTTAATTCTGGATTTTTAATTGAATTTTGTTCTTAAAAGATTGATTTAATTGGGATTTCTTATAATTGGGTTTATTGAGCATGAGATACAACAAGGTGTTAAAAATAGCTTTTTAGTTGCATAAATGCTCTTTGGATATTTTAAGGTGTGTTAGTGCAGTTGTAGCTAAGTTGAGCTCATGAAGGGGTATAAATAAATTGCTTAAAGCTTCATGACACCTTAAAGATAAATCCATGAATAGGAAATTACCAAATCACAAAAATCCAAGTCAAGCATTGCATGAAGACGACAAGAAAAGCTTGAAAAAGTGAAGAAATTTGGCAAAGTCAAGAAGAGGGAACGAGCAACAAAAATTGGACCTTGCGGTTTTCTCTATCTTTTCCCGGAAGAAAGGCTTTGATAATTCATAAATATTTATGATAAAAGATAATTTGGGAAAATATATCTTTAGATATTTTATTTGATATTTTTAAATAATTATCTTATTTAATTATATCATAAAATATCAAAAGATAATAACTACTACATATTTTTTAATATGGCAAGATCTTCTTCAATCCTTTTAGATCTTCACAAAAAAATAATAAATCTTGAAGATATTAGATTATTTAGAAGATTATTGGAGGAGATTATAAGAGGGACATAATTGGAAATTAGACAGAAATTAAGTTGTTGAATAATTAATTAATGATTTTTGATTAATTATCTTTGATATATCTCAAATTATCAACAAAGGAAATCTTCCAAATATTTTAGAAACTGATAATTATTTGAGAGATATTGTATCAAAAGATAAAAGATTTCAGCAACAGAAAATATAAGATTCAAGTCCAATCAAGACCTATATAAAGAGAGCCAAGGGAGTAGAAGAAGACAAGCTCGACACTTCGGAATTTAGGAACCCTCAGTGGGGCCTAATTTCTTTCTCTCTCCTTTCTTCTATAGTCCTTTTATTTTGATTTCATGGAGTGTTAATCTTATTGGGTTGATTCCATTATAAATTCATTATGGATTTTGAGGTTAGAATGAAATAATTTCTTTGTTCTTTTCATTATTGTTGAGGTTTTAATTCATCAGTCTTTTATCTTTGAATCACGTGAAAAGTAATGGTTTTTACATCATAGCTAATTACTGAGATGTTTTAATCTATATGCATCTCAATCATATGAGCTTAATGATTTTTAATTTTAATTGAGAATGTACTTTGATTAAATTTAGAAACTTTCATGTGATTGAATGAATTTTTTCCAATGATTGAGAATGTACTTGATTAGAGGTGAAAACTTTAACTAGAATTAATCAAGAATGTACTTTGGTTAATTAGTTTTTTGCTTGATTATAGAGGTAAAAGAATGGACATGATTAAGGATAGTAATATTTAACTGAAAATGTACTTTAGTTAAATTTACTATGATTAATCTACAAAGTTCTTACTTTTGATTGAGAATTTACTTTGGTTAATAGTGAGAACGCCAACAAATTAATTGAGAATTTACATTGATTAATTTTCAAATTTACAACAATAATTAATTGAGCAATAATCTTTAGATAACCGATGATGAATCTATTTTGAAAAGGTAGTGAAATCAATTTATTTTCTTTATTGTTATTTTTATCTTATTTTATCTTTTCCATTTTTATTTCTTTCTTTCAAATACTATTTTATTTGTCTAACCGTGTTTTATAGATTTTATAAGAACTAACTTGTTAAAAATCAATTTCATGGTCATTGGGAGACGATTTAGGGTTACTTTACCATTTTTATTTTCTTGACTACTATCTTAGCAATACTGAAGTTGTTATAGATAAGTGATATTAATTTAATCGTGTCAACAACAACGTTATCGCTACACAACAATTTCATTTATATTGATATGCATGCACTCACCAATAAACCAATTCTTAACATGTGAATAAATCGAAGGAACATTCATGTTCATGGAAAGCTTACAACAGAACCTAATCGTGCTTCCCACTCATGCCACATTGAACTTACCTCCAAAATAGTACCTATAACATTTCATTCATCCCAAAACCTCAACTAAATTAAGTTTTACATTGGTGCATACTCATGATTCATGATTCATCGCGCCCCACCCAGCCAACCACAAAATGGTTGTTGGTCAACGGTTGTCGCATCATAATAAACTGAGTACTGTCAGGCGATGCATCAGATTTTGGGTAAATCCCAGATTTTCCCTGCACTTTGGAGAACCCTAAAATCCCCAACCTAATCCAATCATGCAATTACACCACATTCACATCCAATCATGTTTCTAAAGTTAATGTATATTCAATACACGCACGCAACTATAAAATCACCACCGTTCACACATTAAATCACATTCATTCACAACCCTTTTTGAGTCTACATCATGAATCCACTCAAAGGCCATTACATGGCCCACATTCTCCTTAAGGCCTAAGCCCACAAAAAGGCCCATCAACTAGAAGCATGAAGAGAAAGATTCAAGAGAGCTTACATCAAGATGGCAAAGCCTTCAAATGCTTTTCTCATGGGGCTAAAGAGGATATAAAAATATGATGGGTTTCATGTAAAGCATTAGTATAGTCTCTTATTTTTTTGCCATATGTTAGGCTTTGCTTTACAAAATAATTGGCCAAAGTACATTGATGATTGACTTACAAATTTGGCCAATTCAAGCCCAATTAAAGACTTGGTCGAGAGGCACTCTCCTTGCACATGTTCCATACATGGTGCCAAGGCATGGGACGTGAAGCACGGTTAGCACATGATCCTTGCACACCTTGCATCACACGGATCTGAGACTAGCTTCTTCTCTATGCTAAATGTGCATTTCATCTTAAGTGTAATTTGCATTGCATTTAGGATTACCTCTCTACTATAAATTGGAGCCTCCACCACTTGTATGAGGTTACTCTTTGAATGGTAATTGATTGATGTTGAGAGCACTCCACACAGTTGCCTTGAGAGTCTTGTTAGACTAAGCTTCCACCTTAGCTTCTCTAGCCTCCTTCCTTAGGATAGTCTCCTTTCCTAGAGCTTCACTTCCATAATTCATATTATTGCTCAAGGGCCTCCAACCTTGTTCATCATTCCGCTACCTCATTGGAGTTCCTCCTCTCCAAAGCCATGCTTGGAGCTTCATCACCATATGATTATATACTCATCCAATCATCCAAACCTGATGGACATCCTTGATGGAGAAGTGGAAGGAAATCCATGAAAGACACCAAGAAGTAGATAAAGTGCAGCAGAAATGAAGATATCAACAAGAAGAGCTCTCGGCAGTGTAGGTTTTTGTTGAAGATGAAGAGTAGAAGTGATGCTATGGTGTGGAAGGTGGCTAGAGGAGATGAAGGAGAAGAATAACCATGTATGCTCTCAAATTAATAGAAATGTGGAGTGATCTCAACACTAGCATCTATTAGTAATTCAAGAGTAACTATTACAATAGTTGAATGGCTCTATTTATAGGCACATGGCTAACCAAATGAGAAGAAAATGCAACAAAGATGAAATGCAAATGTAGCTTAGAGGAGAAGCTTGATTGGAGACCATGTGATGTAGGAGGTGAGTCTTGATGATGCCAAGTGGCATGTCACACCCTCCTTGCCAAGGTCACACGCTCCATGCTACCATCGCATGCTCCTTGCTTTGCTCATGCTTTGCTTGCATCCAAATGTAGAGAAGTAATGATTCTCGGCCAAGATAGCAAATTGGGCTCGGCCCAATTGATCCAAAAGTGTTCTATTTTTTTATTGAAAGCAAAGCCTAAACAATGGCCCAATTTAAATCTAATCTACGGCCTTCCATGCATCAACTCATATTTTGTAGATTTCTTTGGCCCATGTGAATAAAGTGAAAAGCCCATGATTGACTTGATCATCTTGTGAGATGCCTATGTGGATCTTCTTCATCATGCTTCTAGTAATTGGGCCTCGAGGTGGGCTTGGGCTTGTTGATGCATTTGGGCTTAGGCTTATTGGGATCACATCATCCCCTCCCCTTTGAAGAGGATTTTCCCTCAAATATTGGTGTTCATCATCCATCGATCCTACAAAAGGAATTAAATGTGGTATATTAAACGTGGAATGAACACCATACTCATAAGGAAGATCTAATTGATAACCAAGAGTGTATCTAAAGCAGAGGAGAAAAGAAGGTCTTGTTGTATTATTGAAAGTTAGTTGAAAATGACTAAAACCTACTTCACCAAAATAATTTGGTGTACTTTGAGTTATCTCAAACCTAGTAGGCAACATTAACTCAAAGTATGATTTTGCAAAATCTTTTGAGGAGTTTAAAACAATGGGAAGGGAAATTGGCTTGAAAAACTCAGCAAAAGTAAAGATTGGTTTGAAAAAATGAGAATGATCGATGAAATGAGAAGAGTTAAAAGATTTGAGCACTCCCTTTAAAATTCCTGATTCAATGAGAATTGTGGGGGTGGGAGGTGCCTTTAGTAGCATTCCTTTCTTGAGTAAAATTTCTTCTTCCTCTTTCTCTTTCTTTTCAAGCTCTATTTTTCTCTCTTTTCTCTCAATGCCCTGTCAAATTCTTTCCTTTCCTCTTCCTCTCTATCACTTCTTTCCTTTTTTTTTTCTCTTTTTGCACATGGTCTCTTTACTTTTTAATTTCTCTTTGCTTTTCAATTTCTCTTTTCTTACTCAAGAGCAAGTCAAGTTTATCTTTAAAATCTCTTTCTTGACGAGAAAACTTCTTTAGATTTTGAATGAATGCATCTCCTATATCAATGAAGTTTTCTAGTCGAGATTGTTGCTCTCGAGTGGTCCTATATGAAAAGGGAACAAAATGTTTCCACATGCATGCTTTCAATTCATAAAAGGTATTAATGCATGATGCTCTTCCCTTTTTCACTTGAAATTGACTTTGATGCCACCACTCACATGCACGTCCTACAAATCTAGAAATAAAATGGCTAAGAATGTTAGATTGACTATATTTACAAAACAAAGGTTGCACCAACTTCTCTGTATCCCACATCCAATCTATGAATGATATTGGTCCTATATCCTCCCCAAAGAATGGAATGTCACTATGAATGGTATGATGCAACGCATTACTACTATGCCTATGCAACCTAAAACTATATGTAGAATATGTACTCATGGTGATTGAAAGAACTTAGAAACTTTAACAAATGGTGAAAGAAGAAACCAAGCACATCCAATCTATGAATGATATTGGTCTTGTATCCTCTCCAAAGAATGGAATGTCACTATGAATGGTATGATGCAACGCATTACTACTATGCCTATGCAACCTAGAACTATATGTAGAATATGTACTCATGGTGATTGAAATAACTTAAAAACTTTAACAAATGGTGAAAGAAGAAACCAAGCACAAGTAGACCTCCAGGTTAAGCGAGGTGAGTCTAAAAGACTTCTTAAGTACCAAGGACAATCCTTGCCAAGATGTACTTGCAAAAGGTTTCAAAGAACACACAATTGTCTAAGCCTAAGTAAATAGAATCACTTGAGACATTAAACACAAACAAACACAAACAAGACTCAAAGAAAAGAAAAGGCTAACACTAAGAACGGACCCTTAAATGGCAAAAATTTTAGAGACTTTGGTCTCACAAATTTAAACCACTAAGCGTCTAACTATGCAGCCTAAAAGCAAGGTGAGAAAGCACTTAGAACTTTCAACACACTCACTTACTAAAACGTTGCACTATAATATGAAAAAGGTTCTACTAAGGAGATGGGATTGAACACCTTTGGTTCCCCAAGACACCTAAGTAGGCCATGGATACAATGGAATGTTCAAAGCAAAAGAAATTGATGGACAAGTTTTGGTACAAGATTTTTAGGATTTTTGGAGAACTAGTAAAATGCCTTAGAATGCTTCAATTGTACCAAAATAAATGTCCAAATTATACACAATTAAAAGAACTAAAAGGTGTGGCTGAAATGAGGTCCAAAATGTGCAGCCATAACCAAAACAAGCTCTCCAAAGATCACAGCTGCTGGAAAATGCACTATCTTGAGAGCAAATGAGGCTTTGGTAGCCTTTGTATATGACCAAATTCAAGCACCAAAGTGTGTAAAAGTTTCCTTAGTAGCACCCAAAAAGAGCAACCAAATCTGCAAAAGAGTGAAAGAAAGAAACAAAACAAATTATGGCAAGCAAGCTAGTTAGCACATACTCTCTTAAATGAATAGGTTCAAAACTCTCAAACTCTCAAAGGTGAGGAGAAGGCAATCTTATAGAAAACATACAAGCGAAAATTCTACTTCAATATCCACCACCTAATATGATACCATATAATAGAAACCATTCTAAACTCCATAGCATCATCAAACAAGCAAAAATCAAGATGCAAGTGTATGAACCAATCAAAAGATAAAGCAAGAAAAACTAATTAGAAATGTTAAACCAAAGAGAATTTAATGAAACATGACTGAATGAGTAAAGAAGAATTGACAAACAACAAATTAAAGGATGGAAAGAAAGGCAAGCACCACAAAAAGGAATCTAGAAATGCACTAGAATAGATGAAAAAAATGGAAAACAAAGAAGAAAAAGTGCTCAGAAACAACCACTGTACTCATTGCAATTTTGTGCCAAATTGAGGGAATAAATTCCACTTCTATTGAAGGCAAACTCAAGGCAATATAGAGTACACAATCAAGGAATCAATTAGAATAACAAAGAGCACTTAAAAGCACCACAAAACGCACAAAACAGCAGTAAAACAGAGAATTCCCGAGACCACTCCACCAGAAAACGTGAAAATTTGCCTCAACTTCGCAAATTTTTCATTTTTTTTGTACTCAACATTTTTGAATGATTCTATTTTTTTTTTATTTTTCATTGGGATGTTAGCTGAATGAGGAAAATTTCAAATTAAAATTTGGACCAGGCTGTGAGTCATGAAAAATCTCAAACAGTAGGTGTGCGTACAGTGAAAATTGGAAAAATAGACTGGAGCAGAATTGCTCACGAAAATTGTAAGATGTTCTATGAAAATTCAAGATGAATGAACTTGATTATGATCTAAAATCAAGTATGAATCATAGAAGAACATCTTAAACACTCAAAAGCACAATCCAATCGGTGAAATGGACGAAAAACAGTGAGACCATTGCCTTACACATCCACAAGCATCAATTGAAGTTCATAACTCATTTTGTGTGATGCAAGACTTGGTTCTCATCAAGCAAGTGTAGAATTCAGCCATATGAACGAAAATTAAGATGAGTTAAAGTGCTTAAACATGACTTAAGACAAAACACAACATAAGGAACTGAAAATTAAAAGATGCACCGATTAAAATGAAGAAAAACAGCAAGGAATAAAAGAACAAGTGTTGGAAAACGAAAATGGAACCTAAAACAGATTTGCACCAATGAAGCAATGAGTACTACAAGATGAATCAATGGAGATTCATGTAGCCTTAATGTCAAACAGTGTAGAGCAGCAAGCACATGAAGAAGACATCAAAAGTTGAAGAAAATCAAGGGAGAAGAATAACAACACGGAAATTGACACCAAAACATAAGTATGAACCAAGAACCTTACCCAAACCAAGAGGATGGATGCACCAAAGGCTTGGATGGCTCTAGATACCAATTGGTGGACGTCCTTGATGGAGAAGTTGAAGGAAATCCATGGAAGACACCAAGAAGTAGATGAAGTGCAGCGGAAATGAAGATATCAACATGAATAGCTCTCGGCAATGGATGTTTTTGGTGAAGATGAATAGTAGAAGTGGTGTTATGGTGTGGACGGTGGCTAGAGGAGATGAAGGAGAAGGATAGCCATGTGTGCTCTCAAATTAATAGAAATGTGGAGTGATATCAACACTAGCATTTATTAGCAATTCAAGAGTAACAATTACAATAGTTGAATGGCTCTATTTATAGGCACATGGTCGATCAAATGAGAAGAAAATGCAACAAAGATGAAATGCAAATGTAGCTTGGAGGAGAAGCTTGATTAAAGACCATGTGATGTAGGAGATGAGTCTTGATGATGCCAAGTGGCATGTCACACTCTCCTTGCCAAGGTCACACGCTCTATGCTACCATCACATGCTCCTTGCTTTGCTTACATCCAAATGTAGAGAAGCTAATGATTCTCAGCCAAGATAGCAAATTGGGCTCAGCCAAATTGATCCAAAAGTGTTCTAGCTTTTTATTGAAAGCAAAGCCTAAACAATGGCCCAATTTTATTTAATATTTATATAATTATATTTTTTTATTCAATTAATATTTAGAATAATAGAGATTCCAATAAATAAGAATAAAATAAAACAAAATTTTTATATTTATTGACAATGATAATAAAATGAATTTTCAATTTGTAACGTCCCATTTAATCAACAAACATAATTAACGGAAACGTCGCACAAGATAACATAATAGCACATTCCTGGAGTTTTAAACTTAACTCCTTACAACTCAAGGCACACCACGGTGCCACAAGAAAACAAGTTATAAAGTTTAAGAGGAACATAAAGAAATCAAAAGTCAAATTGATACATGGGCCATAGCCCTAAAGAAAAGCCCAACAAGAAACATCAAGTCACACCTGCTCCCATCAATAAATTGATGATCATTGCAAAAGTAGAAGGATAACATACAAGACATTCAAACAAGAAAGCATCAATAAAACATATATCAAAAAGATTTCATCAATACAATCAGATATATTTCCACAGTCCAATATACATATATCACCCAAGCATGTTATGACTTCTCAAACAATACACTAAGACTCGACTCGACTCATCTGGATACATATAACTTGGTCGGATTCAGCGGATGCTTGCACTTGTGGTGGATACCTCTACTCACCCACGAGCTATATGTTACAAGTGTTACAATGAATCAATTTCCTCACACACAAGGTTAGCCCTTAATGAGTTTCGGGCCTCCTGCTACTCTCACCACAGGAGTCAGTGCGCTCTAAGTGAGACTAATTGACTCCTTAGAGTGTCAGGATGCAATCCTTACCTTGAATCCTTACCAAGTTATATAGATGGGGCACCACCATGGACACCCACTAACAAGGGCCATGGAATTACGTCCCGACCATTGAAGCACGACCCTGAAGTCTCACCTAAAGACTCCAAGGAATTATGCACTGACTCATACCAAATATATTCATACAACCAAGTCACAGTAATCATGCATTCAATCCCATGGGTCAACATCTGTAACCAAATTCCCATTTGCATTCCATGTTGGACTATGCCAACTCATTCACCAATCTCATGAGCATGGAGCCTCATCTCATACCAATTCCATTGCCATTTCCATAATATCCTTCTCATTCCCTTTACATGCTAAGATCATATTAATAAATCAATTAAACTCATACCACATATATCCCATGCCATTTCTCATGCTTCATGCTTAATACACATCAATAAAACAACCAATAAATCATAGCACTCAAATGAAGAAAACAACAAGGCCTACAACGCATCTCGCTCAGGCTAGAAGCCCTCGCTCAGGCGAGAGGAGTTCCCTCACTCAAGCAACAGGCCCTCGCTTAGGCGAGATTGCGACAGAGGCAATGGGAGGTTTCTCGCGCACTCGCTTAGGTGAGTCCTCCCTCGCCTGAGCGAGCCCACTCCTCGCCCAAAGGTGAGGTCCCTCGCCTAGGCTGCAACTGCAGCGACAAACCTTGAGCTCCTACGCGAGCTCGCTTAGGCGAGCGTCTCTCGCCTGAGCGAGATAACACCTCGCTCAAAACTAAGACCCTCCGCCTGAGCGAGAGCTCGAGCGCGAGTTGGGGTTTGTTCTCTGCAAGTCTCGCCTAGGGGAGACCGGGCCGCTTGGGCGAGAATAACAGGTCACGCCACTGTTCATCCTATATCAGCTATATTTTCATACTCAACAATATTTCCAACCATCTCATACGTTCACAACAACATGTAAGTTGAACTAATCACGAGACAAACACACAACCACAATAATCGCATTACACAAACAAAGGATTCTAGCTTCCCTTACCTAGAAGGGTTTAATACAGGACTTTGGCAAGCAAACATAGAGCACAACAGCTCCGAGTAGAGACTTAGGAGTTGGAAAACAGTGAAACAGAAGGATAATAGGGTTACCATTGCGAACCTTAACGAACCTCATGAAAATCAACTCGGGAAGGAAAAGCAAGGTTCAAAGACCAACTTACGTGAGAAGGAGCGAACTCTTGAGCTAGTACGAACGAGCGGAAGCTAAACCCTAACAGAGCTCTGTTTTAGGTGCAAGGAAAAGGTGACGACTGATTTTTTTTCTAAAAATACGAGAGACAAGTGAGTTAGGACAGACTTAGGTCTGTTTTTCCCTTTGGACCAGTCCTAAGGCCCAATAGTTTGGGACAACCTTTTAAAATAAAGACATACGAAAAAAGTGGGCTTACACAATTTGTAAAAGTGAAATAGTAAAATCTACACACGTCTTTAGACATTTTAGTTATTTATTTTTAATTTTATTTAAAGAATTCCTAGCTACTTTTACTTTTCCTATATTTATTCCAATTCTCTTTTCACTGTCCCATGTGTGTCTGGTAAGTGGTAAGTATTCTCCTACTTCCCACGATCTTCTTTTCTTAAAAAAGAAACAATACATTCTTATAAAAGTATACGAAAATGGTAAACTTCTTAAATCACCATTAAAGTATTATAGATTACATGTAAATAAAATTATTATTTGATGTAATAATTACTTTAAAAGCTATTTCTTACCTTTAACTAAAACTGATTTGTAGTTGATTTATATGATAAAAGGTAAAATATAAAATTTGTAATAAGTGATTTATACGATAAATTATATTGTAATTATACGAAACTTAAAACTCCATATATTTTTTTCTAATGCGGAACAGTAATAAAGATTAATTAATAAATTAAAGGAAAATGGTTAAATAGTTAGGCTTTAGCGGTGACGTTGAGGGAAAAAGAATAGCTTTGTAGTGATCAATTAGTGAGAAGAGTCGCTCGCTCGCAAACGGAGACCAAATCGTCGCGAGTGGCGAGGCGTTGAACCTAGCCGCTCTCATAATCAACAGTTAAAAAACCGAACCTTTTTTGTCAGATCTGAGATTCAGAACGCTTCGTAATCCCAAACCCTAACTACTCCGGTGGCCAAAGCCAACGGCGATTCGATGTCGAGTTTCCAAGTCGGCGGCAAGGTTGTGGACCGCGTCGATTTGCTCAGGAAGAAGCAGTTGCCGTGGCGCCTTGACGTTTGGCCTTTCGCCATTCTTTACGGTGCGTGGCTTTCGGTTATTCTTCCTAGCCTCGACTTTGTGGATGCGGCGATCGTTTTAGGCGCGCTCTTTGCGCTTCACATCCTCGTTTGGCTCTTCACTGGTTGGTCTGTTGATTTCAAATGTTTCGCTCACTATAGCAAGGTAAATTGTTTTCTTTGTATTGGTTACGAATTATTGCTAAGTGTGTGTGTAAAGTTATTTTAATAGTTTTTTTCTTCTTCTTTGGTTTGTGTTCAGGCTAAAAATATTGACCAGGCTGATTCCTGCAAGATTACCCCGGCTAAGTTCTCGGGCTCTAAAGAAGTTGTGCCGCTTCATTCTCGCAAAAGTGTAAGTCCCGACGATTTTTTAATGGTTGAATTGAAGTGTGGTAAAGTGTTTGTGTTATTTTTTTTTTCTCATTTGGAAGATAGTAAGACTTGAAAAACAGGATTTCAGAGGAGGAAAGCATGTTGACTTTATGCACGATAATACATACTAAAACAGTGTACTGGAAGATGATTAAGGCTCAGTGCAATGCGAATTGGAAGAGTGTGTTTCTAGAAAGTGGATTTAAAATAAATTATGAAAGTTCTTGATTGACAATTTGTGAACCTCTTACGAAAGCAAATGCATTGTGTATTTTGGAAGAGGCGGCCAAATTGTTGCCTTTAAGTTCATTCGGATTTTCTATTTGTTTTTTAATCGTGTATCAATTGCTATAGAAGGAAGGTTCTTACTATCTCTGCTCAAGGCCTAGCCCAACTTGCAAAATAGGCGTTTAAGGTGCATTGCCTAAGCCTTATAGGCACTATTTAGTTCATATATCTAGTCAATGAGGGTCTCAACTGCCCAAGAACTACATGTCTGGCTGCACTCTAGGATACTTAACTTGGCCTTTGTGGTTAGTTCCTTCATAGGAAGCCCTTTCCAGCCTAGTGATGACTGCGATTTAGGCTGCTTCCAAACCCAACATTCCTTATTGGAAGTTAGACACTTGTGTATATTTTCTTGAATAATTTCCTTGGAGAGCATGTGATGGAATAATAACTTTTAGAGGATGCTGATGAATTGCCTCACTTAGATACTTGGTTATCTGTTTTTCTTTGGTTTGGGGGTGAGTGGTGGAGTTTGTGCATGGAATATATCTCAGGAAAGCTATCAAGTTTTGGTAAGGTGATACCAGATTATTGGTTCAGTTGCCTTAGAAGGGGGTTGGTATACTTGAGACTGAGACTTTAAAATATGAGTAGTGGACAACAGTACCACTCTCTTCCTCTTCTATTTATAGTGAAGCAAGCACGTACATATGAAAAGATATGAAAAGACTACTCTAAGATACTAGGCATGATTACATGCAACAGTAGATATGGCAGTAGGTAGTTTCCCACACTCAACACCCTACACATAGGGTTAATGATACAATAGGTATAGGTAATAATTCTAACACTCCCCCTCAAGCTGGAGCATACAAATTGTATGAACCAAGCTTGGAACAAATGAACTCAATCCGAGGTCCCCTTAATGACTTGGTCAACACATCTGCAAGTTGGTCATTTGACCCAACGAACTCAGTACAAATTTCCTTGGTCATCAATTTTTCTCGAACAAAGTGGCAGTCAATTTCTATGTGTTTAGTTCTCTCATGAAACACTGGATTTGATGCAATGTGGAGAGCAGCCTGGTTGTCACAATACATCTTCATGGTCTGAATTTCACAGAAGTTAAGCTCTCGAAGAAATTGCTTTACCCATATGAGTTCACACGTGAGAGACGCCATTGCCCGATATTCAGCTTCAGCGGTGGATCGAGCCACTACATTTTGCTTCTTACTTTTCCAAGAGATAACATTTCCTCCAAGGAGGACACAATATCCTGTAGTCGAGCGTCTGTCAATAGGAGAGCCTGCCCAATCAACATCACAGTACCCAGAGATTTGAACATTTCCTTTATCTTCATATAGCAAACCTTGTCCTGGAGCCTTCTTGAGGTACCTTAAAATACAGATGATGGCATTCCAATGTCCAAGACATGGAGTCTGCATAAACTGGCTAACAATTCCAACTGCGAAAGATAGATCAGGCCTCGTAATAGTGAGATAAATTAACTTTCCAACGAGCCTCCTATATCTCTCTGGATCAGGGAATAATTCGCCTTCTACTGTTGTTAACTTCTGATTCGGGTCCATAGGACTCTCTACTGGTCTGCAGTCAATCATACCTGTTTCTTGTAATATATCAAGAGCATATTTCCTTTGAGAGATTACAACTCCATCTTTTGACTGAGCTACTTCAATGCCCAAGAAGTATTTGAGGCTTCCGAGATCCTTGGTTTGAAAATGTTTACACAAGTGCTCCTTCAGTTGAGATATTCCAGTAGTATCATTTCCTGTAATAACAATATCATCAACATATACTATTAGGTAGACACATTTTCCAGGAGAGGTATGTTTGTAAAAGACTGAGTGATCTGCCTCACTGCGTCTTAACCCAAATTTCTGAACAATGGAGCTGAATTTTCCAAAACAAGCTCGTGGTGATTGTTTGAGGCCATATAAAGATCGATGCAATTTGCATACCATACCAGACTCCCCCTGAGCAACAAACCCAGGAGGTTGCTCCATGTAAACTTCCTCCTCAAGATCACCATGAAGGAAGGCATTTTTGATATCCAATTGATGAAGAGGCCAGTGACGAATTGCTGCCATTGCAAAGAAGAGGCGAATAGTAGTCATCTTGGCCACGGGAGAGAAGGTGTCACAATAGTCAAGGCCATAAACCTGAGTGTACCCTTTTGCAACCAATCGCGCTTTGAGTCGATCAACCTGACCATCAGGGCCAACTTTAATTGCATACACCCATCGACAACCAACAGCCTTCTTACCCAAAGGGAGGGGCACGAGCTCCCAAGTATGATTGCTTTCAAGAGCTTGCATCTTTGCAATCATGGCTTGTCGCCATCCAGGATGATCAAGTGCTTCATTCACATTTTTGGGAATAACAACAGAAGACACTGAGGATAAAAGTGAACAATAGGAAGGCGATAATCGGTGATAGCTAAGAAAATTATAAATGGGATGTGGATTTCGAGAGGAACGAGTACCTTTTCTGAGAGCAATGGGCCAACCTGAATCACCTTCCTCAGGAGTCGTGGGATCAAGAGACGAGGGAGAAGAATCTGAAGTAGGGGATTCACCATGTTCTTGAACAACTGGACTATTCGTCGGCGTCCTGTGTTGGAGAGAGTCAATAGGTGGAGATGATGGCTCAGGAGGACTTTGGTCGAGACTTGGAGGGACAGGGACATTGGAAATATTGTACTCAACCACGGGAATAGGAAGGACCTGCTGGATGACATGGACATCTTGAACAGATGGAGAGAAGTAAGGGGTCTGTTCAAAAAATGTAACATTGGCAGACATGTAATATTTCTTGGTTTCAGGAGAGTAACATCGATACCCTTTTTGAAGTCGTGAATAGCCCAAGAAAACACATTTGAGAGAGCGAGCAGAAAGCTTGTCTAACCCGGGAGACATGTCATGAACAAAACATACACAACCAAAAACTCTAGGAGAAGTGTGAAAGAGAGGATTGTCTGGAAACAGAATGGAGAAAGGGACCTTATGATTGAGAGAGGAAGATGGCATCCGATTAATAAGAAAACCTGCAGTTAAGATGGCATCTCCCCAGTGATGGACAGGAACGTTGGCACTAAGCAAAAGGGTACGAGCAGTTTCAACTAAGTGTCGATTTTTTCTTTTTGCTATACCATTTTGTTGTGGCGTATGAGGACAAGTAGACTGGTGCAGGATACCATGGGAACTCAAAACATTAGAAAGAGCAGACGAAAAATACTCTTTGGCATTGTCACTTCTTAAGATTTTAATTATTTGACCAAATTGATTCTTGATTTCATTCAAAAAGGATGTGAAGAGGGATAATAATTCAGAACGATCTTTCATAAGATAAACCCAAGTACATCTCGAATATTCATCAATGAAAGTAACAAAATACCTAAAGCCAAAAGATGAGACACGACTAGGTCCCCAGATATCGGAATGGATGACAGAAAAACTAAAAGTACACTTTGATTGAGATCTTTTAGGAAAGGTAGATCTAACATGTTTTCCTAGTTGACATGACTCACATTCTAAAGTCTGGAGACGACTAAGTTCAGGAAACATTTTCTTTAACTTGGACAGGTGAGGGTGACCAAGCCGATCATGTAACATTTTAGGATTGGGGGCTGCAACACATGACACACGTGGACGAGATCCAAAATGGTATAATCCGCCCGCTTCATATCCTTCTCCAATCCGTCTCCCCGAGCCACGCTCCTGTATAACAAAAGATTTGTCATCGAAGGTTACAGAGCAATTCAATGTTTTGGTTAACTGACTTAAGGAAATTAAATTGAAAGGACAATTAGGGACAAAAAGGACAGATTTTAGATTTAAGGACGGAGATAAGATGGCTTGACCGACTCCCTTTGAGGATGTTTTAGAACCATTTGCGAGGGTTATAAAATGAGATTTTTCTTGGAATGAAATGGTTGAGAACAAGGAGGTATTACCAGAAATGTGATCAGAAGCACCAGAGTCAATTACCCATGAATTGTGACCTTCCATGGATTGAGAGATGCAAACAGTTGATGTACTTGGAGCTTGAGATGACTGTGCCAAGCTGTTGGATTTGAGGCGTAGGTACTCTTGATACTCGTCCTTAGTGAACTTGGAGTCAGTAGTCTCTGCCTGGGAGACATTGGCTGTTTTGGCAGGAAATCCATGTAAAGTGTAGCAGTTTTCTTGGGTATGACCCATCCTTTTACAATACGTACACTGAGGACGCCCACGACCTCCACGCCCACGACCTCCTCTTCCTCGGGTGGCAACCATGACAGATGGTTCCATTACAGCAAGAGTTTCTGGAGTTTGAAGAGTTGGAACACGTATCATGCGGGAGATCAAAGTTTCCATGGAAGGAACCTCATGAGAGGTCAAAAGCTGATCTCGGATATGATTAAAGTCTGGGTGTATAGCGCGGAGGATCATTACCATATAGTACTTGTCAAGCTTTTTCTTCATTTCATCTAGAGAGTCGACTTCCAAGAACATTCGAAGTTCTTCCACAGCAGCTTGAGCGTCATTCATGAATGACATCATATCATGGTTAGTCATTTTCATAGATGCCAACTTGTTCGCCGAATCATAGAGGCGTTGAATATCATTTGCATAGATATTCTGAGTTCGCTTCCAAAACGAGTGGCAAGTTTTGAAGGCCCGTAGGGACATCAAAAGTCGTGGTTCCACCGATTGCCACAATAGAGCACATAGTTGGAAATCCGCTTGTTTCCACTGTTCAGCTTTTTCAGAAGGTACGTGGTTGCCATCTTTCTCAAGGTGTTCGTGGTGTCCTTGACCGAGAAACCACATCTCGACGGCAGCGGACCAAGATAAGTAATTTTGGCCATTTAGTTTCTCGGACGTAATGCAGGGGCTTCCAGAGAATGAAATAGCACTCCCAGTTCCTCCAGTGGCCATGATAAAGAGAGGATCTCGGAAAACAGTAAAACAGTGACGAAAACAGTGAAACAGTGACGATTTTCGACTTCGAAAAGGACGATTTCCACAAGAGGTGCTACTGAACTTCACCGGAACAGAGATTTGATGGTCAAAACGGGTAGAGGAGGCTCCGGCGACGGCGACGGAGGTGGCGCGACGACGAACTGGCGACGGGAAGGCGGCGCGTGAGCGGCACGCGCCTGACTGCAGCGAACAGAGAAGACGTGCGTGGAGGCGCGTGGCGACGGCGCTGCCTGCGACACCGGCGGGGTTGGCTGTCGCGCGGAGAGGCGGTTCAGATCCGGTGGTTTCCGGACGGAACTGCGTCGGTGGACGGCGGCGGACGGTGGCGGACAGCGGCGGAGGACGCAGACAGTGGCGGACAGTGTTGAGAAGTTGTTTGACAGTGTTGGGTAGTTCAGAAACGAGGTTAACCGAACTTAGACAGCCGCGGACAGCGGCGGTGACTAACGGCGATCAACCGCGGACAGCGGTGACGGACCAGCTGAGACAGAAACCAGAGCGAGATCGACCCGCTCTGATACCAACTTGAGACTGAGACTTTAAAATATGAGTAGTGGACAACAGTACCACTCTCTTCCTCTTCTATTTATAGTGAAGCAAGCACATACATATGAAAAGATATGAAAAGACTACTCTAAGATACTAGGCATGATTACATGCAACAGTAGATATGGCAGTAGGTAGTTTCCCACACTCAACACCCTACACATAGGGTTAATGATACAATAGGTATAGGTAATAATTCTAACAGGTATATTATTTTTCTGTAGTACTTGACGAGATTAGTACTAGTTAAAATTGTGAATAGATTTTGGAGCATTATTCATATGCCAATTTAGAGGTTTTGAGCTATGGTTTGGAGGAAAGGCAAAACTTTCAAGGACTTATTTTTATTGCTACCTCTTATGGATAGGGCCATCTTAACCTTTTTATGAAGTTTGAGATAGTACAATTTTTTGTAAGGAGAAGTTTGCTGGTGTATTATGGGGAGACATTCCTCTTTCTTTCTATTGAAATACCACTAATGGCGTCAAATCTCCATTATTCATGGAGTGATTCTTGTTTGGTAAAAAAATTAAGTCATCCATATATTGCATGGAGGAGCTGGAAGGAATCCTTCAAGTACAACTGAGAGAAAAAGAAAACTAATTGCTCATGGATGCTCATATTAGGAGATATTCCTCTTTCTTTCTATTGAAATACCAGGTATCTATCTACTGGCATCATATCTCCATTATTCACGGGGTGATTCTTGTTTGGTAAAAGATTTAAGTCATCCACATATTGCATGGAGGAGCTGGAAGGAATACTTCAAGTACAACTGAGAGAAAAAGAAAGCCAATTACACATGGATGCTCACATTAGGAGCATCTTGGGTAATTTGATTGATATGTCTTTCTGATTGAGAAGTTTCCCAGAAGAAGAGTGCAAAGAAGAGTGCACGATGAGGGTTATGATGAAAATGGAAGGGCTTCTTTCAATGGTTGGAGTCATGTGTTCTGAACACAAGTTAGATGATGTTCAAGAATGCAGTCATTGGGCATTTTAACCGTTCATGATCTCAATGAAATCTTCTTGGGGCTCAAGCAAGAAGCTTCTATGGAAGATACAGGGAGAAATTCAAGACTTCTTATGGCCGCTTGTTGTTAGAAGTCAGGATTACCTTTGGAAATCATGCTGAAGGGGATCAAGGAGGAGAGGAGTGTGGAACTAAAAGAAGCATTGCTGGATCCTTGTTTAGGAGTGGAGTTTTGTCCTGGATGCAATTGTTCAAGTGGTCTATAGGCTAGGCCCAATAAAAATTTAAAACCCATAATAAACCCTAATACACAACTTTAAAACACTTTTCTCTTTTTCTTTTCCAGCTGCCTGCCCTAACTTACTGCCACCAACAGCCCCGCTGCCTTCACCACTTGCCGGTCGCTGCAGCCAGTCGTCGGCGGTAGTTGCCGCTGCTAGTCAAGTCTTTTTCTTTTCATTTTTTTTTAATTTTTTTTTTCTATTCTCCACTTTCAGTATAATAAGTTTTCAAAAAACTACCTTATAAGCTAAGGCAAATTTATAGTATATAATTGGGTGTAAATCTCACCTTATAAGCTAGGTTTGTAAGGTTGAGTTAGGCTTAAAGTTCACTTTTTAAGATGGTATTAGAGCCATCCAAAGTCTATCCTAGTGAAATTTGTTGTTTGTTGGATTTATCGTGTCACTCACTACTGAACCACTATCGGATCACTCATTAATGTCTCGTGTTACGTGCTATCGGGATGCTATCGGACCACCTCTCATGCTCGAGATATATATGTCTTGACTTGAGAGGGGTGTGTTGGAGATTTCACATTGACTAGATATAAAGATGAATTTTCATGATATAAGTAAGTACAACCCTCATTTTACAAACTGGTTTTGTAAGGTTGAGTTAGGCTTAAACTCAATTTTTTGAAAATATTTATTTTTTCTAATAGACATAATTTAATCATTATATTAATATATTAATTTACAATTTTTAAATCATGATTTCTCATAAAGTTATATAATCTAAAAAAAAAATGTTACTAATGGTTCAACAACCACATTTGAATTGATAAACTGTGAATTTTCACACTGAATGCTAACACTATATGACAGCAAAAGAAATATTTAGAAAACATAGCATTGGTCTTTGTGTTTTGACAAAAAGGGGTTGAAGCTATTTTTCTGTTGGACTTAGCTTTGCAAGCATGCTTTGATGAGTTCTTGGAGGGGCTGAATTCAATATAGATAAATAGATAACCCCATTAGATAGTTACTTGTAGAGTAGGGTTTTACTCAAAACACTCTAGTGTTCTTATGGGATTCTGGACCAAAATTCCAAATGATTTGAAAAGACTTTACTTTTTTATCATAAAGTCCTATAGTATTCAGTGAAGACTTTTAAATAATTTAAACAATGTAGTCAATACTACGATTTAAAACATGGAACCACACAATGTCATGATTCTGCTCAGCACGTCCACAATCCAATACACCCCCTTAGTTCTGTTAGTTAGTCTTTTCTGTTGCTTTCTGTACGGCTATAAATGCCTGAGTTGATCACTTTTGTAAATTGGCTTTTTCATTTCTTGAAGTACAAACTAGTCACCTGGCTCTCTAAAATTGAAAACAGACATCTTTTCAGTTTTAGAGTGGAGTCAAGACTAAGGCCTTTGGGTCAAGGAGGAGCAAACTGTTGAAGTTCTGCAAGTTTGCGGTTGAATTCCAGAATACCGTGTTACTGAACTTGGATATATATTCAGATTGACCTCATTGCTAACTTGATGTGTTTATTCTTGATTTTATATTTATTGATTTTGTATTTCGTGTTTTTTAGGAGGATAGCTTTTCAGGTTGGAAAAGAAGAATAGATGTACATATATGTATTGTATTTTCATAATTTTATGTTTGAAATTTAATTTATATTTTTTATCTCATGTTCTTGTTAATGCATATTCTGCACGAATTCATAATTGTGAGTCTGTTATGCTTTTTATATCAATACTTTCAAAAGTAAACTGTGCTGTGTGTATGCAATTTTCTAAGTATGTTTGTTGGCATTATTTTAAATGTTTGGTTTGTTAACCAGCTGGCCCCTTTTTACATTGTTGTTGACTTTTACAGTTTGCATTTTGATGAGAAATTTTATTTCTCTTTGTTCCTCTTTTATAGACCCTTCCTTTGGTTTCTCTATCATAGTTAAGTTCTTAGTTGTGCAGTCTGCAGGTTCTTCATCAGCTGTGGATTTGGAAGAGAACTACTTTGATTTTAGAAAACAATGTTTTGTGTATTCAAAGGAGAAGGGAACATTTTGCAAGCTTTCCTACCCTACCAAAGAAACATTTGGATATTACATCAAATGCAGTGGCCATGGCTCTGAAGCTAAAGTTCTTGCAGCTACTGAGAAATGGGGACGGAATGTGTGGGTTTCCTTATTCTCTGGCCATTTTATAATTCTTTAAAACAACATTTTTAATTCATAATATTTATGGATTGGACTTGGCTTGATTCTTGATAATTTGGTAATTTTGTTGATTCTTGATTTTGTTCTCTCTCAAGAAGACAGGCGTCATCTGATCTATTTGCATTATGTTGCTTTAGTTTTTCTCTCTAATAATTTTCTACTTGTTGATTTTATAGATTTGATTATCCTCAGCCAACATTTCAGAAATTAATGAAAGAGCATTGCATGGAGCCTTTTTTCGTATTTCAGGTATCCTTTGTTAAATAATATTTAGTTTTCTGCTTTTTGTCTGTAATCTTCAAGCAAACTCTTTGACTTGTTCTTGTTTATATTATGAGCAGGTTTTTTGTGTGGGTCTCTGGTGTTTGGATGAATATTGGTATTACAGTTTGTTCACTCTATTTATGCTCTTTATGTTTGAGTCAACCATGGCAAAAAGTAGGTTGAAAACACTAACTGAGTTGAGACGTGTTAGAGTGGATAGTCAGATCCTAATGGTACATCGCTGTGGCAAGTATGTTATCTCTCTTTTAATAATTAATAACCCATATTTTTGATTTAGAGGAGTAAACGTTTAATACTTTCATTTGTATTTGGATTATAGGTGGGTTAAACTCTCTGGTACAGACCTTTTGCCAGGGGATGTTGTCTCCATAGGCCGCTCTTCTAGTCAGAATGGGGAGGAGAAATCTGTACCAGCAGACATGCTTATATTGGCTGGAAGTGTGATTGTGAATGAAGCTATTCTCACAGGCGAGTCTACTCCTCAATGGAAGGTGTTACTCTTTTCTGAACTACTCACTAAAGTATTTGTCTGATAGCCTATGGATATATGATATAATTAGAAGTATAAATTGTTTTGTTGGGAGGGGATTTATTTTCTTACATTCTGTGTATTTGATTCTTGTCTGATTGCCAAAATTGCATTGTTGTTTGTTTAGTTTGTTTGGATATTGTTGGCAGTAATTACTTCTGGAGTATTTCTTGGCATACTTCTATGCTGCTTTTAGTCTTGAATATCCAAAAGTCAATGATATTTGATTTCACCAAGGAAGCTGGTCAACTTGTCATACTGTTAATATTTAGTTTGTCTTTTGGATACTGTTGAGCCATAGTTGTGCCACATAATTATTTTCCTACTTCATGGATGATTGTTATACAGACTACAGAGCATTAATACTGACTTCAGTTCAGTTTGTTATTTCGAAAAATTAAATGCTTATGCATGTCTCTGAATCCGGTTTACTTGTTTATATTATTATATATCTGATCATACAAATTCATTATTGTATTTGCTCCTTCTTTCACATAAAATAAATAAGCTTGGGATAGAACATCTTTAATATTATGGTTGGCTGGTATATCTAAATACATCTCTGACGAGTCTATGGAGACTGGACCTTATTTTGTCTTGTTGTTCTCTTCCATGAATCTTATTCAGATATGTTTATTCTTTTAGATTTCAATTGCGGGTAGGGGTCTTGAGGAGAAATTGTCAGCAAAGCGAGATAAAAGCCATGTTTTGTTTGGTGGGACGAAAATATTGCAGCACACCCCAGATAAGGTTATCTTCAAACTGGGAAATTATGTTTTTTGTTTATTGTTCAGCTAGTGTTCATGCTTCTCATTTTATTTCTAATTTTGTTGGAGTCAGAGTTTTCCTCTTAAAACGCCTGATGGTGGCTGCTTGGCTGTTGTCCTGAGAACGGGTTTTGAAACAAGTCAAGGAAAGTTGATGCGAACAATCTTATTCTCTACAGAAAGGGTAAAGTGATATAAACCTTACCGAGGCTGATTTTTTGATTTCAGTGTCAGTTTGATGATTTTTCCTGTTATTTCTGAATTGACTAGGTGACTGCCAATAGCTGGGAAAGTGGATTGTTCATATTATTCTTGGTTGTGTTTGCTCTTATTGCTGCTGGTTATGTGCTTGTTAAGGTAATACTGCTCTACAGATGCATGGTGAGGATGGTTTGATCTTAATGGTAAATTGTAATATGGCTTGATAAATTGTTAATGTATGCAGGGGCTGGAAGATCCCACAAGGAGCAAGTATAAACTAATACTAAGTTGTTCACTTATTGTTACTTCTGTGATACCTCCTGAGTTACCAATGGAATTATCGATAGCTGTTAATACTTCTCTTATTGCCCTGGCACGGCGTGGGATTTTTTGCACAGAGCCTTTTCGGATACCATTTGCTGGAAAGGTACCTGGAGGCCTGTCAAAACGTTTCTACTCATGTACCTTATTTGGTATATAGATCATATGACATTAGTTTCTTTATTTAATTTCTTGTAAATACTTTGCCATACAGGTTGATATATGTTGTTTTGACAAGACAGGGACACTTACATCCGATGATATGGTATGCCCATATTAGACAATGATATTGATTTATCCTTTTAGACCATTGTTTGTGGTTTAACTTTTTAATTCCCACTTTGTAGGAATTTTCTGGAGTTGTTGGGTTGAATGGAACTACAGATTTGGAGTCTGATACAAGTAGAGTGCCTGTACGAACAGTTGAAATCCTGGCTTCTTGCCATGCATTGGTATTTGTTGAGAATAAGCTGGTATGTCGCTTTGCTGGTGTGATTAAATTGAGCCTTAGTTTTTAGGCCTAGCTGTAGTATTGAACGAAATGAATCTCCCTCTAATGGAAAGAAAACTTGACATTTGTCACCATTGTCATATTCATTAATTTATTTAGGAGTTAGGATCTTACGCAGTGAAAAATTCACGGGAGAAGATCTTTTCCCATGTTCAATATTTTTCTCCAATTACATTTTTCTCCTCCTATAATGTTATCTTTTATAGTTTATGGAATGCAGAATTTACCAAAGCAAGTTAATGAGTACTAAACTTTAAGACCATGGTTGCCTGACCCACAAGTGTTCTTTTTTGAAATAATATAAGAGGATTTTTGAAAAGTTTATGCAAAGGAATTCTTCATTTCTCTTTTTTTATCCAATTGACTTTTTTGGAGCCATTTATGTAACCCAAGTTTGCCCCTCATCTTATCATGTTTTCCTTTTATTTGATTGATATCAGTGTAATCACTTTTTTACATTTTGTTAGAAGTTACTGTATTGGTGTCATGCTACATGCCTAAGTCAATGTTTTGGAATAAAAAATAATTTTTTATTTTATTTCTAGACTTGGGAAAGGAGTCTTCTCTTTTTGTTTCTGAGATTCTGTAACTCCATATTCTACTTTTTCTAGGTTATACTAATTTTCTATGCTTGAACAGTCGATCTTCATGATTCTGGCTTTAGAGCTAGAAGGGCTTTGTGTGTTTGGTCCTTTTACATCTTATGTTGTTTGTTGCTATTATATTCTTATAAATGAATTCCTTAATTTCCCCAGGTTGGTGATCCTCTCGAAAAGGCTGCACTCAAAGGAATTGACTGGAGTTATAAATCTGATGACAAGGCTGTACCCAAGAGGTAAATGAATTGTTGCTGCTTACTTTTAATATCTAAATTATACTTTATTCTCTGTGCAGCTAAAATATTGTCTTTTCTAATCATGTGCAAAAGTCAAATTTTATGGCTTGGAAATTAACAATATTTTGGCTCATTTAATTTTATCGTTGCCAGTAACGATTGGCAACCTGGTTTACATTCTGTCATTCTTGTTGTCTGGGCTAGGGAATATAGTGATTAAAAAAAGCAAAGAATTTGTTATTTCTTGGGTTTCAAATGCTTCATTCTTGTTCTTTCTTTTTCCTTATTAATATATCCATCTTGTTTGTACTTCTACAACCCTTTGTCATTTTTGTTTTATTCTGAAATGTTCTCAAATTTCAGGGGAAATGGCCATCCTGTCCAAATTGTTCATCGGTACCATTTCTCATCTCACCTAAAACGAATGGCAGTTGTTGTTCGCATTCAGGATGATTTTTTCTCCTTTGTGAAGGTTTGTGGGTTCCTCATTGTTTGCATGCCTCAAATATTATTGATTTTAGTTGCCTATTGGGTATTATATTACTTTGGCTTATAGTCAATGAAACCATGACTTGGGCATTTATACTCTCCAAGTAAAATGCTCTGTAGTATCTTTTATTTTCGATTGTTATGAAATGGTCAATAAAGTCTGAGTTGGGGAAATGGAAAATTAATTGAAAAAATGCCAGGTGTAAGAATTAATAACGTCCAGAAAGCATATTGTTTTCGTTTTCAATGTTTTGAATAACATTTGCAATTTAAAAGCTTTCATTTTAAGATTTGTGTTTAAGTTTAAATCTTCTGGTAGGTTTTTCCTTGTATGATTAAGGCCTGTCTTAGTTGTATTAATAGGGGATGTCTCTCGTAAGAGGTGTCAGGGCTAATATCGACTATCTGTCCAAAGCCTAAATGGTGAAGAATGGTTTTCTATTGAATTCTCTCTTTATTACTCCCTCTATATAAAAATGTGTATTATAAATGATAATTTCTATCATATTATTTATGATTTATGCTATTTTTGTATATAACGATTGCTGCTTCTCTGTTTATTAATCTTTTTTATTTTTTAAATTAATAAGGAAATTAATTGTAAAAACCCATCAAATTTTGTAAAATGGAATCATCTTTAAAAGATTAGGGCCTACAAAATGAAAATAAAAATTATAATGGGCATGTTACACTTGGTTGTCTTCACTTTGATTGACTTGTATGTTAAATGTTTAAGATGTCTCACATTGGCTAGAAATGTGGTTAAAATATACTCCCTTCAGCTAGCTTTGGGAGTGAGTTAGGTCCAGAATCTGTTTCTGATGTGTGTTGGCAGATTTATATATTTAAAATTCGAAGTGATTACCCTAGTTCCTTCTTATGTCGCACTCCTACAAAAAAATATGCATGTGCTGCAGCAAGTGTTGATTTGATAAGTTCTTGGCAAATTGTAAATTCATTATTTTGTTTTCTGGGTACTGGGATTTGGGAGTTGGTTCTATTAATGTTGGCTAACCAGTACACTTTTCTCATTTTTCTAGAGCTTTAATGCATATTAAGTTTGTAAAATGTTTGAGTGGACTGGTTTGTTGGTGCTACTTTAAAGCCTGCTTCTTTCTTAACCAGTGAGTTACGGGGTTGTTTTGCTTTATTGTTTCCCTCTTAGAAACTCTTATGACCTTTTCTTTCAGGGTGCTCCAGAAGTTATACAAGACAGGCTCATTGAGGTACCACCATCGTATGTTGAGACCTACAAAATGTACACACGTCAAGGGTCTCGTGTTCTTGCTCTGGCCTATAAGTCCCTTGCTGACATGACAGTGAGTATATTATGGATTTTCCATTGTTTCATGAACATTTCTCCTCTGTCTATTCAATTATGCACGAGAGAACAAGAATAATTATTTTAGTTTAGTGCCATATTTTATTTGTTGAAGTTGGTAAATATTGTTGGTTGGAAAACATGTTCCGTGTGTGTCTATTTTGACTTTAACTTCTAATGAGACCTATTTTTGTAAAGTTTGACATTCAAGTTAATTTCCCCTTTTCTATTATTCGGCCAATATTTATTTGAAAATTAAGTATAACTAAGTCAGAGAACTGCACTTTCCCATATTCTCTCTAGAAGATTGCTTTGTTGCCTTCCTTCTTTTCCATTTTGTTGCTTCGTTAATTACTTTCAACATTTGCTTGTCTCTATTGTTGCTTATTATTTTTATGCTTGAAGGTCAGTGAAGCTAGAAGCATGGATAGGGATATTGTGGAGAGTGGACTAACATTTGCGGGTTTTGTGGTAATCAGTCAACATTCTCATATAACCTGAGTTAATTCTAGACATTCTTCCTTTTCATTGATGCTAAAAGTCATTATGTTGCTGTTTTCAGGTATTTAATTGTCCCATAAGATCAGATTCAGCCACTGTTTTATCTGAATTAAAGGAATCTTCACATGATTTGGTAAGTTTGGCATTCAAATTCGCTTCTCTTTCAAGAAAAATAATTACTAGATGTAAAAGCTCCATCCTTTATGGGGAAATGAACTGGAAATAGCCTCTTTTTTTCTACTTAAGTAGCTGAGGTTTAGCTAACATGCTGATGCCAAGAGTAATTTTTAAAAATTTTGTTGAAAATTTGCTATTTTGTTTTTTGATGTTTAAAATTTTAATATATATCATGATACGGATACATCTGTTCAAGCACTTTGGAGTTGAGCATATTGGGATTGTAGAATCCATGTGGTCAACTTAGTGGGAACAGGGCTTGGTAAGCATGAAGAAAAGTAAATATCAAAAATTACTAGTCCACAATGCATGGGCATTTAGGATGGATAAAAACCATAAGTTTTAGGCATAACATCAGTAGTTCGAAGGTTGGGGTCAAAATTGTTCTAATCATGTGTTAGACTGTATAGGATTGTATGATTCTGCAACTTTTGTTTGTAGCTATTAATAGATAACACTCTAACAAGATTTCGTAATATTGTCTTGGATTATAGTGATTGATTTTGGAATTGGATGACCCCATCATGCTGTCTCTCATTTCTGAAATACAAAACTTTCACCTGAAATCTTTACACAGACATGGACACAAAGATATGGTTAAATTAAAAGAATATAGGACATAGGACACGATGAGTATATACATATTAATTTTAAACTGGCAACTAACACAGAAATGAATCTAATTTATCTATCTAATATCCAAAAAGCAAAAAGTAGTGATCATTTAAGATTTGTTTCTTATTTTTATAATCATAATAGAAACTTATATAATTAGTTTTCAAGTTTATGGGTTTTTAGAAAATCATTGGATTTGTGATTATTAATATTGTGTTGGAGCCATGTCAAAATCATGTCAAAGACAAAAAAAATGTCTTTCAAATTGAATACTTTACTGATATGTGCGTCGTACGAGTATTGTACATGTGTTTGTGTCCGATACGTATTGGACACGGGACACGTCATTTATGAGGCATGTCTGAGCTTCATAGCTTGCAAGTGTGTTTTATTTGCTGGTATAATTGTTTTTTAAGACTGTTTTCAGACTTTGGTTATATTCAGAAATTTACTAGTTGGTGTTTGGACCGTGGGAAAGGAGAATTAGTTGATACAGTTAGGATGTTGATTGTTAGTTAGGGTGTTGATGAGTTAAATAAATATGATGATCTGAGGAGAAAGAGGGGGTAGTTCAATTTTTTAGATTAAGTTTTAGCTCTTGTGAAAGGAGAAATCCTGTGTGAAGCTCTTGAAGAGAGAATCTTATGCTCTCCTTTTTCCTGTTCTTTTCAATTTATTCCACAAAAATCTTTCTTTTCTTTCTCTTTTAATTCTTGGTTCCTAGAAATCAGTCCGACCTTCAAGGTGCATGATGGAGAGTAGCGTGAGTGCTTTGGAGATATTGGCCAGTGTCATGGGAATATGCTTACAGGTTTGAAAACAAGCATGATTTTCATAAGGCAGTGTTTGGTAGACATGAGGAAAATCAAAGAATAACTTTTTGAATTTAAGAAAGGCAATGAGTTTTCAGATTGTGAGAAGAAAACAGTGTTCAAGGGCAAGAATATGAAAAAAAGTGGCTTTATGAGGGTGGCAGCCAATTCAGGTGCAGTACAACATCATTCTTGGAAGCACTAACTGCGCTTTCTTTTAGAGTCAAGAAATCATTCGAGGGGAAGAAGGTTATAGATGAGGAAAGGGTGGAGACACATCCCTCTCACATGAAGAAGATTGAGGGAATACAAGAGATCAAGATATGGTTGTTAAGGTGGATGCAAAAGGACATCACACATAAAAAATGTATTTAGGAGGAGGTTGATCCCCACCCAATCAAGCCTGTCAAGAAAACCATGCAAGGGAGGTCAGAATGCTCTGCAATAATACCAAGGTTCATTCTTGGGCAGAAAGGTGCAGTCAGCCACATTTGGTGGTTGCAGAGGGAGAAACAGAAAGGGGATACTCTATCAGTTACATCAAGAAAACCATGATGGAATGCCAAATGATCTCAAAATAGTGAGATCATTAGAATCCTTGAACCCAAAGGAGTTTTATTTTTTTGGAGGAAGAGCCTGTCAGTCCATCATTTTGTAACCACTAAACAGTGAAACCGTACAGGTAGACATTGCTATCAAAGGCACTGGATATGCAGAGGTGGTTCTTGCAGAGTTCCCCCATCAAAGACCATCCAATGTCTCAAGTTGGTAATCTCCCATGGGCTTGAATTGAATCTTTGTTTTGAACTCAAACAATGGGTTTTATAATAATACCCTCTCTCAGCTCAAGAAACATTTGGCCCAACACATTAGGGACAAGGGATAACCGATGAGGGGCTACAATGTGATTCAGTTGACTGCAAATTTCGCCAGAAGTTGTCAAAAGATGCGGAATGTGTACTGTGGGAATAAATTTTGGGGAAACATCTACATGAAATTTGTTTGTTATCATTTGATTGTTTTACTTGAACTATGTAAGGAAAAAATAGAATTACTTTATTGATAACAATCATGTTAATTACATTCTCTTCATCTCTATTTGTAATGATCAAATTCTTTAAAATAGGGAAATAAAAATACGCTGAAATGTGGGAAGATTCTTAAGATATTTTTTCTTAATTACTATGGAGATATTGATAATATTTTTATTCTTATAATCTATTATTTACAACACCCCCCATAAGTTGGTAAGTGAGTATCAATCATTACCAACTTTCCTACAAAGCTTGTAGCGTAAGTCTTAGTGTCATTGAGTCTTGATTATTGCAATAGGTATTCAAGTTCCTTGGATCAACATAACTAACTCTCTTAAGATATTTTTCAACATGATCCATTCGATAACAATAGTAATCTGAGCTTCAAATCTTCATATTACCCAATTTTATTGTAGAGTTCATTAATCTCATTCAGGATTATCTTGTTGTACAATGTTTTCTACTGATCATTGATTTTGGATACCTTTGGGTTAAATTGTTAACACGAACTCCCCTGCTTTAGGGTGGATGAGGGCTGAGAAAGGGGTTTTGGGATCCTTACTTAAATTAGCAAGAAGAAACTGACTAGCATCTTCAATTTAATTTATAGGTGATGATTACCGGTGACCAAGCTTTGACAGCTTGTCATGTTGCTAGCCAAGTTCATATTATATCAAAACCTACTTTAATCCTTGGACCAGCACGAAATGGTGAGGGATATAATTGGGTGTCACCTGACGAGACTGAAAACATTCGGTACAGGTAATTATTGTTCTTTTCTGGCTGCACATTCCTATGCATACAGTTATGTTCTTTTTAAGTTTTAGACAGGTAGTTGTTGAATGTGAGATCCCTTTATTGGCCTTAGATTGATAACATTCTCTGGTAGACTTGTTATGCAAAATTGTTAAGCTGGAGTTTTGCTGCCAATTCTTCCAAAGTTCATACATGCTCTTTTGCAGTCATTATGATTTTCTTTTCATTTTTAAAACAATTTAGACTGATAATATTTATAATTGGTTTCAGTGAGAAAGAGGTTGAATCTTTATCGGAGACCCATGATCTCTGTATTGGTGGTGATTGTATTGAGATGTTACAACAGACATCAGCTCATCTTGTGGTTATTCCTCATGTGAAGGTTCTGATCAATGCCAATTAGCTAAACATTAGAACAAAGATTTTGATACTGGCTTCATCAATGACAGTTGTTTTTGTCTCAGGTTTTTGCCAGGGTTGCTCCCGAACAAAAAGAACTTATCATGACCACTTTCAAAACAGTTGGACGGTTAACTTTGATGTGTGGGGATGGAACCAATGATGTTGGGGCTTTGAAGCAGGTAATGTGTATAGGTTATATTTATAACTTATATTTTGTTTTTCTGAAATTACTCTTGTCTTTAATCAGTTTAGTCTGCTTACATATTACAACCTCCGTGCCCACAAAAAAATCATTCAAGGAGAGTTGTCAAAATAAGCCACTAGACCGTACTTGTTTGGCTGCCAGCCGTTGAGCCAACGTAACTGGGCTGAGTAATGTTTCAACTCAAGAAAAATTCAAATTTCTGGATTAAATATATAGAAATCTGTGAGCTTGCCCGATTCACCGTGAATTTGCCTAGTCTATCTTGAACTCCATAAAAAATAATCTGGGGTTTATGTGAGCTGATTTTTTTTCTTTATTTTTGCAATCCAACTCATCCATGATTATGGGTTGAACTAGCTTGACTCTCAGTTTGGTCCTCTTGATTATGGGATAACCTATTAGAAACTGTTTTTGAATATGTAGCCATGTTACTTCAGTCTCCAGTGAGTTTTTTAATTATTGTAAATAAAAAGTTATAAACATTTAAATGTGGTATTCTGTTATCACTGATATTAATTTGTTGCTGCTATTCATAAATTGGCATTATATTGAAGTTACCAAAGAAATAATAAAGTCTGAAAGTCTCAAACTAACTTTTCTGGTTTAGGCCCATGTAGGAATCGCTCTTCTAAATGCAATTCCTCCAACTCAAAGTGGAAACTCCTCTTCAGATTCGTCAAAAGAAGAAGGTTCAAAATCTGTTAAGCAAAAGAAATCTAAGTCTGCATTGGAAACATCTGGAAAGAGTGCCGGTGAAGGCAGTTCCAAAAGCAAAGTTGCTTCAAAATCAGATTCCAGTAGCCACTCTTCTGGTAACCGCCATCAAGCAGCTGTTGAGATGCAACGGCAGAAGCTTAAGAAGATGATTGACGAGCTTAATGAGGAAGGAGATGGTCGTGCACCCATTGTGAAGCTTGGTGATGCTTCAATGGCATCTCCATTCACCGCTAAGCATGCATCTGTTGCTCCTACCACTGACATAATTCGCCAAGGTCGGAGTACTCTAGTTACTACCCTCCAGATGTTCAAAATTCTGGGTCTGAACTGTCTGGCTACTGCATATGTGTTGAGTGTTATGTATCTGGATGGTGTGAAGCTAGGTGACGTACAAGCTACAATAAGTGGTGTATTCACGGCTGCATTTTTCCTCTTCATCTCACATGCACGCCCTCTTCCAAGTCTTTCCGCTGAACGTCCTCACCCCAACATCTTCTGCGCCTATGTTTTCCTTTCCCTTTTGGGGCAATTTTCTATTCACCTGCTTTTCCTGATTTCATCAGTGAAAGAAGCTGAAAAATACATGCCAGATGAATGCATTGAACCTGATGCAGATTTTCATCCTAACCTGGTGAATACTGTTTCGTATATGGTGAGCATGATGCTTCAGGTGGCCACATTCGCTGTGAACTATATGGGCCATCCGTTCAACCAGAGTATCTCTGAAAACAGACCGTTCCGGTATGCGCTTGTTGCTGCTGTTATTTTCTTCACGGTGATTACATCTGATCTATTCAGGGAGTTGAATGACTGGTTGAAGTTAGTGCCATTGCCAGTGGGATTAAGGGATAAACTATTGATTTGGGCTTTTCTAATGTTTTTGGTTTGCTATTCGTGGGAGAGAGTATTGAGATGGGCCTTCCCTGGTAAGATCCCGGCTTGGAAGAGGCGACAACGGCTTGCTGTATCTAATTTAGATAAGAAGAAACAGGTCTAAGTAGTTGATGACGTTGAGACTGAATATGAATTTTGTTATAGGTTTTTTATCATTTATCTTTCTAAACACAATCAATGAGGAATTTATCGGATGTCTAATTGTTTTTGGGAGATAGGTATGAATTTTAGAACACGTGCCCTCCCATCTATCTCTATCTCTATCTCTATCTCTATCACTTTTTAATTATTTTAATGCTACCCTTCCGTGTAATAGTCCTTCCCTGTCTCATTGGAGCACGAGTTTGTTATGCTCAGAACGTGTACTATCAAATTTCAGCAATAATTACAATATATATAAACACGTGTTTTCTAAATGTATTAAACGTGTCTAAAAAATTGTTTCAAGTTTCAACATAGAATGACTGAGGTACAACGATTTTGAACGACTATTTTAATATTGGCAACGTTTATGTTATGTTTGGTTGAACTGAAATAGGATAACAAAACTTATTGCTATTGGTTGTATTCTTCAATTATATTTAGGGTTTAGTATTATGATTAATTGTTTAAAGTATTTTTAATATATCATCTGATATTACATGATAGGATTTTAGAATTCGGTCTTAAGAAAATTGAAAACCAAGTAATGTATCTTCATGCTGATAAAAAAAAAGTAATATATCTTCATAAAATCAACTTCAATTAAATAAATTGTTCAAAATAAATTTATCTTTTGCATTTATAATTTCTTAATATTTTATTTTATAATAGATTTATCTTTGCATCCGCAATTTCTTAATATTTTTTATAATCCGATAATCATCTTTTAGGGGATTGTATTGCGTTTCCAAGTTTAGAAATTTGACTTTAGTGACAGAGAAACCATCTTCATGGTTAGGGACAACATAGTAGCCT
Organism: Vigna unguiculata; assembly: GCF_037176805.1. Taxonomy (NCBI): domain Eukaryota; kingdom Viridiplantae; phylum Streptophyta; class Magnoliopsida; order Fabales; family Fabaceae; genus Vigna; species Vigna unguiculata. The sequence goes on along the minus strand of NC_140800.1, from coordinate 27,560,708 downwards.
AATCACATCTTTTTCCTTTTTCTCTCTCTCTCTATGCTAAATTAAACAAACTCAAGAAACTTTAAATAGTCCCGGTTGAAAAGTATTTGATGTTAAAAGACGTGATTGTGATTGTGATTGCGTACATGGAATTTGGAAAATGAGTGAAGGGACAGAAACTCTACTGGAGAAAGCTTAACTAAAAACTGTAGAGGCGAATATGAATGCTCTTTTTTATTTCATTTCTTTGGCGAATATATTTTATTTATTTTTTTAATTCAATTTTAAACAATTTTTATATGAACGAAGATGCTTTGTGACTAAAGTAAAAGTTGTTGTCGGTGACCTAATTAATACTTATGTGTGAGAAATGTGGATGGTTATCTAGAAAAATGCCTAGGCGCCCATTGTTTTAATGCTACCCACTCACTAAAAGCAATTAAAAGTCACCTAAGACTTTATTATTATTATTATTATTATTAGAGATAAAAGCTTAAAACATCTTTTAAATGTCATAAACCATTTAATAAGCACTGTTTTAAAACCTGCGGCAGAGTCAACATTTGAATTGGAAATCAGGAAAGTAATGTGTAAAATTGCTAAAGTGGTTAATATAATATTTTTTTACCGTAAATATTCCTAAGATAATGTTAAATAATCAATTTATTCCTTAATTTGTGGATTTAAAAATTAAATAATTAGAAGTAGTCCTTAACAATCTTTTTGGTTTTTAATTTGCAGATTTAAATATTTTTTAAATTATAATAGATTTTCTGGTTTTAGTTTTTAATAGCATTTATTAGGTTTACTCCTTAATTTAGATGATGATGTATATCATCTTTTCAAGAATTATATTTTGTAGTAACTTGAAAGTTCTTTTAAATACTTTTTTATAATATAGTTTTGTTTATGTCGTGTAATTATACTTAAAATATGTTATAGATATGTTATGAATTTTGTTTACTACTGCGTAATGTCCTAATAGCCTAATATATTTTGGGATGTTACGATTTGAATATTTAAATCTAACTAATATTTTAAAAAATTTAGTTTTAAAATAGAATTTTATCTTAAAATATCAATCACTCTGTCCATAAAAAAAAACATTAAAAAATCAATTACAGACAATTCAATTTGTTAGAGAATGAACTAAAGCTTAACGTTGAAAAAGATAAAAGGAAAAGTAAAACATGTTATTTGTGTAAGGGGACTAATGTAAAAACATTAATAAAGACATCTAGGAATGTGTATATAATAATAAATCTTCCATACGCCTTTTTTTTTTTTAAGTTTCAAAATACAAAAATAAAGGAAAATTAATTTATTATTTTGAAAATAAAAGTAATTTTGAGCTCTTCAAACTAACATCCAAATATACATTAAACACTATAATAAAGTTCGTTATAAAAATTTTAATATACATTATCATCTAAATTAACTATTATTCTATGATTTTGATTATCTTTCTTACACTCGTACTACTACCACTATTATGTACATATCTCTGCTCACGTACTAATATATGATTATTGCAAAAAAGAAAAATCAAAATAAACACAAAGAAGAAAGGCAAGGATAAACTAATGTATTTAAAAGAAAAAACATAATACCAAAACAACAATAACATATCATAAGATTAACCAAACAAATCTTGGGTATAGAATAGGGATGTCAAAAATATTTATCCACACTACAAGAAAATGCTTCATTAATAATCAATTTTAGTGACCAAAAGTTGTTAGTTACTATAATGACTAATTTAAATACAAGTTACAAAGTAAAAAAATTATTGGTTACTAAAGTAGTTACTATTACGAATAAAAAACTATAATTGGTCACTAAATTGGTTTTTAAAATTAGCTACCATAGTTTTGACTACCAAAGAAAATTGGTCACAAAAAATTAGTTACCTAAGTTTTGACTACCAAAATAACTTAGTTACTAAATTGGTCTCTAATTAATTAATGACAAATTTAGTGACCAATTATAATTTTTTATTTATATTAGTGTCTCTTTTAGTAACCAATAAATTTTAAGTTTGTAAATTGGTATCTAAATTGGTCACTATAGTGACTAACAACTTTTAGTCACTAAAATTGGTTACTAATAAGACCTTTTCTTGTAGTGCTAGCGGATAGGGTACGAGGGAACTACTACCCGTAGCCTACCCGCCCCGTTGACATCCCTAGTATAGAATCCATCATTAACACAACCTTCCTCTTTTTTCCCATCAACTTCACTGAATCATTCAGATAGCGAACATTTTCCATAAAAATTACCAAAATACTCAAATTATTCAGATTCATTATAATAAATTATCCAGCATCAGCCCACATGACTCTATCCTAAAATCTCAATTACATTTCAACCCACATGGCTTAACCAAAGAAATACATCTAGATGTTGGTTTTGGTATACTAGTGTATTGAATAGACTCATTAAACTTTGCACCTTTTACAACTTGTATCATGAATAAACCAATATGATTCATCAAGTTATGACAATGTTAACTTCATTAGCTCCCTGAATATGATCCTCTTTCATATATACCCATTTTCAAGTGAAACCTCATTTAACCCTCACCACCTAGATATCTTTCTCTATGTAACTTGGATACTAGTAGAGTTAGGATAGTCCCACATAACAAGTCTCCTTTAATACATTTGGACTTACCCCAAAGTAGTATTCCCCTTTGGAAATAACTAATTTGGCAACTATAGCACACTATAATTTTTCACAGTTGACCCTATATTGTCAAACATTACTAAGTACAATCATACATATAATTTGTGACATGCAAAGATAACTATTTAGTACAATATAATCCACTCTAGTAGACAAGAAATTTCTCAAAGCATTGCTCGGCACTAGGCAATCACCGCCTAGCCCCACCAGATCAAGGGGTTATTGTCTTGCCAACGCCCAACAATAGCTAGGCACTGTCCAACGATTACGCCCTTGGAACACCCTTTTTGTGGTGGTGCCCAACTATGATTACTTATTGTCCAGCAGTGATGCAACAAAAAACTAAATATTAGTACAATTTAAGGTATTTTCATCTAGCTTTAGCTAATTCTCATTTCCATCTAACAATCAATCACAATTTGCCCAAGGCACAAATCACATTCTCATCATCCAAAAGATATCTAGATATACTATTTAAAGTTTTAATTGGATTTTTCTATATGCTTATACTTTCTTTAGGCATTACCCTTCATATAATAATAGAGTCATAAGCACAATCTTTACTACTTCAAAGACAATAAATCAACCAAACCCAAATAAATCATTTAGTCATACATCATAGAAATCACACTCATTCATCAAATTTTCTGCAAGTCAACTCTTCCATCACTATTTCCATACCAATTTCATAACATGAACATTATCAACCATGGCTCAACATTTCCAAACCATCAATTCACCCCTACTTGATGATTCCACAATCCCAATAATCATACTACCATTTATATCTATCAACAATAAAACATTACATTTACAAGGAAATTTAGTTTTGCTTACCTTATAAACTTTGTCTTAGCACTACTCTTTTCTCTTATACGACTCTCACACGTAGAATCACTCTAGCTAAACAATAAAAGAAGGTACAATTTTAGGATCTCAACCAAAGGGGTCTTTATCAAGAATTAAAGAAGACAATATGAAATCAAAAGGAAGCTTATTGCACGCGTAAGAGAAAATAGTTCGCTCTATAAAAAACGAGTAGAAGTTCAAACTCACCATTAAAAGAAATTAATTGGAGGTTTTTGATAAAGCTCTTCACATAGATTAGTCTTATGACATTAGATTTCCAAAAAGATTAGAGCTTAATCGAAAATTTGAGAGAGAAAAGGAAGGTTTTGAGAGAACTAAGGTTAAAGAGAATAAGGGATTTTCTGAAAAATAAGAAAATTTTGGATTCTCACACAAATAATATTTAATAATTCAATATATATATATATATTGAATAATTTATTATCATCAAATATAATCATTTTCTTCACTTATGATACATTAAGTAGTCTTATAAATATAAATAAATGAACATGTAATAGTTAAAGTATTAACCTTAGGAATTTTTTTTATATCTTCTAGAATAATCATGTTTAAAATTGTTGAATTCATTATCTATTTGATCCCTGATATGAGTTTCAAGTTAGTTCTATTGTTAATGTAATGAGATAAAAAATATTTCAAAAGAAAAGAATTATATGTATATATATATATATATATATCCAAGTTATATTTAAATAATTAATAGTAATGTTAGACAGAACGTATAGATTGTATTTTAATTATTAAATATATTTATGAAATATAAGTGAATATGAAAAATAAAAATTATTTTTATAAACTTTATTTTAATTTATTTAAAACTTTTAACACTTGCGATAACAAATGAGTTTTAATGTATTGGAATCACAGAGTCTTGATTACACTCTGACCAACATAATTACCTAAAGAACAGTGTGTAGAAAACACCAACACTTGTTTGGTTCTTCCTCCAACTTTTCTTACATCTTACATGTTGTTGGGTAATGTTCATCACACTTGTGGTTTTTACGTGTCATGGTTTGGCCGTATATATAAGCAACAACTTCTTTCCACGTATTATCAAAAGACAAGTCCACAAACTCCGCTGTGTATGAATGAACAGACAACTTTTCACTTTGTATATGTTTCTTCTAACACTCTCCAAACCAATAAACAACAAACAAATAACACCATTCTTTCTCTACAATGAAAATTGTTTCAGCTTCCTACGGAAACAACGTTGGGAGCTGTAAAAATTACAAAAAATAATTATACAAGGCATGTTCCTTATATATGCAGTATCATGAACTGCTACCATGAATATCGTCAGAAAAGTTAAAAAAGTGGTAGCAATATTCAAGAGATTTTTTAACTGGTATATATGGTGATGTTGGAGTTGATGAAGTTTTGGAAGGTTGATTCATCACATGGAAGAACTATGCCTCTTGAGTCACTGTAACCGTATTCCTCTGCAGATTTCTTCAACAGCTGTTGAAAAATAGGGTTCTTCAAGTAAGAGAGTGGTAGGGTAAATCTTGTTAGTTGTTCCCCCACGTACACTACGAATTGCCCCTTTGGTGCTTTTCTCATCTCTTGATCTTCACCTTGAAACTTTGGCATTGCTAGCAAAAACAATGGATGATATTGTTGGAATTAACATGTGTTGTGTGTGTATATGTGTTTATATATAGGGGAAGATTGGAGTTTTGCATGGTGGAGAAACAGTAGGTATCAGAAATTGTTGACATATATCGAGAGATTCTTGGAACCTAGGTAGGGTAGTGAATGTTATTGATTTTGCACTGTTTATTGGATATAACTCACATGGGTTAGTTAGGTTGAGGTGCAATGAATCAAACCTACTCAATAGCTGTAGTGAATATGGAAGCAAGTTATACAAATTGCCTCCACACTATTTACCACATTTGTTTTTACTTCAAAATTTAAATCTTTCATTTTTTGCTACATTTAAGACACCATTCTTTTGTTTTTTCTTGCTTTGGAAACATGGCACATTATTTTTTTATGAACACGAGCATTTTGTCCCATGCTAATCTCATCATGATTTGGTGCAGAAATAAATGAAAATCGGGGAACTAATTGTTTTAAACATAAATATCACGAAAGTGAGTTTTTTTTTTTTTTTTTCTTTTAACAAAATGTTCTTTATACACAGTTAGGATATTGAATTGAAAATCTATTCAACCTAACCTAGTTATTTACTACTTTTGTTTCAGTGGCTTACCTTTTCAGGTTAAGAGACTATGGTACCCTTCTTATTTTGAAACATCACTGGTGCAAAAATTATATTTTACATCAATTATATTTGATTTGGATTTAATATAGATATCATCGATGTAGTAAGTTTAGTACTTTTTACATCGGTCGTTTCAATAACCAATATGTAACATATGTCATGAATATGTGACAAAAAAAAAATATTCAAAAAGCTTCTCCACTGATCATTCGAGAACGATCATCTACTCCTACGTTTTTAAATTTTCTCGTCTTTTACAACCTTTTGCCATGCCTTTGTGGCTTGCTCTTCCAAAATAGCTTTCTTCATATGAGATTTCATTTACAAGTTAACACACAAACATGGCTAAGGTTCCATGCGTTATAAAAATTTCATCTTTAAATTTAATTTAATTTATAAAGTATTTAAAATTTTTATTGTATTTGATATTTTTAAAAATTTTATACATTTCTCGTGTTAAATATTATTTTAATTTCTGAGTTTGATGTGAAATTAAAATTCATCCCTGAAACTTTAGTTTGGTCCCTAAATGTGACGTCCCATTCTAATAGAATAAATCTACTAAATAAAATATCACATGAATATGGTATAAAATAGAGCATAAGACAAAGAGTATATATAAGAATCGACTAATTACAGTCATCCATTAATATACTTAGCAAAAAAGACAAAGGCACGATGCAATGCCATAAACAGAAGTATCGATAATAGATGAAACTAGAAATTTGCTAAGAGCAAATAATTAAAAACAACAGTTGTTCTTCCAAAGGAGCTCAATAATGAGCCAACACCAACTCGTGACCAACTAACCTGCAGCATTCTCATCATCTTGATAACCACCAAGGATTTCCACATCTGCTCACACCAAATAATTGGTGATCAATGCAAAAAGGAAAAACCCATACATAAAACAGACACCAAACAGAAAGGGTAAACTAGAGATACAAATTTTGAACATGTTATAGCAAGCAGATAATTAAAACAGATTGTAAACAGGAAAAATAATAGGCATTCAATTATGTGATAACAAACAAATAGGATTCTATGACTCAATTATCCGGATACATATAATAAGATCGGATTCGCTGGATGCATGCACTTGTGGTGGCCTCTACTGCTCTACAAAGTCATTACTAATGAGTTTCACCCTACCACGCACACAATTAGCCCATGGTCATCATTATCCTGCCAAAGACTAGGGCCTCCTGCTAGTCTCACCATTTGAATCAGTCTGCTCTAGGTGAGACTAACTGATTCTTTAGAGTTTCAGGATGCAACATTACTTGAATTCTTATCTAATTATATACACTACAACACCACCATGAACTTTCACCAAGAGGCTCATGGAATTACGTCTACTCATGCCACGTCCATGTTTCTCACACAAAACCCTTATTTCATCTCAAACATTAAAATTTCATGCCAATGAATACCAACCAACCAATCCGTGATTCATTCCATACCAAGTACAACACAATCTCAGTCTCATTGAATCACACAAATATAAATGGCATCATACTTCATGCTTTTAATGTAGATCATTCAATCATGGAGAAAATCAACCATAACAGAGAAGAGAACTGCACCAACACACACCCTTGCATTAGTCTCGCTCAAGTTAGAAGTCCTCGCTCAAGCGAAAGAGGTTCTCTCGCTCAAGCGAGCCCTTCTCGCCTAGGCGAGAGCTCGAACAATGAGTACTGCAAAGTTTCTGCGAGTTCTCGCTTAGGCGAGTCCTCCTCACTTGGGCGAGATTGGTCTCGCTCAAAACTGGAGCTCACTGCCTGAGCGACAACTCGAGCTGAAACCAGGGGTGAGTTCCTGCCACTCTCGCTTAGACGAGGGCCACTCGCTTGGGTGAGATTAGTAGGTTTCTCACTTGCTCACACATGCAACACCATATATCAAACAAGAAGCACAAACAATATAGTTTCCTACCATCAACATCATCATTTAAGCACAAAGAACATAAAACAGACCAAAAACAGGCAAAATAACTTAAAAACGTGAAACCCTAGCTTCCCTTACTTGGAGAAAGAGAACTGTAGTTGAAGAGAGCCTTAACAAAAGCTCACCACAACATAATGACAACTTAAAAGTTGAAAACAAAACACAAGGTCGAGGATGAGGTTCTAGAGAGAACTCAAGATAGAAACTAAAGCACCTGAACTGGAAAAGCTGATGTGAATTACATATGGCCCAAATGGAGGATAACTAACGCGCCACGTTGATGCAGTTTCTTTTATTTAAATAAGGGCCTAATGCTTTGTAAAATTGGCTGACCAAATTGTGTTTTGGGTGGTTAACCAATTAATGGGCTTTAGTTTTTCTTTAGTTTCAAGTTAAATAAGGACCCATTTGCCAACTTAAGAACCAACATTTGGAAAACCAAGAGGACCTTTGTTGAATGCTTGTGGATGACTTTTGGTTGCCTTAAATTCAGTTACAATCAGCAATTCAGTAGTGGATCATTATTAGCTTGAGTGGATCATTAATAGCTTTAAGTGGGCTGTAATTGAAAATATGTGTCTTTTGTAATTCTGATGGTTAAAACTCCTATATAAGCTAAACCATTTTTATCAATGAAATCAAGTTGAGTTTTGTTCAGAAACTATTAGAGTTTTATCTTTTCTATCTTAGTGAGAGTGATTCTCCTAAGTTCTTGAGTGATTCAAGAATCCCCGAGTTTTATCAAAGGTACTTCATCCCTTTGTGTGTTTAAACGCTTAGGGTTATCTTCCATTCTTGGAAGTGTGACGTCTATCAATTTCCGCTCCATCTTTTTATCTACTTCCATTTTCTCGTTTTAAACAATTTCTCAAATTTCTTGCTTATTGGCATTCCAACCTTGATAGATTAGTAAAACGAACCACCCCTCTGGATTCACATCAAAAGGAGAGAAACATAGGTTTGAGCTCAACTTACTTGGAGAAAAATTAGCTCAACTAGCTCGAAGGGGGAAGGAGCTTATGCCCTAACAAAGCTCTCTGTTTCAGCATTGTGAGGGAGGAGGGGAACAATTTCTAAGAAGGGAGACAAAATGAGTGTTAGTGGCTGGAGAGGGGTTCTAGAGGTCCCTAATGTGCTGGCTTTGGGCCCTTAAAAAGCCTAGGCCCAAACCTTTTTAGAGCTGTAAAAGGGGCTTACACTAAACGTTAGAAATGAATGAATATAGTCCTTTTAACCCAATTACGTTAAATTTCTTTTAAAGTATAGATGTGTTTCATGTTAGGGTTTAAGTTTTTTACACTAACACGTTCCTATTTCAATATCTGTTGAAAAACAATAATTTACACATAAAAATATTAACATAATTGAGTTAAAAAGACTATATCCATTCATATTTTTAAAGTTTGAGGACTAAGATGTATCAAAGTTTCAAACAATAACAAATTTCAATTTTGCGTCAAAGTTGAGAGACTAAAAATATATTTAACCTTTTATCTGGCATCCCCTAAGTTTTGTCTGAAGATCCGCCACTAGTTCCAAGAGAAGGTTTCAGCGTGTGAAAATTTAGAACGAAAGTGAAAGGGACAAAATGAAAAAATAAACCTGATTATATCGATTCCTCCTTATAACCGATGTAATATTACATTTGTTCTCCATTTAATCGATGTAATATATGTACATAATATTACAAAAATGTCACCACCTTCGCAATTACAACAATTTTGAAAAAAAAATGTTAAATATTGATATAAAATCATTATTTTACACTAGTGCTATTTTTGTTGCCCATTTTTTCACTTTATATACATAACTATAACTATAAAGATATCTTATATTTTATAACTGTAAATTTTGTTGAGATTTATTTCGACTTTCAAAATAATGAACACAAAAAATATAAAGCAACAAAAATAGCCATTAACAACTAAAAATAAGTAACAAGATTTAAATAAGAAGTTTATTATCTATTATATTATTCATAAGGTGAAACTTTATAAGTACACATGTCTATTATTTATTGGTTTACCAAAAATATGGTCACAAATACCCATTGAAAATTGAACGACACTTTAAAATTTACTCTTGTCAAAATTTGACTGTGTATATCTTTTATAGAAAGCTTACTCGATATTCAAATAAATTTTTTATTTATATATTTAAAGTAGTTTCATATTATTTAGTATCGTTAATTAAATTAGGAGAACTTTGTACTATTAAATACGATTTCAATGGTAAACAGTAGATTTTGTATATTCTGAAAAAAAAAGAGTGTTGGATGAAATTTAAATTGTGAATATTTATATAGTTATCTTTGTATAGACTTTATATGCAAAATGACAGCTAACAAAGAAAAGTATTACACGATTGGACTAATGATACTACACACTAATAATTAAGCTAAAGCACCTATTTATAGTACTAATAGTTTTGTCAAACATATATAGGCCTTTTCTATAGGCAACATAAATTTATTAGCAAATTGTTGAACCCAGGAAGTAAGGAAATCCAGTTAAGCAAACTTAAACAAACATTAATACTGTTTAAAACTCATTATTAGGCCAACTTATAATGGAAATGGTTTATGTTGTTCACAAAAATTAAATATCATAACTTATGCTATTCCTCTTATGTATGATTAACTAATGGACGGTGTAGTTTCCACCTTCAAAAAATAAATACTAAACTAAAATAAAATAACTTAATGGAACAAACTACTTTTATTTAAAATATATACTAAGCTGTTATTTACTTTTAGTTTGAAAATCTAAACCATCGTACAAGCAAATTTACATTCACCCCCATTTCTTGAATGATTATTATTATTATAAACCAGCGTCGCTGTCACGTCAGTGCATTTTTAAAATCTGAATAATAATATATTAATAGGTAATGTTATTTTAGTAAGTTAATATATAAAATAAATTTATATTTATTAAAAATAAAATAAAATGAACGGAAAAAATATGAGAAAATAAGTGTTGATGAATAGAAAAAAAGAAAGAGAATATAAATAATTTTATAAAAAATATGAAAAAAATAACTGTTCACTTTTAAAAATGTAATAAATAATTAATTGTAAAGGGTGAAGTTAAAATTATGAAATGTGGAGATAAAAGAGGATATCTTCTTTATATATAATTATAGATGAATTTGTAATGGTGGTATTTTACAAGTAAAATTAAATATAAGATGTAAATTTTTTGTTAAAAGTTATTTACCTTTAACTAATAATTTGATTTCTTTCCTATTACTCTTCAATATTATATTAATTTATTAGATATGATATGTTTATACAATATATATATATATATATATATATATATATATATATATTTGTGGTAAAAAACATTAGATTCTCATATCTATCTCGAGATGAAGATAAAAACAATATATAATTCATAGTTTTGGTTTAGAATTGTAGTCTTGTAAAAGTTGTTTGATTTCTTTTATTAAATATGATCATAATAGAAATATGAGATAATAGTATAAATGTGAATTAACGTAAAAAATTATAGGTTTAAATACTATTTTGGTCTCTGTTTTGGTTTAGTTTGTTCAATTTGGTTCCTATTTTTTTTTTCGCGTTCAATTTAGTTAATGTTTTGCTAAATTAGGTTCAATTTTGTCTTTCTCATAGGTGTCGTTTAAATTGATGACTAACCATGAACTCCTTCATCACTCTCACTTTCTATTTCATGACTCTTCATCACTGTTGCCGCTGTAACACCCCCGGATCCTCTTGGGCTTACCAGGCATCCCACCTGCCACCCTCAAACCGGTTGTGTTAGGTCCGCAGCCCAATACACCCCAACCCATCACCTCTAGCACCAACTAGCAGGTGGATTGTTCCCAGGGAGGATCGAACCCCAGACCTGAGCTTTAACATCCCTCAATCACTGAGAGATGCCACCAGTTAAATATTTTTTTCGTCCTCAAATTATTATAAAAAACTGTCTTTCGTATAAAATTAAATTATAAATTATTTGTCCATACACTTTATAAAAGTTATGTAAAATATTCTCCCAACAAACTATATGTAGAGTGTTTTCCATGTGAAATCAACATACATTAATTCATCATAATAGATATAGATATTATACAAATTACACCTCACTAATTATTTAAGACAACACTTTCAATTTTGTATGTATTATGATATCAGGGTAATTTGTTACTGTACAACATCTTCCAAAAAGTCATTTTAAGTATATGTTAGTAGAGAGAAGTACCGTTGGTAGACAATCAGATAACTACTTCTTAAAACTTGATGTAAGAACCTCTTTCAATCTTTCATTTTCTTTAATCATTTGTTATCTTAATTTATGTAATTTCAAGCTATAGATAGAGTTAGAATATATATTTCTTTAATGCATTATGTAATACCACAATGATAAATTGATTAGATACCATCCTAGGATCAAACTTTTCACAAACCAAAACATCTTATCAAGTAGATCTATTAATCATATATCTCAATTCAATTCATCCATATATTTTAATTAAAAAAATATAATAATTATATATTTCCATTAAATTTATTTTGTATTTGTTCCAACTTCAAGTTTGTTAGGATAATATTATTAGGTCAGTCATTACATTCAAGATATTATCCATTTTGGAGCCTAAAAATCCATCATGATTTTGTCCTTGAAAAACATCATGGAGGGTTGAAGAATGAAAGTGTATTTAAATTTCCCTTCACATTGATTCTAAAGTGATGTTGGACTATTAAATGTACTTGAAGAAGCCCCAAAGTCGAGATCTAAGGGGAACAAGGATTCACCTTTGAAACCACTTTTCCATTTCTCTAGTTAAGGGCTAAGGGAACGAGGGTTTGAATTCTCTTGAGAACGAGACTTTGTGTTTGGAACCTTATTCTCTAGTTAAGAACATTCTAATATTTTGACTTCAAGTCCTTTAAGATACATTGTTAGGATCAATCATCACATCTGAACTATTATTATTCACCTTGGAACTTGAAACCACCGTCATAAGTTTGCTTTTAAAGGGTGTCTCAAAAGTTTTTGGGAAGAATGTGTATTTAAATTGTTTTTAAACTTGACTCCTGAATGATGTTGAACTATATATTAGGAGTATTGGAAGAGTATCTTTTCAACATATCTCTATATGACACACTTTTTTAACCGTAGTAAATTCGTTATTCGATGAAGTATAATTCAATTGGTAAAGTATAATTTGTTGGATGGATTTCAATAAGAAATTAATTTAATGCTCATGGGTAAAGATTTGTTATATAAAATCTCCATGTACTGAATGAATTCATAATTTACTAGGCGGAGTTTAATTGAAAAATTCTCTTTTCATTTGTTAAGTGAATTCTCATTTGCTACGTTATAAGAAAGATAAATTCAATAGAACTCAAATGATATATACACAATCAAAACAAATAGTTATTCCAACTCTCATACTAAGTTTTTGTCATTAAAATAGTTATATTTTTTATTCAAAATTTTGTGTATAATAATTCACTCTAATTATGACTATCCGACATTAAAAGACAAACCAAAACAATACTAAAAAGGTTTAACTTAATCACCATTGAAAAATTAATATTTCTAAATAAATTTTAAACTCATAAATCAACTGTACAATTGAATAAATTCCAACATTACAACAACTCAGTTTTGCAAGGAACATCAACTTGCCTTTGAAAGAATAAATAACTACAACATTTGAAAAATTCAAACTCAAATACAGGAAATTATACTAGTTGTGCATAACAATGGAATTATACATTCATAAAATGCACATAAAGTAAAAGAAAACTAGAAATAAACTTTTACCATTTTTAGCTATCATTACAAAAAAATGTCCCATTAACAACCAATTTTAGTGATCAAAAGTTGTTAGTCACTATAGTGACCAATTTATATGGCAATTTACAAAATAAAAAAATATTTGTTACTAAATAGTCACAATTGTTAGGGGTAGCAATGTGAGCTTAGCCTGGTGGGTCGGCCTGGAGGCACGCTAAAGCCCGACCCGCATAACCCACAACCCACGCGGACTAGCCTACGACCCGCATAAAAAAAACCTTGCACTTATGTGTATTGATTACTTTCTTTCTGGGCTTTTGCATGAATGTTCCAAATTCTTAAATGAGTGGAAAAGACAAGTGTTATGTAATTTTAAATGTGTTAAAATTTGAAGAAGAATTCATCATGCATGTCAAAGTACAAATATGAATATGGTGAAAATGTTGAATTACCAATTTATTATTCAACTCCCCAAAGTCTTTACTTAATTTTGTGAACTTGTTAAAGTTTTCCAATTTGTTGAACATTGAAAGCTTTATCATAAGAATTTTTCTTTTAAAAAAAGGGGTCGACCCGCGAGCCCACGAGCCATAACTTATGCGGGGCATGCTTGACTTTTCAGACTACATTTTCAACGTGGGGCGGGTAGCCCGATCTGCATTTTGTGGGCCAAGTGCGGAGTGGGCCTGCCCGCATTGCTACCCCTAACTATTATTAATAAAAAAAAGGGTTAAATATGTTTTTGGTCCCTTAAGTTTCAGCGAAATTTAAAATTAGTCCTTCATCAAAACTTTTGACCAATTTAGTCCTTCATCTTTCAAAATGCGTGAATTTAATCCTTTTAATCAAATTTTGTTAAGTTTATCTGACGTTTCAAGCGCATTTCATGATAGTATTTAAATTATTTACACTTTATGACACATTTTTTCTTCAATATTAACTTAAATACTATCATGAAATGTGTTTGAAATGTCAGATAAACTTAACAAAATTTGATTAAAATGACTAAATTCACGCATTTTGAAAGATGAAGGACTAAATTGGTATAAGGTTTTAATGAGGGACTAATTTCAAAATTCACTGAAACTTGAGGGACCAAAACATATTTAACCCTAAAAAAATTATAATTGGTCTCTAAATTGGTTTCTAAATTTAGCTATCAAACGAAATTAGTCACTAAAATTTAGCTACCAATGTTTTTGCTACCAAAGAAATTGGTTTCTAATTAGTCTCTAATTAATTAGTGACCAATTATAATTTTTTATTTAAATAGTAACTATTTTAGTAATCAATAGTTTTTTATTTTATACATTGATATCTAAATTGGTTACTTAGTGACTAATATATTTTGGTCACTAAAATTGATTGTTAATAAGATATTTTCTTGTAGTTTTTGTCAATTAATAATTTTATTTGTAAGGTCTTAATGCTTGTCATAATCATAAGATCATGCATTGGTAACATGTTATGTATGTACATTACTATTATTATCAGATGAATTCATCATTACTTTCGATACATTTCTTTCTTAAGAAACCAATAGGGAGTGTGGACTAATATTCAAACTAAATTTTACTACTAAAAACTCCAATTCAACTGAACAATCTACGCCAAAAATACATTCCAACACATATAATTTAAAACAAAAATGAAGACATGTAATCAATTAACATTCTTTATTTAGTTTCGGTGGTCAGACAACTTTCCAAAACAAATCAATAAGACTTCCAAAACTTTAACTCTACACAATCAACCTCTACACTTGTTCAATATTATTTTACCTCTATATTTCTTAATTGATTCTAATACAAAGAGTAAAATATCCCATAGACTTAAGAAAAATATATACAATCAACTACAAAAATGAGATTTAACAATTGAAATGGACCAGAAATAAAATGGACCATAAAATTCTCATCACCCATTTTTCTTGTGTTTTTTCATTGCTTGTGGACAAATGATACTTATTTTTCATTTTCTATTCCTTTAATTTTTCTAAACATGTAATAGGTGAATATATTTAAAATAATTCTTAATATTAGTTTTCAGAATCTTAAAGATAATAGACATCATAGAATAAATTTTAAAAAATGTACCAAAATTATAATAGTGTAGGTGTAATATTGTAGCTGAGTGAACTTTATATTTTGTTATAACCCTAGGAAATTCAACGATTAGCTTCCATATTCCTTTCTTATTGTAACGTCCCATTTAATAGAGAATAAATCTATAAATGAAACATCACACAAGATATAATATAGAAGAGCAGTACCAAAAAGGTACACATGTTTAAACCATTGCAATTATCCCAAATGTACTAGAAAAGAAGATTAAGGCACACCACGATGCCAACAACAAAATTGAAAGAAATAGCTTGATAGTTGATCAAAAGCTTGCTCCTCTAGAGCAAGATATTACATAGGCCATAAGGCCTTCAAAGGTTACTTGAAGGAAAGAGATCCAACCCAAGCCTGTCTATATTGTAGAATTTCTATCACCCTGGTGACTACTGGGGTTCCCAATATGCTCACATCAACAAATTGATGATCGTCGCAAAAGGAGAAAACCACACACATGACATAAAAGCAAACAAGAGGGTAAGCTAGAGTAAAGAGGTTTTGAGCATACCATTGGCATACAATTTAAAAGTCAATAATACATATTAGTCATCCAAATATGTTATAGCAAAAAAGGAAAGACTCTAAGACTCAATTATCCGGATACATATAATTAGTTGGATTCACTGAATGCTTACACTTGTGGTGGCCTCTACTGCTCTACAAAGCCATTGCCAATGGGTTTCACCCTACCACGCACAAGGTTAGCCTTCAAACATCTAAGGTCATTATCCTACCAGAGACTAGGGCCTCCTGCTACTCTCACCACTTGAGTTAGTACGCTCTATGTGAGACTAACTGACTCTTTAGAGCTTCAGGATGCAATCCTTACTTAATTATATACTGAGGCACCACCACGAAACCTTACTAAGAGTTTCGTGGAATTACACCCATTACTTGAGGCACCATCATGACTGCTCACTAAGAGGGTCATGGAATTACGTCCTTACATGAGGCACCACCATGAACTCTCACCAAAAGGTTCATGGAATTACGTTCATTAGATGAGGCACCACCATGAACTCTCCCCACGAGGTTCATGGAATTACGTCCATTAGATGAGGCACCACCATGAAATCTCACCACGAGGTTCATGGAATTACGTCCTAACCCATACCATAGCCATATCTTACCAACCAACATAAATTTATCCTGCATACCAGTCTCATGCAAATATTCAACCAACCAACCGACAATTCATGCTTTCTAAATCATACCCAACATATCAACATCTCATTCCCATTTAATCTCATACAATATACATGGCATCATACATTAAGCTTTTATGGTAAAGCAGTCAATCGAACGAGCAAGCAACCACATCAGAGAATCAATCAGAACTAGAGCACCAAACCTGCCCCAGTCTCGCTCAGGCTAGAAGACCTCGCTCAAGCGAGTAAGGTCCTCTCGCTCAGGCGAGCCCTTCTCGCCTAGGCGAGAGCTCAAGTAGTGGAACAATGGCTTCTACGATTTCTCGCTCAAGTGAGACCTCCTCGCTTGAGCAAGATTATACCTCACTCAAAACGAAGACTCATCGCTTGAGCGACAGTTCGAGCAGAAAATCCTGAATGAGACTCTGCTAGTCTCGCCTAGGTGAGACACGCTTGCTTGGGCAAGAAAACAAATGCCTACCACTATTCTCTTGTGTAACAGTCAAGCATTCAAACCAAATAATGTTTAAACAGATTCCCAATCAAACAAATCAGCAACCAAGCCATACAATCATGAAATAGAAGCAAGGCAAGCAGAAAATCAAAATAAACAAGCAAATCCTAGCTTCCCTTACCTGGAGAAGGCTAGTAGAATATCCCGACACCTAAGCAAAAGAGTACGGCAACTCTAGGAGCAGATTTGCGAGCTGGAAACACTAGCACAGATTGAATGTGAGGTTACTATGGTGAATCCTAATTGGAATCACGAAAATAAGACTAGAGAGGAGAGGATATGGGTTGAAGACCAACTTACGTGAAGTGGAAATGATGTTGAGCTAGCTTGAAGACGAATGAGACCCAAACTATAGCAGAGCTCTATAGGCAGTTCAAAGGGGAGGAAGCTGGTTCGTTTCTGGAAAACAGGAGAATGAGAGAGTTAAGTTGCTTTAGAGGTTTTGAGCACCCTATGGGCCAACCTTAGGCCCAACAAATTGGAGCAGACCCTTAAACATTTAGGGCAGAAAAATAAGTGCGTAATGTTATATTTTTTTCTTTTACGTTTTCAACTCAAAAATTGGTACCTAATTATGTATGTTGATATATAAAAAGCAGTTAAAATAATTAAAAGAATATTTGACATATTAGTTTATATCAATTTAATTTACAATGTAAAATAATGAAAATACATGTCTAAATTCGTTAGTCATAGTTTTTTAGTGAAAGAGTTAACGTCAATATAAAGAATAGGTTAACCTCAATAATAGCTATTTATGAAAAAGAAGACTCCAAAGTCTATATAACTTGCAAGGAGAAGTATGCAATGCTTCAGTGACAAGTACACAAATTTTGAGAACAAAATTTTGAAAATATCGGGAAAAATATAGCATTCATTACTATTTTAAACTCAGTTTTTTCATTTTCTTAATGAAATTTTTTCTTACTTCACTGTAACAGCTGCTACGTAGGATCTTGATATAACCTTAATATCACTAAATTAAAACAATACTCCAATTTAACTGGAATTTCTGGCAGCAATAATAGGTCAAATTATATTTTAATAAAAACAAGTTAGACACTTAAAGATATCTATACAGAGAAAAAGACAAAATAACTTGCCTTTTTTAATAAAGATTCTGTTTAGGGTTAGCGTGAAGGGAATGTATAAGTATAGATCACTAGAAAATAAAGATTCTTTTAATTTTTTTCATTATGCATTCAATGAGATATTAATAAAATATTGAATGACTTTAAAGTGATATTTATTATCACGATGAGGTCAAAGTTGTTGCACTAAATTGAGAGCTTAAAAAATGTAAGAAAATATATATTATGTTCGGTCCACAATTTTAATAACCTTGTAATATATTAAAATATTTATTACTATATATCATTTAAAAAATTAGTTATAAACTTAAAAGCTATCTAAGTAAAAATAAGAAATATTACTTAATTTATCAATTACTTATATATATATATATATATATTAATTTTTTTTGTATTTTTGGTCTTTTAACTTTTAGTGAAAATTGGAATTAGTCATCTTCAAAAATTTGGCATAATTTAGCTCCTCAACTTTAGAAATACATGGATTTAGTCTTTTTAACCAAATTTAATTAACTTTATTTGACATTTCAAACACATTTCTTAGCTAACATTGAAGCAGAAGTGTGTCAAATGGTGTAAATAACTCAAATAACTCAAAATTTGGTTAAAAGATTTAAATCCACAAATTTCTAAAATTGAAAATTAAATTGGACCAAAGTTTTAAAAATAAACTAATTCTAATTTTTAGTACAAGTTAATGGATAGAAATCTTATTTAACCATATATATATATATATATATATATATATATATTACCATTCTTTTAAATGTTTTGAAGTCCTAATATTCTTTGGGAAATTTTAATTTTTGAATAATTTGTTGGTATAATACTTATGTATTTGTGATGAGTGCGTATTTTTGCCCTCATTCAGTGTTTAATTCTGGGTATTTAATTAAATTTGTGTGCTTAAAAAGTGATTTAATTGATAATTTTGATAATTAGGCTATTTGAGCTTGTGTGATAAAAATGTCTTAAAAAGTGATTTTTAGTTGCATAAATTATTTCTTGGATATTTTAACGTTTGTTGATGCAGCTGAAATTAAGATTAAGCTCATTCAAGGTGGGAATATAAATTGATTGAAGTTACAAATCACCTTTAAATAAGACTGAAATTAGCAAGTTCTGGAAAAATCACTTTTGCACCCCCAATTTTTACTTATACACTCCCCTCTTTCTAAATGGGTCTCACCAAAAACCTATTATGCACCCCCTAATATGTCTATTTGCACCCCCTCCTACCACTTAAACTCCATTCAACCAGATGCTGCCATGTGGCAATCCCCACCTTTCAAATCAGGCCAACATATGCTGACACGTGTCATAATCCTCCACTCACCAAATTCGCCGTCAGCCGCGCAACCAAGGGAGGGAGAAACATGGAGGCAGAAACCTTAATTATGGAGAAAGACTCTTTACGCCATGTGTCATCCTGTCAATGGACAGTCAAATAGTCAACTAGTCAAAAGTTGGTCAAAAAGTCAAAGACTAGTCAAAGGAGAGGGGTTTATTTGCAAATATTGATATTTTTGGATGTCTCTGCAAAAATTGGACTATAGGATTGAAAATGGGTTATTTAGAAAATTAATACAAATATTATTTGGTGATAATTTATCAGATATCTTTAAATAATTTATTTATTTAATTATATCATAAATTATTAACCAACTATATTTGTCAAATAGTTTATATCTCTCCAAATATATTTGAATATTTATCTTTATCTTTATTTTAAAAGATATTTGAGAGGTTTTAGCAACAGAAAAGCCCAGTCCAATTCCTATATAAAGACACCAAGGGAGAAGCAGAAGGAACAAGCTTGAGACTTCGGAGTTTTGGAACGCTTAGGGGGCCTAATTTCGTTTCCTTTCTCTCTCTCTATTCTTCTATTTTTATTTTGAATTCATGGAATTCTAAATTTCTTGGGTTGATTCCATTGTAATTTCTTATTTGGATTCTGAGGTTAGATCAATTAATTTCTTTGTTCTTTTTATTATTGTTGAGATTTTAATTCATCTATGTCTTTTATCTTTGAATCACGTAAAAAGTAATGATTTTAAATCTATATGCATGTTGATCATATGAGTTCAAGGGTTTTTAAATTTAATTGAGACTTTACTTTGATTTTATTTAGAAACTTTCATGTGATTAAATGAGTTTTTACCAATAATTGAGACTTTACTTTGATTAAAGGTATTTACTCTAACGAAAATTAATTGAGACTTTACTTTGATTAATTAAGTTTTTTATTTGGTGAGAAGATAAAAGAATAGACATGATTAGGCATACTAAGATTTGATTGAGACTGCACTTTGATTGAATTTATTGTGGATAATCTAAAAGTTCTCATTTTTAATTGAGACTGTACTTTGGTTAAAAGTGAGAACGCCAACAAATTAATTGAGACTTTACATTGATTAATTTGTAAATCTACAACAATAATTAATTGAGCAATAATCTTTAGATAACCGATGATGAATCTATTTTGAAAAAGCAATGGAATCAATCTATTTTCTTTACTATTGTTTTTATCTCTTTTTATCTTAATCCTCCCATATTTTTAGTATTTTATTTGACTAACTCTTTTGTATAGTTTTATAAGAACTAATTTGTTAAAAATCAATTTTGTGTTCGTTGGGAGACGACTTAGGGTTACTTTACCCTATCTATTTTGTTGACTACTATCTTAGCAATATTGACGTTGCTATAGTTTAGTAGTATTAATTTGATCGCGTCAACGACAGTGTTATCAATTTGTTTGTATATTTTCATAACAATCTTATGTAAAGATCCAAAAAGTAGATAACAGTATGAAACTTAAATATTTTATTATTGAAATGTTTATAATTAAATAAAAAATTTATTATTGAAGTTTCATTTTAAAAAGACCACTATTTCTCTAAAAAGATTTTTTTTCTTCGACATTTTGACAAATATTTTTATTTGTTTGAAGATCAAAGTTAGTCATAGAACTCTTGGCTAAGAGTAGAGCAATCATTCTCAATCAAAATTGTCATCTAAGTAAGTTCATCTTTATCCCTTTTCTTAAGTCAAATTTTAGAAGCTTTGTAAGTTTTTCTTGCATTTAACTTAATTGGCTTAAGATGAATCTTTGTTTACCTAGAATTGTTAGGGCATGTTTAGATCATTGATGTGAATTTTCTGGACACAAGTATAATATAATGTGAGAGGAAGAGTTCTTAGAGCTCTATTTGAGTCAAGAAGCTTAATTCAAGTAGGGAAAGATAGTTTATTTTCAAACAATACTCTAGGTTATACAATCTGGATGTGGGGGTGACATTATCATCGGACTTAATTCAAGTAGGGAAATCTAGTCTATTTTCAAATAATACTCTAGATTAGATGATCTAGATGTGGGGATACGTTATTACCAGACTTGATAATTATGCAATATGCTCAGTGTGTTTTGAATAGTTGGTGTTGATGAATGTTGAATAAGCTATTGATAATGAGTTGATGCTTTATTTAGATATTTTGTGTGGTGTGACTAGTGAATTAAGTTTAATATATCAACTTAGTCAAATTGGTTCTACGAGAGGTAATTTTGAACTAAATATATCATTTTTTGCATGAGAAAGGAGTAAAATTTCCCAAATAAGGCCAATTGATTGATCTGATATATATGTTAAGTTTTATGAATTAATCATTCTTTTTCCCATTGAGAAAATTTTGATTATTTAAAATCCAAAGAGCTCGGAGAGCATTATTGGCTGAATGAGCTAAAACTCGTTGGTCAAGCTTTTAAATAAGACTCTTGGTGTTTTTGGTTTGCTGGATGAGTCAATCTATCGCTGGATGAAATTAGTTTTGTGAAAAAGTCAAGAGTTTAGAGAGTTTTGGTCATTAGGTGAGTACATTATCGCTTAGCTAAGCTATTTTTATAAAATTTCCCAATGGTCATTCACTAGGCAAGTAGAATTTTTGATATGTGAGGCAAAAATAATTGTGTTGACGTCTTTTGTTGAGCGAGCAAAATTTTGGTTGAGTAATTTCAATATCTTCTTAATTCACTAGGAAGGCCAAGTTTTGGTTGATCGAGAACGTGTTTTATGAACCTTAAGAAAGTAAAATTAATATATTGTTTTGTTTTGTTAGTTAATATATTGTATTTGAATATTATTATAATGCAATGGATAATTAATTGTGATTATTACCATTTAAATTGAGTTCAACATTTATGTATAAATGAAAATGTATTACTGTATTTGAAAATGATTTGAGATAAAATGTATATGTGAATGAGAATAGATTAGTGGATTTGGTCTGATATGATATATGGTGTGATTTGAACATAGTTATTTCTAAGGAGGAAATACTATATTAAAAGGTTTTAGGTGGTGTATTGAAATTAGGACTCTGAAAAAAATGTTTTAGACTCTACTAATATTGGACTGACATAGAGAAAAATATTAGGTGATGAGAGTCGATGGAGGTTCCTATGACTTAGTCTGCAATATGCAAAAGAACTGTGTTTGATAGGTCATAAGCAATTCACGTTGTCATATGAGGGTGTAATAGTTTCCTGGGATGTAGCGCTATGTGAGTTACAGTTGTCAAAATGGGCCATCCGGCCTAACCCGACCCGGTTCACCACGTGTTGGCCACTTAGTTAGCCAACCTAACTCAACTCCCTTAGCGAGCCTAAAAAATTCAAACCCAGCCCACCCCACCATGGGTTGGTGGGTTAAATGGGTTGGCTAATTTAATTAAATAAAATATATAATTTTGTTTCTTCAATCCTAAAAAAAACTAAATTATAACTTTGGTTAAAATCTAAATAAAGTTAAGGCATATTATAAGTTCATAGGTTCAGAGAAGCTACTTTCAATTGAAAGTAAATGTACTAAAAGCCAAAGAAAAGTGGCATTAAGTTGATAACTCTGATTGTGTGTCATATACTTTTTTAATTTTAATTTTATACACTTCAACACAATTTTATTTGTTCTAAATATCTATATAAAGTTGTATCATTCATTTTACGTCAAAAATGGATCAATTACACTAGTTTAGAGAGAGGATTAGAGAGTGAAGAACATTTAGGATTTTCATTTTTTTAATATAATTTAATATTTAAAATTTATAGATGGGTTGGTGAGCCAACCTCACTCACCATGAAATCAACCCAAGTGAGCCATGTTCTTAGTGGGTTGGGTCCAATTTTGGCTCGTACCAAAATTTATAATTTTCTTTAACCTAACCCGGCTTGAATATAACCCATTTTGATAGTAATAATGTGAGTGAAGGTAGTATGACATGTACATTTATGAGTTTAATTCAATGCATGTGTCTTCCAAAAGTAGAATCAATTATTGCAATGATGTGATGTTAATAGTTGATGACATGAAAGATAGCCAATTAGGATGAAAAATATATTTGTTATGATATAAATAAGTGAATGAATGTTGAATGATATCATTAGATGAATGGATGAGATATGAAAGTGTGTGGTCGTGTGTTTTTTATTTTTTATTTTTATTTTTACAAGTGTATGATACTTTATAAATAATACTAGCTTATCCTTAGCGGTGAAACTCCGACAAAAAATCAAGGGGACCAAATTATATTTTGTATTTATAAATTACTTTTTCTAATTAAAAAAAAAAACTCCATTTTCTCTCATCTCTTTCTTTACTCAAAACAAGCACACATTGCAACATCCTGGTCGGATATTACAAATTTAAATAATAAAATAAAGTAATATGAATAAATCCTCATTTATTATAACATCTTTTTCCAAAACACGGGAAAAACAAAAACATTAAAACATCGTCTCATGATAAAACTCATAAAACTTTAACCAATAATCCAAATCCATAAATCAGTAAAACACTATTTACAAAATTCATAAAAGACAATCATAATAAAACTCAAGAAAACTTTTTCCCATGCTATCCCCGCTCCGGCTCTATGCCTCACCAGAACCACCTGCAACATCATCTGCTCCCGTTAACGCATACATGATCATCGCCAAACAAGTAGATAGGGTGAGCTAACATTTAAACACACACACACACACACACATATATATATATATATATATGTATATATATGTATATGTATATATATATATATATATGTATATATATGTATATACATATATATACATATATATATATATATACATATACATATATATATATATATATGTATATATATGTATATACATATATATATATATACATATATATACATATATATATATATATATATATATATATATATATAAAGTCCAAATATATGCACACACACGTCAGAGGAACTCTTATCCTTTGATTCCATGCCACATGGTCACCACCATGTTATCCATGCTCTACGTCTTCAAATGTATACTTCAAGATGCCTTGCTACCACACCTACAAGCCACAACTTGTAGAACACCTATGGGAAACCTACTACGGACCACACTCCGTAACGCCAGGTGGAGTTCCCAATACGAAACATAGTTTGTAATGTTCCAAAACTACCAAACTCGTCTGTTAAATACTGATGAGGGTAATCTTTTAGGACCCATCCTTACAAGCCATAACTCGCACACTCACACCGGCAACACTCGCCAATCCGAGCCATAAATCAAGGATTCCTCGTGTTCATTCGCCATCCCGAGCCACAACTCAAGAGATGTTATTCCGAGCCACAACTTAAGGAATACCACGTATTTACCCTCTATCTCGAGCCACAAATCAAGGGATACCATTTCGAGCCACAACTCAAGGAACACTCCAGCAAGATGCTCTTTAAGGTATCACTAAAGCATTGTAGACCACACACATCCAAAGCAAAAAACCATTCTGCCATTGCATTATCGCCTGGCGCTGCTTCAAAGCCACCAGGCGAAACTTAGTTCCAGATCGCCTGGTGGGACACATCTGCCGTCATGCGCCAAGCGCCCCTAAAGCTTCTGACCTTGCAGACATCGCCTGGTGGGAGCATCCTCACTGTCATGTGTCACACGTCCCAGTAGTTCTCTGGAATGGTAACTATCATTTGGCGGGTCAACCACCACCGCCAAGCGCTACACCAGTACTCATGCAATACTAGTTTTGGCACAACAGTAGAAATTGTATCCTTAATTTAGATATCAAATTCACAATAACCTTTACTAAGTTACTTACAACTTATCATCCATTCTTTATTTCCACACTTCCCAACTTGTTACCAATATTCCTATTTCCATATAGAGTCACCAATCCTAATATGCCCATTATTAAATTTTCTTAAGATTAACCTTGCTCATCCATGATATGCCACAATCAACTCATAGTACTTTTAACCCATCATATACCCAATTATTACATCCATATTCACTCAAATACAAGTAACATAACCATTATATTTTAGTTTAGAATTATAACACATATTCACCTTAGGCAACTCCATCTCACAGCCACAACTCCTAAATTATATTATGCCTCATCATTCCACAAGATTTTAGTTTAATTGCCTCTACTGCACTATCATTATATTCCTATCTTGCAACACCAACTCATAATTTAGAATTCTCCTTAATCTCACTCCATGTATTACTTATTCATCCTAATACCATAGCCAGCATATTACAACTCTACTTTTTCATAATAAAAAATTGACTTCACACAAAACTCCCAACTCACTGCTTGTCCAAAGATGCGTTTGGTGAAGGGTCCTACACCTGCGATTAGGGAATTTTGGAAATTTCTAGCAATTCTTGTACCTGCGAAGGCTCCTAAAAATACATTCATTCCTGATTTTATCTCCAAATTTTCGTAGCCTATTATGTCTCTCACATTGCACATAATTGATTTAGCAACCAACAACCAATTTCTCCACACAATTCACACTGTAATTATTCTCTCATCCTCAAAATTCTCAATCATTCTAAACCTAATACACATAACATCACGTTTTCACCCAATTACCATCAAATTGCCACACAATTTGCCACGTAGAAATAATTTACAATTCATTAAGACCTTAATAAACCTTTTTTGCCGATTAGAACAGTCCAGAACTCATAAAAACATAAAATTCGAGTCAACTTGCTCGCCTCGCTTGGCGACAGTTGTAAGACCTGATAAATTTAAATTATTTAATAAATGCGGGTAGTAGGAGACTTTATGGAATTTAATATAGATTGTGATGACGTGGAAAAGTACTAGCTCAAGTGGTTGAGAGTACTTAATTGTGTGATATTTTAATATGTGTATTATTTTAATGTTATGTTTGAATGTGCTTAGTGATAATGTAATCCTAAAATTATAAGAATTATTATGAAACTTGAATTGGTTGAATTGGTTGTGTAATTTCTTTGTGATTATATGGTTGTGGGTTCAAACCTTGCTAAGAACGAATCAAACTCTCTTTTTGCCAAATTTTATCTTGACATGAATATGAAAGGGTAGAGAAAACCCTAGTTGCAAGAAGGCAGCCTAGTGGGGCTTGGAAAGTACCAATTATGGTCTTTGAATGATCATTAACACCTAATTGAAAGCTATTTTCGTTTTCCCTAGCATTAACATGCATTAAGGCTTAGTTAATGGTCTAATTAGGGTAGTTTTGGAGAGGAAAGAGAGAAAAACGTGAAAGGGCATATGACAAACGAGATTGACAGTGAAAAAGGGAGTCTGAAGGTGTCTCTTTTAGTGGAATTGATCAAAGCATCAAGTGCATTGAGAGAAGACCAAGACTGGACTAGTGGTGGCACAAAGGAAGTTCTACTTCTTTCAAGTGAGCAAGAATTATCCATGTAAGGGGAGTTGCTTTCATGTGTTTTTAATCGTATATAATGTATTGTGCCTTGTATGAACCAAATTGCATGAGATTCTCCTCTTTCACACTGTTTTTCGTAAGTTTCTAGGTTTTCGTCTAAAAACTGCCTGGCGGTCATGAATGTGCCGCCAGGCGATGCATCTTCTCTGCCCAATTTTCTAGGTTCAGCTATGAACCGCCTAGCGGCGAAGGTGAACTTGCCAAGCGACGCATGGTGATTGTCTCTGTTTTGTGCAATTCATGATTTTCTGTTATACTGTGACTCTCCATTTGAATTGCTAAGTTTATGTAAATGCGTGATGCCATAGTGCTGTTATCATTATGATGCGTGGGAACTAAATTGAGAATATAATAATGAAGCAGTTGTGTTGAATTGATGAACGGATCAAAATTAGAGAAATAGGAGTCAATTACGAATTGGTGGGATTAGTATGAAATGATTGGTTGAGTATGCAACTGTACATGAAATGATTGTGAACTATTGGTGCGAGCATGAATTCCTAGATTTTTAAGTTTAAACAGATTGGTATCCAAAGGTATAAAAGAACCTAGGTTTTTTCCAGGAACTGATGTGTCACCTGGCGGCATCTTATTGGCTGCTAGGCAATAGCGGTGGAAAATGAGTTGTTTTGGAAATTTAGGGGATGGCTGAGAGAGAGTTACTATTAAATTGAGGCGAAAGGAAATTAAATGTGACATAGAGATTAAGATAATTGAATGAGGGTCATGATAAACAAGGCAATGCATGGAGTGAGGTGATGTGCTTACGGCAAAGTGAATTAGAGTTTGGTAATGAATTCTTAGTGATGGTCTAACAATCTGGAATAACAGGGAAATGAGAAAAAAAGAGGATAACTAAGCTGGAAATGTGGATTCGGGTGCATTGGAGTAGGTGAAATTAGGTATAGCAATTTAATGATAAAAGGGTGAAAAAACAATTGGTTAAGTATAGGATTGCTAATGAGCTGCATTGTGTACAGGGATTGAGTAAGAGTTTGTTTCTGTTATAACTTGATTAAGTCATGGTGTAACTATATAGTGGTGGGTAAATCACATAGTTTGGAAGGTTTGAATGGTGAATATGAGTTATAGGAAATCAAATCATGTTGAAGTGGATGGGTAATTAGAATTAGGTGTTGCTAAGCAAGTGTGCAATATAGTTGTTAGAGCAACCTGAATTTTAGAACAAAAAAATTTGGGTGCCAAAAACTAGGAAAACTATGCTACTGGTGTGGCGCCTGGCGACCTACGAGTGTCTGCCAGGCGATAGGACCACCAATGGTGTCCTTGTAACGAGTGGCGTCTGGAGGCAAGGTGTGCTCTGCCAGGTGATAGACCCTGAAACAGTGGGGCTGGAAAAGGCTTGGCGCCTGGCGGCAAGGGTGTCCCCCCAGGCGGTCTGGATAGTATTTTCGCCTGGCCACGCTTAGGTTGTCGTCGCCAGGCGATATTGCTACAGGTATTGACTTGCGTGTGTTGTTTGTACGCATTGATGGGGACTTAGATCAAGAGATGTTATGCCATGAGCGGGTAGGTTCATAGATGGTGTTGAACACGTGATGATATGAGCGAGGAGGTTCGTATGTTCCGTGCACACACTTGAGAGATGCTGCGAGCGGGGAGGTTTGTAGTTGGTGGATCACGTGTTTTGGACTACGGGCGGGTAGGTCCGTAGAGTAAGACTACGAGCGGGGAGGTTTGTAGATTAGGACTACGAGCGGGGAGGTTCGTAGAGGTAGGACCACAAGCAGGTAGGTTCGTGTGAGCATCATAAATCCTAAATCCATGACTAACTATTTGTGTGAATTGAAGGTTGAAAAGCCTTGGGGATTAAGGTCTTGGCCAAGAATTATCTAGAATAAATTAGTTGGGTGTTTTGAAATTATTCACTTATGTGTTAATTGTTTATGAGCTCACTCTTTCTGTTTGTGTTTGGCAATGATTGTGTGATTCGTTACACAGGGGCATACAACATTCAGGTGATGTTGTTGATGCATAGCGACGAAGAAAGGGCTAGCTTGGGAGACTTTGAGCTGAGGAATTTTATTATAATTTTACTATTTTGTCGGATTTTGGGATTTGTACTAAGTTTACTACTCTAGTTTTATTTAAATTATGGCGCGTTGACTAATGTTTTAAATTTTCCCGCATTTAGGAATAATAAAAATTACGACGTTTGATTTTCGATTCTTATTTATTTATTTAAATTAAGTAATTTCTAGCAGGGGACATTACAACAGTTCATCGTCGCCAGGCTGTTCATATCAGATGTACATAAACTGGGAAAATTTGGCATGAGTCGCCTAGCGGCTTTGAAGGTTCGCCAAGCAGTTTCTGGAAAAATTCCAGAAACTAATCATAGTCCACAAAACTTGCACAGAAAACAATCATGGTTTTCATACAATTCATAGTTAAGTATTTAAACTTGAAAATAAAGCGAACAACTCCCCTAACCTGGATTCCTTGTGTAAAATTGAGTACATGATAGTTCTTCCTTAACCAACAATGGCTTCCCTTAGGATCATATTATCACTCATCATGATCAATCATATTACTAAAATAAAAAATAATTAAAATAACACATAATTGGCATACATAGGACTTAAACCCATGTCCTCTCAACATGTCTAAGTACTCTCAACCACTTGAGCTAATACTATTCCACATCATAAAAGTTAGCATTAAATGCCATAAAGGCTCTCACCACCTGTATTTATTAATTAATTATTTATTTAATTTATTTATTTTCTCGGGTCTTACACACATGATAGTAGAATTCAAAAAAATATGAGAATAATATATATGAAAGTGAAACATAAAGTTTATCATCAATAATAATATATTAAAAAAAGAAAAAATTACCTTTAGTCAGAGTGATGCTCTATGCTCTTTCAACGACTTAAAATCTTCAATAATTGAATTAGAACTAAAGTTTGTTGCAATATACCTCAAATTAAATCTCAAAATCAAGACTCAATATTTTACGAAAAATAACAACTTCTAAATTATTAGCTCCCCTTACCTTAAAGTAGATTCCTAACACTAACATCGTTTTTCCCTTACACAACTTCAAAGCCTAAAATATTTATATGTACACAAAGAAGAAAACAAATTGCTTCGAAAAAGAAAGGTAGAAAATCAACATACTTAAAAGAAGAAATTGTTGGTTCAAAAGGTTCCTTAGCACCTCAAATTTTCCTTGGTGCAATCTGATTTTGAAAATGATGAGAGATTGAGGGTGAAAATTGAGAAAGAAAGAAGAGGTGAGAAAGAAAGGTACGGAAGAAAGAGAAACCAAATAAAGAAGAACAAGGAATAACAGAAGAAGGGTAAACATGGTTTTCAAATTTTAATTTTTTTAAACTAAATTAATATAAATAATAAAATAATATATAAATATATTTTTTAAATATATATATATATATATATATATATATATATATATATATATGTGTGTGTGTGTGTGTGTGTGTATAAAATTTAAAAATTGGGGAAATCTCATATCCTTTAAAATGATTGTCAGAGTTACGTATGACAACTAAACTCGTCCTCGTGGGTATTGCTCGAACCCGTTCCCGTTTTGATGGAAAATTCCTGCATTGATTGGGTATGGGGATGTACATATATGCCCCATCCCTATCCTTATAACCGCCATAATACTCGTCCTCACCATATCCCTGTCCCCGCTTAACTTATTAAAATATTCACAATTAATTAAGTAACCTTGTATATATATATATATATATATATATATATATATATATATATTGCTACACACTTTCTATTTTTTTATTTCTTCTAATTGTTTGGTTTGTCATTAAATTCATTCGCATCTCCATTATATATATTTTTAAGACTCTCAATTTTAGTGTTTAATAACAAATCTTTCATTTACTAGGTAACATAAAAAAATTATCTTCTTTATTCTATTATTATTAATTCTTGTTTTAATTTGAAGATCTCTATAGTATTTTTCATCTTATCATAACCTTAATTATACATTTGTTTTCATTTGTTTGATTTCATTCAATAGTGTCTCAATTTGTTTCAAAGACACATATTTGATAATTTGTTTAATATTTTTATTTATTTGTTTTTATCATGTAGAATACTATTTTGATATATTTTATATAATTATTTTATATTTTCTAACTCATTATAATCATACTGTAATTTTGTCACTATAATAAATAAATTTTGTTTACTATAATATAAAAATTTAATGTAATTGTCATGATTTTTTATCATCATCCAACATATACTAAATTTCAAAATATACAAGATCTATGTTAAAATTTTATTATTATTAGTTTAATATTTGTTCTTTGCATGATTTTGATCAAGTGATGTATTATAATTTTTATTAGTGTATAAAAAAGAGATTCATTAGAATTTAAAAAATTTGAAGTAAACTGACATTTAAAATATATTTTAATTTGAATATTTGTTTTCCTTTTATATCCTTTTAAAAATATTTTTAAATTTTATCAACTAGGTTTCATTAATATTTGAAAATTTAATAAATGTTTTGATTTTCATGGAATTTTATTTGGTATTCTAATTTGAAATGTATGCAATTATAATTTCTTTCTAAATATTTGATATCGAGTAAACAACCCTCCTCTTAATATTGAATATTTGATAATATTATGTTGTCTTTACAGTAATTTTTTATTACTTTATAAAAATTAATTAATATTGAAACAGTAAGAAAACATGTATGCGTATACGTATGAGAATATACCCGTTATCCGATGAGGATGAAAAAAAATTTGATACCTATTGGATTTAGGTATGGAGATGAATTTTTTCTGGAGATGAATATGAGATAGTAAAATGCATCTCTGCTCCGTCTTGTTGCCATCCCTAGTCAAAACTTATCCCGTATGTTTTGACATTTTCAATTATGATAATTGTATTTTATATTGAGAATAAATAATGTTTCAAATAGAGAATCTCAATAAAAATAATCCAAGAAAAATTAGAAAGAAATTTTTTATTATTATTATTATTATTATTATTATTATTATATATATATATATATAAACTTGTGTTTGTAAGATTAGTAATAATATAACTATTGGCTAAGATATTACATTTCTTATTCAATTATTTTTAATAATTTTATTTAGATATCTTTGTAATAACTAGTTGTACTTGTAAGACCCACTTTAATTTTCTGCCCTAATCTTAAGGCCCTACTCTAATCGGTTGGGCCTAAGGTTGGCCATGGTGTGTCCAAAGTCCCTACACCAGCCTAACACTCTCATTTCCTGCTCACTTTTAGAAAAATAGTTTCTCAAACACTCTCCTTTCCCTCAACTAAGCTATGCTAGGGTTTTGAATCCCATTTGTCTTTAAGTCAGCTCAAACCCAATTTTCCGCTCATATAAGTTATTTTCATCTCTTATTCTTTTCCCCAGCTGGATTTTTCTTGTGGTTCCATTTAGGGTTCATCGTAGTAACCCCTCCTTATTCTGATGTTAGTGCTTTCAGCTTGCGAAGCTGTTCTTGGAGCTGTGGTACCATTATGCTAGCTTAAACCCCCTCACACTAGCTCTTGATAAGGTAAGGGAAGCTAGGGTTTACTATTTATTTCGATATTCTGCTTGCCTTAGTTCTATTTTGTGAGTTTGATGCTTGTTTACTATTATAATAGCTTGGCATGGAATTGGTATGCATGATTACCTTATGCTTGGTTGGTGAGACATGATTTTGGTGTGGTTTAGGACGTAATTCCATGAATCTCTAGGTGAGATCTCATGGTGGTGCCTCATCGGTCAGGACATAATTCCATGATCCCTGTTAGTGGGAGTTCATGGTGGTGCCTCATGGTTAGGACGTAATTCCACGTGGTTTCGTGGTGGTGCCTAATTATATAATTTAGTAAGGATTCAAGTAAGGATTGCATCTTGACACTCTAAAGAGTCAGTTAGTCTCATGTAAAGCGTACTAACCAAGTGCTGAAAGTAGTAGGAGGCCCTAGCCTTTGGCAGGATAATGGCCTTAGATGTTTGAACGCTAACTTTGTGAGTGATAGGTGAAACCCATTGGCAATGGCTTTGTAGAGCAGTAGAGGCCACTACAAGTGCAAGCATCTAGTGAATCCGACTGATTATATGTATCCAGATAAATCATGTCTTTAAGTCTTAGTGTTTTGCTTGTCAGTCATTATATGTTTGGTTGATTTATGTACTCATGACTTTCAAATTGTATGTTCAATGGCATGATAAAAACCTTTTTACACTAGCTTACCATTCTGTTTGTTTATATGTTCTGTGTGGTTTTCTCCTTTTGCGATGATCATCAATTTATTGATGTGAGCAGATGCAAGAACTCCTCGTGGTCATCAAGGTGTGATGGAGATTCCGTTGCATAGCTTATCTGGGTTCGGATCCCGCTTCTTCGAGTCATTGTTTTAGGATTGTAGCCCATGTATTTCCTTGCTCTTGGAGCATTTGTTTTGAATATTGTTAAACCTCTTTCTCGTATTATTATTGGCATCGTGGTGTGCCTTAGTTTCTTTCCTAGTTTATTCTGGATAAGTGTAAGGAGTGACAATATACTCCATAACTTTGTTTTTTATATTATTTTGTGTGATGTTTCATTTAATTAAGGTTATTATTTAGATGAGATGTTACGATACTGACTTGATGTGTTGATTAAATGAGTTAACCTGAATACATACGAAAATTGGAAAAAATAATAAGTCAGTCATATTGAAAAATGAAATTACTTAAATTTAAGTGAGTGAATTTTGAACTTTGGATTAACTGTTTTTTAAACATAAAATAACTATAATTTTAAAATTTGAAAATAATATTATTTTATTAAATATATTTATGTTAGAATTGTATTTAAATTATTATATTTAAAAATTGCAATTAATTTTATCTTTGACTAAAGCTTTAAAATTGTATATCTTATATATTAATTTTTTATAATTTTAAATAAATTTTTAAATCAAGTTAAGATGGTCTGATAAAGGGGAGAGCAAACCAATTTATTTTATTCTATTTAAAAATGTGAACCACTATTTAGTTTGTCAACTATATTAATGTACCATAAGTAATGCTAGATTTTGTATTAGAAATTTACTATTATATTTCTTTAACGAATCTTTGATTTTTAAATGATACTTGTTCAAATGTTTCTTTGCATATATTTAACTATTAAATGTGGCCTGCTTCAGTTTTATTGTTTTTAAACTATTTTTCAATATATTTATTTACGCTTTGTGGAAAATGATCAAACTGTTGATTAGACCTAGAGATGGCAAATAAACCCGTCCCCATGGGTATTGCCCGAACCCGTCCCCGTTTTGACGGGGAATCCCCGCATTGACTGGGTATGGGTATGGGTATGGGGAATCCCCGACTTTTTCAGTTGGGTATGGGGATGGGTATGGGGATGTACATATACCCGCCATAATACCCGTCCCCGCCATATCTCCATTCTTGTTTAAATTATTAAAATATTCACAATTAATCAAGTAACTCATATATGTATATATATATATATATTTTTTTTTTTTCTTTTAATTATTTCATTTGTCATGAAACTCATTCTCATCTTCAATATATTTTTTATCTTATCATAACCTTTATGTAATTATGTTAAAATGATGTATGTTAATAAAAAAAAATATTATGCCTCACATTTGAATATTTATATTATTTTTAATATTTTTATTTATTATAAATTTTCCTTTCACATGAGAATGTTTATACTCTCAATTTAAGGTAATATAAAAAAAAAAATTCTTTACTTATTATTATTATTATTATTAATTTTTGTTTAATTTGAAGAACTCTTTTGTTTCATTAAAATAATTTTCGTTATTTTTCAACCATTAAGTATATATGTTGATATTTGAAAATTTTTCTTAGTTCTCTAAGATATTTTTCGTCTTATCATACCTTAGTTATACATTTGATTTCCTTTGTGTGATTTTTTTCGATGGTCTCTCAAATTATTTCTAAAACACACATTTGTTAGTTTTTTAATATTTTTATTTATTGTTTTTATTTTTATCATGTAGAATAATATTTCGATATATTCTATCTAATTATTTTTTATTTTATAACTCATTATTAATCATAATGTAATTTTTTCACTTTAAATTCTGTTTGAAGTGGTTAAAATTATATATATATATATATATATATATATATATATATATATATATATATATATATATATATATATATATATATATATAATGATATTTAGGAATAATATATGATAATTCACTACAAGAAAAACATGAAATGGTGACTGATTTAGTCAGTAACCCATATCAGTCACTATTTTCTGTCATTGGTGGTAGTAGTTGATTTATTGTCTGAATCAATGACTAAATTAGTGACTAATTCAATGATCGAATCGATACTTGATTTAATGACCAATTTAATTACTAATTTATTTGTAATTTAATGACAAATTTTTTGGTCACTAATGATATTTCTATTTAATTTTAACCACTTCAAACGTAATTTAATAATTAGTTCTCTAAGGTATTTTTCATTTTATCATACCTTAATTATACATTTGATTTCCTTTGTGCGATTTCTTTCGATAGTCTCTCAAATTATTTCTAAAACACACATTTGTTAGTTTTTTAATATTTTTATTTATTGTTTATTTTCATCATGTAGAATAATATTTCGATATATTCTATCTAATTATTTGTTATTTTATAACTCACTATTAATCATATTGTAATTTTTTTCACTTCAATTGTACAAATAACTTTTATTTACTACAATATAAAAATTTAATGTAATTGCTATGAATATTTTGTTGTCACTATCCAACATATATTGAAGTTCAAAAGATACAAAATCTATGTCAAAATTTTATTATTATGTTTATTATTTGTTCTTTGTGTCATTTTGATCAAGTGATGTATTATAACTTTTATTAGTGTATAAAAAAGAGATTTATTATAATTTAAAAAATTGAAGTAAACAAACATTTAAAATATATTTTAATTTGAATATTTGTTTTCCTTTTATTATTATGTTTATTATTTGTTCTTTGTGTCATTTTGATCAAGTGATATATTATAACTTTTATTAGTGTATAAAAAAGAGATTCATTAGAATTTAAAAAATTGAAGTAAACAAACATTTAAAATATATTTTAATTTGAATATTTGTTTTCCTTTTATATTTTTTTGAAATATTTTTTAATTTTATCAACTAAGTTCATCAATGTTGTAGTTTGCAAATTTAATAAATGTTTTGGTTCACATGAAATTTTATTTGGTATTCTAATATAAAATGTAAACAATTATAATTTATTTTAAGGTATTTGGCATCGAAGAAAATCCTCCTAATATTGTATATTTTATAATATTATGTTTTCTTTACCATAATTTTTTTTCTTTTATAAAAATTAATATTGAAGTAGTTAGAACACGGGTACGGGTATGGGTACGAGATTATATCCGTTACCCGGTGGGGATGGAGATGGGAAAAAAGTTTGATACCCGTTGGGTTTGGGTATGGGGATGGGGATGAATTTTTTATGCGGGGATGGATATGGGATAGCGAAACCCGTCCCCGCCCCGCCCCGTTGCCATCCCTAATTAGACCACAGTAAATATAGTAAAACACACTTTATGATCATTTAACATTTTCTTAAAAAGAAAAATAATCTTTGTTTCACCTATCATGTTGTAAACCATGTTCTCTTACTTTAAGATAGAATCAATAATTTAATATAGAATAAATTACGTTAAGTATTAATTATTATTTTTAATTACAAATAATTCAGTATAATATATTTTTATCCATCAACTTTCAGTAAAATTTTGATTTAATTTAGTCTTAAAATTTTAGAAATTATTGAATTTAGTCTTTATAATCAAATTTTGTTAAGTTTATTTAATATTTCAAACATGTTTCAAACACGTTTCTAAATTAATACTGAAGCGAAAATGTATCAAACGAGATAAACAACTCAAATTTTATCTTGAAATATATTTGAAATTTCAAATAAACTTAACAAAATTTGATTAAAATAATTAAATTCATGTATTTTTAAGAATGAAAAACTAAATTAAACCAAAATTTCAAAGAAAAAATAATTCTAATTTTTATTAAATATAAATGACAAAAATATATTTAACTCTTATTATTATTATTATTATTATTATTATTTTTATTATTATTATTATTATTATTAAAAATAACATGTTAATAATTACTTTTAAATAGAAAAAATGCACCGAGACCCTGAGCGATGAGGTTGGTTAGTGTCGTGGCTCGATCTTTTGTATTGAGGACCACACTACTATAGCTTTTGGCACACCTAAATGCTAAATGTTAGTCACCTTTCACTAATAAAAAAAACCAAATAAAAATATTTATCAGTGTTTGTATTTCTTCCCCTAATTTTATATAGTTCAACTCATTACCCCTATATATATATATATATATATATATATATATATATATATATATATATTATGATTTTAACATTTATTACTTTATCTTTAATTTATTATAATAATAATTATTATTATTATTATTTATAATCATTCATTTTTTTAATAAATTGTCTTTACAAATGCAATATTGTAGATTACTACTTTCAAATATGATGATGTCATGATGTTAATCTTAAATGTTGTGGAAGTTTTCATAAAAGAAAAATTGAATATATTTTTTTAAAGTTTACAAAAATGCTATCAATATGTACGCAATATTGATTATGCTGTCAATGTACGCTTGATTATTCATCTCTCATGTATGATTACAATAATATACGGAAATAAAAGTAAGTTAATTTGAACTCATTTCAACTTCAACTATACATACAAATTTATAATACTAGCACTTCTATTTATAATTTTATTACTGATTGATCATATACCACCCGTAAGAAATATGAAAATCATTAAAAAATTTGTTTAAACTAAAATTCTTATACCATAGAGAATAATTCTTACAAAGTTTAACCTTTCAATAATGTAGTCTCTAGCATTTTCATATACACCATAGGAATGGACAACATTAATTTAAAATCAATTTAGTGCTATTAGAACTTACAAGTGACTTGTTTTTACCCAAATGAACCTTATTCATGGGATCTCCAATCACAAAGGTTGTGTTACCATCACTTGTTTGTTTGCAAGTGACTTAAGTCCCATTTCCCTCAATGTTTCTAAAACCATATTTCTTCCTAGGGTGATATGAATGACATCATGACCTAAATGGAGAAGGACTAATGCACCACTTTGCGACAGTTTTTTTTAATTTATTAGTTTGTTTAAATAATGGTCCAATTCTTTGTAAAATTGGCTTACCAAATTATGTTTTGGTTTAATCAATTAATGGGTTCTAGTTTAGTTTTATTTCAAGTTATAATAATGGTTCAATTGCAACTTAGTCATCAGCCTTTGGGAGACCAAGAGGATGCATAGTTGAATGATTTTGGGGTGACTTTTGGGTTGCCAAAATTGTAGTTACAATCAGCCACTAAGTAGGGGATCATTAATAGCCTAAGTGGGATTTAATTGTAATTTATGGGTCTTTTGTAATTCTGATGGTTAAAGCTTTTATATAAGCTGAACCATTTTCATCAATGAAACAAGTTGAGTTTTATTCAGAAAATTAAAGTGTATCTCTTCTATCTTAGTGAGAGTGATTCTCCTAAGTTCTTGAGTGATTCAAGAACCTTTGGTTGTATCAAAGGACTTTCCCCTCCTTTGTGTGTTGTCCCCCTTAAAAAGAGTGATTCTTTCCTTCCACCTTTCATATTGACATTTTCTTCTTTCAACAAAAATTAAGAACTCTGTCCAAATTTATCACGTGGTCATAACTCTCGTTCTACACATATAAAATTAGTGTTTCTTAAGCCTAAATTAAAGTTCAGAACGTGAACTTTCACCTCGTTTTAGAATCACATCAATTGTATTTCTAGAGCTCAAGATATCGACATTTCCAATATACTATCCATATTGGAATCTCAACATCTTTCTAATCCACCTTTTCACTAATTTCCAAATTTTCTGCAGGTTTTAACCCTAAAGACTCTAAGTCAACCCTTTTGCAAATGGGGTTCACATCATAGGGGTTTTGTCAAAGGATCTGCTAGATTTTGTTCTGATATCACATAATCAATGGAAATAGTTCCACTCTTTAGCAGCTACTTCACCAAATTATGTCTCAATTGTATATGTTTATTCTTTCCATTATAATTCTTGTTTTTATCTATAACTATTGTCAATTGGCAATCACAATGTATTGACACAAATGAGGTTGATTTCTTTCATAAAGGAATGTTTCCTAAGAAGTTTTTCAACCACTCAACCTTTACCAGCTAGTTCAAGAGCAACAAAATCAGATTCCATTGTTGATGTTGCAATAATTGTTTGCCTGGTTGATCTCCATGTAATCACACCACCCCTAAGTGTGAATAACGAACCACTAGTGAATTTTGTGTCATCTAAATTAGAGGTCCAGTTAGCATCATTGTACCCTTCCAGTACAATGAGAAATCCACTATATTCAATGGCATAATCCATGTCATTAAACCTTGTAAGTATCTCATAAGTCTTGCAAGTGCATCCCAATGTTCTCGATTAGGACATTGAGTGTACCCACTCTATCTACCTACTACATAAGAAATATCAGGTCTTAAAAAGCTCATTAAGTGTAGTAAGCTCCCAATTATTTGGGCATACTGAGGTTGAGAAACATATTCTCCACTATTTTTCATTAATTTAGAGTTAGCATCATAAGGGGTACTCAGTAGTTTGAAGTCATAATATTCAAACTTACTTAGAAGTTTCTCAATGTATTATTCTTGGGATAGTAATATACTATCTCCATTCCTTATGATTCTAACACCTAAGATCACATTGACTTCCCCCATGTCTTTCATTTCAAAATTAAAGCTTAGAAACAATTTAGTTCTAGAAACTATATTAATGCATGTACTAAATATTAACATGTCATTCACATACAAACATATAATGACACATTCACCATTTTCATATTTAGAGTACACACATTTATCAGCATGATTAGGTCAAAAACCATCATAAAACAACAAATTATCAAGTTTTTCATGCCACTATTTTGGTGCTTGTTTCAACCAATATAAGGATTTTAAAAGTTTGCACACTTTATTCTCTTGACCAGGTATAACACACCTCTCAAGTTGAATCATATAAATTTCCTCCTCTAAATCACCATTCAAAAACACAGTTTTAACATCCGAAGTATGGATAGCTGCTAGAGCCAACAAAACTCGAATAGAGGAAATCCTAGTCATAGGGAAAAGGTATCAAAGTAATCTATGGTAGGTTTTTGGATAAAGCCTTCAGCTGGTAACCTTGCCTTATACTTTTCTATGGATCCATCAAGGTGATGCTTTTTCTTAAAGATCCACTTACAACCAATGGGTTTTGCACCTTTAGGCAAGTCTACTAAGGTTCAAGTATTATTTTTCTGAATTGATTCAACTTCATTCTTAATGGCCTTATCCCATTGTTTTGCATAAGGAACACTAGTAGCCTCTAGAAAGCTTGCTGGATAATTTTCAACTAGATAAGTATAAAGTATTGTTGTAAATGCTGACGAAAACACGAACTAGATGGACTTCCTAAGGCATGTAGATTCACTACCCTTAAGGACTTATCCACAATGTGTTGTGCAAGCCCCCTGGGATATAACAGGAACTTCTCAGAATTGCTTGAGGATCTCAGAAACTAGTAAGATAGCCTTTAAAAGGAGTAACTATTCCCAGGATATTATAGAAGAAAATATAAGAAAGAAAAGGTAAAGAGAGAAAGAAAAGAATGAGAGAATTAAGATGTGTGTTTTCTTGGAGGAAGTAAAAGGGTCTATTTATAGATGCTGAAAAATGGATAAAGCCCATGGCCCATTTAGAAAACACAAAATATCATAGATGCCCACCATGATATGATGATGAATCCCATGACTTGAGGATAAAGATCACAACGATCATATACATGGGTTTGTTACCAAAAAAGACAGAATGCATCTCGCACTCTCTACCTAATATTTCTCTGACATTTACTTTTGCAATACTTAGAATCCTAACACATTTTCTATGAATATAGGAGAAAAAATAATGTACTATGTTTTTTTTCATAATTGATTTTTAATTGTGGCTTGATTATCATACTTTTTTTAGTAATCATGTCTCAATTTTCTATTAGATTATGATATTTTTTTTTCTTAAACTTAAAAAAAAAAGGTATATTGATAAAGAGATTATTAGTT
Source organism: Vigna unguiculata (assembly GCF_037176805.1). Taxonomy (NCBI): domain Eukaryota; kingdom Viridiplantae; phylum Streptophyta; class Magnoliopsida; order Fabales; family Fabaceae; genus Vigna; species Vigna unguiculata. Next base: position 27,519,314 of record NC_140800.1, on the reverse strand, counting down.
TAAAATTTCACTCCAACATTTCATTGTTGATTCTCCTAACCATCCAGATTTGAAGAATTTATCAACCATTATTGAATTATGTATATCTTTGACAAGAAAAAAAATGAAAGACATTTTACTTGATTGATCGTCTAATTCATCTTATTTTAACTCTTCATGTATCATTTTCTACAATGAAGATTATCAAAACAAGATTGCGAAATAAAATGAAAGATGAATTTCTTACCGGAAGTATGATTATTTACATTGAAAAAGGAATGACTGAAAATTTTAGTTCTGATTCAATTATTGATGAGTGCGGGTTTGAATTAAAAATTGTCTTTTCAGTCAATTACCACAATTTTGGAGCAGAACAAATGAAAATCCTTATGATCATCTACCGCAATTTACATTAGTATGCTTGCTTATGAAGCCAACTGAAGCGCCAGAAAATGTAGTGAAATTGGGAGTTTTTTCTTTCTCTCTAGGTGGTATGGATAAGCAATGGTTATTCAAGCATACCACACTTATAACAGACCGGGAAGATCTAAGAAAATGCTTCTTGTGAATTTTTTTCCCAACTAGTAGAACTACAGGAGTAAGAAAGGAAATATGCGATATTACTCATAATTATGGTGAAAATCTGAGTGAGTATTATGAAAGATTTGCAACCATTCAAAATAATTGAAGATGTGTTGGTACGTGAAAGGAAGCTCATATTCCTAGTAGATTTTTATGCAAAGAGATGCAGGATGAGCTCTCAAGGAACAAGAATACATTGATTTTAGGAAGACCATTCCTTATGAAAACAAAAACATTCATTAATGTGTATAATGGAACCTTAACCATGGAATTTGGAAACAGTTTAAACTAGACGATGCTATAAGATACTTGTGATATGATAACAGTTTCCAGAAGGGGAGATGAGGTCATTGGAACATCAGGTGAAAGCATAATTGAAGTTGGAAAGTTTCTCCATATTCATGACCATGAAGAGATGATGGAAATGTTCAACACAAGTCTAAAGAATAAGGGAGAGGAAATGTTATTGAAGAGAGAAAATTGATGACACATGATGACCTTTAACCAGGATAGGATGATACTAACAACAAGTAAAGAACTAAGGAAAACAAAGCCTCTAGATCGGAGTTAAAACTATTGCCTTCTCATTTAAAAAATGTGTACTTGGAATAAGAAGGGAAGTTTCTAGTCATTATATTAGTAGCATTACAACCACATCATGAAGAGAGACTTCTAGAAGTGTTGAATAGATATATGAGGGCGATTGGTTGGTCTCTGTTTTATATTCTTGGGATAAACCTTGCCATTTGTATGCATAAAATTCTGCTTGAATATGATAGTAGCCCAATAAGGCAACGACAAAGACGTTTGAACCCACAATTTTAGATATGGTAAAAGATGAGTTGAAAAAATTGTTAAAGGCTGGTATGATATACTGATGAAGGTTTGACCCCTACTAAGGATGATGGTCTATAACACATGCTTAGGAGAAAGGAAGTTCCTTAATCCCTTTCATTGTTTTCTTTTCATTATGTTTGAATTTCCCTAAGTTGACTTAGTTAACTCAACCTTAGTTGACTTGTTGACCTTTCACTAGGTTTGACTTATTGACGAGAGTTTATTTGACTTAAGTCAACATGTTAATCCTTGTTTATGTGTTTTGTAGGTTTAGTTAAGGTGGATGAAGTGGCGCAACCTTAGTGGCGGAGTAGAGATGATGTGGAGGCCATGTGAAAGAGAGAGAGAGAAAATAAAACCTTCTAGAAACTTCTAGAATAAGGGAAACCACATGACTTGGTCAAGAATCCACATTGAGAGGTTCTAGAAGCATCTAGAATAGAGGACCACGTGTCTTGGACGAAAATCCTCTTTAGGAGACCATTTGTTGCTCCATTTTAACCTACTTGTAGGGTTTTCTAAACTTATGTTTATTGCTAAGAGACCTTTAAACCTTTCTATATAAAGGGTACTCTACTAAATGTAAAAGGGTTGATCATTTTGGAATTTAATATACACCCTGTGTTAAACCTTTGTGAGAGTATCTTCCTTTGGGAGTGAAACTTTTAAGCCTTATCTCGAGCTAGACTCAAGTGGCGGCACACGTCCGCACATCTCCAAGGATCCATGGCTTTTGCCTTTCCTTGAAGTGGCGCGCTTCACTCACAAACTTTCATCTTTTGTTTCTTCTTTCTTTCAATTCGGCTTTTATGTTTAATTCATCATCATGTTTTATTTCTTGAATCAATTTATTTCTCTTCTTCTCTAGAGTGTTTTCATATGCGCCTTCTCATATCGATAATTTGCTATCTTAATGTCCAATGGGAATCTTCACTAGACTTTCTTAATTAACCCTTACTATATTCATAATTTTAAAAGGAACCAACTTAATCCTTCATCATTTGGTATCTAGAGCTTAGGTTGTCTTGAATATGGTGTTTTTCATGTGTTAACCTTGTCTTATTGTAGCTATCTTGGAATGGTCCAAATCAACTTCCCTTACATGCAAAAACAATGATGGCTAACTTCATCGTCTTTGATGGAAAGTTGCATGGAGATATTCATGCACGACTTCACTATCTTTGGATCATTCTTTGATGAATGCTTGAATAACCAGGAAAACGTGTTGATGAGGTGTGTTGAAATGAATTTAGTTTTGAACTATGATAAGTGCCACTTTATAGTGAATAAAGGGATTGTTATGGGATATGTAATATCTAAGGAAGGAATTCAGATGGATAAGGATAAAGTGGATATCATAGCTATATTACCTTTTCCCACATCAATTAGAGAATTTAGGTTTCTTTTGGGATATGCAGGCTACTATTAGTGTTTCTCTTGTCGGAGAAACTCCTTGGTACGTAAATTTGGTGAATTACTTGGCTACATCAGTGTTACCCAAGCACTCGAGTACAAATCAAACTAAAAAGCTAAAATCAAATGTGAAATATTATATCTGGGATGATCCATTCTCGTCGAGGAGTTTTAGTGATTAATTGATGATAAGACGTGTGCCTAATGATGAGATAATGAGTATATTGAAGTTCTACCATGACTTTGCAGTAGGAGGACATCGTGATGCAAAGAGAATTGCTCGAAAAATTTAGGATAGTGGCTTCTTCTGGGTAACAATTTTCAAGGATGCATAAGCTTTTGTGCACCAGTGAGAAGCTTGTCAAAAAGTTGGAGGAAATATCACGAAAAGGAATGAGATGCCAAGGAAAAATTTGATCTTCTATGAGGTTTTTGGTGTGTGGGGAATAGACTTCATGGGTCCACTTTCGAATTCTACTGGATACTGTTACATTTTGATTGCATCTGATTATGTATTTAGATGGGTAGAGGCAAAGGCAACCAAGTTGAATGATGCAAAAACTGTAGCAAATTTTTTGAAAACTAATATTTTGTGCAGATTTGGGAGTCATTTTTGCAATAGGATCATTACTGGCTTGCTTTAGAAATATAAGGTTGCACATAATGTCTTTACACCTTATCATTCTCAAACAAATGGTCAAGCGAAAATCTTCAATAGAGAGGTAAAAAAACTCTTGATCAAGTTGGTGCAACCTCATCGGAAAAAGTGGAGCCAGTGGCTAGATGACACATTATGGCCTTAGAGAACTGCTTACAGAACTCCTTGGGGATGTCACCATTTAGAATAGTTTTTGGGAATCCATGTCATCTCCCTGTAGAAATTGCATATAGAGCTTTGTGGGTAGTTAAATGTTGCAATTTAAATTTGGAAGAAAGTGGAAATATTAGGAAACTGCGGTTATAGGAGTTGGAGGAAATAAGACTTGTAGCTTATGATAAGTTTAGAATTTATAAAGAGAAGACTAAGAGGTTTCATGAATAGAGGATATCATGAAAGGATTTCCAAGTAGGGAAGAAAGTCCTCTTGTATAACTCCAAGATGAATTTGATAGTTGGGAAGTTGCGATCAAAATGGGAAGGGCCCTACGTGGTGGTTAACACTTTTCCTCATGAAGCTATGGAAATTAAATGACCTAACATTTACCATGCTTTTAAGGTAAATGGCCATCAACCGAATATTTTCCAAGAAGTAAAGATGGATGACAAAGGCAGGGAACAATTTGCAAGATCCATACATTGAAGACTAGTTGTAGCAGCTACCACACTCCCTGGTTCTGTTTTAAGTTTTGTTTTATTGCTTTTACTGTCAATTTTTTTTATGTTTTGTATAAATTGTGTGTTCTGTATAAAATTTTTTTAGGTCCTAGGTAGCTAGATTTTGAGTTGTGGCTAGTTTCAATAGTTTGAGTTGTTTCTTTGTCATATTTTGTCATTAGAAACATGTTAGGATAGTTGGATTACAATCCTATAGGCTAGGTTAATACATGCATATGCATTTGGGTTAGTTTGGTAGATTAGTCTTAGTTTCAGGGAGTGATTTTTAGAAGTCTTTTTAGGATAGAGTTTCTAAGTTAGTTTTAAGGTTTCTTTAGTCATTTTAACCTTGTTTAGGAGGTCCTTTATAGTTTCAGTAGTGCTTTAGCATAACCTTAGGTTTGGCCTAGTTTTAGGGTCTTTTTAAAAGTTTTAGGTAGTGAAATTTGTAGTTCTAGGTAGAATTCTAGTTTAGAGTTGTTTCTTAGGTTTCTTTAGATGGTTATACTTGTTGAGTAGGTCTTTAATTTTGTTTTTACCAGTTTTCACATATTTGCATTTTTTTTCTCTCTTTCTAGCCTAGCTTTTGATTTGTATGTTTTAGTAAAAGGTTTAGTTTGCGTGAATTAGCATTTCAATAATTTCTTTTACTTCAATCCAATGATTCAACTGGTTTTTGCATGAAATATTAGTGGCATGAGCAGTTTTGACATATTTGACCATCGAGAGCATTGAGCATAAATTCATTTTCTTGTGTGCATTTATTCATGAAACTGGCATTCTAGGCTTTACTTTGTTTCTTTGCATAATTGATCATCGAATGTGATTTGTTGATGTGATATAGGACATTTTTTATGCAGACAATTGCCAAATAAGATTTGCCTTGAAAAATCACCTTTGCACCCAAATTTTGAGTCAGCAATGACCTTTCCTTACAATTATTACCTTGACAATATCCCTTTCTCTGAAAAAACCAAGTTTACACCTTACTTGGGGATGTGAAGTGATTTGGGCTGAATTATAGGATAATGTTGAGTTCAATTGTTGGAAAGTGTGATCTTTGAAGGCCTAGAAATATGAAAAAATTGGCTGGAACAATTGAGAATAATAGAAAAATCATGTGAAAAGCTATAAAAAATTGAAAAACAAAAAAGAAAAGATGAAAACAAAAATGAAAACAAAAGCAAAGAAGTTAAGCGAGAACGCTGTTGGAACACCATTTGCATATCCAATCAGTTCTACACTTGAACTCAACACTTTCCACCCTTATTCCCTTCACATTTATGGATTTAAGCCTTGCTTCGCTTTCATATACCACACTTTTAGCCCAACCTCATTACAAGCCATTAAATAACTCTTATTGATCTTCATTTTGAATTCATGTGATTGGATTGCGAGAGCAAATATGATCCCATACACTTGAATGTAAAGTGGAAACACCACCCTGAGATTGAAGCTATGATTGCGATTAAATCTTGAATGATTCACTACTTGAAATCTTTGTTTGCAGTCGATTTTGATGACTGAATGTTCTACAACTTAAATTGGATTGTTTTCATAGCATGTGCAGGTTAGAGTTTGGATATTTAGAGAGTTAATAGGTGCATATTTGTTGGTTTGAGTTTTATGTTTTTAGAAATTCTAGTTGTTTTTTCCTTTATCTTGCCTAAAAGTGCAATAGTTTAAGTGTGGGGATGTGATAAGCCCCTAAACTATAGAGTATTTCTTAGGTAATTGTACTATTTTGGGTAGGTTTATGTTGTAAATTAGGAGTTATTAGCTTAGAATTAGTTTAGTTAAGTTTTTAGTCTAGTTTTACATAAATAAATTAGTGGGGTATTTTAGTACATTTTTATTGTAATCCTTAGAAGTACTATTAGTATGGTATAGTTCAGTAGATATGATATATTCATAAATAGGTTCATAGCTTCTTATTTTAGATACATAGGCTTAGGAGTAGAGTTTGTAGTCTAGTTTCAAAGTCATTACGAAAATTTTAGTGTGACTAACATCCATTTCGAGATTTTTGAGTTTAATGCAGATAAAAGGATCAAGAATAGCATTCAAGTGATCAGAGAAAGTCATGGGAAAATCTAAATCAACCAAAAATGCAAGAAAATGCTTAGAGTTGACTTTTTGCTGAAGAATTGACTAGAGTTGACTCAAAGTTGACTTTTCACTTTCAAATCCAATTAACACTTGTGGGAAAAATCTTAAGAGCAATCATTCACATTTTTGCTAACCTTGAAAGGGCTGAAACATGATCAAAAACTGCATGGAAATTGTAAATCTAATTTTATCTTGTGTAGGTCATTAATGTAGCTTAGTTTGTAGCATAGTTTTGGATTATGAAATCTAACTTGTTCCTTTAGTTGTGAATACAGGAAGGGGTGAGTGTTGAGCTGTTAGAAGTGATTCTAATAGAAGAAGGTTGTTTATATGAAGTGTTGTGATGGGCCAAATCTCTCTTTGGAAGATATATGTGAAGGAGTCGAATTAGAGGCAAATGATGAGTTGTCATAGAGCTAGTTGAATCACTTGTTATAGAAGGTTAAGGAGCTTCAAGGACACAAACACTCACGGATGTTGACCTGCTCCAGTTGTAAATTTAGATGGCAACGTGCTACCTAGGTGGCTGGTCAAGATTAGTTAGTTAATTAGTGTAGGATGGAGTTGTTTACGGTTAATGGAACTTGTTGATGTGACCCCAACAAGGCTCATAGCTTGGGCCATTGGCTAGGCCCATTTCTTTTAATTTTCTTTTATTTTCTTTATTTCTTTTATTAAATAAATGTTTGTCTAAATTGGGTATTTTTTGTTAAATGCAGCCTACATCCCAAACAAGCCAAGAGGCAACTTTACTGCAAGCACCCGTGCATCATTTTCAACTTTCTGATCCAGCGCATCATTTAACATCATCACGTCTTATTAGGCTGAGACTCACTGCATTTGCTAGCAGCCCACTAACATCTTCGGTGTGGATTCCTTTGTATCCAGTAACGTGCAGCCAACATTTTTCTTCGGCAGCTTCAACATCAATTGGGCCTGCACGTGGCAGCCTAATTTCAACAAGGCATAGTAGTGTGCATGTAAGTAGGCAGAGTAGTGTGCATTTAGGTAGGCATAATAGTAATGAGTTGCATCATAACATTCATTGTTTAGTAAATATAGTCAAATTGACATTCTTAGGCATATTACTTCTAGGTTTATAGGGCGTGCATGCGAGTGGTGGCAAGAGAGGCAGTATAGAGTGAAAAAAGGGATAGAATCATGCATTAATACATTTTACGAATTGAAAGCATGCATGTGGAAACATTTCATTCCCCCTTCATTTAGGATCAATAGAGAGCAAAAAGCTAGGATAGAAAACTTCATTGACATAGGTGATGCATTCATCCAAAATCTTGCTAAGTTTTCTAGACTAGAAAAAGATTTTAAGCACAATGAGAAAAGCATACGAGAGAGCAAGCAAAACTTAAAAAGCTTCGAGAGTATGAAAAGAAAAGAGAAAAAGAAGAGCTTGAGAAACTTTGTGCTAAAAGAGAACAAGAGGAAAAAGAGATAAAAGAGAAGAAGAAAGAGAGGCAAAAGAGGAGAGTATTAGAAAAGCCAAAGAAGAGAATGAGAGAAAAGAATTTGAAGCAAGAGAGAAAATAAAACAAAAGAGTGAGCTTGAAAGACAATCCAAAGTGGTAGAGTTAGAGCCCATTTCAAAAGAAAAAAGGGAACTCATTGTTAGGGATTTGGTGTACCATCTTTTACCAATTCCTTCCATGAAGTCCCAATTTTCAAAGGGAGTTTTCCCATCTTTAAACTCTTCTCACTTTTTCATTAACTCTTTTCTTTTGTTTCCTTATCAAATTTTTTGTTCTCCATCTCATTCACATATTTCATACTCCTCAACAACTTGTGCCAAAACACACTTTGACTTTAAAATTCTTTTTAAAAATCATCTAAGTCAAAGTGACACTCTTTCTGTGAACTGGGCTGGATATCACATTTTCACAACTTTAAAAGCCCATCTTCACACATATTATTTCCATATCTTCTGCATGGTCTTTATGATTTCATTACCATTTTGTTTAATGATTATTGCATATTTGTTTTTGATCCTGGTGGAATCTTCATTTGGTTGTTGTGAGCCTTTCACAACCCTCTTGATCTCAGGACAGATCCTCTTCAAGAGGGACGAGATGATGTGACCCCAACAAGGCTTATAGCATTGGACCAACGCCTAGGCCCATTTCTTTTATTTTCTTTTGTTTTTAATTAAATAAATGTTACTCTAATTGGGCTTGTTTTGTTAATTGCAGCCCATTTTCCAAACCAATTATTAAAGTATTTGGCATTGGGCATGTGGCCCAATTCTTCTATACACCAAATGCAACACCATTCAATGTTTTCATGCTGAACAACCTAGTTGGGCCTGCATCAATTTTGGAAGCCACATGCGGCACAATGTTGACCAGCGCACCACCATTTGAACATGCGTTTCAGCTGCATGATTCAGCGTTTAAAGAGATTGGGCTTATATCCAATCTACAACAAAGCACGTGCTCACACTTTGAAACCTGCCAGCCCAATTGCTCCAAGCCTCATCACTTGTTTTTTTTTTTCTGCAGATCAACCAAAGTCCGCATCCAACCCACTTCATTTCCTTTGACGCGCAGCACGAGCTGCTTACTCATTTCCAAAAGTCAACCCTCTGTTAGGGTTTGTTCCAGCTTGTCTCACGTGAAGGAGTGTCTCCATTGGGGGCTAGGGTTTCCTTCGGCAGATCAACATCACCTACGCAGCCCACTCTCTCACGTGTGCCACAACCTTTCACGCGTTCAGGGTTCTATTATCGACATCTCCCTTCACGTGTATCACACCTTAGGTTAGGGTTTCCTTCTTTTCTTTTGTTTAATCTTCTCGGCTGCCTTTGATCTATAAAAGGTGCAGGCCAACTCATTGTAATTAGCTTTGAAAATAGAGTGTGGTTTTTACCCTTTTTCAGAGTTCACCTTCCTAGTAGAGGTTTCTCCTCCTAGGGTTCCAAAATCGTGAGTGTTGTGAGGATCCGTGAGAGAACGAGAGTGATTTGTTCTGATTGTAAGTTTTCGCTGCATTCTTAGTTGATTCCACAGAAGGAGTCAACGTCAGGAGGTCGTTCCGATGATTCACCGTCAATTGGAGCAAGTTCCCACCTATTCACGGCATCTACGGCCTCATCACTTGTAATAGACAGTCTTAGGGACTAGAAAATGATAGATATTAGGCACCATTCACTCATTCGAATACATCACCCAACGTCATTCATGTCATCACATTCACGCTAGAACCACTCATCCATACTACCATAGAAAACCACTTTCTCAATGACTACATAGTCAACATTTGATCAAGATCATTCCTAGTTCACGTTTGTTTGTGAGTTTCAGACTATTCCACCAATTGTAGACATATTTTCATAGTTACTTCTGAATGAATTTGTGTTTTTCATTACTGTGCTATCGTTCCTTCCTTTTTCCAAAGCTTTTTTTTTCTACCAAAATTGAGTTTATGATTGAATTTTGAATGGTTGAGATGCATGATTTGCTATAATCTTGGATTCAATCAGTGAAAATGATGAATTCAAGCATATGCAAAGTCATCTGACTTCTCTCAAATGTCTTTTGAGTGTAATTGCATGTTCAATCAAACAAATTGATTCATGTTCTTAGTTCTGCAGAACACACTTACACACATTATTTCATCCCATTTCCATTTCAAAAGTCATTTTCTAGTGTTTCTCATGCTTGTTTCTTGTTCAAAACTCCATGTTGATGCTATATGTGATGTTTTCGATTCATTTCCACATCCAATTCGTGATTCGTTGTGTTCAATTTTCCATTTGCGTATTTGTTCGTTAAGTTCCTTGGATAAAGTTCATAATTTGGGATTTACTCTACTTAATCATTTCACATGATTCTTGTTTCTTGCTCACGAACACATCCATGAACATTCATTCATTATTACATTCTCTGCATATCATCATCCAATTCCCTTTCCAGCCATTACATTTTGTAATTCATGCATTAGAAATCACATTTTGATCAGTCTGTTCATAATTTCACAATATTGATTGGCTACCATGCATTAGTAGCTTAGGCATTTCATCAAACATCATATGTGAACCTTAGTTTTCTTAGTATATTATATTAGGTAGTGAGGAAATCAAGTTTGACTAAATCTTTATGCGACTAGAGGTTTATCAATGGATCATTTGAATCGATTAAATAGAAGGGAGTTGGTTGAATGGTTGCCAAAACACAATTTTGTGAAGGACAAAATTTGTGTAGCATGCCAAAAGGGAAAGCGAAAAAAATTCCTTTAAACCGAAGAATTGTGTTTCTACTACTAGACCTTATGAATTGCTACACATGAATTTGTTTAGTCCATCACAAACCATGAGTCTTTGTGGCACTTTCATGCTTTCAAAAGACTTGCCAATGTTTTGCAAAATGAAAAAGACTATAAAATTTGTTCTTAGGAAGTGATCATGGAGAAGCTTTCCAAAATGAGAAGTTTGAAAATTTTGTAATAAACATGGTATACACTACAAAAAAAGTCATAATTACATACGGATAGTTACATACAAATTTAGATACGTATGTAAATTAGACTTTACATACGGATATTATCTATGAATTAGTATTCGTATGTAAAATAAAATTACATATGGATAGTTTTGGTATGTAATGAAGGAGTATTTTGTGAAGGATAAATTTTGTATGTAAGAATATATGAATATGTAACACATACATTACATATAAATTTTATATACGGATTTTAAATAATAAAATATTAAAAAATTAAATTTGGAAAATATTTTTCTTTTAACATTGAAACCTTTTTTCTCGTGCCACTCTACAATAATTCCTTCCACGCTCTCACAGTCATTGAACTTCAATTGAAGGAGATGAATCTTGGTAATGGTTCGTTTTTTTCTTTTTTCATTATGTAGAGGTACGTGAATCGAACCCAATTTCAGTTCCAAAAATTTGTTTATGTCGAACAATGTTGTTGTTCTTTATTTGTATCAATCAGAAATTGTTATTCGTAAGTTGTATCAGTAGTTCTGGAAATCCCCAATTTCCAAACCTAGGGCGCTGATATCTCTACCTATTTGATTGTTGGACACAATAAATTCCTCTAATGAGCGCATCTCTTGCAGAAACAAGGTCAATCCACGAATGAGTTTGTTATCCAAAGGGTTCGATTCTTAAAGGTATCGTATGTGGTTCCTCTAATGTAAAATCCATTTTGGATTTTCACTTTCCATATGAATTCTTGTTCTCCACTTCTAATGCTAGATACCATTTTGTGGTTCAGGGAAAAAATCAAAATTGACATCCACCAGACCAAGGCAAAGTGGAAGGGCAATTATGATAAGATTTGAACTCCGTTGAACTCCTCGATCCAGAGTTGCAGATAAACAAAAGGTACATTGGGCTGGTACAAGTATTTTTTTGAAGTTGAATGCTGGACTCTAAAATGCATGTTTTGGTTTAAATATATTGATATGCAAAACCTAGAAATCAAGAAAATGATAGATGAAAAAAAAGATGCATTTGGCTTCGTAATATGCTGCAAGAGCAACACTTAGCCAATGGAGCTACTGTTAATGTTGTATATAACGAATTTTTATATAACTAGTTCTACATAATTTTTCAGGAAGAGAAAAGTCTTTTATATAATGAATTTTTATATAACTGGTTCCAAATTTATTTTAAATTTTATCATTCCTTGATTCTTGTGGCATATATAATATTTTTGCGAACAAGAGTTGTATATATATACATTAACATATAGGAATTTGGAGGTCTGGCGAAGGGATTGAAGTGTTGGTGAGGAAAGTGTAGAATGGAAAGTTGTGTTGTGATGTGAGGAAGAAAAAAAGGGGTTTGTAGGAGACATAGACTTGTAGATAAAATGATAAAATGCTGCTAAAAGAAAAAACAGTGAAAATCCTGAATTCACCTTTAATGCCAACACATAGTTTAACACTAAAATGATTCCTAATGGCTTGCTACTTGTCGCGCTACAGTGTAATGAAATAATGCAAAATAGTCTTAGTGGATTCAGATTTCATCTCTTAAAATTCTAAATTTCTTTGTTAATTTATTTGAGGTTTGGTATGCAAGACCAACTTAGGGACCTTTGATTTTGATTAATGGAAGCACAATTTATGAATAAAATGAAGATTATAGAGTGAGTCAAAATGAACATTACAATCCATTCACTTCTTCTCAGATTACTACAAGTGACACTTATTCTAACTTTTGGAATTTTAAGAATTATAAATTTATTAAGCAGTATCATGAATATCTTTAATGCATTATAACCTTGAATCTATCATTTAAATCATTTTTCAGAGTCACTTTAATTAGTGAAATGATTCTTCATCCTAAATAGTTATCGTAAATGTAAAAAAATCATATGTTATTATTATTATTCAATTCTTTTATATTTTAATTAAACAAGTGTTGTCATGGACAAGCATATCTAGTGTTGTCATGGACAAGCGTATCAATTTGAATGAAGATGGTGTTAGTAAACATGACAATGTGCAGGGGAAGTGTATAAAGTTGTTTCCAATTAAATGTTCAGGGTGAGGATTCTATTTTATTGTGTAAAAAATGCGTGCAACCAAACTTTGCGTTTACAACTGTTTTTGTTCCATGATTTGGCATAAGAAAGGTCTTCATAACTTTGATGTAATTTAACATCTTAATGTTTGATGAACTCTACCGCGGGAGTTGGCAAAGATGGCAAATATATATATATATATATATATATATATATATATATATATATAAAACATTTCGAACATGTATGAATGTATAAATGAAAAACTTTTTACCATGAGAACTATTAAGAACTAGTATGCGGATTACAATTAAAAAAATGCCAGTTAAAATAAAAACATATTTTTTAGATTACAATAGGAAAAATTATAGTGTAATATACACATATAGTGATGTAGTTTTAGCGTATTAATGATAACAAAATGTTAAGGATAATTAAGCATTAGCGTATATAAATACAATATTCTACAACACAACATTATTCACTTTTCTTTTTCTAAGAAAAGAATATAAGATGATAGCCACTTTAGTGGAAAGTTTGATAGTTCACAGATCCAGGAAGCTTCTATGTATGACGCCATGTTAGATGCAGCAAAAGAAGGAAGTGTTGGGTTCATAAAAGCTATTGGAAAGGGTAACCATGACCTCCTGTGGGCAATGGAAAACCATGGAAAGAGGCATATTTGTGCATGCTTTATTGATTCATATAACCGAAAGTCACTAGTGTGGTATGTTGAGAGGCAAGAGAATTTGCTTTGCATACCTTTAAGAGGTCGAAGAACTTATAGCTTGCATTTGAAATGATTTTTCATGACTTTGATTTGGTGGCTGTGTTGGATCTTTTTGTGCTCTATATTTAAATTTTGTATTATTATTATGGGTTTTAATCATACAAAGGGATTAAACAGTCAAACAAACATTAGGGACTTGCACAATAGCTAAGAATTCAGGTTGGTTCATCCATTTCCTCAAGGTTGACTTTGAGTTAAATTGCACCTCTTATCTTTTCCTCCACCAGCACTGGATCAACTAGCACCGACAATTTTTGCTCCTATATAGGTACTTGAACTTAACCAAAAGAGTAGTTTAAAATACACAATTATGAATAGTTTTAATTCATTCTTTTGCACACTTTTTGAAGTGGACTAATTTGACTTTTAATTGCATTTTGTAAATTTGTCATTACAGTAGATTTGGTGGGAGGTGGAACACTCATATACGAAACAATCAAGGCATGTTCTCAATCTAAATTCTTTTTGCCTTCAAATCACAACAGTTCACCATAATTCATCTTTTCTTCCCACGGTATGTTAACTTCTCAAGAGTTTGATTTAATTTACAATGTTTAAGTATTTTCTTGTTTATGTCAAATAATCTTTAGCATTAAAATTCATAATATGAGTACAATGACTCAAATTTATATATCTTGTTTGACTTATATGAACTTTAAATAAGATGATATTTTAGTACCAACTTTTATGTACAATATCATTAAATTTATGTTACTTGTGTGCATAACTAATGTGTAATTTAAGCTTTATGGTTTAAATACACAGAATATGGAATGGTTTCATACCAATCGGGATTGGATGTATGATAGATGTTATATTGGTAGAAGAGGTTTGAAAGAAAGTTTTTGGGTTGAGGAGTTTGTCATCAAAGCTTGTCAACAAGAGTCTTACATGAATGAAAGGAAGACTAGATGTCCATGCAATAAATGTCATTCTACGCGTATTTTTCCAATTGAAACAGTTAAGCTTCACCTTTACAAAAATGGGTTTATTCTAACTACTTTGCTTGGATTGATCATGGAGAACAAGTCCCAAATGCTAATGACAATCGTGTGGGTGCTTCAAATAGTGGTATAGATGTGGTCAAAGGTGAACATTTTATGGCAATGAATGACATGGTGTATGATGCTCTTAGGCAACAAACAACATTTCAATCATCAAAGTTGAATAATGAGGAAGAGCCTCCAAATGAAGAAGCTCAACTATTTTATAATTTGTTGTTAGAGGCTAATAAGCCATTATTTGAAGGGGCATCTGAATTAAAATTATCAATATGTGTGAAATTATTAGCTTGCAAGTCTAATTGGAATGTCCCTAATCAATGTTTGGATTTTATTACAAAAATGCTTTTAGATGTAACACCCATGAATGAGAATTTTCCAAAAAGTTATTATGATGCTAAGAAGTTAGTGTCAAAGTTGGGATTAAAAGCTAAAAGGATTGATTGTTGTGTGAAGGGTTGTATGCTTTTTCTATGACAATGAATATGGGAAAAATGAAGGAGGTCTAATTCAATGCAAATATTGTAACAAACTGAGGTATCATGCCCCAAAAGCTGGAAAACATAGAAACAAACCAATCCCAATTAAGTCAATGTTCTATTTGCCTATAATTTCGAGGTTAAAGAGATTATTTGCATCCATGGAGACAGTAGATCAAATGACATGGCACTATGATAATAGAAAGGATTCAAATGTCTTACGTCATCCATGTGATGGTCAAGCCTGGAAACATTTTGATCGAGTACATGCAAATTTTGTCGTTGAACCGCGTAATGTACGACTTGGTCTATGCTCTGATGGATTTAATCCATATATTCAAGCATCTGCCAGGCCTTATTCTTGTTGGAGCGGTTACTCGTACCAAACATGTGGACAAACTCACATATCATGGAAGTTCAAATCACTCTTCAGAAGAGATTGTCCAGCTAAAACAAGAAGTTTTGAATTATACGGAGAACAATGAGAGGTTAAGCCAACAATTACAACAACAACAACAACAATTTCAATCCTTTATTAGTGTTGTCCTCCCTTTCCTTTCACCAGATGCACAAACTACATTACAACAACAACAGCAGCAAGAGCAATAACACCAACCACAGCAAAGCCAACCTCAACAAGACCAGGAGCAACCACAACTAAACAATCAACAAGAACGACATGACTACTCTGAATAATAGGCCTTTAAAATGTTTGTACTTCTTCATTATGTTAGCACTTTTAGGTTATGTTTTGTTAGAGTTTGATTACCATTATATCTGTGAACACTTTTTGGGGACTACATTAGATTATGTTATGTTAGCACTTTTATTAGAACTATATTAGCACTGAATTGTTGACACTTATTTTGTTTATAACTTCGATTTTGATTATGTTACGTTGATTTGGATTTTATATTGTTTATAATTAACTTGGATTTGGATTAAGTAAATATTGCTTGATGGTGAAATTTCATTGCAATTGACAGGAAATGTTAAAAAAAATTGAAAATGAAAAAATATAGTTTTTAATTTAAAAAGTATATTATTACATACAGATTTACATACGGAATAAGTTGTATAAAATTGCACCATTATTATATACGGATCATTTCGTATGTAATACATTCCACATTATATATGGATTTTGTTTGTATATAATTTACATACGGATTATTCCGTATGTAATTTACACATGTATCTTGATCAATTACATACATATTTTTTCGTACGTAAGTTACATACGGAATTTTCCGTATGTAATTCACCGAGAATTACATACGAAATAATCTGTATGTAAATTACATACAGATTTTATTACTTACGAAAAATTTCGTATGTAAACTTACATACGAAATATTTTTCGTATGTAAGTTTTTCGACGCCTGGTTTACATACGAATTTGTTTTCGTATGTAATTCATAGATAATATCTAATTACATACGGATTTTGTTCATTACATACAAATTTTGTCCATAGAAAAAATCAATTTTTTTTGTAGTGATAAAACATAACTTTTCTGCTCCTGAAACTCCTCAACAAAATGGGGTAGTTGAAAGAAAAGGCATATCTTTAGAGGAATTAACTAGAACCATATTGAATGAAACTACTTTTTCTAACTACTTTTGGATAGATGTTATCAACACAACCTATTATGTTTTAAACTGTGTTAATTAGACCTATTTTGAAGAAAATTCCAAATGAATTGTTTAAAGAACCAAAGCTGATGAAGGTGTCTTCCTTCGATATGCTTCAAATAGTCATGCATATAAAGTGTATAATAAAATACTTATGACTATTGAAGAATTTATGCATGTTGTATTTGATGAAACTGACCATCTTTGCTATAACATAAAGGTTCATGATACAGATGACGAAAAAGTATTTCAGGAAAGCAAGATTGAGCCCGAGGTAGAAAAGATCAATGAAAAAGTTCCTAAACTAGAAACTGTGATTCACAAGAATTGATCTAAATATTGGAAGACTCCAAAAGGGCTATCAAGAGACAACATCATCGAAAAAATAGATAAGGGAGTCTCTATTAGACTTAAACTCAACAATTAGTGAAAATTGTTGCATTTGTATCACAAAATAAACCTTAAAATATAATTGATGCATTGAAATATAGCAACTAGATTTTATCTATGCAAAAAGAACTAAATTAATTTTCACAAAATGATGAGGTGGTGATTTGTTCCTAGAAGCAATTACATGAATGCGATTGGGACAAAATAGGCTTTTAGGAATAAAACAGATGAAACTGGAAATATCATTAGAAACAAGGCTAGGCTTGTGCAAAAGGCTATAATCAAGAAAAAATAATAGATTTTGATGAGACATATGCTCTTGTGGCTAGATTTAAGGTTGTGAGATTATTATTATAAGCGCCTTTTAAAATGATTTTTTAAATGAGGAAGTATTTGTCTCACAACCCCCTGGATTTTAAGATCATATATATATATATATATATATATATCCTTATCATGTTTTCAAATTGAGAAAGGCTTTATATAGTTTAAAACAAGTCCCATGATAGTGGTATGAAAGATTGAGTAACTTCCCTTTTATCAAAAGGATATGTTAGGGGTGTTGTAGATAAAACTCAATTCATCAAAAAGCTTAAAAATGACATGATTCTTGTCCAAGTTTATGTTGATGATATTATATTTGGATAAAATAATAACTCTCTGTGTGAAAATTTTGTTTCCGCTATGCAAGGCAAATTTGAGATGTCTATGATAGGTGAGTTAAACAACTTGATCATGGGACATTTTTTAGTTAGTCAAAATATTGTTTTGACCTACTGAAAAAGTTTCAGATCGATAAGTGTAAAGAAGTTGCTAGTCCTATAACACCAAATTGTTATATGGACTCAGATGAAAAGGGTAAACTAGTTTATGCTACGAAAATAGAGGATTGATTGGATCTTTTCTATAATTGATAGCAAGTATACCTAACATTATGTTCAGTGTGTGTATGTGTGCTAGATGTCAATCAAATCCCAAAGAATCCCACTCTAACGTAGAAAATATTGAAGTATCTTGAAGGGACGATAAATGTTGGACTATGGTATCTAGGTAAGTCTTTGACAAGTTTATCTGGGTATTCTAATTCTGATTTTGTTGCATGCAAAATGGATCGCATAAGAACAAAGGGAACATTCCACTTGCTTGGACCAAGTCTTATCTCAATGAACAACAAAAAGCATGCTTGTGTTGTCTTTTAAAGGCCGAATACATAACAACTGGAAGTTGTTGTGCATAAATTAATGGCTCAATCATCAACTCCTTTATCGTGGCTTAAATTTTGTAAAGGTACCCATTTTCTATGATAATACTATTGCTATCAATCTTACAAAAAATTCCATTTAATATTCATGCACTAAACAAATAGAAATTAGACATTATTTCATAAGGGGTCATGTAAATAAGAATAACTACAAAATTCAATTTGTTGAAATAGAAAAATAATTGGTTGATTTGTTTACCCAACCCTTATCACGTGATAGATTTAATAGGCTAATAACTTATTTGGGTATCTTGGATTTAACTAATATTGTTTAAATAAATCAGTGAGTCATATTTATCATCACACATGGCATTTTGCATTCATTCTTTTATTTCAAAAGTTGATTTTTGTTTTGACAAAGTCAAAAAGGTGTTGCATGTGACCAAGTACAATTGTGGTGTTATTAAAACTAACTCTTTTCTAATCATCTTTGACCAAAAGTAATGTTTCATCTTTTCTAATTCAAAATGGTCACATTTGTTTTAATTACGCTGATTACTTTGTGCATTTAATGCATTACATTATAAAAATACATTGGTGCATGTTCATCTGCATCAATTATTTTTGAAATTTAGCCATTTGAAAAACTACGCCAAGACGCAGTTGTTGCTACATCTTTGAACAAGAGAAAGATTGATTCATTACTCCTTCTAGATCACAAAATTCCATAATTAGTCGATTGGAATCGTGGCTTGCTGGAAATGAAGTAAAAATCAAAGTTTTTCTGCTAGAGAGGACTAGGAAGCAGATCAACATTCCCAAAGTTTTAAGGTTCTCATGGCTCAAGGTTGAAAATCTTAACAATGTGTAAAAACTACTCAAACACCAATGCATGAAGTCCTTCTTGGAGTTGTAATGAAACATATATACTGACTTGGTGAAAGTCTTCTACAAATATTTGTAGTTTTCTGGTGAAATCCTCAAGTCAAGTCACGAAGGTGTTGAAATGGAAATCACATCAAATGTTTATAAGCATGTGGTTGATCTCAAGCAAAAGGGCATTCAGGTAAGCAAGGGCAATACACAAGTTGTTGATGACTTCGATAAAGTTTAGTATTATCGTCAATGTCTTCTACGGCCAAGAGAAATTAAAGTCTTCCATGTATGAAATCTTAAGATTAAAGAGCAATTACTTGCATTCATAGTCACTTAAAAGCTCACACCTATAGGAAGCAATCACTCAAGCTTCAATGAAAAGGATTTGGCTCATATGTACTATATCCAAAACAAATTACAAGTGGAATGGACCTTTGTGATTAGAGACCATATGATGAAAGCTAAAAGACTGGCTGACTTTAGGTTTCCCTATGTTGTTTTAATCTTTAAATTCATAGAGCATTTTAGTTTTGAACTAGATGATGAACTTCAAGAATCTAAGGAAACAACTAATCGTATATCTTGTCTCACCTTACAAAAGATGGGATTCACCAAAGAAAATAGCGACTGAATAAGTGAGGGTGTTGTTGTCGGTGCAAATGATGATGAACCATGCCTGAGTAATGTTGTTGACTAAGACCAAGTTAGTCCTATGATTATAGATCTTATTCCATACAATCCACTAGAGGACAGCGGTCATGCTTACTCTTCCTTCAAACGTGTTGTACTAGATCAAATCCATGAATTAAATGTGGCTCAAGATGAGCACCATAATTGTACCACAAGGATTTTCCTAGTGACTAAGCTGGCTAAATAGGACATGCATTGCATTATAAGCATTCTTATTTCCATTCTTGTCAGCTTAGTACCTTCTAAATTTCTATGTTTCTGCATATACGTTGTTTAATGAATTCAAAAGGGGAGAAAAGTATGTGTATTTTGTTAAATGTGTTCTGTTGATATAGGGAGCTTGCATGATTATTAGTTCATATGCATGAATAATTATTCTATTTGTTCTTGTCATTTATGTGTTTGTTTGTTTTTCTTCAAAGGTGTGTGGGATTATTGTCTTCATCAAATCATAGAGGGATTGTTACTTGGAAGAAATGATGTTGTCATGATTTGATGCATCCAAAGTGTGGCTCTTGAAGACTTGATGAAGAACAATGAAGAATTTCAACATAAACTAGTTTAGGATTATGATAATGTGTCTAAGTTTGTTAACTTGTTTAAAAGATATTTTGAACAGATTAATTAACTCCTCTACAAAGGATATGTATTGACACGTTAGTCGATTAAAATTTATTGAAAATCAATTACTTTCACTAATTAAGTGAAATAAGTCAATTGACAATTAGTATCAATCGACTAAATATGTTAGTATACACATCCATTTTATATCAAGACCTGTAATCCACGAAAGTGGAAGGTCGTTTTAAGAAACACTTTTGAAAAATCATTTCTACTCTCTTATGAGATCACATAGTCCTTAGGGAGGTGTTCATGTTCATGGAGAAAGCAATTCATCTTCACTATTTCCATTGATGTAAGATGTAAGTGTGAGTGTGTGAAAAGCAGAGAAAGCATTCAAATGTTGTTGTTTCTCATCTTCATTGTTGTTTTGATTATGTGTTATTTGGTTCTGGCTTGAGTCTGAAGTTTAACAAAGGGTTGCTTGGGTTAGCAGTTCTTGTAAATTTCAAGTAGGGTGTATTGATTTTGCAAGATTGTATGTTGTAAAAGTTTGAATATTTCTATAGCGAAAAGTTATGCTCAAGTTGCTTATTATAACTAGATGTAACTCACAAGATTAAACTGGTATAAAAAATTTGTATTTTACAATCTTGCTCACATTTTTAACCTTCTTTGATTTTTCTATGTAACAATTGTGTAAGACATTCTAGGAGCACAAAATTAAATAATCAAACAACTGATAATGTCGATGTGTTGTTTGGCCTAACAAGAGTAACTTTGTAAGACTGAAAAAAAAAGTTTAATTTTTGTTTGTCATTTCTGCAGTCAACAATTTTTTTTTATTTAAATGTTGCTACTCATTTCAAAAAACCATAAAAAATTCTACTCATTTATAAAGCATAAAAAAAATGCACTTAGGTCGCACATTTTAAAAGTACTTTTTTGCAAAATTTTAGAATTAAAATACAGTTTAACAAAACCAATTAAACCTCTTATTGGCCTTATTTGCTTTGAGCCAACAAATAGAACATGTAGCAATGAAATTGAGTGTGTGACCTTAAATTAAATGAAAATGTAAAAATAAAACATTTTTGTAGTTCATTGAGTAAAAATGCTATTACTTAGTTCACAATTTTAATTCCTAATTAAATCTATAATTTGACTCGTGAAAAGATATTTTCATGAGAAATTTTTCAAATTTGATACTCAAATATAAAATATATATATATATATTAAATAGAGAAAATTTGACAACTCTTTCAATAGATCTAGACAATTAAAATCAAGATGTTTTACTTAAATTTTTGAATACGAATGAATTATTGGAGCAACAACAAAGTTAGAATTTTTTATAAGAATAAAGCTAGTTAACCAAGCACTTAAAGACATGACACTATTAGTTGTGATAAGATTAAGATAATTGAAGGGATAAAGGTGGAAAGAGAAAGGTTTCAAAAAAGACCAATAAAAGAGGATCCGGGTGCATATGTAGAAAACCAATAAATAAGGAAGAGTCATGAGAAATGGACTAGTGGATGGTGTATTATATGAATACAATTATATGAACATTACGAAGCTTAAAATCATTCCACCATGTTTGCAAGAGGCTGAAAACATCTTTTTTGTACTTTTATTCTTTAACAATCTTTGGCTCATCTTCAATCTATAGTGAAATATATATTGGCAAAAAAGAAAAAAAATAACCAAACCCACATTTATACAATAAATGCAATTCATTTTCATTTGCCTTACGAGAGACACAAATAGGAAATAAAAGGACCACCTTTGGAACACACCTATTGCTCGTTATTATTATATTTTCTTTTATATTAGTTTCACATAATCTTGAATATCCATGACATTGGTATGACAAGTTGTTTTTTCTACTAATATTTTCCTATTAATTAATTAGTTACAGAATTATTTTTAAGAAAAAAAAGTCTCAAAAAAATATTTTTGTACTAATATACATCTATTAAATTAATTATAAAATTATGTTTAAAATAAAAAGACCTCAAAAGAATATTTTATTACTAATATAGTTCTATTACATTAATTATAAGTTTATGTTTGCAAAATAAATTTTAATTAAATTATTATTAGTGTATGTTAATTTTTATTGGTATTAAAAATGATAATCAATGAGTTAAAACATTTATTTAGTAAATTATAATCTTGTTTACGAAGAGAATGATTAGTTATTTTCATTAACTTATAATTCTATTTTCATCTCTTTGTGACTTCTCTTGCTTCTCCTTATTTTCTTCTTTTCTAAGAGTCTTTTTTAGGGTCTTGACAGACTACATTTCTTCAATCTCATATTATTTGTGTGTACCAATTTTCATTCTTATTTATGGTTAATATGTTTTTTTTTTCTTTCTAGTTGGTTGTATTGTTGTACTTTTATTCTATTTTGTATTTGTACTAAAATTAGAAATGCATTTCTTTTGCCTAGTTTTGTTTTTTTGTACTTTTCGATTTACAAATTTTAATAGTTTTTTGTGTATATTTTGACGATGAACTGAAATTTTTCTACAAAATTGTTAATTAGATTAGGGGTTAGTCTTTTTGTGGATAATAGATTAATTGGAGCATAATTACAAGTTATGTTTTATGTAAAAATATAATTCAAGTTTAGGGAAAAAAAGACTTATCGATTGAGAAGAACCTAAGTTTTTGTGAAAAACGTATTAGACGCAAAAAGAAACAATTTGATTAAAACATTGAGAATGAAATTGTAAAAGCTCTTCAAGAATCATTTAAAATTGATTACTTTTTGTATATTGTAGATAAAGAAATTACCACACTTCATAGTAGATTTGAACAATTTAAAAAATATATGAAGATATTTCTTGTTATTTATGTGGTGTTAAAAATAAAAGTCATTAGATTGTGCATTTTTGAAAGAAAAATGCTTAAATCTTGAAAAATATTTAAAACATGATAATTTGTTAGATAATGATGGATTTGATTTATTTTCATAATTAAATATCTTAAGAAAAATTATAGGTTTGAAAAATGATAAACCAATTGAGATTCTTAATTATATAAAAAAAATTATATACTTCTCCAAATCCATATATAACCGATAGAATTTATAAAATAATGTTAGTGTCAGCAATGTCTCAAGAAAAACTAAATGGATAATATCTATCGAAGAAAAAATGTGAAATGAAATTAATTATAACAATTTAATAAATAATTTTTGCATAAAAAAACTCAAAAAATAAATTTTAAATAAAAAGTATCATTTTTTAAATTTGCTTTAGGTATTCCAAACTCTTGAGTCGTCTCTAGTCACAACCGTGACCATCATGACCTTTTTTCTAACATGACCATCATGGCCTTTTTTCTAACTCTGTAAGTATTATTATTATATTCACTACATTTCTGGTACTGTGGGTCATGAAAAGAAAGAAGCAAAGATAAATGATGTTGATGGAAACGTATTAGGTTTTCTTATCTATCTAGCTAACTTCGACATATTTTGTGTTGATTCCAATTTTTTCTTTTTTTATGAAAGAGAGATAAGAAAAACTACTTTAATCCATGTTAGACCTTAGTTTGTTGAGTAGCATAGAGGAGATGTTATCTAATGGGTCCATGTGTTATTCTTACATGAAAGATAGATTTAACTTCTTCTTTTTAATAACATTATGATGTTATAAGTATGGAAGATATGGTTGCAAAAGAAGATGTATCTTTGAAAATTTTCTTTGCTCGCGAGAAAGACCTTATGATTATCCTCTCTCTTTTACCTTTTTTTTCTTGCATGTTAATAGGATGTTTGGATGAAACGATTTATTTAAAATGAACTTAAATTATTTTGAAGTAAAATAAGTTTCTCGATGAGATAATTAGAAGAAAATTAAAATTTTAGAATTCTATTAGAGTTTTCTAAGTTACTTAAAATTATAAAATTTCAAATTCCACCTAAAAAAAGTAAGAATTAAAAATTCTTCATATTTTCAAATTCATAGTTTGAATCAAATTAGACTGAGTTGATTCGACTCAACCTGGGTCTGGATAGACTCAACTCATCAATCCAACTTAATTCAACATGACCATGACAAAATGTCTTGGCCCAACTTAACTTAGTCAAAATTTATCTTATTTGTCTCGATGCTACCTAGGTCCATCTCAACTTAGAATCGATCCGGCCGAACTTGACTCGACATGGATCGCATCCAACTCGAATAAACGTAATCTAGTCCCGACTCAATTTGACTTGGACTTGAGTTGACTGGCTCGACCTAAGCCCAGGTTGACTCAACTCGATCTGAGCCCAGGTTGACTCAACTCGACTTGAGCCAAGTTGACTCGATTTGATTAAGGTTAGGATTGACTCTCCTTAACCTAAGGTACACTTTACTTGCCTAGGTCTAACCTGGTCTTGATTAAATTAGGACCCACCTGAACCTAGCTCAACTCAGTTGAATGTGGATCGGCTCTAACTTAGATGAATGTGAGCTCACCCCGACTTAACTTGACTTAGGCTTATATGGACTCAGTTCTACCTAGGCCTGATCCAAGCTTAAAGAATTACATAGGACCCTAGAGATTGTCACTAGGCTTTTATAAGTAAGTGAATTAGAAGCTTTGTGTAGAGAAACATAGATGTGGACAAAGAGGAGTATGATAAGGAAAATCAGAGGGCATCCTTTGTGAAGTAAATATGGAAAATTAAAATAATAGAAGAATTTTGTATGAAAATAAAGTGAAGAACCTAAGTCGATAACAAATAAACCAAAAAAGTTATGCACTCAACTCCATTGACAATATCTCCTTTAGTTCATAAGTACATGTTAGCCCTCATGGGTCCAACAAAAACATATTGATTGTTTTGTTAGACATTAAATAAATGGGTGACTAATTATGTTTCTAAAAGTTCATAGTTTCTTCTTCAAGTTATATGGACAAACATTTTGTCGTTGGACTCTAGCAAGTGTTGGAAATGGTCCAAGTGTGAGTCAAAGTTTCACATTGAATAGAATTGATAAAGTTAAACACTATATAAAATCAAAGGCCCATAACCACATTGTCTTAAGGTTTTTGGGTAAAAGTGGTGTCAAATGTCTTATATGTGTAAGACCAATGTCATATATATATAAAACCACAATCTCTCGATGACTATAACCCTCATATGAGACATAACCCAACAATGGTATCAGAGTCGATGGTTCGGAGTGACTGACCGCATAACCATAATAAAAAGGAGTTACCATATACCTAAGGGGAAATATACCATATGAAAAAAAAAAAAGACTCACCCTTGAAGGGAGATTGTTGAGTGTGAGTCAAAGTCCCACATTAGATAGAATTGACAAAGTTAAACACTATATAAGATCAAAGACTCATAACTACATTGTCTTAATGTTTTTGAGTAAAAATAACATCAATAGCAAGTTAATTTCAACTACCAACAACAATAGCAACTATTATTCAAAGTAAAATAAGAAAAGTAAATGTAGGTAAAAGTAAAATTAGATTTTATTTTGAATATATAAAATGTAAAATCAGTTGCAGTGTTATTACATATATTTTTTTTATTTATGACACAATTTTATAAAATATTTAAAAATTGATACTTTTGAATTTCAAGTCATGTCAGAATAACATAATGATGCCAAGAATATAATAAGTAGTAAGTTGAAAGATATAAAGTTGAAGAGGAAATGGGTATAAAGTGAATAGAGAACAAGTATTATATAAGATAAAAATAATTTTCTCTAATCATCCAAAAATAATCTTCTTAAATACTTTGTTATTGGTAGGGAAAAGAAATCGAGGATGAGAATGATATTATAGAAAATAAAAACTGTGGAGATAAAGGATGAAAGACTGTAGGTTTGATTTTTCCCTGACAACCCAATTATCTTTTTGAAACTCGGATGAATTTGTCTGACAAATCCAAAAATATGATTGTGAAGGATTGGTAAGCAATTGATTAAAGTAAGATTTATTAGATAAGCACAGTGAGGCATGAAATAAACGTGGGATATTGTTTGGATTTGCATGATGATGAATGAAGTATGTGTTTATTAGGTTTGGTGGTGCCGACCCTCACATGACATCTGTCATATCATATTCAAACTTCTTAGCTCAGTCTTCTGTTTTCAGCTGCATTATCCCTTCCCTGATTTTATGGGTCCCACACAAAATGCTACATAACACTTTTTCATATTCAACTATTCAAAAATTTTAAATATAAATTCCTCTCTTTCTATTAATAGTAAACTATAATTTAGTTATAAAAATAATTTAACTTTTATTAATTATTATTGTTACACGAAAAATATATGTTTAATCTTTAAGTTATGAGGACAACAGTAATTTCATGTAAGTTACAGGAATTAAAAAGTTGATTAGCAAACATAAAAAAAAAGAGTAAAAGTAAAAAATTATAAAAACAACTAAAAACCAATCTTATAATTAATTATTATAGATAACGAGCAATTTTTTTCTCTAAGGATATACAATAATCTCATTATCAACTAATCTAATTATTATAGATACACGATTCGAATTCTTCAAGGCCATGTCACTTGCTACAGCAACAGCAGCTCCAATTGTTTATATTTAAAGAAAATGATAGAAAATTTTGGTGAGAGGATGATAAAATAATTATAACTCAAACAATAAGTCAATTGATTTGGTCCAAACTTGAGAAAAAAATAATGTTGTACGCATATTCTGCAGAACAATAACTTAGACTTTCCTATGTTTTCTGGTGGAGGCATTGTTCTCTGTCCTATTCCACATTTTATTTTATCGTTTACATTACATCATTCCAATTCAACTTACAAAACTGTGGTTTGCTTCTCAAATTTGTGTGCTCCCATGGTCTCACACACAGTTATTTTGTTTATTTTATACTTTTTTTAGTCAATTCTCCTTCTATCTTCAACTATAATATATATAATGAATGCGATATAATATATATATATATAAAGTTATTAGACAAAATTAGACTTTGGTTTAGTGAGTTTGAAAAAATTATGATAGAACAAAAACTTGAAATCCACTTCTATTGTAGATATAAATGTGACGAGATAAATCTAAGTTAAAATAAAAAACAAAATTAAAAAAAAAAAAAAAAAACTTGTAACTTTAAAGAAGATTTAATCTTTGTTCAAATTTTATTGTGCAAAGCAGTATACAATATGTATTCATATTTACAAAGAATAGAAAATTTATTAATAACAAAGTTTTAACAACCTAATTTCAATTACATCTTCTTAATTCCCATTTTTTAAGTTTGGCGGTATATATCGAGGAGACACAACTTAGATATGTCTTCTATAAAATTATACAAATATAAAGTTTTGGTGAAAGTATATACTAGTTGAAAGTTGAATGCTCCAAAAACAAATGATCAAGTCTTGTTGAATTTTTAATTTGTTGGGTGGTAATCCATTTTGATATGTTTTATCCATTAATGAAAAATAATTTTTTTTTTATAAATTGGATTGACTAGTACAAAAAATAGAAAAAGGAGCAAGAATGTAGGTAGAAATAGACAAATTTTCACACAAAACTTCAGTCATTGAAGCTCATAAATAATAGAAGTCACGAGACTCTCTACTTAACATTATAATAGGATGCAAAAACAATGTGTTGTTTCTTAGATTTTCAAGAGATTAAAGTTACACATCATAAAATATACAAAAGAATACTTGTAACAAAGTGTCTAGTGTATTAGGACAAGAGAAGCTCAATCAGAAATGAAACGCTTGATCATTTTAGATTATGGTGTTGTGGAAAACTTCATATATCTTTAAATACAAAAGGAAACTTATGAGTGAATGACCCTTGGAAACTCAATAAATGCACTTAGTTGTTGGATAGAAAAATGAATATCATTCTAGTATTTGTAAAGTAGAGAAGGCGACCAATAAGCTTTCAAAAAGTAGTATGATCGTTTAAAGGAAGACCTTTAAAAGCATAACGTTTAATAAAGGCTTTAATAGGAGTGCTCACAATTTTACAATCTATTATTCCATGTTCAAAGAGAAGCTCCAAACAATATTTTTATTGAATAAGACCCAAAAAAAAAAAAACTGATAGGGTTGTGATCCTTGTTGTGAAATTGAGTATGCAAGTGTGCTATGGTAGCATAATATTACATCGTCAACATAAACTAGAAGATATGCAATAGGAGATTGAGACTTTTTAATAATGAGGTAGTGAT
This sequence comes from Vigna unguiculata, assembly GCF_037176805.1. Lineage (NCBI taxonomy): Eukaryota > Viridiplantae > Streptophyta > Magnoliopsida > Fabales > Fabaceae > Vigna > Vigna unguiculata. Next base: position 27,490,760 of record NC_140800.1, on the reverse strand, counting down.
ATGTATAACTCTGAATCAAATAACGAGGAATATAAGACTTAGTTAATTTTTAGTTCCACTATATATTGGCTTGTTTAAGGTTGGAAAGAGATCTTTGTAGCTTGCAAATAAGATATAGTTGAGATACCTCAAAAAATGGTGGAGGATTCATATACTTCCTCAAATAGATCTATACAAAAAAAAAGAACTATTAATATCTAATTAGTGAATAAATCAATTATGAGCAATTGCTAAAGAGATTAGAAATTGAACAATAGTGAGTTTGATCACAGGAAAAAAGTTCTAAAAATAATCCATCACTTCTATTTGAGTGAATCCCTTAACCACTAATCTAGCCTTGTAACGTTCCACACTACCCTCAACGTTATACTTGATTGTAAACCCATTTATAGCTTCCAAAACTTTTTCCCCATAGGAAGTCTAACAAGAGACCAAGTGTGGTTTTATTACAAGCCTATACGTGTGTGGTTTTATTCTTTTACCTCTCAAATTAAGCAAGCAAAAAGTTATTAGAATTAAACAAACTAAAAAGAAATATTAATTACTTAACATAATTGAATTATCAACGAGTGTTCTAAAACAATCCTAATAGTAAAATTCACAATTAAAAATGAATAAATGAAGTACATTTTGTTTATAGAAATTGAAGAACAATATTTTACTTGCACATAACCTCAAAATTAACAATGAATTGACAAGAGAATATGTAAGACCCAAGAAAATTAAATAATTAAATAAATAATTATTTAATATAAATGCGGGTAATTGAATATTTATGGCCTTTAATATGGAGAGTTATGACAAGGAGCAATGGTAGCTCAAGTGGTTATGAGTACTTAGTTATGTTGAAAGGACTTGGATTTGAGTCTTGTGAATGTCATTTGTGTATTAAATTAATTGTTTGATTTCTTTTGGGAATCTGTGTGATCATGGTGTGTGATAATAAAATCCTAGATGTGTAGGAATTATCACGAAACATGAATTGGTTGATTTGGTTGTGCACTTGCTTTGAAATTGTGTGGTTGTGTGTTCGAACTTTGGTTGACCCTAAATAGGCTCATTTTTGTCAAAATTCTTTTTCTCATAAATGAGAGGGATTAGAAAACCTTAGTTGTCTTAAGGAGCATATGGAAGGGCAGGAAAACCACCTAGTAATGGCAATTAAATTTATTATTAATCAATTCACTTAATTTGGGTCTGAAAAGTGCATATGGGTAATAATTTTGAGTGGGCAAATAGAAGGAATACATTTGAGGTTTGAGAAAAAGGTTTGAGTGCACCAGAAAAGAGTGAGTTGAGAGTTGAGCATAATTTTGGAGTGGAAAGCAAGGGCTAGGGCGGATTTGGGACCAAGAACTCTAGAATTCTTCAAATCGAGCAAGGAATCCAGGTTAGGAGAATTGCACCTCGTATTTACATTTTGATTACGTAAATGTGGATTGTATGAGAAGCTAGAATGATTGTTGTGCATTTTAATTCTGGATTGTTTTGCGTTTCTGGAAATTTTCCAGAAACTGCTTGGCGAGCCTTTAAAGCCGTCAGGCAACTCATGCTGATTAAACCCAATTTCTGGGTTTCTGCCTTTAACCGCCTGGCGGTGCAAAACTGACGCCAAGTGACGTACGCAAGTGTGCAATATTTTTTATGCTCTTTGATTTTTGGGGAATTTTAGGGACTCATGGGAGTCTTTGTAACATGGAATACAGGGTTGATATACAAATTGTGAGAGTGAAACTGTAATTACTACGACTGATTGAATTGGATAGTTCATGGATGTTAGGGTTGTATTAATTTGGGGAATTTTGGGTAGCATGTTTTGGACTGTAATTGGTGGTGATTTTATGTGTAATTGACTAATAATCAATGTTGTGTGGAGTCGACAATGTTAAAGAACGGTGGAAAAGGGAGATTGGGCAAGTAAAATAAATTCTTGAGAGTTAGGGTTCACGCAGGTGTAGAACCAATCTGGAATTTTTCCAGAAAGTGATGCACCGCCTGGCGGCTCGTAGCTTGCCATTAGGCGATACCTGGAGACAACAGCCTAGAGGTGATTTTTTGGGTCTCGAGTTTAGCGGTTTCTTTGGGGGGTTCAAACGAAATTAAATAGGGGAAATAGGTGTGAATGGAGTTATTGGTAACTGGTATATCTTAGGTCATAAAAGTGATTGGCAAAGTGGAGTAATTGAAAATGGAAGGTGAAAATAAGTGGGGAAAATTAGTGCAGGATGGCTAATATCAGTATGGGGTGGCATGAGTCTTGTTGCAGTAACAGGTCTAAGGACTAATCATAAATCTGGTTCTTCTTTTCCTAGAGATGGAATGGTAGTTAATGAGGTTCTATTTACAGGTGCATGAACTAGTGGTGATATAAATGTGTAGTTGATATGTGGCATTGGATTAAGGGGAATTATAGTGATGTTTTGGGTAGAGTGATGGGATTCATGTATGTTGGTGATTGTGACATATGGTTGAGTATTATGGTTTTGGCTTAGTTGATTCTAAAGGATTGGCATAGTCAAGAGAGTGATTATATATAAGGGAATGGGTATGATAACAAGGCATATGAAGTGTGGGTTTCAAGATCGTTGAATGGACTGTATGTAATTGGTAATTATGTTGTGTATTTTGGATGCCTTAAATGGGATTAAAATTTGCTCTATTATGCCTAAACCAGTAAACTTGCTATATTGGTGTAGCGCCTGTCGGTGAGGTACGAACTATGAAGTGGTAGCTACAAACTCAGAGAAGGTTTGAAGCTTTTGGCGCCAGGCAGAAGGGGTGTGTCTGCCACGCAATACTTGTGTGGACATAGGCCAGTGGAATGCGTAGCGCCTGGCGATGAGGTTCATCTCGCTAGGCAATACTTGCAAAGTTAAAGCCCTCTAGAGTGTGTGGCGTCTAGCGGTAAGAGATTTCTGTCAGGTGGTCTACAACGGGTTTTCGCCTAGCGGCACTTAGGCAATGTCAGGCGATAACGTAGAGGACAAAGGCTTGTTTCTATGGATGAGTGTGTGGTCCACAAGGCTTTGGATGATTACTTAAGTATGAATCATGGTTCGTATTGGAAACTCCACCTAGCGTTACGGATTATGGTTCGTAACAGGATAGTCCCGCACATGTACCTACGAGTTATGGCTTGTAGATGGTGGAACCACGAGTTATGGCTTATGGCAGCAAAGGTCATCTTAAGGTTATCATCTAAAGATGTAGAACGTGGATGGGCATGGTGATGGCCATGTTTTCTAGATTGGAGAATTGTGGTTCTCCAACGAGCACGTGTGTGCATCTTTTGATCTTGGTTCTAAAATGATTATATTGTTAGCTCACCCTATTTGTTTGTGATTGGCGATGATCATGTAAATCGATGCACAGGAGCAGATGATGTTGTAGGTAGAGCTAGTGACGCTTAGAGTCTAAGAGGGGCTAGCTTAGGGAAGCTTTTATGGAGTTTTATTGTCATGATTTACATCTATTTTTGTAAACAGTTTTTCTAATCAGTTTTTGGTTATGTAAATGTGGAGTTAAACTTTATTTTGAATTATAGGGCATTTTAATAAAGTTTAAATTTTTTCGCGTCTTGGGAAAGAGTTTATTTAATGCGAATTTATTGCTTGTATTATTTCTATTTTATTTAAATTGGTAATATTCGTCCAAGATGTTACATAATCAACCCAGAAAGTATTAGCCTTCCATGCGATGATAAAAAACAATATAAATAACAAAATAGAACATCATGTGATGAGTGATAAGTGATGATTGATTTAATATTGATGGACATTTATGTGAATCTCTGGCGAACTGAATTTGTTTCGCAAAGACACAATCTTTGGGCTATGATTCATTTGATCCAGAGTGACCAATTTTGTTATAGAGATTTCAACATGACAGACCATCCAAAGTAACATATTATATTGCAAAAAGAGTTAGTATAGAAGATACTCCAAGGTAATTAATTTTTTCTAGAAGGTCTAAACGTGACAAATGACCTAATGGACCTTCAAAGCATTAGATGATCCAATTATTAACATATCAGAAGACCCATTGATCTACAAAGTAAACTTCCTACTGTTGTAGTCTTGAAATGGTGATTTTAGCCAAGAAAGAGGGGTTGAATTGGCTTTATAAAACTTTTTCGAAAGTTTAAACCTCTTTTCAATTGAATCTAATGGACTGGAAAGTTTGGATGTAAATGCAGCATACCAATACACTTTCAGTCGATTAAAATATAAAATAGCAGACTAAATTGTTCTTGATGTTATGAAACAGTCGATTAAAAAGATAAATCAGTCGGCTAAAATATTGGAGACTTATGCAAAATGCAGAATTCGTAAATTCAACTTAAACAACAATCTTTTACATACAAGACTTGTTCCAAACAGTATTTATAACAAGTATAAAGCCTCAGATTACACAAGAACGCATTAAATCACACCAAAGAACAAATTGCTTGGTTTTCTTGAGTTTTTAAAGAGTTTCAAAGAGAGTGAGATGAGGGAAAGAGAAATGCACAACTATTTTTATACTGGTTCACTCAATCACAGAGCTACATCCAGTTTACTAGGACAACCCGAGCCTAGTTTCCACTATATTCAAAAATTTTACAAATCACACACCAAGATTATACTTTTGAACAACAAAACTCACAAGATTTTTGACTCACACAAAAATCTAGACACACACCCTGCAAGAATCACACTTATAGACTTGAAATCACATCAGGCAAACCAAGCAGAGGCACAAGAACATCCAAACCTGATGGTGGCTGTCCCTAGCCAACCATACATGTGTTCTCCAAGCTACTCATAAGCCAAATGCCTCCAAGATCAACAAAACACGAGTTACAACTGTGTATTGCAGAGAAAGAGAGCTTTTTAGAGATGAATGACAAAGTTTCATGCTCAAAAACTTAGATTCGCACCTCTGCTCGCGAAAAATAGCTTATATAGTCTGGTTTAAGTGAAAACAGTCGATTGAATTCTTCGTACAATCAACTGATTTCACTTAACTTAAGTGAAATCAGTCGATTGAAAAATAATTCAATTGACTGAATGCATTCATATTAGAAACTATATACAACAAGCATTTTAACCTGTTAAAACTCATTTTAACAAATTAAAAGAGACACACTAAGGCACACAAGACATCTAACCTATGTCATATAGCCTACCAACAAGTTATAACACTAACACATTACATTTAACATGTTATTTTCATATTTAACACACTAAAACAGAATCTTCAAATGGATCTTCATCAATCTTCATCAAACACCTATGATCTTCTTGTGCATGGCTTTATCAATTATTTGTTTCAAGCTTGCTTGTGCCAACATCTACTAGTACACAAATCATATGAGTTTGTTGTCCATACTTAGAGTAATCCCTAGTCCAACTTTCAAATGTGTGTATTGTATGCATATTAGACAAGGTAAGACGAGTCAATTGTCAGATGAACCAATGGTGCCTATCTCAAACAAGCCTTTAGAAGTTTCACAAAGTAAACATCTTAACAGTTCACTAATTAGACGTCTACTCCAATGAACATCCCATGAATCAAACTTTTCAATCTTCAAAGCACTCTATTTCTTCATTAAACTTATAATCGAAACATCACACAATCACTAGAAAATTAGTCTAGTAGCATTCCCAGAAGTCCATTAGACCATATATCACTATACCAGCTATAAACGACATATAAGCTTGTTTATAGTTCTTTAGTTGCACAAAACAGAAGTTAGAACGTTTAGGAAGCGCCTATGTAGTACATTATATCTTCAAAAACTTAAATGCCCCATCACATTGTCTGGTGAAGTTCAAAAAATTGGACTATTTAATTAAACTTGTTTGTCTAGACTGTCCAATGAAGGTCGACTGTCTAGATTGTCTAATAAAGGTCGTCTGTCTAGAATGCCTAACCCTTTCCACAACTTTAAAAGCTTATTTTAATCCGTGATTTTAGTTTAAGCTTAATTAATTTCAATTGGAAAAATTATAGTTAAAATAATAAATTTAAACTCAATCACAATTCAAGAAAATTAAGATTAAGTGTTCTAAATGTGATTAAAAATGTACTCATCAACATGCATCATTAGTTATAGGAATAACCTTCTCGAATAAAGGTAAAGGTGTGTACAAAGATATGGAGGTGGATTGTGTGAGAAATTAGTTGTTTGAAAAATATTAGAAAAAATTTGTGGGAGTGTTATTCTTGTCAACATTTGGTAATAAAAAATCAAAGGCTAGTAGAGAAACCACATGTGTAGAATAAGAAAATATATTTTTAGTAACATAAAAAATAATTATTATGTAAGTTGAAAAGAAGAAAATTTTAGAACCAATGTATCAAGTAATATTATTAACAATGGAAGAACATTAATTGAAAAAATAATGAATATTAACTAAAGTATATGCAATCAAGTCATTCTCAACAGTGTTCAAAAGATAGAATAGGCCTTGCTTTTTATTGGTTAATCCAATCATCTTCAAGGTGAACTTTTGCACAGTGTGACAATTGGTATTGAAAAAGAGTATAAGAGAATTTCATACACCTATAATATATTTTAGGGTATATTTTGACACTCCCAAAATAATACACTTACAAAACATATTTGGTATCTCCAATTTTTTTTTTAAGATATGTCATTGGTTGAGTCTTAAAGTTTTGTGTTGAATGTGGTTTAGGTCTCTTATATGGATAACTCATACTTCAATAGAGATGAATCTTTGCAATTTGTTACAGAAAAAAAAAATTGAAATGGTGTTACTTTTGCTTTTATTTTTGTATCCAACATGTTATCCACAAATTTCAAAACAAGAATCAATTGCGTGATTACTCTTATTACGTTTTGAGCAAGAGTGATACACCTACCATTTGAGGTGACTATGGTTAAAGCAAAAAGAAGAAACACAATTCAAAAACAAGAAAACAAACTTGTAAGTGGAGGAAAGAAGATTTAATCTTTGTTCAAATCTCATTATGCCAAACAATATACAATATCTATTTTTAAGTTTACAAAGAATACATAAATGGTTTAGAACTAACAAACAAACATATAATCTAATTATGATTACAAAGATAAAAGATATTGATTTTTTTCTATTGAATACTAAAAAAAAAAGTATTTTTCAATTGAATCATGTTGTTTAATGTTTCCTTTCACTAGGTGATATGGTACTCCTCTTTTCGTGTTGTATACTTGTCTTCACATGTTAAGAAATGTGATGTTTTGTTGTTAATATAAAATAATTTGAGGTTATGAATTTTATTGTTTTTATTGAGAACACATTGGATAACGACATGAACATGCTTTGTGATGACTTCAATGTCATCATTTACAATAATCAAAAGAATATTGTCGCCACCACAATTGATAAGTGACGATGCAGTTTTTAAAGAAAGCAATAAAAGTTATTTGTGGTTTTACATCAACTGTAATATTGTTTAATATTAATTATAAAACCTCATATTTCTTGACTTATTGAAACTAAAGAAAAAAATGATAGAACAAAAATAACATCTACTACTTAAAAAAATTCAATAATAGAACTCAATTAAAAAAATATGAAAAATTTAAATACTTAAGAAAATTAAAAAATTTAATAGAAACTCAAACAAAAATATCAAAATTTACAGAAAACTTATAACTTAATTAAATTTATTAAATAAATAATTAAGAAAGAGATTTTCATCTTAATACCTATATTTCGGGGGGCATTGAGAGGCAGGATCAAGAGTCTCTATAAGGCTAAAGGTTAATAAGGTAAATTACGTACAATTGATCGAAGGTTGAATTATGTCGTTCAATCAATCAAAAGTTAAGCCTTATGGGAGTCAAAGAATAAAGGGTCATAGTGTATAATATAAGGATGGTGTAAGTAAAGGACAAAAGTGTCTTCAATAATCGTTGGAAATTATTTCGTGCCTTTCAGACCTCACTGGTCGTAAACCAGAAAGGATTATATTCTACAAGGGATGGGGTAAGTGAAGGACAATTTTACCAAGTGTTTCTTTATGAGATGAATGCCATGATAAGGGCATCTAACTCAATAGAGGTTAGTTACTTATCCCTTACTAGAATACATCGGAGGTAAACGCAAATCGAGAGCAATTATTGATCGAAACAACAAGCTCAACACCAAGAAGCATATCGAGGACAAGAATAACTTCCTTGTTTGAGTCAGATTTGAGAGCGCACAAAAAATTAGCATAACTTCCTTGTTTGGAGAGTGTACTTTCTACTCACGCAAGGTGAACACACTAGCATTCATATTTTGAAAGGGTTTAATTGGGACTCTAATCTCAACTTTTCTTATAATGTGTCAAAACTACAAACAAACAGCAACATGGCTAAATATGTTTTTGGTCTCTCAACTTTTAGAGAAAATTGGAATTAGTCCACCTTAGAAACTTTAGCCCAATTTAGTCCCTCAATTTTAGAACTGCGTAGATTTAGTCCTTTAACAAAATTTTGTTAAGGCATTTCTTAGTTAACATTGGACCAGAAATATATGAAATGTTGTAAACAAATCAAATGCTATTATGAAACGTGTTTGAAACATCAAATAAACTTAACAAAATTTTGTTAAAACAACCAAATCCACTCAATTCTAAAGTTAAAGGTTTCAAAGTGAGCCAATGCGGCTCACACAGGTTGGCTTACTACAGGTTGAGCTAAAAAATGGTCAGCTCAACTCGACTCACTTTTTGATGAGTCAGAAAATTTGCAACCCAACCCAACCCACCATGAGTTGGTGAGTTAGTGGTTGGCTCACTTACGTTTTTTCTTTTTGCAATTTATTTTATATATTTATTGCATTACAATGAGAGTGAATTGACCTAATTTATTTTTTATAATAGTGAAATTAAAGTGTTTAACTAATTCTTAAAATATTATTATAAAGATAATAATTAAAGATTAAAGTATCAATGTATATAACTTGACAAACAAATTAATTAAACATTCAAACTATTCAAATATCATCAACTTAAAAACAATACCTTTGTCACTTGTTTGCCAGTAGTTATATTATTAATACTATTTCACATGAAACAATATCTTAAATCTTAAATATGCTTGTTTCCTGTATATTTGTATATTTGTAAATGAATCTATTAAAATGCTCAATAAACAGTTATATATATATATATATATATATATATATATATATATATATATATATATATTAATATTATTCTTTTAATTACATCAAACATTATAAGAACAATGATATTTTAACTTTTTCTTTATCTATTTTTAATCTTCTACTTTAATATTTTTATATTATCACATTATATTATATTATTAAAAAAATAAAAAAAAAATAATTTAAAAATGATAAAAATAATAGATTAAAAATAAGTAAAAGAAATGAGTTAAAATGTGATGCTATAAAATGTATATTAATAACATAAAATATCATGATGTACTGAGTACTAGATATCAAATCACCAACAAACCCTTTCTATAGTCATATCATAATTACGTTTTTATTTCTTTTTATAAAGAGAAACATCAGATAATCTTCTTCCTCCCTATTAAGCTCATATCATCGATTTACCACAAACTTTCATGTTGATCATTATTCAATTTTTGTTTTCTATTAAAGGAATAATACACATAGGATAATATGAAAAAGGAAAATAAATTAAATTTGATTTGTTCGATCCGCATTAAATGAAGAGTGGAGTATACGTACGAAGATCATCTCAAGTAGCTGTCAATTTGAAAATGTTAAATTATGAGTGTATGATTCAAATAACAGTGTTGTTAAATCGAAAGGTCAATGCATTATGCACTATAGTGAATATGGTTGATGATAAGAAATCCATTCATGATAACAAAATATAATAAAATTAATTTATTATTAAATTTCTCTTTAAAAAAAATTAATTACTAAATATTAAGATAATTTATTTTACGTAACATTAAAATTTAAATTATGTATTTTTTACTAAAATATTATTTATTTTATTTGTTATTATATTATAATAAAAATGTAATATTTTATTATATTTGCCTAAATATAATCGATAATAATAAATTACTTTTATATAAATAAAAAAATATTTATTTATAATTCATTATATTTACAGAAGTTGTAAATATTTTATTAACATTCATGAATAATAAAATATTTTCAAATTATCAATAAATTTTTTTGTAAATCATTACAGAAATTTAAACGAAAAAATGCATTTTGATTTTGGTGTTTTAGTGCATCGATATTTTTTTTAACATTCTTTACTTGTGTTCATTCATTGTGTTTTGGTTGAAAAATAAATACAAGATTAATGTGACATTCTTGAGTAGCGCTTAGCATAATCATAGAAGTTTGATGTAATACATGAATAACTCACAAAGCTTCTTGAGTTAAGGTATTTTTATTGGAATTGTGGCTAAATTAATAATTATTACGTAATTTAATTGTTATTTTACATAAATTTTCATTTTTGATATTTTCTCATTTGAAATTATATTCTAGTGTCGCATTACTAATTTTATATCTTATTTTTTGATTGATGTGATGGAGAAAGTGTTGGTGTTGATGTGATGTAAGAGATGGAAGAAAATTCCGCCAAGTTGAGATGAGTTTGTTATCATGTATCCATTGGAACCAAGTAAGGGCTTCTCCTTCCATGAAAAAACCAACCATTTGAAGTCTTTGATCTTCTGGAGTCCTATGATAGTCAAAAAACTGTTTGATTTTGAAGATCCAAGCTAATGGTTCAGAGCCATCAAATCGGGGCATATCTAATTTCATGGAGGTTCAAGTAAAGGGTTGAAGGGTAGAGTCATTTGTTGCAAAATCTCCATATGTGTTATGAATCGCCAGTTGTGCTTCCAAATTGGCCTTACGAATATTCATTGCTTCCTAGAATGCTTTCTGACTCTCAAGCAGTTGAAGAATGACATCCATTTTTTCCTCGCTCTTTGATGATGCCATGATCTCTCAATGAAAGCGCCAATGCAATGCCTATTTTACAGGTTAGGCTTCCTCCTGCAGAAAATAGAACAAGGAAAAAAAAACAATGCTGGATAATTCTCTGCTTTATTTACGAAGAACCTATCATACATATAGCGATCTCCATATGCCTCCAAAATAGAGAAAGACATCTATGAAAGATTTTAACAACCTGAGAAAATACTAGTTTGCCCTTAGACTCAAAACATTTACTTCCTTCTGCCTTTAACATTGCAGTCATAGTCATTTAGATGTTTGGGTTTGGTGTTGTTACATTTGGGCCTGCTCCTTGCTATTTGGCTGCTCACTTTGGTTGCTGCATTGTCATAATCTTTTGTTACCATTTTCGGGTCATGACATTGTCACACGACAAAAATTGTTATTGGAATCTTATGAGTCTTTTGGATTTTCTTTATAATCACAACTTTTTTTTTTCTGTCATCTCTATACAAATCTTAGCGAAAAGAAAAGTTAACTCTAAAAAGAATATATGAATAGAATGTCAAACCTATTTAGATTTTTTTTTTAATAAATTTCATAATGTTGTAAGGTGGTTTTTTAAATAACTCTGCAAAGGTTTTTATAAATGTTTTAAAAAAAGTTAAGATGGGAGTGACAATCAACACATTGTTTTTATAATGGTTTATCCTGGGAGTTTGGGTTATGTATATCTCTTTCTCAACTATTTATAATGAATTTTTCTTATCAAATTATTATTATTATAAACTATTAAAAATATTTAACTACTACTTTTTTTTAATTTAAGAGATAACACTCAATTATTTTATTTATAAAAAGAACTTAATTATGAATAAATTTTTTATTAATCGAGTTTCATTTCATAAGAATCAACATTTTTTAAATATTTTTCTATATTTTTTCTAGATTTCTGACTCTATCCTTCATCTTTTGAAAATCGGAGTACGTCATAAGATCTTTAGAGTCAAGGTCTACAATCATATGTGATCAAAATCTTGAACAAAGTAAGTTTATTTTTCACCTTTTATTTTTTGTCTTCTAAGAAATTTGTTACTTGTAGAGTGTTTTGGGCTTGCATGTGGTGTTTAAGAACTTAAGATGTTTGTTTGGTTAGAATTGATAGGATGTGTTCTGATCGTTGTGAACACATCATATGTGATCAAAATCTGGAATAAAGTAAGTTTATTTTTCACCTTTTATTTTTTGTCTTGTAAAAAAATTGTTGCTTGTGGAGTGTTTTGGACTTGCATGTGGTGTTTAAGAACTTAAGATGAATCTTTGTTCGGTTAGGATTGTTAGGATTGATAGGATATGTTCTGATCGTTGATCATAGTTTTTTATAAGTAGAGCAACTTGTATGAGGTAAAGTTTGTGAGGAGCACCTTTTAAGTTTAGGAGTGTATATCCATGTAAGGGAAGCTAAAATAAGTTTATAGTTCTTAAACTTGAATGCAAAATTGAAAATTTTTTTATCTCAAACTTTGATACATTTTGGTTCTCAAACCTTAAAAATGAATCAATATAGTCCTCTTAACCTAGCATCTAACAACATTAAATTTCTTTTACATGTTGGTGTTCCAAGCTAGCACTTGGACTTAAAAGTCTTAAATGATGTAAACAATTAAAACTCTAGCTTGAAACACCACTTGACACGTAAAAAAAAATTAATACAATTGGGTTAGAAGAATTATATCTATTAATTTTTAAAGTTTAAAATAAGGACGAATTTCAATTTCGTGTCAGAGTTTAGAGACTACAAATATATTTAATTTTTATTAATTTGTAGTATGTTAAATGTAGTGATAAATTGTTCGAGTATAATGATGAAATTTAATTGTGATTTTATTGTATGGGTTATTATTTTTGGGTTGTTTTAGTATTATTGTATGTGGAACTAATTTAATTTGGTTATGATTGTCCAATTTGATCTATCTTATGGTTATTTTGAACTTAAATAAGGTATTTTAAACTAAGAAAGAACTAAAGTTGCATAGATAGTCAAGTTGGATAGTCTACTGAAGTCAATTTGGGAGTTAAAACTTTGATATAGTGTTGGACAATACCACATAATCATTGGACACCACTCACATGACTCAAGGGGAGTGAGTTCCAATGGTCCAAAGCATCGAGCGCACTAGGATTGCTAAGTGCCAAGTGCAGGGCGTTGAATGCCACCATATTTTGGATTTTGGGTTGTTTGGATAAAATTTGATTCTTGATTCATAAACAGTTGGATCAGGCTAAAATTTTAATAAATGATTTCTTAAAATATGTTTCTTCATTTTGACAGTTGGAATTGTCAATAATAGGTTTGTGGTTAGAGAAATATTTTTCATCGTTTTAATATATTTAAGGGAAATATTGTAATTGAATATTATGTTAATGTAATAGAAAATAAACGATGAATTATTAACATGTAAGTTGAAATAAATAATAGGTAATTGATACTATGAGATAAGTTTGAATTGAGGTAAAATACATATATATGACATGATATGATAGTTTAAGATTATATGAAAATATGATAAACCAGCTATGTATAATATATTATTCTTTGACTATTTTCTTACGTCTCTGCTTACCAAAATTATCCTTTAGTTAGGGTAGTTCACTGTCTTACAAAAAAAAATACTGTAAAATGAACGTAAACAACAAAGAAATTCAATGACCTAGTCCTCTTATGCAAATTACCTAGTAACTAGGCCTTTATCTAACTTTGTAACAAGGACTATAACTTGATATGAGTATAATGTGATGTAAAACTATCTCTATTAGTTTGAATCTCCAATAAGCCACCATCATCAAGAAGTTGGGATAAAATAATTATTCTTAGAAGAAAAAAAATGTAACCTCTTTGGTCTCCTTAGTACGAAGTTAACAATTGCTTCCTGCACCCTTCGTAGAAAAAGTGATGTACCCGTCATTTTTAAAATTCCACTTCTACCCTTATATTCTTTCCCTTTCCCTTTATCCCATTTACTTACCTTCAAAATAGCTTTTAACAGATGGGGAAAGTTGTTAACTTTTATTTCAATGATTTATATAAGTGTGTCTCTTTTATTTTCCCTTTTCGGAATAGTCATCACCAATATTATTCTTGTCTACATTTCTTGATGGACCCACATAATTCTCCATTGGATATCTATTTTCTTGTGGGTGGTCTCAGAGGTAGTTTGGGACATGTGTATTAAACCTAACCAGAAAAAAAAAATATAAAATTCATGTTTTAAGAGAATTTTATCTACATTCAGTTAAATTGTATTTCAGATAATAAATAATCCAGATCAAAACGTTTATTATATTTACATATAATATTATATATTTAAAGTTAATGGTAACTTACCAAATATATATATATGAACATTTATTAAAAATGTTATTTTTGGGTTTAGTTATATTTTACTTATGGTTAGTTATATTTATTAAAACTAGTGAAATCACACATGTATATTTGTTCACTTATCTTATGATAATAAAAAATAAAAATTATTATTATTATTTTAGTTATAAAATTTATATAATTTTATCATAAATATTATTCATTTATTTTATAGATATTTTATAATAAAAAAATGTAAATTTGAAAAGATAGTCAAATATAAAAAATGAATGATTACTTACAAATAAAATTTATAAATAACTATTTTAAATTAAAACAAATTTTTTATTTAAAGAATAAAATTGAAAAATAAATATAAACACACACCAAATGTATATAAAAATAGATAAGATACTAAATTTATATCATAACTTTTAATTATGAAATTACATGCAACGTCCCAATTTAATAAAATAATTCTAGTAAATAGAATTTCACATGTTTATAGTATAAAATAAAGTACCAACATAAAGTATATAAGAATCAACCTTTATAAATATCCTTAATATACTGAACAATAAACTAAGGCACATAACATATGCCATAACCAAAATCTAAACACATATTAGATTAGACTGGAAATTTGTTCACAGAGCAAGAAACTTACAAAATAAAACAGTTAGACAAAAAGGTACTCAAAAGAGCATTACCTAACTCGCTCAAAACTAGACAACAACATCACCACCATCTAAACAACCCCCAATAATCTCCACGTCTGCTCACACCAAGTATAAGGTGATCATTGCAAAAAGGAAAAGCCAAACAGAGAACACAAACACTGAGAGAAAGGGTAAGCTAATTGCAAAAAGAAAAAGAAATACATCTATATACATACATACACACACACACACACACACACACACACACACACATATATATATATATATATATATATATATATATATATAACACTCAAAAGAATTGTAGAACAACACAACAATTTTACCAAGCTAAGCAATATCAACTAACCCATCACACAAAATGACACTCTAGACTTAATTATCTGGATCTAGACATTGATGTATGATTCTTGGTGGTTTTGGCACTTGTGGTGACCTCTACTACTTGTAGAGTCATTGTTAATGGGTTTCTCCATACCACACAAGGTTAGTCCCCTTAACCGTCAAAAGAACCTTGGGATTGTTCTTAAAGATAGGACCTCCTGCCCCTCTCACCACATGACTCATTCCACTCTACATGAGTCTTGAATGAACATTAGACTATCAGGATAAACCTCTTCAGTACTGACTCCTTACATCAATGAACACACTACTAATTAAATCAAATAGGATCTCCTATATTCTCACACAAGCATTTGAAAACACATACTAAAAACCATATAACATATGTCTCTCTTGAAAAATAACTAATTCTTATAATTTTTATCCAATCCAACTAAACAACATATTATGCAAACGATTTGGGATTTTAGAAATAAAACTACAACTTGTGTAAAGCTCCAAAAATTTTGTATTTATATTTAAATTAAAGATGATTGAATCAAGAACCAAATGCAACAAGAACCAACTTAATTGAATAACTATAGAGAAAGTTATGCACCAAACAAGCAACGAAGGTCAATGTTGTCAACAACCAACAGGGACCTTGCGATAAAAACCGCTCTCACTACAGAGCTCTGATTCAAGATCTGACCGGTCAAAGTCAAGAACTATGTGTTAAGGATTAGTTGTTAAAATTTCAGCTCGATCCAACGGTTAAAGAAGTAGGAACCTTCATTTTACGAAAAGTGTGCAGTGTAGGAAAATGGGTAGCGCCACACCATATGCTTCTTGGTCGTGAGATTTTGACTTGTTCCACTGCACAATTTGGTATCTTGCACTTTTATCTTCTCAAACTCATTTCAAAGTGGTTTATAGATGATACCAAACTAAACAATTGTAATAATCAATATCTCTCATTCCAATTGCATTCTAAACTACCTAAAATTCTCTAACCCATAGATACCCAAAGAGGAAATTCATCCCTATTCAATGCAATCATCAATCAAACATATTCAGCACATTCTAGAACAAAAATAAGTACACTATATTTCAAAGAAAAAGAAAGAGTTCTAGCTTTCCTTACCTAGACAGAGATTAACTTAGCAAAATGAGCTCCAACAGTAGAGCACCACGACACGACAACTACTTAAGGAGCTGGCAACCAAGAACAAGAAAGGAACAATGAGGCCATGACCATAAATAGAATCAGGCCAAAACTGCGAAACAGATGCGAAAAGGAAAAAGAGATGGAGGTTTTGCTCAACTTACATGGAGAAAAATGAGTTTTCGCTAGCAGGGAAGGAGAGTTTCTCAAATGCCCTAGCATAGCTCTTACTTCCGAACTGGTAGGAAGAAGGTGAACTATTTTTGGAAAATAAGACGATATGAAAGTGAATGGCTGGAAATGGGGGTTTTGGAGGTAGCAAGTGGGCTAACTATGGACCCTTACTCATTAAAGTTGAGCCCATTTACTTAAAACAAAATTGGGTCTTACAATTTTCCCAACAATAAAAAATTTCGACCTCGAAAATTCACTCATAAGGTAGAAAGAAAACTATGTTTTTGTTTTTTTCTCTGACAACCACCACCTAGACATGACTGATATAACGACTCCAACACCTATAGTCACTGGAAACTTTGCCTCTATGCTAAGCGATATGTGTTCAATAGTGTATATTGGTTTAGTCACTACTCTCAAAGCAACTTCCAACCTCCAACCTTAAAACTGGAATGTTCCTTCATACTTGACCAACCAACTTGTATCTGATATACTGACTCACCTTCCATATGCTCTCCACTACCTCTTGTAGGGCTTTACCAAAATCTCAGATAACTTCAGGTCTCAAACTAAAACATGTTAGTTATCACTTCACATCACCTTGTTCTCTCCTTTAAGCATCACTCCACTAACTTGACCAAATTTGACTTCTGGCCTACTACCCCACCATCAACACTCTTGACCACTTTTATGCATAACTACACTCATAACATCTTGCTTCCTTTGCTAGCTTCAACCAAGGTAACAAAGTTCACTACCAAGTTATTCCATTTCCAATTTAAAACTTTCAACTATTTCAACCACTATATTCATTTTGGCATCTTATCTTCATTTTTTGATCCCTTAACTTGTAACCATCCTTCCACAAAAACCTCAGAACCATAACTTTCCTTAACTTCAAATCTCTAGTTTGGTATGTATTAAGCAACTTTACGATACACGTCAAACTAAGATTGGCCGATTTGCCTTTTTTCCAAATTTTTTGAGAAACTCACTCGTCCGTGTTAGTTGACTAGACTAATGAAATCTCCTCACACATTCTCTTCCTAACTCAAACATTTATACTTCTCCACCAACTCTTACTCTTACCTTGTCAAGCCTAGATCTTAAGTTCCTTTCTCTAGCTAAGCACCTACTCTTACTTCTTTACTTCTAGGTTGGCATCCTAACTTGAAACAATAACTCAACCACCTCTTATTTCTCTTGCCCAACTTCCTTTGTGCAACTCTACACTTTCAACTCTGAATGATCATTGAACACTCTTAATTGATACTCACAAGAACGAAACCTTTGATGTTTTTAAAGAACTGGTCTTCGTAGTAACCACTAGGTCATGAGTAAGATACTTCTTCTCACGCACCTCTTACCATTCATAAGCATCACTTTGCCACCATCCCGTTGAGCTACTCTAATCCATACACAAGGTCTGCCATACCAAGAAGCAATCAACATTGAGAAACCTTCCTCAAAACCTCTATAAAACTTGCAAAACTCTTTAAACTCCCTTTTTGATAGTCTTAGCATTCCATTTTCTCAACATCGTATCCACCCTTTTTAAAACTGTATGTCCTACTAGTCACTCTAACCATGGTCAATACTATTCATTGAATACTATTCATTGAATGGTTTGACACACCACAACTTCTCTTTCAAGATCCACCAAACGTGTAGGTATTCTAGTGATTATACTGAGTCTATACCATTATGTTTCCAACAACCCTTTCATTTAGTTCTCTTACTTCACCATTCCAAAGCAAAAATTCTAATATCTACTTTAGAATACGTCTATAAATTATTCTACCACTGAGATCCTTTGCGTCAATTTTTTGCTTGCCTTTAGCAGATAATTTTTTATTCACATGACATTCTGCCCCCACCGTTTAGCTTTATCGATACTCAATGCGCCACCACTGACTTATCTCTTTGAATCAAAGGACACTAATTCGTTGGGGATCACATCTCCTAAGAATGAGATTAAGAAAATAACTAATTCACCCTTGAGATTATGTCCCAACTAGGGATGGCAATTAGGGCCTGGCCCGCGGGTCCCGCCCATAGGCCCGCAGAAAAAACGCGGGGCGGGCCAGGATAGTGAGCCCGCAGGCCCATGCGGGCTTGGCCCGTATAGGCCCGCGCGGGCCGGCCCGCAAGGCTGCATAAAATTAAAAAAAAAACTTGCACTTGTGTATATTAATTACTTCTTTTATGGACTCTTGCATTAACATTTCAAATTCTTGTATAACTGGAAAAGACAAGTATTATGTAACTTTTAATGTGCTAAAATTTAAAGAATACATTGTGTATGTCATAGTATGAATAAGATGAAAATGTTGAATTATCAATTTATCATCTAATTTCCCAAAGTCTTTACTTAATTTTGTGAACTTCTTAAAGTTTCCCAATTTTTAAACATTGAAAGTTTTATCATAAAAAAAAAATAATAAATAAAAAATAAAAAAAGCGGGCTGGCCCGCGCCGCGGGCCAACGTATATGCGGGGTGGGCCAGAGTATGCGGCCCGCATAAAATGTGCGGGGCGGGACGGGCCGGCCCGCGGTGTGCGGGCCTTATGCGGGGCAGGTCGGCCCGCATTGCCACCCCTAGTCCCAACCTCGCAAAAGAAATAATTCAAGTTGGCTATGACTTTAAATCCTTTGATCACCATGAACACATGACACACCCTAGTAAACTTCACTTGACTGCAACTGTAGCAAGCCACCATCTCAACTCCAACTCCCTCTTGCAAGCAACCATGACTCCATTACCATACTGGTGACACCAAGAAGTATACAATTCCAAACAAAACCAAACCCATATCCCAAGCACCACTTTTATACCTTGTATCTTTGAATTTGATCATCTGCGCTAACCGCTCCAGCACCGACTATCACAGACATCGTTTCAACCACTTCAGACTTTTCTTCTCCTTTCATTTTCTAGTGTACTTTGCCTCCATTAGCTTTTGTCCTTCCCACAAGATCAAACTTAACGTACGCTTCTTCTTCCAACACTTAAATTCCTTTATCTCAGCCCAAGGTCATTAGTTCTACTCATGTGAACTATTTTTCCTTGAAACATCCTACTATCAACTTAAAAGACCAATCATCTCCTTTTGACTATTGAACCTAGTATGAAACATTTATGCCACTTCATTCTTATCCACAAATTACTTTCCCTCTACTTAGGAAACATCATTTTACTTGAATGACTCGTAAACTCTACTCCATCTTAGCCTCCCACTAGAGATTTGTCGTCTCTTTACACCCCACGTTCTTTATATTTCTTAGCCTGCTCGATGCCAAGCAATCTCATTATTTCTGCCACCTAGGATCTGTCAATTGTTCCTCTTCAACCAAACTAAGAAAGCACTAGATATGGCCATATGACTATATCCAATGACACTTCTCCTAACACTATATGCATCTGTATAACTCGGAACCTTAACATTGTCGGGATATAGAACCAAGTTGAATTCCTCAAACGTTGTTACTCTTCCATACACTGATATCTTCCATTGTTCTAACCTCAGGATTCAACTCCTTTTTGGAAAACTTGTAGTATCTAATTCGAATAACATGTCCTTGAAGCTTCATCTGCCCAAACATGGTCATATGAACTTTAGCGTCTTCTCTTAGTCTACTAGCACAAAACTTAGCTTTCCTCGCTCGGTGATATACATCATAAAACAACTTCCTATCTTTCAGGCAAGAAGTTCTCTCAGAGGCCTCATCCAACCCCTATGAAAGTAAGCAGACCAAGTTGACCTTGAATCTGCATTCCTTTACCACCATAGACACCAAACGCATACCATAGAGGCACAAACAAGACAAACTAAAACATACAAAGAAAAACTCCATCATCTACTAACAACCAAACCCCTTGTCTATCACCTTTCTTTCCCTAAACCATTCAAATTAAGAAAGGAAAGCAATCTTTGATCTAGTCATAAGTGTGCACCCTCATTACTTTATCAAGACGTTTTATGTTCTTAAAACTTTTGGTTTCACCGACAAACTCAACTAAACTTGAATACCCAAGCCCGCGAGATATGACAAACCCACAACCCTCAAGTCATCCTAAGGATGAGCATGCTCTGATACCATAAATGCAACATCTCAATTTAATAGAATAATTCTAGTAAATAGAACTTCACATGTTTATAGCATAAAATAAAGCACCGACAGAAAGTATATAAGAATCTGTTGGACAATCTTTAATTTTGTTAGATAATATTTAGATTATGTTTTAGATTATGAAGTTGTTTTTATTTAGCAAAATGATAGGGTACTTTATATTTGGTGAATTAAATTTAAGTCAATTGTTATTTTAGTTAGTTGGAGTATCTAAGATTTATTTTGATAATATGGCATATTATATAAGATTATATTAGATTAAGATTTAGTTTGGTTTGTTAATATTTGGTTTGTAATTGACTATATAATAGCTCATTCTCCTTCAATGAAATACACCACAGTGAGTTACATTGCATATTCTATTAGTGTGTGTGAGTTTTTTCCAACAATATGGTATCAGAGCTTTATGCTCTTGGTATCGAGTGAAAAAAAGATAGGAGAGATAGTGAGAAAAAAAAGGGAGAGAGAGTTAAACAATGTGAGAAAAGAAGAAAGGAATACACTTGAGTGAAAGATGACTAAAGTAGTTAACAATATGACGGTGCTGCAATTGACGAAGAAAACCAATTATGATAATTGGTGTCTGTAGATGAAGACCCTTCTGGGGTTCCAAGACATTTAGGATATAGTGGAGAGTGGATATGAAGAACCTGCGGAGGACGCAAATTAGACGGTGGCCCAGATTGCCGCGTTGAAGAAGACGCGAGTTAAAGACAAGTCGACTTTTTATTTTTTGTACAATGTTGTGGACGAGTCAGGCTTCGAGAAGATTACAAATGTTGCATCTTCAAAGGAAGCATGTGATATTCTGAAGGTTGCATACAAAGGGAACAACCAGGCCAGACAAGTTCGACTTCAAGCTCTCATAGAAGAGTTTGAAGTGTTGAAAATGGAAGATAAAGAGCAAGTAACCGAGTACATAACTCGGGTAGAGAAGGTGGCCAACCAACTCGGTAGGAATGGAGAGCCAGTGCCAATAAGCCAGGTTGTGGAGAAAATCTTGAGATCATTTACAAATGATTTTGAGAGAATTGTGTGCGCCATCGAGGAGTCGAATGACCTGTTAGTTCTCTTAGTGGAAGAAGTTGTCGGGTCATTGGAGACCCATGAACAAAGGAGAGGAAAGAAGCACGAACCGCGTGATCAAGCACTGCAGGCACAACTTGATTTGAATGAAACTCGGAATACTCAGAGCCGAGATCTTGGAGGCAGAGGACGAGGTGGCAGAGGACGAGGTGGTCGAGGTCGAGGTCGAGGTGGACATGAAAGAGGTGATGTTGAAAAGAGCACGGATCATACTTGGCAGCAGAATTGCATGGTCGTGGTCAAGAAAGGGGCCAAGGAGATTGGTCAAAGTCAGAAGTGGAATGTTTTAGGTGTGGCAAGTATGGCCATTACGCAAGAGAATGAAGATCGATAAGTTGCTACAATTGTGGCAAGGTCGATCATATAGCAAAATATTGTAAATCAGAAAAAAAGGAGAAAATTCTTCTCATAGAGGAAGACGACGAGGAGGAGATAAGGATTTTAATGATGATACAGAACTCAGATGCCGAACTCAAGAGTCGTAAATCGGAAGTTGAATGGCATTCAAGCCGTGTAAATGAAAGGAGATTAGGTGACGAGCTTAGTCTAGGTTGTTTAAACTTGGTCTGGTATTTGGACACAGGAGTGAGCAATCACATGTGTGGAAATGAGAGTTTCTTTAGCGAACTCACCCAGGTGGAGGTCGGATTAGTGTCATGTGGAGATGATTCTAAGATGGTGATAAAAGGTCGGATTAAACAACACATTATGCAAACAATTTGGGATTTTAGAAATAAAACTGCAACTTGTGTAAAGCTCCAAAAAATTTGTATTTATACTCAAATTAAAGATGATTGAATCAAGAACCAAATGCAACAAAAACCAACTTAATTGAATAACTATAGAGAAAGTTATGCACCAAACAAGCAACGAAGGTCAATGTTGTCAACAATGAACAGGGACCTTGCGATAAAAATTGCTCTCACTACATAGCTCCGATTTAAGATCTGACCGGTCAAAGTCAAGAACTATGTGTTAAGGATCAGTTGTTAAAATTTCAGCTCGATCTAACGGTTAAAGAAGTAGGAACATTCATTTTACGAAAAGTGTGCAATGTAGGAAAATAGGTAGCGCCACACCATATGCTTCTTGGTCATGAGATTTTGACTTGTTTCACTGCACAATTTGGTATCTTTCACTTTTATCTTCTCAAACTCATTTCAAAGTGGTTTATAGATGATACCAAACTGAACAATTGCAATAATCAATATCTCTCATTCCAATTGCATTCTAAACTACCTAAAATTCTCTAACCATAGATACCCAAAGAAGAAATTCATCCCCATTCAATGCAATCATCAATCAAACATACTCAGCACATTCTAGAACGAAAATAAGTACATTATATTTCAAAGAAAAAGATGGAGTTCTAGCTTCCCTTACCTGGACAAAGATTAACTCAACAAAACAAGCTCCAACAGTAGAGCACCACAACACGACAACTACTTAAGGAGCTGGCAACCAAGAACAAGAAAGGAATAGAGAGACCATGACCACAAACAAAATCAGGTCAAAACTACAAAACAAATGCGAAAAGGGAAAAGAGATGAAGGTTTTGCTCAACTTATATGGAGAAAAACGAGTTTCCGCTAACATGGACGAAAAGTTTCTCAGTTGTCTTAGCATAGTTCCTACTTCAGAACTGGGAGGAAGAAGATGAACTATTTTTAGAAATTGAGACGATATAGAAGTGAGTGGCTAGAAATGGAAGTTCTGGAAATAACAAGTAGACTATATGGACCTTTACTCATTAAAGTTGAGCCCATTTATTTTAAACAAAAGTGGATCTTGCTTGCATTATGCAATTTATTTATAAATGTATACGAGAAAAATTGAATTATGAGTATGATAATAGTTATACAAATCAAAATCTTAAAAAAATATCTTCCTATTTAAATCTTTTTAACGGTAAAATGTCTAACACTGAAAAAGTGTTCTACGATTTTCTTTTTAACTATTTTAAAATATATTTTTTTGTAAAATATGTTATGCAGTTATTTTGTACAAAAATTTTCAATCGATTTTATAAAAAAATTATAGTAATAAAAACCATAATTCATAAAATTGAACTTAACTATATTCGATTTTTTTACATGAGATTCCAGTAATTATTTGTTGAAAAACTGAACTAAACGGGGAATCTACCCTAATTTGAGATGATACCTTGACTTTCAGTGAATGAATAACCACAGAAAAACACAAATAAGTATACATTATGCGAATGGTTCTTGAGTTAAATTTTTTCTAACATAAACTGAGATTATTCTTCACATAAATACCCTCAATTTAGCTTGTTTATTAGTTATTAACTATTTATATAAACAATACTAGTTATTATTTATAATTCAGTTTCTTAGATATTCCATTAATTTAAAATCCTTGCAAATAAATTTTTCTGGTATAAAAATTATTTTTGTTGTTAATGAAATACGGTTAACAGATTCCAAGT
Organism: Vigna unguiculata; assembly: GCF_037176805.1. Taxonomy (NCBI): domain Eukaryota; kingdom Viridiplantae; phylum Streptophyta; class Magnoliopsida; order Fabales; family Fabaceae; genus Vigna; species Vigna unguiculata. The sequence continues at coordinate 27,466,494 of NC_140800.1, read as the reverse complement.
GAGAGAAGTGTGGAAGAGGTGGGAAGATTTCCAAGGAAAATGCAGGGCATTGTTGAAGACCAATAGGCCCAAGAGTGGGACCCAGAATTATTATTAAAAACAATAATTTAATAATAATTAGTGATTAATGATTTGAGGGTTTTGGCGGTTAGGGTTTAGTTTGGTAACATAAAGAGAGATAGAGAGAGTAAAAAGGTTAAAAAGCACACACTACAGAACAAAGAGTAAAATAACGTTATTTGAAGCGGCTAGCACGGGTTTGGTTTGGGTTTTTTCTTCCCTTTCTTTTCATTTCCTCACACATTCTCTCTTTTTGGCGCTTTCAACCTTTCGTGTTTATGCACCCATTGGTACGTTTCTCTGGTTTCTTCTCCTTTTTTTTTCATCTTTTACCTTTCAATTAGCGTTTTGCACCTGCTGTTCTTAGGTTTTTCCTAGTATTTCTTCTGAATTGGGGTTTTTGGTTTTCGGTTGCCCTAATCTCATCGCATTCTTCTGGAATCGAGCTGATTTTTCCTTATTTTCTTGAGGGTTTATGTGGGTTTTGCGTTCTCAGATTTGCTTGTGATGTCAATGTTTTTTGTGATGTTAAACATTTAGTTTTTAGTTTTGGTTTCGGTGACCCGTATCCTTGCTAGGGTTACTTGGTGACTGTGATTAGAGTGAGGGATCTTGATTTTAGGGTTTGTTAACTGTGTTTTAGCTCATGTTACGTAATGTAACAGTCTGAATGGCTTATTAGGTACTTGCGTGTGTTCAATGTTTTAAAGTGACCTTTAAATAGAATTTGTAGTGGTATTCTTTACAGTTATGAACTATTGGACTATTGGGTATGTTTTAGTTTCGTACTTGCTTCCTTATAATGAACTTTGATTGTGAACATGACTTGTATTGGCAGTTCAAGAATCACTGGGTAATATTCACATTGGTGGATTTAATGGTTCATTAGCAAGAAAAATCTTGAGGGGAAATTGCTCCGATATGTCTGGTCAGGTTCAATAGTTTTTGAAAATTAATAATTTATCCAGGTCATTTTAGATTGCATAACTTTGTGCTGCAGTACAGTCCATATTAGCTCTTGCTTATTCCCACTGGGCTAAGTTCATTTTCTTGTGTTCTGGAGTAGCCTGGATGAAGGAAAACTTTCTTTCAGTGAAAGAAGAGAGGCTTTCCGTGAAACCATAGCCATGGATGGAATGTAGGATTGTTGTCTGTGGCTTTACTGCTCTTAATTATATATGAAAGAGCAGTTTAATGTTGTACGAATTGTTTTGAACTTGTTAATCTTGATGCCATATAATGTGTAATTTTTAATTAAATTTACATTTATCATCCAAAGAAGTACTCACCAAGCATTTGGATTGTTTCCTTAAATTTGTTATGTGTATCTACCGCGTGTGATTGCACTCAAGATTCATATGTGCTTCTTCTGAAGTGTACAGCAATATTGAGGAGAAATAGGACTGAGCTGAAGAATGGAATCGTGGGGTGCTCATCATCGAGTGATGTTCGTTAGTCAGCATGAGGAGGATGGAACTCCTTCTGATACTTCCAAGGGAGAGGAATCAAACGATGAAGAAGAAAAAATCATGAAAGCTGAACCTTCCTTTGTGCCAGAAATTAAGAAAAGGAAACGCCTTAGCCTTAGTCAGCTTAAAGAGGTGAAAGGAGAATCATGTGGGAAGCAAAGCAGTAGCAAGCTTAAAAAGAAGAAGAATGAAAGTAGGGATAGATGGTCAGCTGAGAGGTAAAGAAAATGTAATATTCTTTTTTCTTTTGTTATCTTCCTTCTTTCTGTGATGTATAAATGTAATATCATGTAATGTAGGTATCAGTTGGCTGAGCAAAACATGTGGGAGGTACTAAAGACTGAAGGGGCGACATTTGAAAACCCAATAACCCGACCTGCACTAAGATTGGCTGCTCGCAAACACATTGGTGATACCGGACTTTTAGACCACTTACTGAAACACATTGACGGTAAAGTGGCACCTGGAGGTACCGAGCGATTCCGAAGATGGTTCAACACCAATGGAATCATGGAGTATTGGTTAGAGAGTGCTGACTTGGACAAGGTGCGCCAGGAGGCTGGTGTGCAGGACCCTTACTGGATACCACCATCTACATATAGGGCAGGCGGTGCACCCTCTCAGAATACTGATACTTCTGGTGAATTGAAACAGCTTAAAATAGAATTGGCGCAAATGAAGAAGTATTGGGCTTGGAAGCTGAATATCTGAATAATCTTGTATGAATGCTATTTTATTTACTTTAACGCTTTTACTTGTATTGCAGAGATATGCATGAGCTCATTTCCATGAAGGAAGAAAAAAAGGATATTAATACGATGGAGGTGAATGTTGAATATTTTATTAATCTCATGGTTTGCTGTCTTTTAATGTACTGTAATGTTTAGTGTTGAGTTGCCATGGCAGGAGAACTACAAGGATTTTGTTAAGTGGAAAGCTATGACTGACCATCGCCTTACTGAAATCATTAATTCTTTGAAGGGTGTGCAGGTATCTAGGAAGTATATTACCATAACTTTGTCATCCTTTTAAGATTTGATAGTTTCATGTCTCCTAGCTTACGTAAGTGTTTAGATAGAGCCCAAGAGGAAATTATGTAATGGGATCTCATGGTGAATAGTATGCATGATAATTTAGGTTTTAACTAAGCCCAAGATCTCATCTAGTGAGGTAAGGGTTTTGCTGTTTATGATGATGCTGAAGATGTGACCACTGGCTCACTCTAGTTCATATATTGACAGGGGAAGTATGGTGAATTGATGATTTGGAAAACTAAAGTTGAGCAACAACTTGCGGAAATAACCAATAAATTGAATGATCTTCAAGCATCTAGGGAGTGCACCACTTTTAGTCCTCCTTCAGAAAGGTGGAAAGATTGGATAGAAAGCACTAACCTAGACAATATTCAAGAAGATGCATTTGCAACTTGGATTGGGAATCCAGAACTACTTAATGTCCCACCAGAGGTTATACCTGAAGATTTCAACACAGCCATACCAACACAGCCACCCAATGAGGAGCTGACTAAGAAGAGGTAAGTCAATCTTTTATTGGTACCCAAGGAGGGAAAATATTTATTAGTACTTTTGTTCTAGTGTCCCTCATTTTTTCCTTCAAAATAATAGCGATATGCTGGAGCTGGAACCTGTTAAACTAGAAGATCAACCCAATGTGACCCCCGATTCTTCTACAACTATTAATTCGAAGTCAGACCTTGACAACTCATTGATTATGTTTCAGGTGATGGTGACAGTGTGTACAGGTCAGAGCTTGAGAACTTGTATTTATTATAGCACAGTGTGTTGAATATTTTTGTTTTTTGACAGGAAATGCTTATGGATTTATACAAATGGAAAGAAAAAATGGAACAGCAGCTGATGGAGGTGTCAAATACTGTATATGGTATGCTGGCAATGAAGTAGGGCATGACTGGAAAGTATGGAGGGTAGGATAGGATTATAACCAGCGTTTCGTTCATGTTTTTGTTTGTTACTCTGAAAACTGGTAGAGTTTAGATATTGTACAGCATTAACAATCTGATCCTGAAAATCTGTGCCAACCACTAAGTTCACAGAAGAGGCTGAGCTGCAAATTGTTGATATGTCTGACTGGCCTTTTACAGAGTATACTTGGTTATGACTTAAGGTAGGTCTTCAGTGGAAATGAAATTGGTTGTTCTCTGGACGTATTGGGTAAGATTATGAGTTCCTTTAGTATATAGGTCTTTTAGGTAGGCTTTACCCGCATTTAACGTATTACCTGCAGCTATCTTGTTAGAGAACCTGTACTTATTTGGGAACAAATTGCTATATTAATATATAAAATTCTACAATATTGCTGTTAATTAAAATATATTATTGTTTTACCTTTGCTCTCCTTTGGATATACCCGTGTCGGTATTTACAAATCTCTGTGGAAACCTTTGAGAGATAAAGAAGAATCGACTAACTTGTATCTCAAGAAAATTATTCTCTGAAATATAAATTTTGATAAAGTTGGATTTATGAACATTTCTTATGGATGTGTTCCCCCAACGACATTGAGTATATTTGTTTTATTAAAATAATAACCAGCGGGTATATGTAAATGACAACGCTTAATTGCGTTGTGTCTAAATTCTTGTGTTGTTGACGAGTGGAGAGACGGCAGTAGTCGGAGTTAGCGGTTGAGGAAAAGACAAGGAAAAATGGATAACCATTCATTCATTTGCTCTTCAATCGGTTTCCTAACGTGGAAGACAGCTAGATTCTCTCCCCCAGCCTTTTCAGAGATGTAACTGATTCAATCGATATTAATTAAATTTACATTCTATGTTATATACAATGTTTAATAAGTAAATACTATTTGTATTCTTGTTAAAAATATCAAATAAATTAAATACGTTATCCTAAAAAACTTTGAATTGTTGTATCTTTCAAAATTTTAAATATTGTTTAAATACTAATATGCATAGTGGATATGGATAAAGTTTCACAACATGAATTCCATAATTTAAAATAATTTTGATTAAAATGTACACAATCAATACTAATTGTTAAGATCATTTTTCATGAAATTCATTCATTCATTGCTATAAACTAAAGAAAACTCCAAAAATATGATTAAATCACAAGTCTAAAATGATATTTAAATTTTTTTAAATAAGACATTTTCTTTTGAACCTATTTAATATCTGGAGAATATTATACAAATACAAACCTAATTTTACCTTATATTAAATTGATTAAAAATTAATTTAAATTAATAAAAGATATATATATATATATATATATATATATATATATATATATATTTTATAATTTAAAAGTTGATCAAAGTTAACAAAATAATTGACACTTTTGTAAAATATTTAAGTGTGCTGTCTTTATCGATGCAACAAAAAATTTATATTTACTTTTGATTATGTCACGAACTCCTTAAACAAGTGATAATTAAATTATTATAATTTTAGTTAAAATTAAATTGTACCCGTTACGAGATATGAACAAAAGACAAATCATTTACGAGGTGTCTTTATAAAAAGTATAATCTATAATGTATGTTTATCATAATTCTAAATAACCAAACCAAATCAAATCATTGAAACAGCAAACAGCAATTCCATGTAAATTACGTAATTTGGCCATGCGGTGAGGGGATAAGAAAAATTGCGCTTTCATTAAAGAATTAATATAAAATTAAAAAGCTATCAGCTCCAATAAAGATGACGTCAGGTCAAATCTTTGGATTAGAACTTGCATGATAAATGAAACGATACCTTCCAACAAGATTTTAGCCACGCATTGAGTTGGATTGGAGTTTAATTTTCAATTCATCGTAGCAAGCTTGAAGCTCCCTGAACTCGTCCGTATCAGAAAAGCTCTCAGCCTGAACATACAAGAAAACAAATAATAAAAAATTTTACGGGAAGGGTAAGTAAGACAAACAAGATAGATTAATACGAGAAAAAGAAGAGCGTAATGTTTCTTGTCTTTTTTTCAACCCTTAACCAAACAAAAATTTATCTCACCTGTCTGATGACATTCTTCAAGTGCATCTCCGCCGTAGACAATTGTTTAATACTACCAGTAGATGAAGAAATTTCCACGTACACCTGGCAAAGCGCCAAAGATGCTTTTGCAAACATTTTGAAGCGATCTCGGTCCTTCCATGTATCAGATCCCTGAAAGAATGCAATCAATCATAGTCGTGAATAGGATATGAAAATTATCGCTACAAATGTACAAGACATCACATCAACGAACAACAACACTGCATGCGATGTTTATTTGCATATCTTATCGTTGTACCAATGTAACTGCAGAGATCTTCGATGTGAAACATTGGTTTACAAATCTTATTCTTGTGTGCATACACATAATCCAAATTAACTCTATTCTTTCTTCTGGTTATATTTCTAAAATAAAAATGCCAATACACATGCGATGTTATATTTCTATTTTCCTTTTTTATTTTTACATTGTATTTAACGTGTGTGTGTGTAAAGATTAGGTCGAGGATAAGAATATAATTAATAAAAGAGTCATTAATGTTATCTTGAATGGAGGAGTATTTTATGATAAGAAAATAGACTTACCTGGAGTGACCTAACTTGCTTTAATAGGGCTTCAGAACACATAGTGAGATCTCCATTAATTCTGTGCCATTTGGCATATAAGCCCCAGATATCAGGTCCACATCCGCTCCCACTTTTAACTATCTGCACCAGAGTATTAAATATTAGCCCTTACTTGCAGAACAGACAATACTCAATTGCACTCTCATTCTGCCACTGGATGCCATTTACAGTTTAATGCATAAACCACTTTAGCTACGTTACCAGTGGAAGGGGATTGTTCATCAATCACTTGATTAAGTACAAGGGATATAGGAAAACATGTTCTTAATAGAAATTGAGTACCTGCTGTAAAACTTTTCCAAGTAATAAAAATAATTGTTCAGTTTCACGTGATTTTCCTGCAACAGATACTTGCTCTTGATATTCTGATCCGGAATCCACAACGCAGAATTGATCTGCTTTAGGCTCATTTTCAGTTATCAAAGGAGGCACATTGCTCATTGAAACCCGCTTTTCAACCTCCGTTGTGATTCTTTCCAATAATTCAGAATCTACTACCTTATTATTGGTCATGTGCAAAATCATCTGTACTGCTTCCAGTGCCTAACAAAATTTATCAAAGTAATCAATGAACGACCAAAAGAAGTTATGCCTCAGAGAGTTATTTCTTGGTAGAACGCACTTGAATTTTAAGTCATGTTAAAATTTAAAATTTAAAAAGGCCTTCAAATTTATTTCTGTCCATTATATATATACCAGCTTGGGCTTTCGACATGATGGGGACAAATGGAAGAGTTTCCACAGCTTATTTGAGCTTATCATATATGCACCAACTCCGAAAACTAAAGGTGTTTGGCTAAAGCTTAGGAAGCTAAAGAAATTTATAGAAGGGTCATAAGTCATTTTCATAAGCCAAGCCTATCAACATAAGTTCGTCGAACTTTCGACCTTTATGAAGCCTTTTGTATGTTTGTATGACCAATATGTATAAAACCCACAATGAATAGGAAATGAATATTATAAATGGATACCCATTATTGAGGTAGGCATTTTTATACCCTCATATTAACATGAGGGATACAAATATCATAGTATTCATACCCCTAGATATTTGTAGCTATGAAATTCTAATTTACCAAAGTACCCTTTATATATATATATATATATATATATATATTAGTAGAGAAGATTATGACCTAATTAAAGAACTTCTATTATTTCTATTGTGTTGAATGTCATCTAATATTTATTTTTGTAATCTTATTTGGACTTGTATGAATTTGAATTTATTTAGACTTTATTTGAAACTTACGTAATAATGTATTATATTTTATTTGAATTTATGATTAAAATATTTTGTTAAATATTTTGTTAAATATTTTTAGAATTTTTTTGTAAATACAGGTACCTACATACTTTTTTTAATATTTATGGATATTAAAAAAACATGAGACCCACATAATTGATATCTGCACGGATATAGAGACATATACAGAACAGATATTTATCAAGCGAATAGAATACGGAGAGCTATTACTTGTACCCTACCCATCCGTTGACATCCCTACCCATATGAATGAAGTCACTATCTTTGAACATGAAATTAGACATCAGCCTGTCATAAGCTCAGCCTGTCACATAAATTCATTGAATTTATGAGCTTTATGACGCCCTTTGTATCTTTGTATAACCCATATGAATGAAGTCAATAACGTTGAACATGAAATTACATAAAAATTTAGAACTGAAATTATATATTTGTAATATTTAAGTAAAATCATTTCGAATGCTAAGTTTTAAAGGAAGCACGTTTATTATGTTAAATGTGGATACAAAAAGAAATTGAGTTTCTAAAAAATCAGCAATTGCTGCTAGATGCTCAAATGTTTTCATCAATTATATTCATTTTGCTAGGTATTAAGAAAAGAACAATACATCATTTCACTGATGGACTTATTATAGGCAATAAGATGAAATTTCAAACAATACTGGGTCATTAAGACTTTGAGAAACTGGTAGTATTTCATAAAACATACAAAATAATACATTTCTACACAATCTTGAAATCACTTTCTTTAAAGCTTAAAGAAGTAACCATCTAGGATATCTACTGATGAGTGGAATGGAATAAAATCTGAATAGTTACTTCATGCATTTTTCACAAAATACAGACAAGGTAATTAATGCATTCATTCTTTCCATCAATTTAAACATAGCCTAAGGAAGCCGACAACAAGATATAGCATGCAGGATAGAGAATAAAACTGCAAAAGCAAAAAACGTATTTCATCATTCTATTACTTCAAGCCACATAAGATCCATATGTATTGCACTTATATTGACCAATAAAGGAGGAGAAACCAAAAACTGCAGATACCTGACTGATATTGCCAATGTCAACAGCAACAAAGCCGTAGTTCTCCCACATTTGCCAGCTGTTTCGCCTGTGTTACCAAATATCATTGTCAAAGAGAATAAATTTGAAATCGTTGAGACAATAGATGATATATTGCATCCATGTATGCATCTTGCCGGGGTGATGAAAACAGGGGCAGAGGGAGTGTATAAAAAATAATGTGGATACATCTTATTGGCAATGAAAGATAAGTGGCTTATTGGTGACCTTTTGTTTACATGTGTCGTCTCCTTTTTTAAGATAAGGGATCCTACTTTTGTTAATTGATGCTACTATTTCTCTAGTTTTATTCTAGGCCAATGATTATTGCACCTCTGAACTACTTGCACTTGTTGGTTAGTATCTCATATACACAATATAATTATATATATTTTTCTTGCGTGCATTAGAAAATATACTAAATTTCTTACATATTATAATGAATATCAAAATTTATATTTTTATGATACTTTAAGTTGGTCATCCTAAAAATTGACTTTTGGCTCCACCCCTGGATGCAAAGGAAGTCTAATAGAAGGATTCATACTAAACTTGAATTTCAATGTTTCTCCAAATGATTATGAACCAGTACATTGCTGTATGTGTACGAGCATATTCATGTATTGATGATTATGCAAAGGAAGTTTAATCTAAGAGATAAATACAGTACTTGAATTTCAAGGCTTCTTTAAATGCAATGAAGGCCTCCTTGTTCTTTTTCTTGATCATATGCCTGCATGTTAGGTAAAACATAAGAAAAAAAGTGACTGGTTCACTAATTTTTCTTACAAAAGTTAAGATAAAAAAATGTGACAGCTTCTAAAATCTATCATTAGAATGTCAAACTGAATGAAGGCAATTTTGATCCAGTTTATACAAAGGTATGAAGATACTTCTTTGACACGAGACACCTCAATGGTTATGCAGTAAATACTACTACCTAGGGATCTAATATTTAAAGCTAACAAGGAATGGACAGGGCGAAATTTAAGCAATGGGATGACTTGCCCTTCGTACTGAATACAGATGGAATCAAAACAGAAATATAATATAATTAAATGTTAGGGTTTGTAACAAAAAATGGTTTATACACTTAAAATAAGTTATTTCCTATTTTCTTATTAGAAGAAAGAACTCCTTACAAGCCTGCAATATTATTCCAAGCTTCACCATTTTCAGGATCAAGTTGAACAGCACGAGTAAATGCATCCAGGGCCTTTTCTTTATCCTGAGCCTGTAAAACTTTCCCGTCAGTTGACATAATGCAGAAAGAAAAAATGAGAAAAACAAAACAGAGGGACTAATCTACATTATCTATCGTCAAAAATAGGTACTGGTGGTGATCCATTGCCTAACCATACAAATTCAATCAGGTGATGCCATACATAACTGCATACCCAATTGTGCACAGCTGCACATGTGGTAACCTATGCATAATAGCGTAAGTCACTTCAGAAAGTAGCTATTTGAACTTTAACCCTATCCTATTAAGCATTCATGCTACCTGTTCAATTCACCAAAGTTAATATCAGTATAGTTACTTCATAACTGTAGTGATTACTTATGTTATCATACTTTTCTAACCTCTTTATTCCCACTTATGCAATGAATTATCCTCAACTTCAGTGAACTATTACATTATGATAGTCAAATTACTAATGTTCATAGTTCAATAAGTTACTACTCGCTTTTTTACATCTTTTATAGAGAAATGAAAGCTTGAATATCTAAGAAGGGGAAGTCATTTATGAGAAACCTCACTTCGGAGAATTGGTTCTCTCAGAGAGACTAATGTGAAAATAATAACAGCTTTAGCTTTTGGATTCACTTAGCGAGACAATGATTTCATGGAATGAAAACCCTTGAAAACTCACTCGGTAAGACAGCAAATTCACTGAGCAAAAATTCACTCTACAGACACATGACAAAAGGGAGATTTTGCTATGGGGGAAGGAACTTTTGGTATTGTTGGGAGCTGTGGGTACACGGTTTGGATGTGGATTGCATTCAAGGGACTTCAAGCTTTACATTTTAATGCTCATTTTTTGTACTTCCAATATCTCGCAGTAGCTAGTCTCCCATTCATTGGGGTTGTATATAATGAACCTTGACTCTGTAACTTTCTTTATATTTCAATATATATTTTTGTCTCATGCTCATGTTCTTCCTTTCTAATTCATGTTTGCATGGTTTGATCATCTATGCTTCTTTAAGTTTCATTCCATTAAAAAATGTTTTGAAAACAATTGGTGGAACAACCAGGGGGTTTGTTATTAGGAATAATATTTGGTGCCTTGGTCATCCGTATAGCACTTACTCTTTATGCAAACCTTATGTCAAAAAGAACCAAGGGATTAGTGTTTTTACTTAAGGTTTAGGCTTATATCAATAAGGAATTAGGATTTAAGTAAATTAAGAGTGTTGATGAAAGAGTTGTGATAGAAACTGTATTGTAGTCTTAATGGCTATTGAGTGGAGTTCATAAAATCCAACCCGGTGATCCCATTATATTATCATCAACCGTTTTATATCCTAGCAAGTTCTTTGAAAGAAAACTATAAAAAATTATTTACCATGCTTGTGGAAATGCTAGGATTGTAGTTAGGTTATTTATATATCAATTTGATTTATCAACTTTACTACATCAATTGGTACACTTGCCAGGATGTTAGACTTGCTGCCACATCAACAGTAACAATAGTCACTTTCATTATGGGAATTCAGACTTTCCCTACTCGGAGAATTTGTCCCTTTTTCTAGATAAAATAATTGCAAATCTAACAGTGCAAAAGCAAATAAATAATAATATAGTATAGTGGTCCCTCACACAATTACCTTCAATGCAGCAGCCCCAAATGAAAACCAACCATCAGGATACATAGAGTTCATTGACATTGCAGACTCCCTGAATTTGAACAAAAAATAAATATTTAGCAGACCGTTCAAAATAAAAACGTTACAGTTGAAACAACAAATATTTTATACACATTAATGGCAAAGACAATGATGACAGAAGTTAATGCTTAGTATCAAGATGCATCACATACCACAAAATTTTAGATGTCACATAGTCTCCTCTGCAGTATGCACTGCGAGCTAGAGAACACTGCCAATCAGAGAAAAATAGATCAAGTAAGAAAGAAAAATGTAAACAACTTTTTTGAACTATGATACAAGTAAATAAGTAGAAGACAAGCATGTATGTGTACACTGCCACACCTTCGCTCTAGCAGACCTATTATTTGAAACTTCCAGTGCTTTTTCATAGTATGCATCATTAGCAGTAGTGTCACCCAGGGAGCACCTAGAGAATTTTATCAAGATTATGAGAAAAATCTTCTATAATCTTACTATTTCATTTTTACATTGGATATATACTGTAAGTTAGCATATCATCCACCAATCCATCGTTGCTGATTTTCTATCTACTAAGTGACAGAGTACATAAGATTCTGCAGGAATAAATGTGTACAAAATTGTAGTGTATAATCCATAGGCAGTTAGACATTCTTAGCCACACTTCCATTGATATTCAAAATCAATTGTATGTGTAGCCCATCAGCAAGTAATAGCACACACAAACTAAAATATAAATAATTTTTCTTATACCAATAAACATTCTTAAATCAATTGGTATCAATATTGTATGGGAGAAGAAGAGACAGCAAGCAATGATATTTAAGTCATGATTTTATTCTTGAAAAACACAATCAGCAATTTTTATGCTCTTGGTACGCCTTTAGTGATTTCAACTTCATTCAAAATGTTAGTTTTTTATTTTTTAAAAGCTTGATGATCGATGTGAAAAGTCAGAGTCCTGGGAACCATATTTTACTTAACATCAATGTATTTATTCATATCAGCTATGATTATGGCAGTTAGTTCAATTCTCAAGAATATTTGGCTGGATCAGAATGCCAGTACTCATAAGCTAGTTCCTTTGCCTACATAGTATATGATGGGATTACGTTTGTAGCTTCTCATGGATGTTCTTATCACAATCAGAATAAGATAATTGTAAATTCTGAAAGGACAGGCAGAGACTGGGAGTCTAACTATAGCTTTTTCCTGTCTCATGCTTTATTTTGTTTTATCCTGGCATAATTCATGGTCTCCTCTCAATTTTACTTTGCTACACCTTGTGGTTTAACAATGACACTTCATCCCTTTGTGCTTTAATTAGTTAGCAAAATAACTCACTTGCAAGTTGTGTCAATATGACCATCATAAATTCAACTATGTTTTCGTATACATTATTTATATATACGCACAAGCACAGTACTTCATATAAAGTTTATCTCTTATGTTGTTAGTAGGATATTAAGTGTACTACTATAAGCTCTTAGAAGTTGTTAGAAGATTCTAAAAATCTCTTTATTACTATTATAGGGTTAGAGTTCTCTGTATATAGAGACCGATGTACTCTTTCAAATTAATCAATTGAATAAAATTCTTCGTTCATTCATATTAATCCTTTTCAAGTTGGTATCAGAGCTCTCTCGATATTGGGAGCCCTACATCTGCATTTCTTCTTTACAATGCTAGTTATATTTCTTTTTAAGGTTGTCTAGAGTGCACCCATTTCCTTTAACAATTGGAGCTGCTTGAAATGCAACCAACTTGTGGTTCTGTCACTATTAGCCCCAACCGCTACCACCCGCTAGAGCCGTTGTGTGACATCCGCTAGAGATTCCTCAGGAGTTGTCACCAGAGCTACCATTGGAGCAGTTGCTGGATCTTTTGCTAGAGTTGTTGCTGAAACTTTCATTAGATCTTTAACCAAAGCTATCACTATTGTTGTCATCATTGTCGTCGTCGCTACCATCATTGGAGTTTTTTGTGTTATTATTTTGTTTTATTTAGGAAGGGGCTAAGGAATCCCTATTATTTATTTTAGCATCGCAACTCCACTAAGCAATTTTGATCTTCTAACTTTAGATTCTGAAAATTCTAGAAAGATTCCTTCATCCTCTTAAATTGAAAAAGGAATACATGCACTAAGTGCTAAAATTGAACATCTAAAATCTCTCATGGAGTCTATTAATAAGCAACATTTTGGTATTTTCTCTATAACCATGACTAGTGAGAACTCCAATTCCTCTTTTAACATTTCTAGACTCTAGTGCAACAGACCATATGACTCCTCATCCTTCTCTTTGAACATCATGTTTCTATTTCTGGTAACAACATTACTCTTGCTAATGAGACTTGTATCCCGATAACTGGATGTGGTAATGTTTCTCTTTGCCATCCCTCAACCTTTAAAAATGTCCTTTATATTCCAAATCTTTCTAATAGTCTTATTTCTATTAAAATACTTACTCATGACCTAAGTTTTTATGTAACTTTTCCCACTCATTGTGTTTTTCAGTAGCTTGCCATGAGGAGGATGGTTGGAGTGGTTAAGGAAGAAGAAGGGCGGTATTACTGTGACAACTTGGGAACTAATGATAGTATCAGTACACAAATGGGTACCTCTTGCTTTTAGTCTTGCACTACTTTTGCATCTTCTCAAATTTGGCTTCCCAACCATCATCTAGGACATTCATCCTTTGTTCTAAAGTCTATGATTCCCTTACTTATTTTCCAAAGAGCATGTTGAGTCATTTAAATAAGATGTATGTCAACTTGTAAAACACCATTATGCCATATATCGTCCTAGTAATACAAATATTGTCAATCCTTTTGATTTAGTTCATTCTGGGGACCTGCAACAAACTCTAGTATATCTAGTGTTAAATGGTTTGTCACTTTTATTGATGACTATACATGTGTTAAATGGATTTTCCTCATAAAGGAAGTTTAGGGACCTCACATGTATGGATACACCACAATAAAATGGCATTGTTAAAAGAAAAAATAGGCACCTTCTTGAGGTGAAACGGGTTCCAAATAAATGTCCCTTACTGGTTAGCATAATCACTATACTTGTTATGTCCCATTTGAGCTTCAATTAACATATGTGTTTACCAAAGGTCTTTCCACCGGACGATTTCATGATCTCACATAAAGTTGGAAATGATAGATATCTATTCACTAGCTTGAGGGGAGTGTTATTAGTATGATATTAAGTGTACTACTAGAAGTTGTTAGAAGATTCTGGAGATCTCTATGTAATTGTTACTGTAGGGTAAGAGTTCTCTATATATAGAAGCTAATGAAATTTTCAAATTAATCAATTGAATAAAAATTTTCTTTCTCTCATACCTCTCTAGTTCCTATATGGCAACTCTGAACATTTAATGAAAAATATACACGAACATTCAAATATGGGCAGAAGTTTACACGCTGAAATATAGACAACTAGCAAGTAGGCATAGTTGTAAGGTTGCATTTAAGGCCTAATATCTGCCTCATTATTTGTCTGTTTTACAGATGCTATACATGAATATAAACCTTAACTCATGGGCAACAGTTAAAAGATCATAGCACTTAGAACTTCAAGTTGGCTTCACAAACCTTTTTGAAACATATAACTTCTATTTTAAAAGATCATAGACCTGAAGATTTAGCATCTATTTTCAGTGTTTGATTAAACTATTTACATCAGCTGGAATTAATATGTTTATCAGCGTAGAAAAAAGACAAGACAGATCAATCGTTAAATTCACTACAGTGACAATAGTTTTCTGTTTAAGAGCCCGTTTGATTAAGATTTTTGATGGAAAAAAAATATTTTTTAGTGTGCCATCACTTAGTGTTTTGTTTATGCTTTTGAAAAAACAAACATAAACCTTAAAACGCTTAGATTTCTGCTTAGTTTTAAAAACAACTTAGGCTTTTGGAAAAGAGCTAAAATTATAACTAAATTTTAAATTAAAAATATTTCCTGTAATCGTAACCAAACAAAGAAAAAGGTTTCTGATTTACATAATTTATAGAATAAATCACTTCATTATACAATCTTAAAACACATTTTTTTCAAACATCTTAACAGACCCGAAATATGTTTATGGTAAGTAACCTGGAGGTTTCCAATCCTACACAGCAGGCTTGAAAATATATAAAGTAACAAGAGAAATTATATAATAAAGCAAAGCTGTCTTCTTGATCATGACGCATAATATTAATA
The DNA here is from genome assembly GCF_037176805.1 of Vigna unguiculata. Classification (NCBI taxonomy): domain Eukaryota; kingdom Viridiplantae; phylum Streptophyta; class Magnoliopsida; order Fabales; family Fabaceae; genus Vigna; species Vigna unguiculata. The sequence continues at coordinate 27,450,940 of NC_140800.1, read as the reverse complement.
TAAAAGAAATTTCGTATGTGCTAACTTAACAGGGTTATGAGCTGCTGGAAATCAATTTCTAAATTTAAGGAATGCATGAGAATGTGTTAGGTAGATCAAATCCTCTTATCCTTTACGAGAGTTGCCTTTCCTTTATTTCTTTACTGAAATTCTCATGTTTAGGAAATTAGTGTTTAATATATTTTGTTTTCTGCTCCTGATATGAATCCTGAGTTCTCCCTGGCTGAGCTAGAGCTATTTAAATATTGCTCATATGGTTGACAGACTTCTTTTCCAGGACTCTGTTTTAAGAAGTAAACAGATTTTTTAAATCAACAAGGTGACAGTGAAATTTGGCCAAACCAAAGGAGAGCAGTCCTTAATTTACCTTACCCTCCTATCACTGCAAAGTTCCCAATTTCTTCTATGATAAAATTTTGTAATAATAATCAACAATTCTAATAAAGCACTTTTAGACCATACATCATTGTAACATGATAAATTTTAATTGACTCTGTACAAATATGCTGCACTACTTGTTGGATAAATGGTCAGAGTAGCTGTTGTTCAAAAGTGATCACAACCTATTATAAGAAAACAAAATAAGCAAGCCAAAGTAACATACCATAACCTGGGATCATTTGGTCTTTCTGAGAGACATTTCCGTATAAGTTCAACAGCACTTGCTTTCTTCTCCAACAGACTATTTTGCAAATCAAATATCAATGAACATCATTGTTAATGAAAGATGAATAATGAGAGGAGAGAAAAATCACGGCTTTATCCATTTTACTTCTATTATACCTGTAGCAGTATATAAGATTATCCCATAATTCTAAATCTTCAAACTCCTTCATTGCCTCCCCTATCAAACCGCATCGCACCAAAAGTAAACCATATTCCCTGAAATTGAAATAAAAACAAAGTAATAAGAAAGTTAAAGAGCCATCAGATTTTTAGGAAGCTAAAATACAAAAGTCGACTACAGAGCAGGTGTTTTTACTTCCTTAATGCAGGAATACTAGGCATATAAACAGCACAACTGAAAGGAATTCTTTCAACTATTGATGGAGAAGAATCATGTATACGTTTAACCTGCAAAAGATGTAGTATATTTTTATCAGATACAATAAGTAAATCAAAACAAACAACTCACTCATTGTAACGCAGATATAAAAAACTGTGATGAATAGATAATATTAGACATAATAAACCTTATGGAATCTTTCGGTCAGTGATAGATGCTTGTTAGGTGTAAATATTATATAAGTTATGTATTAGTCTCTCTCAAATTGAAAGCGTACACCAATAAAAGAGATTGACATTTGAAAGAGCTTACGTGGAACTTATTTCGGTTTATGAAATTCATCAAATTTATATCATGAACTCATTTTAAGAATTTATGTGGTAAGAGTTTATTGAATAAGTGCTTAATTAAGTTGTTTATCCAAGTACACCCTTTACGAAATGGAATATGTAGTACAATGTTGTATAAATATATATAGCAAAATAAAATCAGTTAGTCAATCAGCTACTGTCAGTAGAATTATATAGTTGTTGGGTAGCTGCCTATAAAGCATGGTAATTGTATATTTAGACCGAGACTGGAACAATAATAGAAGTGAAGTCAGCAGTTCTCTGATCTCTCTGTTTCTCATCTCTCTCTATCCTCCATGTTCTGTTCTTCCTCTCTTTGTGTTTCTCTCTTTACCACTTAAATCTTATATTGTAGAACAAACAAGAAAAGATGGTAGTCGTAGCTTTAGGAAGAAAAATAAAATCTACAAAGGGTTTTCAGGCAAATCTAAGATTTTACAGTCCTAAGTATTCTAGGAATAACATTGGTAAATACCAGCCGGGTCTGTTCAAGTTTGCGACATTTTTCATCCAAATCAATTAATTTTATTAGGGTTATTTATTTTGGGTCTCAAAACCATTCTAACAACGAACGGATTTTATCGAAGTCACACATTTTATTACTAAAATCATAGTTAAAAAAAAAACGCAATAGCAAATTTGATGTCAAGTGTGTACAAAGTGTAAGATTATGAAGAATGAAATCTAATAAATTGACAAGGGCTATCAAACATCAAAACTCTAAATCTACCGGAAATATAAATTTTTTACCAGAAAAACTTTGTATTTTTATAAAAAACTTAAATTGTTTACCACATTATATGATCTAATAGAAGTAATTTAATAATTTAGCCACTGTAAAAAAAATTAACACAAAAAAAAACTGATTTTTTGTAGTATTAAACACCCCAGAAAGGTTGATAAAATATACAAATAAAATAAAATATATTATGTAATTGAATTTATTAGATTGATCTGGGTCATCAAAATCTAGATCCAAACCACATTTATCAAACTAACATTTTTTTCAATTTGATCCGGACTAAGCCGAATTTCCTGGTTTGAATTGGTTTGATTTAAAGTTATCAGATTTACCATATTCCCTACCTGGAGATGTTTTCTTGCCATTAAATATTTTTGTAAATTGCACATTGTAATCAATTATTTTATTATTTTATATATATTGTGTCTGTGTGTATTAGTAAAGTGCAATTTACTCCACATTCACTAATCCACCAAGTCTCTTGAACTTTTCAAGATTATCAAAGCATGTTCCCACCTTCGTGGTCTAGGTCCAGGACCTCCATTCTTGTGCCCTATCTTACTGCAGTTGTTGACACAAAATTAGCCAATCCTAATTCTTGGATATCATCATCTGATGATTCCACATGAAAAGAAATTCATGACCCTACCATTGATTGTTTGCTATGACTCCCTCATGAAGAGGCCCACATAGATTGGTTCTCAATTGGGTTCAAAATCCTCAGCTCAAGTACCACCATTTGCTGATTCCACATGAAAAGAAGTTCATGACCCTACCATTGATTGTTTGCTACGACTCCCTCATGAAGAGGCCCACATTGATTGGTTCTCAATTGGGTTCAAAATCCTCTGCTCAAATAAGGTTGAACTTGTTCTTTGAAATATTTGGGTCCAAGTAAGCAATTATTCGGTTATAAATATTTCTAACTTCATTTTATGGTTTATAATAATGTTTAATGTTATTTTCAAAGCAGATTATTCTGATCTGTCAAGTATTGTCACACTCTCTTTTAAGTAACCAAGCCCCCCATTTCCCTTTTGTATCTAAGGAATGTCTATAAGATTCTTGTGCCTTTGATGCCACTTGTCTTGTGTGTGACCAACCTTGCTCCAAGTAAAGATAAGTTAACTTCTCATACAATCAAAACCATCTTTCTTGAGTGTTCTTTGGCACATCACTCCTATATTTTTATTGAAGCTACCTTCCTAAGGGTATGTCAGACTTTAATATGTAGGTTGAACCAGACACTATAGATTGTAACTAATATTTTAATTATTTAATATCTTGTGTATGCTGAGCCCGCTTTATTCACGTAATTTTGCATACCCCCAAAGACCTTAAACTCGTCGAGGTATCTAAAACTCACTGATTGTAACCCAAATTCCAATTTAGGTTGACATAAATCACAATGTATAGAAAATAATTAAATGAACCTGGTAGCTTATTCCCTCTCTTGAGTGTGTAAGTGGAAAGTTTAATGACCATTTTTTGTCACAAAAAATCAACAACCTTTCATTGCAATAGACATCTAAGAAAATAAAGTGTCAAACAATATACTTTTATAATTCCCAAGTTAACATGCTAACCAAAATATGGCACATACCAAGTTATCCATCATCAATAAGGCACGCTCCTTAGTTCGGCTCCGAGATGACTCCCACCGAATACGTAAAGTATCACATAAACACCGTATCTAAACCAGGAAAGTGAAAAGCATCATATGCATGTCATCGTTAACAAACTATACAAGCAGAAAACTAACACTTCACTTAGACAGGAAAATTTACAATTTCTAAAACATTCAAATATATTGAATTTGAATTTATACCATTTCAAATTGTTTCATTTTCAAAATGTTTCATCTGGATAAGGCAATTCAAATTTATTAATTTTAATTTTCTCATTTGACTAAAGTATTTCAAGTACCATCAAATGCAAAAAATTATTTAAATATCAAAGAATTGTTAATAATCCAAAAATATCAATATTGGTGATCTTTTTTAGTTGATATTGGTTGATGTTATTTTTCAGTCAAAGTTCATCAAAAAAGTTTCAATTGACATTGGAAAAACCTTTTTTCAATTGACATCGGTCAAGATTGTTTCAGCTGATATCAACTACAATTATTTAGGATCACATCATTCGGGGTTGTTTCTACATGTTGTTGGTTGAAAATTTTCTTTTTGACAACCTTTTTATCAATGTCGGCTGAAAAGTTCTCCAGTTGACATTAGCCTAGAGGCATCAACAAAAAATTAATCACAACACAAATCAATTGAAAACTTATAGTTCACATTTGCCAAAAAGTAGTATACCCGACATTGGCCAAGAAAATCCTAATTAATATCAAGTGAAAAATAATAATGATTGACAACAAAATAATCCTAACAATGTAAAGAAAAAAAAACTCATTAACAACGATAGAAAAACCGTAATATAATCAACCAAAAAGTAGTCCTCCCAAAGTAGGCCAAGACAATAACCTTGGTTCACTGAATAAGAAAATAAATTGTTTGATGTCAATCAAAAAACATTGTTAATATTGATCAAGAAAATTCTACTAACATTGGTTGGAAAATAGCCCTAGCTTAACATCAACAACAAAAGAACCTAGATGATGTCGGCCAAAAATAAACGCAATCATCTTTAGTTTGAAAGATATTGTTGCCAACATTTATCGAAGTACAGTATTGAGATCATGATACCAAAATCGAGCTCATGAGAGAATATGATAAGAGGAGAAACATGAATTTGAGAGTATGAAGAATTTCAAATTCTTTTTTCTTAGGGAAAATTTGAAATTCTTTAATTTTAGTCCAATTATTCTCATGAAATTCTAGAATTTCAATTTCCTTTGAAATTTCAATCCCAAACAGCGTATTTTGTCATAAAGCATTTTAAATTCATTTTAAAATGAATTACCCTCTTAAAATTCCCAATTCAAGCAAACTATAAGAAAAATAAACACCTTATGCATTAACAAAATTGTCAATGTTGTACACAAAAGCCTAATATTTTTAAACAAATATATGTCATAGATTTTTGTATACTTACAATGAAGTAAAAAGAATGTTGGGAATCAATTGCCTCGATGTAAGGTGCCATATCCCATCCTGAAATCAAGTGACGAGCCAACAATTGAATGAACTATTAGCTAGATTGTAAACAATTTGTGTTTTCCTCCTTTTAGGAGAATAAGTGGATTTTAGAATACAATACCAGACGAAATTAGCTTAGCTCTAAGTAAAAGGATAGGGGAAAGGAGCGTTTGTTTCACTCATCTTTTTTCACTTCCAGGACATGAAGATGGGAATAAATATTCCTATGTCTGTTTCATGATTCTAAAAATATATACCTAATATCGTTATTCCAAGGAAAATGACCCCTTCACATTTTAAATTGTGGATATCTGATATTCCATGAGAATGGATGTTATTGTCTACAATAACTACCTATTTCGACTAACTTCTTTCTGTTGTTCTTTTTTTTTTCAATTTCAAAATTAAATGAATTCAAATCCATTTTAAAATTATTAAATACCAACCAAATATGATTCCTAGGAATAAAAAAATGGTACCATAAAACAAACACCCCTGGGTATGAATGAATTTAGAAAAATAAATTGAAAAACAATTGCACAGTTACAACAGTAAGCTAGAAGAAAGGTAGTTAAAACAAGGTAAACCGAAATTTATATAGAATTGATCCAGTTTCCACACTTTTTTCACTTCTCTGAGCTTAGCAGAATGACATGATAGGCTAGAAGTCAATGTAATCCCATAGCAGAAGTAGTTTTAAAATTGGAAGATTAAAAAGGGGATTCATGTATCCAATCATGCAAAAGATAGACATAATATCATGTATGAATGTATAAAATTTAGGTAACCTACGTTGCAATTCATCATGTCGGGAGCTCTTCTCTATTAGAAGACAGTATGCCAGAATTACAGCTTGTTGTGTTGCTGTCAAACTTGGAGTAACATGGGCACCATTTTCCACGCCTTGTGACTTAGTTCTAGAGTCATCATTTTCTAACAACTTTGGAATTCTAAGTATGTCAGATGCCTCAGAGGTTTCAAACTGATGCAAATTCCAGTTACCTTCACCATTGCTGGAATCACATGTTTGAATACCCGTACCTGTTAAGCTATCCACATTTGATGTACTTGTGTTCGTAACAAGTACCATCTGCGCCTTAGGCTCTGCCTATGTCCAAAAGTTACATATTAAAATCTAAGTATCATGACAAATGCTATATATCATGCATTTACTACAGTTACCTGATGTACAGAACGGAAACCCAGTACCCCAGTGACCGAAAGCTGAAGCCCAGCAGCCATCTCAGCTAACTCAAAATGCATCCTGAAAGACCAATAAACTTCACAATAGGAAGATACCACAGGAGAATCAAAAGTGATATTTCAACATATAGACAGTATTCTCCAGAAATACCTTAGAACATATTTGGGACCTGTTTGACTTCAGATAGTGTTCCTACTTTCTTTTATTACCCATTCTGTTTTGAATTACAAAAGGATCACCTTATTTCATTTAATTTCCTGTGTTTAAATATATTGTGTAGGAAATTATGAAATGAACTTTTCATTGTTTCCTATAAAAACTATCAAAAATCATAAAATAAAGTAGAAACAACATGGAATTTTGGTAAATCAAGCTTCTCTCATCCAGTCCCCCAACCCACCAAATAAAGAAGGCTAGTGAACATGTCACCCCAACTTTATATCAATAGATTTCTTTTTATTGAAGATAAATAAATGTAAGAACAAAAGATGTGCCAGTTTATGCAATGCAAGCACACCGAACACATGAAAAGGTAAATACAATTTGCACCGCAACCAACTCTCCCTTTCCCCATGAACAAGTTTCAGTAGGTTTCAAATCCACTTTTTAGATTATGTAACACATTGATAAACCGGAAAAGTAAAGGAACCACCAAAATTAATATCAGAGTACTGTAAATATTGTTATTTGGATATTGCTATTTTCCCAGCAAGAAGAACATAGTCCATCCAACTGCACTTTAAACATTACACAATCATCATTAACATTTTTCATAAATGTTAAGAACCTATATCACCTTTTGATAGGAAACATTTTGAAGCATATCATCAAAGATTCACGGTTCACTGTTCATAGCAACTAACCTGCAAGAGTCAACTCGTCCATATCTATATTCTATAATGCCGGCCTCTAATTGAAGCATGGAGACAATATCCAAGCTCTCGCTACTGCGTAAACTATCCTCCCAGTAACTCCGAACTAGCTCCGAAGTGCCGAATTGTTGCAAAGCTTCACTCATGTAGACATGCAAGAGGTCAGACAAGGACGAAGAGCGCTCATTCAAAACTCTCTGTTGAAGAAGCAAAACCCTCGCAATCCACCATGACAGGCTTCCAATCTCAACGCGTAAATCCTTCATCCGCATAAGCAACATCTTGGAAAAAACTATATACTAGAAAAAGAAAAGCAACAACACGTTACGAATTATCAACTTGAGCTGAGTCATGTTGTTAGGCGTGAAATGCATGACGCGAGTACCTGAAGATTCGAGAACTTCCCAAGCAAGTCAGAACCAGCAGACATAAGCTGATTCCGCGCCCAATTTTCCCATTCATCACTACCATCCAAACCTAAAGGACATTTCGGTAGCTCTGTTCCTTTCAAAGGCCTAGAGTGGAAACGGTTTCATTCTCTAATTCAAAAAAAAAAGTAAAGAGAAAGTGGCGATTGAAATTTTACCCTGTGAAGTTTGCTTGAGTGAACCCTAGAAAAGCGGCAACCGCGAGGCACATAACAATCATTGCCCTGCGACGCTGCTCGGCGCCGTTGGAGGCGGCGTCTGTGATGAAGGACTCAGCGCGGTGGACCAACTCTGAGTAGAACCGGTCAGCGTCGTCGAGTGGAAGCGAGTCATGGCCGCCTAGTTGGAAGACAGTGGATGAGGGTCCGGAGGTGAGTGCTTCAACGTAGCTGCCGCGCTCGACGGAGTTCAAGAGGTCGTTGATGAGACCATCCAAGGATTCTCCATCGTGGCGGAGATCCGACGGCTGTGAAGGGCTGAGGGTACAGCGAATGAGGCGTAGCTCGTAGCCGCGGACGGCAACGACGTCGGGTTCGAGGGTACACATCATTGTGCTCTTCAACGGTTCCAAACAATGTCCTTACTAGTTCCGTTTCAGGGTTTATGGTTTTGGAATTCCCTCGGTTTATCTAAGGAAATCTTACAAACTAATTCTATATATATATATATATATATTTATATATATATATATATATATATATATATATATATATAATCTACAAAATTTTTGGAGACGCATTTAATTAAACAACTAAAAGTTAGCATCGAAAATAATATATTTCAGGGCTAAAATAGTAAGAAATATAATATATATAAATTAATAATTATGAATTAGTGTTATCCATTTATTTGATTTATATATAATTGGTATGATTAATATTGATATCATTCACTACTCACCTAAATATTTGCATCAAGTATTTGTATCTTTAAGATGATGTGTTACATGTTGTATATATATTTAGGACTCTTTCGATCTGCAATAAAATATACAAAAAAGTAAGTTGCTCCTCATCCTATCACTTATTATTCTTCCTTTACTTTTTTTTTCTATTATTAGTTTTATTTGATAACATGTTATCAGCACATGCTCTGACCAAGTGAGTGTTAGTGGAAATTTTTTCTTTTTAAGGATAATGTTTTGCTTGTCTTAATCCAGATTTTTCCTAATCATTTCTTCATTTACAATTTTATTTTGTATTGTTATTTTTGTCATAAGAATGGTTTGACTTTATCAATCTTTAGTTCTGTCTGATTATTATTATTTTTATTATAATGATAATTATTATTATGATGTATCATTTTATATGCTAATTCTAAGCATGTCAAACTTTACAAATTTAATTTTAAATTTGTGACACTTGATATTACGAGGAAGACTTGCTTATATTGAACATTAAATGTTAAAATACATTTAGATTCAATGGGTTGGTCTTAGTGATATTATTAAAGAAAGAAATAAAGCATATGAGCAATTAATTTGCTTCTATGACTACAATATTATGAAAAGAGATTTCACAAATACTTTGGATTTATTTCATGTCTTTGTATGGTTGAACAGAGCAATTAGCTTTTGATAGAAAATCATGAAACCTGTCCAAAATGGTTCTGCTCCATTCTCAAAAGTCAAATTATTATTTTCTTTGTTAAGCTAAATGGAACCATTGATCACCTCATTGGTTATTAAAGTGTTAAAAGACAAAAAAATAAAGATTTTCTCATATTTATATTGTTAGAAATATTTTAATATAATTTAAAAAATAAATAATTAAAAAAAAATTCTAGTGTTACTCATGTTTTTATAGACCTTTAATTGATGGGTTAATGTGTTTTATGATTAACGACTATATTTTTTTATTACAATTTACTCCTTTGTCTCCTTTTGCTACCTATAAATACCACCTAGGTGCATGGGGAAGAAAACAACAACAACAGAGACAACAAACACTATAGTCTTCCTTAAAAGTGTTATTATTTTCTTCTCTGTATTATCTTTAAGACAGTGGTGTTCATAAGGTTCGGAGATCCTTCGCTGCACTCCATCGATCTGACGGGTTGTTGTATCTTGGGAGAGAAACGCATATGATTTGAAACACATATGATTGTGTATTTGTTTAGCCATGTGCATGAGGAGTGTTTTCTCTCTAAGCACAGCGTATGCGTGCCTCAACCCAGGATATTTCTACTCCTTACCTTTTATCTTTTATTTATTATTGTTATTATAATAGTTAATCTCTGATTAATATTCATTGTTTTATATATTGTCTTAGTATTATTATTGATTTAATAATTATTATTATTGCTCTAATTATTATTATTATATTATTATTTCATATTTTTATTATTAATAGTATTATTTGAGTAATCATTTTCTAACATTCTTAGAGAGAAAACTAAGTTCTTGTTATTTCTTTTTTTTGATTACTCATTTGTATTCAATTCTAAAATTAAAAGCAATATAAAGTTGAAGACTGCAAAACACATATTGTGAACTAATGTGTTTCTTATGGTTATATTTAAATCAGTTTCAACTAAGCCTAAAAAGTGAGGTGTATAATTGTTTCTATTTCTATTGGTAACAATAAATGGAATTATGGATAAATAAAATTCATGCTCATTGAATAAATTTTTGTGATGTCTATAGCTCATGCTTATGTTGTTATATTAATTTATGCTTTAATATTCTTACCATTGATAAAGATGTTCTATATCATGTATATATTTTAAGTATTTGTATGAAAATAATTATAAAATAATTTGTGTTACTAAAACTACTATTGTGTTATGGAAAACACTTGAACTAAACTTTGCATTTGCAAAGAGAAAAAAAAATAGCTTGATATTTATATGAAAAAAAAGTGACTGATAATAAAGATAATCTTTATCAAATTTATGAATTCAAAATTATTGTTTATGACATGAAATTAAAATGAATTATTTTAATTGATATCATGTTTAAGATCATGTAGATGCTGATAAAAGAAGAAATCTTCGTATCATAAATTGAAGGGATGGTCAAGTAAAAACTAAACTTGTCTTCCAGAAACTTCCTTTTTGTTCAACAAAGTTATCAAGTGGTTTCCAATTGCAATAAGATTATTAATTCAAAACATGCGTTTTGGTTGGTAAATGATATATTTGTGATGATTTGTTTGAGTTAAGTACATTTATCTTGTAATAAAATATTTAGCAGTCATTCTTTGGTTATCACATATGTTGAAAGTTATGGTATATGACATGCTATTATTACAATTGTTGAGAAGTTGAGAAATTGGTTAGAGACCATTCAAATTATAAAATTTTGAGGTGCAAAATTAATTAAATAGAGAAGTGATGATACATGTCTTTATAAATGAGTGTTTTTATGTAAAATTCATGGTATAATTCATTATGTAACATCTTTATATAGTGTATGGTGTTAATATAATGGTGCAGTGAAAGAAAGAAAAAAAATGCTTTGATATGGTAAATGTTATTCTACAAGTTCTAGCTTGTCTAACATTATATTAGTGAAATTTTATATTGTGCTTACCATATTTTGAACATAAAAGATTGTGATAAAACTTGTTATGAGTTATGAAAGAAAAAAGAACCACATTTAAAATATTTCAAAGTGGTATCTTGCAATGGTAACATACTTGTTAATAAAAACAATATTGGTTATATATTATAAAGTGAATGAATATATACCTCATTATTTTGCCATCTAATGTAATATTATTTGTGTTTTTTCTAGTTATGGAAAATGTCCAATTTCTTGAGATGATTGAATGATATTTTAATGTAAATTGGATATTGATTCTAGTGACACAAGATCACCTATTGGTTATGGTTATGTTTAACCTTGGATGAAGGTGTCGTATCATGAAAATATGTTAAGAAGTTGTTGTCATGATCTACTATGCAAGCATAAATTATTCCTTTTTCCATTGCATCCTGACAATCAAATTATTATATTTAAAGTTTTTAGTAAAAATGTCAATGAAATTGACATATGAGAATGAGAGACAAATATATTAGAATTTAAATTACTCATGGTTTTGTCTCTCTTGACTTTGTCAGGTCAGAAAGAAATATTGTAGATCTGTTTATCAAAAGGTTGATGCATCAACAACAAGAATTTAAGTCATCGAGGGGAATGAGACTATAGCCCATAAATTAGTTGCAACAATGGACACCCATCTCCACATGAATGGCGATCCCATGGAATAAAGTTCAATGGGTAACAACGAAGTTGTTGTTGACTAAAGTACACCAAATTATTTGATTAAATTTTATGTCTCATTCCTATGACGAGGTGTACTATAAATTGTGACAATAACAAGGTTGAGGTATGTGCATTATTATGTGTATTTTATGAAATACCTTTTAATAAACCCAATGGTTGAGGTATGCGCATTATTTTATAAAATACCTCTTAATAAACCCAATGACAATTATTGTAGGGGTGTGAGTCACAAACCACCCTTTGAGGGTTTACCTAGTGAATGTGATGGTGGGGTCGCTATTGTGAGACATGGGCAAGTCTCTAAGTGACACTCATGAAACAAGATAAATGCACAAGGCCGTAACGTGCACCCACTGATTAGAACCTATAATGAACACCAATATTGTATGTGTTATTTACTAAAACCCGGTCATAGGGGATGTAGTTCAAGGCAATTAAGTCTCTGCATTTTCTCGGGTGGAAGTTTATAAGCACTAGGTGTAAGGGTCAGACCTGGAAGGTTCCTTACACTTAACTACAATATTTTGTTTTAAAAGATAATATATTTTTGTTTTATTTTTTTATAAATTATGTGGGGGATTGTTAGAAATATTTTAATATAATTTAAAAAATAAATAATTAAAATAAAAATTCTACTGTTACTCATGTTTTTATAGACCTTTAATTGATGGGTTAATGTGTTTTATGATTAACGACTATATTTTTTATTACAATTTACTCCTTTGTCTCCTTTTGTTACCTATAAATACCACCTAGGTGCATGGGAAGAAAACAACAACAACAACAGAGACAACAAACACTATAGTCTTCCTTAAAAGTGTTATTCTTTTCTTCTTTGTATTATCTTTAAGACAGTGGTGTTCATAAGGTTCGGAGATCCTTCGCTGCACTCGATCGATCTGACGGGTTGTTGTATCTTGGGAGAGAAACACATATGATTCGAAACACATATGATTGTGTATTTGTTTAGTCCTGTACAGGAGGTGCGTTTCTCTTTAAGCATAACGCTATGCGTGCCTCAACCCAGGATATTTCTACTCCTTACCTTTTATCTTTTATTTATTATTGTTATTATAATAGTTAATCTCTGATTAATATTCATTGTTTTATATATTGTCTTAGTATTATTATTGATTTAATAATTATTATTGCTCTAATTATTATTATTATTATATTATTTCATATTTTTATTATTAATAGTATTATTTGAGTAATCATTTTCTAACAGATATTTATGTTTATATGAATAATGAATGTTGACACTAGTACCAATGATGAGGATATGTGTCTTATTGATAGTGCAATAACTTATACAATTCTCAAGAGTAATAAATTTTTCTCTTATTTGGTAATGTGAGACATCAATGTTAGTATTATTTATAGTACTACAAATATATTTGAATGCTCTAAAAGAGCTATTATACTTATACCAAGAAGTTGAATAGAAACTTATTAAGTTTCAAGGATATTTGTCTAAATGAATATCATATTGAGACAAACAATGAAAAAGATATGAAATATCTTTATAACTCTACGATTGAATGTGTATTGGAGAAATTATCAAACTCCTCTTATGGTTTACACATATATTAGTACAATTGAGATGTTTGTCATCGTAAACCAGAAGTTTACAAATCAAAATGAATGCCTTGTTTGACATAATCAGTTAGATAGTTTGTACTACACATATATTAGTACAATTAAAATGCATCTCATGGTAAACTAGAAGTTTACAAATCAAAATGAATTCCTTGCTTGGCATGATTAGTTATTATGATGCGAAAAAAGAGAGTTGAAAAACTCATGTGGATACACACTTAAGAGTCAAAAGATTTCTTCAGACTAATGAGTTCTCATGTATTGTACGTTCACATAGGAAAGTTGATAATAAAATCATCACAAGAAAAATTAGAAATGAGTCGATCTCATTTCAAAACGAATACATGGTGATATTTGTGGTCCAATACACCACCATGTGGATCATTTCATGGTTTCGATTTATGCATCAACTAAATGGTCGTATATTTGTTTAGTATCAACTCACAATCAGACATTAGCTAAGTTATTAGCATAATTGATCAAGTTAATAGCACAGTTCCCATATTATCCAATTAAAAAAATTCGTCTTGATAATGCTGATGAATTTACATCTCATGGTTTTAATAAATATTGTATATCAATTGGAATTGAAGTTGACATTTAGTAGCACATATTCATACTTAGAATAGACTTACGGAATCATTACTAAAACATCTAAAATTGGTTGTAAGACCATTACTTATGAGAGCTAATCTTCCAATATCAAGCCAACAAGTTATCACAAATACTCTATTATGCAATTGTTTTTTATCAGTAACCTAATATTTCTCATGTAAGAATTTTTAGGTGTGGTGTATATGTTCCAATTTCCCCACTAAAAGGGACTATGATGGGTCGTTAGAGACAATTGAGAATATATGTTGGATATGTTTCTCCCTAAATAATAAAATATCTTGAACTACCAACATGAGACTTTTGACTTTTCGATTGTCACTTTGACAAATAAGTTTTTCCAACATTAAGGGGAGAAAGAAAACAATTGGAAAATGATATTGGTTGGAATGGATTATCCTTATTTTATCTTGATCCTCGTACAAAAGAATGTGAATTGGAAGTTCAAAGGATAATTCATTTGCAAAATTAGTCAATCAATTACCAAATGTTCTTACTGATAGAAAAGGTAATCAAATCATATATACTGGCTACTAATGCTCTGAATATATTTGATATTAATTCATAACAGGCCTGAAGCGTGATAGGTCTGTTGGTTCCGAAGATACGCTTGAAGCATGGTAAGCCTATTGGTTCAAAAGATAAAAACTCTCGAGTGAGAAATAAGCTAAAATGTTATATGACCTAGTCGGAAAGGTGAAAATCTCAAAAGATTCAGTTGACATAATTAATGATTCGGGTCCAAAAGAACTTCAGGTACCTGAAATCGTTGAAAATGATGAGATCTCAATAAATTATGTCATGAATCATATAATATGGAACCAAATTGAAGTCAACATTGACGAAACTTTTACATATAATATAGCAATAAATATTATGAATGACAATAAGGATACATAACCAATAATATTGAAGATTGTCGACAAAGAAATGGTTGTCAAAATGAAAATATGCAAAGAAGCATAATTAGATTTGCTTGTTAAATGAAAAGTTTTTTAACTTATAGTTTGCACACCTAACGGTGTGCAACCCGTTGGGTACATATCAATTTTTGAGCAAAATCAAATTAAGAATGGTGAAATTGTTAGATACAAAGCATAATTGGTTGCTCAAGGTTTTTTACAAAACCTATTATTTATTTGTGAAAAGACATATTCATTGGTATTGGATATTGCAATATTTGATTATCCTAGTTGCACAACAAGGTCTACATTTATATTTAATGATGATGTTACAACCTATTTGTATGGCGATTCTCTTGAGAATGATATTAATATGAAAATCCCTAAATTATTTAATTTGTCCAATAAGGCAAATTCTAAGGAGGGTTATTCAATAAAATTGAACATGTCATTTTATTGATTAAAGCAATCAAGACGTTTGTGGTATAACTGTCTTATTGAGATGAATGATCTTGAAAATGCAAAATTTTTGTTTGAAATTACAAAATGAGTATTTATACAAAGGTGTTTTTATACATCAAGAAGCTTATATAATGAAAGTGCTTAAAAGGTTCTATATGGAAAAATCACGTCCATTATGCACTTCAATGATTGTGAATATTGATAAGGCTCTTTTATAGACCTCAAGAGAATGTCAAAGAACTTCTTGGTCCAAAAGTACCATATCTTAGTGTCATTGAAACACTAATGTATCTTACTAATTATACTCGACCTAATATTGCATTTGTTGTAAATTTGTTAAGCAAGATATAGTTCTTCAACAAGAAAATGGATTGGAGTAAAATATATACTTCGTTACCGTAAGGGTACTACGAATATGAGTTTATTTTATTCAAATGATCCAAAATTAGACCTAATAGGTTATGCATATGCATGTTATTTTACATATCCTCACAATGCCACAATGGTTGATCACAAACAAGATATTTGTTCACATATGATAGCACAATGATTTCATGATGATATAAGAAACAGACCACAATAGCAACATCGTCTAATCATACAAAATTTTTATTATTACATGAGGTAAGTTGTGAATGTGTTTGGTTAAGAAACTGGTGGTTATCCCCGACAAAGATGGAATCAATAACCATATATGAAGACAATAATGTATTGTTCAATTGAAAGGATGATACAAATATCCAAAAGATTCATTCATGTGAAAATCTAGCAGGTTTATTTATAAAGTCTTTGCCAAGAAGAACTTTTGAGCAAATGACTCACAGCTTTGGACTTCGTCATCTTAATGATGTAAGTTTACATGAGAGGAAAAATAAAATATGTGATAAACAACATTGTATTAAAGAATACAAAATGTTGTACTCTTTTTCCTTCACTAGGTTTTTTATCCCAAAGGATTTTTCCTGGTAAAGTTTCAACGAAACACATCCTCTTATCAATAGACACCTAAAGATGAGTGTTATGAATTAAATTAATGGTTATCCATTAATTTGATGCATTACTCATACAATTGTTATGATTGATACTCATATGATTCATTACTTTTTATGTAAATATTTGCATTAACTAGTATCCTCTATGGGTTGCATGTATGTTGTATCTATGAATAGTACTTTTCCTATCAGTAATAAGACACAGAGAATTGTTCCTCATTCTCTCGCTCTCTATTATTCCTTTACATCTTCTATCTATTATTAATTTTATTCTATAACAAATATGATTAAGTAAAATATTTTGAAATGTTAGAATATAATTTTAAATAAAATCTGTAAGAAGTATGAAATAAACAACTAAAATTACACCTCAAATGTGCACACACATATCCATATATTATGCAATTTTGTATAGACTTTAATACATATATGATTTTATTTGTGTGTGTGACGAAATACTTTTCTATCAAATTTTAATCCTCGTCTAAAATTTCAATTCTTATGTGATGAAATAATTTACTTGGATAAATTTAAACGAATATCAAAATACTTTTCTATGATGTTTTAATCTTCGTCTAATATCCATAAAATGTTTTGGTAACATTTGGTTTAAATATTTCATGTAATTTATATATAATAGTAAACAGTTACAAATTCTTAATTGCAAATTCATTCAGGTCAGTGGTAGAAAATTTGGATAATTCGCACACAATCTAAACCTTATTTTCATCATTATACAAAAAAAAAAGTTGTGCTTCCAATATGATGAAATTATTTGTTAAATATTTTAACTGGAAAGGTACTGGTAATGAAAATTTTCAATTAAAAATTTTAATTATAAAGGTAGAGTATTTCTTTATAATATTGCTTTTGAGATATTTTAAAAACAATTCTAATGTCGTAACCATGTCAGTATATTTTTGTGTAGTTGTATACCTGATCAGAAAATAATAACTTGTTAACTATAAATTAAAAACACCTTCTAAAATATAAAAGGAAATTTTATTTGTATTGTTTTTTTATCAGCAAGATTGAATAAATAAAAAAAATATTTAGATACTTCAACCTTTTAATTAATTAATATATATATATATGTATATATAACATTAAATATTAATTTTAACATTGTTTTTATTTGGATAGATATACTATTCACAAATAATAGGAAGCCATAATTAGCGAATGAATAGTGTATTCTTTTGAAAGTGATACAAGGTGATTGGAATGGATGATTAGGAGAATTCACTACAAATTCAATCTCACTACCCATAGTCAGATTAGAGGGTGACACTCCCAAATATACCAAATTACCCTTTCACTTATATTCATTCTCTTTATTAATGAAAAACAACATAGTAAAAATTAGTAATTCAAATAATAATTTATTATGGTTACAATAAAAATTTATTACTTCTAAAATTACTATTACAAAAAAAAGTCTCGATATAAATAAATTACTTTTCATCTTATAATTTAAATTTATTTTCATACAAAATATATTGTATTATTCATTTTATTATATTTTCAATCATTAAATAAAATTTATAGAAACAATTTTAAATCATTTATATATAACTAGTAGAGACCCCTGCATACACGGGTCGTGTTTTTTATTTTATTTTATATTTTGTAATTTTTAAAATAGATTTTATTATTATATATAAATTAATTATTTGAATGATTATTATTATTGGTTTAATTATATATAATGATTAATTTTATTATTTAAATATATTATTGATTTAATTAACTATAACTAGGTATGTACATGTCGTTGTTATAGTAAAATGTAGATATATGGTGTAATATGTAACACCCCATTTAATTAATAATGTAATTAAAGGAAGCGTCACACTGCAATAATATCTTAGCGCAGTCCCAGAGTTTAAAAGTAACTCCATACAAATAACCAACACGTGTAACGGAGACAAAAAGGAACAGTTACAAATATTCTATAGTAACCAAATTGGAAATTTAAAGGACGGATGCTACATGGTCCGTGTCCCTAAAAGAAAGACCATAAATTAGGATTCAACCCAGGTGGGCTACGCAGCGAAGTCACCATTCCCCTGTTGACCGCGAGAACCTCTCGCTTCTGCTCACATAAATAAATTGATGATCATCGCAAAAGAGAAGAACCACACACAAGACAATCAAAAAAGCAAAAGGTAAGCTAGAGCCAAAAAGATTTTTATCATACAATCAGATATACTTTCACAGTCCAATATACATACATCACCCAACATGTTATGACCTTCCAAACATTACACTAAGACTCGACTCGACTCATCCGGATACATATAACCTGGTCAGATTCAGCGGATGCTCGTACTTGTGGTGAATACCTCTGCTCACACCCGAGCTATGTGTTACAAGTGTTACATTGAATCAATTCCCTCACACACAAGGTTAGCCCTTAATGAGTTTTAGGCCTCCTGCTACTTTCACCACAAGAGTCAGTCCGCTCTAAGTGAGACTAACTGACTCCTTAGAGTGTCAGGATGCAATCCTTACCTTGAATCCTTACAAAGTTATATAGATGGGGCGCCACCATGGACACCCACTAACAAGGGCCATGGAATTACGTCCCGACCACTAAAGCGCGACCCTGAAAGTCTCACCTAGAGACTCCAAGAAATTATGCATTAACACGGACCAAACATATTCACACAGCCAAGTAATAATCATCATGCAAGTATATATTTGTCATGCCAACCTTTAAAGCCAATACCTTTCATGTTCCAGCTCAAACTCATTCCACCCATCATACTCCATCCATGAATATAGAATTTCAAGTCATCTCATTACCATGCCACTTTAATACCAACCATCTCATTAATATCCCATGCTAAGCTTATACCCAACCCATTATTCACACATTATGAATCACACCACTCATGCATACTCATTTGTCTCATACTTTCAACACAATACTTAAATCTAAACAAGCATTACCCATTCAAGGTCAAGCAAGACGATCAAACATCACATTGCCTCGTCCAGCTCCTCGCTCAGGCTGAGGGGTCTCGCTCAGGCGAGCCCCCTTCGCCTAGGCGAGGGCTCGAAAAGGGGAACAGTGGCTTCCTGCGCCCTCTCGCTTAGGCGAGCCCTCCTCGCTTGAGGGAGAATGTGGCTCGCTCAAAAGGAAACACATTGCTTAGACAACACCTCGCGCAGAAAAACCAAAGCAAGCTCCTTGACAAATAAAAATGTATAAACTCAAAATCTTCCTTCAGAGTTAAAGAAATTTGAACTAATTAATAAAGTAAACTAATTGATAAAAAATCTTTACAAATTAAATATGTAATTATTAATTACAAATATATAAATTTAAAGGATTTCAAACGTATGAAATAAAAAACAATCAATCCACCTTAGAAAATTAAAAATAATTAATTGAATTAATTGGTTAATTAATGAAAAAAATTTAGAAACTGATCATATAAATTAATTGCAATAATTAATGTTTTAATCCTTTAAATATTGTAAATCCTCGTTTCAAAATAAAATAATTATTACTTTGAAAAGGTTAAATTTATAAAAATTTAAAATAAAAATAACCAAATACAGCTTTATCATTTTGACAATATGAACGACAAGAAATCATAAAAGTAAAAGTAGAATGCACCAATATTTTTGCAATCAACCAAATTTGAAATAAAAGAGTAAATTGCTTTCTGGTTATAATTATTTAACTTGTTATCATATAATACTCTCTTAGACCACAAATTTTTGTCAAGTCTCGAAAAGATAATCTATTCACACAGTGAAATGTTTATTATATAAACAACATCACATCATCTCCACATAAAAAGTCACTATTAAGAAAAAGGCATAAAAAATGTATTAACTTTCTTAAATTTTGTAAAAAAATTATATCATTCTGAAAACATTGATATTTCAACTGTTTAAAGACTAACACATTTATAATATTTTAAAACAATGCAAAAATGTTAACTTTTCCGATATACTTTTTAATATAGTTTCTTAACCATATACAATATAATGTTGTCACCGGTGTTTTTTTTTTTTTGAAAAATAGGCTCTAGTAAGCCTTTATGTTCATATCACTTCCAATATACTTTTTTTACTATAGTTTTTTAACCATATACAATATAATGTTGTTACCCATGTTTGTTTAGTGAAAAACAGATTGTGGTAAGCCTTTATGTTCATATCACATTATTGTACTTTTAAGTTAAAAATTAATGTTAATTATATTTTTAATCTCAAATACATTATATAAAATATATGTATTATATTTTATTTTATTGCTTTGTTTATTATAGCCGCAACAATATTTAATATTTAGTATTAATTTACAATTTTAAAAGATCCATAAAATTCATATTATATACACATCTTATAAAGTGGTAATTTATTGTAATTATTTATAGTTATATAAGATAATTTTAATTTGTTTCAATAGTTGAATATAAGATAGTATTATTGCTGTTTAATTTTGCTTAAATGCTAATAGATTAAGAGTTGATCTAATTGTGTTAAAGGTCATTTTCTTTTAAAAAGATTGTTAATGGAAATAAAGAAAATATTATAAGTGATATATCTAAACCACATAATCTAGAATTCATTTATTCCACAATTGATTGTGCTAGTGGGTGCACCAAATCTTCTATGGCTAGACTAATAATCATAAACTATTTATTAGATTGTTAACTCGTTAAATAAAGGCCAAAACAAATGTCTTTCAAATAAATAGTTTCACTATAGACCAAATGTCACATAACTCAAGTAACTACATTTGACAAATTCTTCGGCACTAATGAAGACTATCCCCCTCCCTGACAATGGTTACTCTTGGTTCTTACTTGGCCTACTATCTATCATTGCTTGCCTTCACTACCATGAGTTTGTTAAGTGTTTTTTTTATTCAATATAATGATCTTGCACCATTTCTTAGTTTGACTAACTTCAATTGTTTGATTGAAATAGATTCAAACTACCCTAGTGAAGAGGTTGTGCAGAACCCACAACATACTCACTATAAATGAGCTTTTCCTGACCCAACTATGGAAGCAAGAGATGAAGATTCTCTTGCAATCAAAGTAGTAAATGTTGGACCATATAACATCTCCATTTGTCTTAAGGCAGACACAATTCATAGGAGATAGAGCATCAAATTAGATAACAATATTAATGGTTGAAATTCTCTACAAATTGAAAAAGCAACACTAATAGATAAAACAAACACCGCAACCTTCTTGATCCTATATGGTCCCAAGCAAGCATGCATACAACATCGCTAAACAAACACTTCATCCTTCTCAATGATGTCAATGTTAGTATGTGTAATTTAATGCTCCAACAAAGCCTCGTAATTGTAGCTCAATCGATTATACACCACTCACTCAACTATGTTTACCCTTGCTCTCCCCACACAACCAAAAATTAAAATGGGAACATAAAAAACTTAGGCTCCACCACAGAAAATAAAATGGAGTACATGCTACTGTTAAGTTAATAACAATACACTATTTCTCATTGATATCTTTCTTTAACCTATCTTTTGAAAAAAATGTATAATCCAAGCTAGGTCCGCATAACTTCATTAGTATATTCTCTTTCTCTTAAGTGTTGAAACTATGGAAACAAATCCAATGAGGAAAAGTACTGATAATGTGAGGTCAACTTTGCTAAACCTCGAATAAATTCCACGCAAGGTCGTTGGTTCTCGATCCTTCGGAGAAGATCGACTTGATCGATGAGAGATCGATTCTCTCTAGTTCTAGTGGGAACTTTTAGATCCACACTAAATCAGAACCTTAAGGAGGTGAATACCTCTCTAGAAGATGAGCTATGATAAAAGGGGATAAAACCACACTCTCATTCATCAAAGCTGAAGACCTTACAAACCATGGCCTGCCTTTTATAAAGACAAAGATAGCTGTGTGAAAAGAGATGAAGTTCTAATGAAATCTAACCCTAACAAAAGATCATAGGAAGTAACCTGACTAAACCTAGCAACACAAATTGGTGGAACACGTGAAGAGGAAAGGAATGCATGAACAAACCTTAAGCAAAAGGGTTGGATGCTTCAATGTCATATTGAAAATGAAATTCACTCTTAGGTTTGGTGGAAATTGGGTTGTTGGTTGCAGGCCCAATGTTAAGACGTGTGCTTGCTTTATGCATTGCAGTAAGGTCTCCACGTAGATGTTGAATTGGGATGCTTGCGGCCCAATGTAAAAGCTTCATGCTTGAGCTGAACGATAGGTTACGCTGCATTTGGACGCTAGCTTCACTCTCATTGCCTAAAAATGTGCAGGAGGCAAGCCTAGAAACGTGGATTTGGCTGGTAGCTTGAGACAATTGGACTTCTCGACCCCAACAGAAAATTACAATGAAAAATAAAGGAAAGATCTTAGGCCTAAATACAAACCCAAACATTTGCTAATAACAACACAAAAATACTACAACCGTACATTTATTAATCTATTTAAAAACATGAAAACTAAATTGGGCTAGGTCATTGGCCCATGCTGAAAGCCCTCAGACTGATATTCATTAGATAATGTCTTAAAATCATATAGTTCCTTAATTAACTTTAGATCCCCAAAAGCAAGGCCAGCCTAGTAAAACAATGATAGAGGTTAGGAGTACAATAAAAGAAAAGCAGAAGATCATCAAAAGCATGAATATCATACATGATATTTAACATTTTCATCCATAAATTAGGAATTATATGCAATAGCCATCCACGTTGATTGAAATCAAAATGTGACACGGTAAAAATGAAAGAACGTACTAACATGTACCAGGAGATGCTGGAGAGACAATTCTCTTGAGAATCATCAACAATGCACTCAATCAAGAATTTTTCCTTGCAATTACCAACCATAGGATGATTGTGGTTGCTACTGATGTTGTTTACACCACGCCTTTCACCACCAATGTCCTCATTATAGGTCCTGGCCAAACAATCAATGTCCTTGTCACTACTTGATGAAGATGTGACCCTAGGAAAGTCACTAGAAGCATGTCAAAAGGGAAGACGTCATCCTCTTTATCTTTATTTTGCACCATTCTAGTTTTAATTCCATGAAGTTGGTTTTGGTTGACTATTTTAAGTTGACCTGTTGACCTTGACTTTAGGATTGACTTGTTGACCCAAGATTAGCTTAACCTTAACCAACTTACTAATGACACTTAATTGCTTTTGTAGAAATATGAAAGGTGGGGCCACATGAGGTGACACTTGGTGTATCTAGGAGGAAAGAGAAGGAGCAAGACCTTCTAGAAACATTTAGAAAGGGGACATCCCACATGCCTTGGACACCAAGACTTCTAGAAGCATCTAGAAGAGCCTTTTGGAAGCCTTGGCCGTAAAATCTTGCCACCTAGATGGCTTAGCCGAGAACACATTCTATAAGCACCCCATGTGCACCTATGTTGACCTACCTTCTAGAAATACTAGGTTTATTATGTTATCCTCATACTTTGTTGTTTTGCTAAGAGAGCCCTAGACTCTTCTATTTAAGGAGATCTCTAACACTTGTAGAGGGGTTGAACATTTTGGAGAAATTAAACACCTTTGTGTATCAACCTTTTTATGAGAAACTTTCCTCCTTAGGTAGTGAATTTTCTTTCAAGCCTTATCTTGCCTTGGCAAGTGGCGGCATCCACCACTCATCTTCAAGGTTTCCATAGCTTCTAGCCTAGCCTTGTAGTAGCATGATCCTTCCATCTTTTCCATTCCTTTGCTTTTCCATTTTTATGTTTTCTTCCACTTATTTGGTTCGATTTTCACCTTACTTTATTTGTTTCCATTTTTGTTTCTATTTTGAATCAATCCACTCTTCTCTTCTCTAGAGCCTTGTGAAAGGAACCTTCACATCTAGATAACTTGTTATCTTCATGTCCAGTGGGGATTTCACTTGACTTTCTTAATCAATCATCACCATATTTAATAATCTTAAAAAGGAACAAGATAATCCTACATCACTATATATATAATACAACTCTAGTCCACAACC
The DNA here is from genome assembly GCF_037176805.1 of Vigna unguiculata. Taxonomy (NCBI): domain Eukaryota; kingdom Viridiplantae; phylum Streptophyta; class Magnoliopsida; order Fabales; family Fabaceae; genus Vigna; species Vigna unguiculata. The sequence goes on along the minus strand of NC_140800.1, from coordinate 27,426,451 downwards.
TTATCAAAAAAATTTGATAATTAAAGAAACCAAAATTATAAGGTTAACATACCATTTTTGGGACACAATCAAATTCTGCAACTTCCATACCAATCACAATCCTCTCAGGCCCAATCTCCCTAGTGAGTCTCACAATAGCATCCTCGACAATGTTTATATTTAGGGCCTTCATTCCAGGTACGCTATCAATCATTCCAATACTCTTCAATCTCTTAGCTCTAGTGGCGCAAATAACTTCTCATTAACACTATTATATATTAAAACAAGCATTGATTAGTGACCACCATTGGCGGTTTGACAACAAAGTAAAAAATTACCTAAAAATTCAAATGAAAAGTGTAAGTGTAAGACCCGTGAAAATTAATTAATTAATTAATAAATGCTGGTGGTAGGAGCCTTTATGGCATTAAATATTGTTTTATGTGGTGTGGAAAAGTACTAGCTCAAGTGGTTGAGAGTACTTTATTATGTGAAAGGACTTGGGTTCGAGTTATATGTATGTCAATTATGTGTTGTTGTTTTATTATTAATTTTTAATAATATGTATGAGCATGGGAGTGATAATGTAACCCTATACTAATGTGAATTATCACGAAACACAAATTTGCTTGAGTGGTTGATATCGCTGTCGTTAGGCGATCAAATTACCACTACTTTAGCAACTTCAGTATAAGAAAATGACATGGAAGATTGTAAACACAGTAATAGTAAATAGGTCAATTCCACTGCTTTTTCTAAATAAGATTCTTCATTGGTTATCTAGAGATTATTGTTAAATTAATTATTGTTGTTGATTTACAGATAAATCAATGTAAAGACTCAATTCATTTGTTGGCATCCTCACTTTTAATCAAAGTACAGTCTCAATTAAAAGTGAGAATTGTTAGATTGTCCATAGTAAATTTAATCAAAGTACAGTCTCAACTAATTTTACTATGCCTAATCATGTCTATTCCTTTGTTTCTTTACCAAATAGAAAACTTAATTAATCAAAGTAAAGTCTTGACTAATTTTAGTTAAAGTAATTACCTCTAATCAAATTAAAGTCTCAATTATTGGCAAAAACTTATTTAATCAAATGAAAGTTTCTAAACAAAATCAAAGTAAAGTCTCAATTTTATTTAAAAACCTCTTAACTCATATGATTAGCATGCATGTAGATTTAAAATCATTATTTTCTATTCAATTAAGAAGCAAAGGACATAGATAAACAAAAACCACAACAATAATCAAAATAACAAAACATATAAATTCATCTAACCTCAGAATCCATTTAAGAAATTACAGTGGAATCAACCCTAAAAGCTTAGCCCTCCATGGCTTTGATGGAATACATGATAATATGAAGTAAAGAAAATAAAAGAAAGAATGAGAGATGTGGTGGAGACGGTATCTGCCAAAACCAGAGAGTTCTAAGTGTCTAAGCTGTAAGTTGTAAATTGTCAGTCCCTTCTGCTCCCTTAAGTCTCTTTATATAGGCTTCAACTGGACTTTGAGCTTTATCTGCCAGTTGCTAAATCTTTTATTTTATTTAATTGATTAGCAACTTAATTTCTGTTCAATTTCCAATTCTGCCCCTCTTATTTAAGCATTTTTACAAAATTGACCAGAAATTGACCAGAGTTTGACCAGAGTTTGACCAGTTTGACCAGAGTTTGACCAGTTGACTGCCTATCAGATCCTGACACGTGGCGCAGAGTGCACTTTCCAGAATTAGGGTTTCACTCTCACACTCTTCTCCCTTGCTCGTGACGACGCGGTGGTTCATGGTGGTTCGACGGTGCGGCGCGTTTCCGGCGAGTTGCTTGCGCAGAATGGTTCGTGATTCCTGTAGGTGCTTCCATGGTGCTTCAGCAGCGTTTTCCGGCGAGGACAGGTACGTGAACGAAACTGGTTCGTGCAGATGCAGGTGCAGGCGCTGGTGGCTTGCGGTGGTGGCGCGGAACAAGCTTCGCGGAGGAGATCTGCAATGGAGGTGGCATGACGGAGCTGCGAAGTTGTGGCAGGTCTGCGGTGGTGGCGTGACGTTATTGCTGTTGATGATGGTTGCACGTCGCTGCAGGTGCGGAGGCGAGAAGATGGAAGAAGATGGCGTTGTCATGGTGAGCGCGATGGTGGTGGGAAAAGGTGCTGGAACGTCAATGGTGGCTACCGGCGTTGCAGGTGAAGGTGGTGTGCGTGACGGCGCTGTTGGACGCGAGAAGAAGATGGTGGCGCTTCGCGGTGGCCGGCGAGATTGGCGGCGGCGGCTGTGTGGAGGGTGGAAGGGAAATTAGGGTTAGGGTTTCATGTGTGAGATGGAGGAGATGATGACGTGGCAAGATCTGAGTGGTCAATTGGGTGAGTGGAGGATTATGACACGTGGCAACTTATGGTTGGCTAATTTTAAAAGGTGGGGATTGCCACATGGCATGATCTGGTTGAGTGGAGTTTAAGTGGTAGGAGGGGTGCAACTTAGTGAAAACTGGGGGTGCAGAACAGGTTTTTGTGGTCCACTTGAGGGAGGAGTGTGCAAATAAAATCTGGGGGTGCATTTAGCTCCTGATTTATTCTTTTCCAGAATTTCTTGATTTTGGACTTATTTTGTAACTTTGAATATTTCAAAATCACACTATTAATTGACCAAAAATAAATTCCAGCTGCATTAACAAACGTTAGAATATCCAATAATATTTTATGCAACTAAAATCAATTTTTACGCCACTTTTACCAAACTTACTCAATAAATCCAATAATCACAAATCATAATTAAATCAATCTTTAAGCACAAAAAATTCAATTAAATCCCCAAATTTAAATATTAAATGAGGGCAAAAATTTGAACTCATCACACACCCACACTTATCCTTTTGCACTCCTGGGCAAAATTTAACAATTTCAAAACTTTATTCTGAGGTCTTTTATTCCATATTTTCAGTGGATTAAAGAAATGATTACAAATGGAAACAGATCAATCTTCTAGAAATCATGTTGTCATGCACAAACAAATGGACAAAATTCTGTTTTTCACACATGAGTTAATCTTTTGAGTTTACAAGATAATCAAATATGAAAGAGAAATACTCAAGTTAAATATATATTTTCTCACCAAGATTCGCTCAAGTGTTTTGGCTTGTGTTTTCACTCAAAATACCCATGCAAGTAAACACTCTCAATGTTTAGCAAAACTCTAATATTCACAGCTTTCAGAAAACATGCATTCAAAAATCATGAGGACTTTTCAAGGTTATAATGAGGCCAAGGCAAAGGTAGGAAAAACTTTAGGATTTATGTGTTTTTGAAATAGTAAGGAAGAAAGAGTTATGGAGCATAGTTTCAAAAACAATCCCTTTTTTTTCTTTGTTTTTTTTTATCCTTTGTTGCTCTTTTTCAAACAACAATTATTTTTCATTACAACACTCTGTCATCAACAATTATTTTCCTTTTGCCATTTTTATAACGTTGTGGGGGAAATACTCACCCCCACACTTTATTCCTCAACCAATCTCAACATAATCCACTAGCTCCTTCTTTCTCCCTAAGGTAAGGATAAACATGGTCTTTTTCTTTTTAAGGTTTAACAATATGCTCAAAACAAGAAAAAGAGGTTTAAGCTCAAGGGGCTACCAATGGATCAATGTCATGGTTAGCTTATTTGGCCAAGTAGCTAAAAACAAGAAATGCCTCAGTCATATCAAATCATGCATGTTCACCTAAGATGCAAAACAACAAAATCAAGCTAAACATTTGAGTACCGACAAGACATGAGCAAATCACACAAGAAAAATAGGCATGACACATGATAGTTCATCCTTAGAATAAAACTCAAAACTCACAAGGTCAAAAACTCTTTCACAAAAGATTTATTCCAAATCACAGAAACAATCCATTCATAGCACATGACTCTTATTTTACCAGAATTATGACCGTTCCAAATAGTGAATCAAATCCAAAAATCCAATGTCAATATGTTTTATTGAAAGCAGAAACTTTTTTTTTTAAATAAAAACAAACATAAAACAAAATTAGAAAAGGAAAAACAAAACAAATAGAAAACAAAAACAGAAAAGGGGGAAATCTCCCCACACCCCCACACTTTATCCATGCATTGTCCTCAATGTATTCAATATGTATAAAATGCAAAGAAAAAGTATGAAGTGTACTTACCTCCTCAAGGTGGAAGGTATGAGGGAGAAGTCAAGTTCATCCCATCCATCGTCTTGTTCAACATATCTTGATTTTCATTGAATATCCGAAGACGATGCCCATTAACTTTAAAAGTTCTTGCTGAAGATTCTTCCTTGATCTCCACTGCTCCATAAGGGAAGACTTCTGTAACAATGTATGGTCCTTCCCAAGTAGAACGCAACTTACCACTCATGTGACCAAGCTTGGATTTGTATAGTAACACCTTCTGGCCTACCTTGAAATCCTTTCTAGCCACAAGCTTTTGGTCATGGAACTTCTTGGTTTTCTCTTTGTAGAACTTTGAATTTTCATAGGCTGCAAGCCTAATCTCCTCTAGTTCTTGCAACTGAAGTTTTCGCTCATTTCCTGCTTCTTCCAAATCCAAGTTGCATGCTTTCACGGCCCAATAGGCCCGATGTTCAATCTCCACAGGTAGATGACAAGCCTTTCCAAAAACCACCCTGAAAGGTGACATACCTATAGGTGTTTTGTAGGTTGTCCTGTGTGCCCAAAGTGCATCATCCAATCTTGTGGCCCAATCCTTTCAACTAGGCTTCACTACTTTCTCTAGTATCTTTTTAATCTCTCTGTTAGAGATCTCTGCTTGTCCATTGGTTTGGGGGTGATATGGTGTAGCAATGCGATGTGTCACCCCATACTTCTTCAACATGTTCTCAAGTAGCCTATTACAGAAATGAGTCCCCTGGTCACTGATGATGGCTTGTGGTATCCCAAATCTGCAGAAAATGTTAGACTTGACAAAACTCATAACAACTCGAGAATCATTAGTCCTTGTAGCTATGGCTTCCACCCATTTGGAGACATAGTCTACAGCAAGCAAAATATAAGAAAACCCAAAAGAAGGAGGAAAAGGACCCATAAAATCAATACCCCAAATATCAAATACCTCACAATATAGCATGGGTTGTTGAGGCATTTCATCCCTTCTTGTAATGGATCTGGCTGCCCTTTGGCACTGCTCACAATTTTCATATACCCTCTGTGCATCTTTAAAAATGGTAGGCCAATATAATCCACAATCCAACACCTTCCTACCTGTTCGTTGTGTGCCATAATGTCCACCAAAAGGAGACGAATGACAAAACTCAAGCACATGAGGTATCTCGATATCTGGAACACACCTCCTTATGACTTGGTCACTACCAATGCGCCATAAGATTGGGTCTTCCCAGATATAGTATTTTGCCTCACTTTTTAGCTTGATTCTTTCATATTTGGAGAAGGAAGGAGGAATAGCAGAAACAACCAAATAGTTAACAATGTCAGCAAACCAAGGTTCAGGAAACATACCTTTCACAACAGTCAATGCTAGGAGGACTTCATCAGGAAAGTCATCCTTAATAGGAATGTTATCTTCTCCATTTTCAATCCTGCTAAGATGGTCGGCTACTAAGTTATGTGCTCCACTTCTGTCTAGAATCTCAATGTCAAACTCTTGGAGCAGTAGCATCCATCTGATCAACCTTGGTTTCGAATCTGCTTTCTTCAGAAGGAATTTTAATGCTGCATGATCAGTATAAAAAATTACCTTGGAACCAAGTATATACGGTCTGAATTTGTCCAAGGCAAACACAACAGCCAATAATTCCTTCTCAGTCGTGGTGTAGTTAGCCTGCGCTGTGTCCAATGTTCTGGAAGCATAATATATCACATGTGATAGCTTCCCATCTTTTTGTGCAAGCACCGCTCCTACTGCAAAGTTTGATGCATCACACATATACTCGAATGGTAATGTCCAATCAGGTGGCTGGATGATAGGAGTGGTGGTAAGCGCCTTTTTCAATGTATCAAACGCATCTTTGCACCTCTCTCCAAAGTCAAATACTACATCCTTTTGCAACAAGTTGGAGAGAGGGTTGGCTATCTTGTTGAAGTCCTTGATAAACCTCCTGTAAAATCCTGCATGTCCAAGAAAAGATCGAACCTCTTTCACAGAAGAGGGGTAAGGCAATTGTGAAATAATATCAATTTTAGCAGGATCTACAGATATACCATTCTTGGAAACAACGTGACCTAAAACTATACCTTGTTCCACCATAAAATGACATTTTTCAAAATTTAGAACAAGGTTAGTTTCTTCACATCTCTCCAAGACTCTAGCAAGATTAGACAAGCAGTGATCAAAAGATGAACCATATACACTAAAATCATCCATAAAAACCTCAATACAATGCTCCAACAAATCTGTAAAAATACTCATCATACATCGCTGAAATGTTCCAGGAGCATTGCAAAGGCCAAATGGCATTTTCCTATAAGCATATGTACCGAATGGACAAGTAAAAGTAGTCTTATGTTGATCCTCTGGGGCAATAAAATCTGAAAATACCCAGAGAATCCATCAAGAAAACAGTAATGAGACTTACCTGCCAATCGGTCTAACATCTGGTCCATGAATGGTAAAGGAAAGTGGTCCTTCCTGGTGGCCTGGTTTAGTCTTCTATAATCAATACATACCCTCCAGCTATTCTGAATACGAGTAGGAATCAACTCGTTCTTCTCATTCTTGACCACGGTGATCCCAGATTTCTTGGGGACCACATGTACAGGACTCACCCAAGTGCTGTCATAAATGGGATATATAATACTTGCTTGTAGCAACTTGGTGACTTCCTTCTTCACAACCTCCATCAGTTGAGGATTCAGTCTCCTCTGAGGTTGCCTTACTGGCTTAGCATCCTCCTCCAAGAGTATTCTGTGCATGCAGAAAGAAGGACTAATACCAGGAATATCTGCCAAAGTCCAGCCTATTGCTCGCTTGTGATCTTTGATAACCTGCAATAGCTTTTGTTCCTGCTCGTCAGTAAGCAAGGCAGATATAATAACAGGGAGTTTCCCATCCCTCTCAAGATAAACATATTTCAAATGAGATGGTAAAGGTTTCAACTCCAAAGTGGGTGGCTGTTCCACAAATGGCAACATTTTACTGCCTAAGGTAATTTCAGCCACCTCAGCATCACACTTGGACGCCACAGAGGTATCAAATAGTGACACCGCGTCCTCAACATCACCTGTTTTACAATTTTCTCTTTCGTCTAAAATTGAGCCCGAAATATTCGAAAAAGAAAAATCCAAAGAAGAAGAAAAACCAGATAAAACGTCCAAAAGTCCAAAACCATAATTGTTCACTACATTACTCAATAAATCAATACAAAACAAAGAATGGTCTTCAATTGGGTGCTTCATGGCTTCTAGCACGTTGAACTGCACCTTCTCATCTCCTATCTCCATAGTCAAGGATCCTACATGCACGTCTATCTTGGTACGTGCTGTCATCATGAATGGTCTTCCCAAGATAATTGTGGTTGAACTCATTCCTTCATCATCCTTCATGTCCAAGATGTAGAAATCTGCAGGAAAAATTAACTTGTCCACACGGACAAGCACATCTTCTAGCACACCTGCAGGGTTAACTGTGCTACGGTTGGCCAATTGAATGACCACACCAGTAGACTTAAGAGGTCCAAGATGAAGTGAAGTAAAAACAGATAAAGGCATTACATTAATGGAAGCTCCTAAATCTAACATAGCATTATCAAACTTAGTACTTCCTATAATGCAGGGAACAGAAAACATACCTGGATCCTTACACTTTTGCGGCATTCTGACTGCAGGCTTCTTAATTAAGCTAGAGACGTTTCTTCCCATGTTCACTACCTCTTTGTCCATAATACGCCTTTTATGTGTACATAATTCTTTTAGAAACTTGGCGTATTTAGGAATTTGTCTTACAACATCCAACAAAGGGATGTTTATCTCCACTTTCTTGAAAGTATTCAGGATTTCTTTGTCTAACTCCTCCATCTTTTTAGTTTTTGGTTTCAAACGGTTTGGATAGGGAGGAGGAGGAGAATAAGGAGAAGGATTTTCAGAGGAAGTATTAGGGGATACCAACCTGGAGTTATCACTGGGTGCAGGCATCTCAGATGTTACTTGTGTTGCTTCATCTGATCTTCCTCTTTCATCATTAGGTACAACTTCATTGTCCTTATCTTCATCTTCTTGGGCATCCCCAAGGCCTTGTATTTGCTTACCCGATCTTAAAGTAATAGCACTTACATTTCTCGGGTTGATTACAGTTTGTGTAGGCAAATTGCTTGAGCCTTGTTGAGACTTCATCTGATTTAACTCATTTGCCATTTGTCCAATCTGATTTTGCAAGTTTTGATTGGTTGCTTCCATCGTCTGTTTCAACTCATTGATTTGTCCCTTCATCATGTCAGCCATCATTTTCATCATTGCTTCCATGTTTGAATCACCAGAGGTTGCCGCTGGTTGTGGTTGTTGCCTCTGTTGAGGTGGAACATAGACTTGTTGGTGTTGAGGCTGTTGATTTCCCCATTTCTGGCTGGGATATTCCTTCCAATCTGGGTTGTACTTGTTGGAGGACAAATCATGGTTGTATTGCTGCCGAGGTGGTCTATTATTGCCATAAATGTTTGCAGCATATGCCTGAGGTTGTTCATTGTCTAACGTCCCTGTCTCTTTTAACATAGAACAAGCCTTTGTAGGATGATTAGTAGAAGCACAAATTCCACATAAAGTAGAAGGGATAGGCTTTTTCTGTAAGTCTGTCAAGGTCCTTACCATTGCCGCTAAGTCATCCAACTTCCCTTCTAATTTCTTGTGATCTGCAACATATGAAGCTTCTACTCCATGGGTTCCCTTCAATAGAGTTATAGAATTACTCCTTGTGGAAAATTGTTGATGGTTCGACGCCATAGTTTCAATCAATTGTCTTGCATTTGTTGGCGTTTTGTCCACCAATGACCCTCCACTTGCAGCGTCTATCATTTGTCTATCCATGATACTCAATCCTTCATAAAAGTATTGAATGAGGAGATGCTCGTTTATTTGGTGATGATGGTGCTCCTTCAGTAGAACACCTGAGTTCAAGTCTCCTACGTGATTTACGCAAGTTCCTTTCAAGTTCTGAATCAAGTTGATAAAATTGACCCGGATTGGCCCGAGTCATGCACTATGCAGTCCACCTGAAAGTGTTTCCCTGTGTGTTTTTTTTCTTCCTATTCTTGTTTTGGAGAAGGATTTCAAGAAAGAAATGAGTTAAGATGTCGTTGGGTCTACTCCCAGGAAAGAGAGGTGCGTCACAATGGACAACTTAAATACCAAGTCTTTCCTAGACAGAGTTTTCCAAACTAGTCTCAAAAATTTCTTAAAAGAAATTCTTAATCAAAACAAAAATAGAACTTTGCTTGGAATATATTAACAAAAAACTAGATACTACAAAATAACAAACGTATATGCGTAAAATAAATAAAAAATAAAAAATAAAAAATAAAATAAAATAAAATAAAATAAATAAATAAAAACAGAATCAAAATAAAAGAAATATTAACCGTAATCCCCGGCAACGGCGCCAAATTTGATATCGCTGTCGTTAGGCGATCAAATTACCACTACTTTAGCAACTTCAGTATTGCCAGTTAGTAGTGAACAAAATAGTTAGGGTTAAGATAACCCTGAGTCGTCTCACAACGAATACGGAATTGATCTCAAATATTTGATTCTTAAAAATGCAATTAAAACTAGCAATTATAAAAATATGGGGTTTTGATATGCAAAGAAAATGACACGGAAGATTGTAAACACAATAATAGTAAATAGGTCAATTCCACTGCTTTTTCTAAATAAGATTCTTCATTGGTTATCTAGAGATTATTGTTAAATTAATTATTGTTGTTGATTTACAGATAAATCAATGTAAAGACTCAATTCATTTGTTGGCATCCTCACTTTTAATCAAAGTACAGTCTCAATTAAAAGTGAGAATTGTTAGATTGTCCATAGTAAATTTAATCAAAGTACAGTCTCAACTAATTTTACTATGCCTAATCATGTCTATTCCTTTGTTTCTTTACCAAATAGAAAACTTAATTAATCAAAGTAAAGTCTTGACTAATTTTAGTTAAAGTAATTACCTCTAATCAAATTAAAGTCTCAATTATTGGCAAAAACTTATTTAATCAAATGAAAGTTTCTAAACAAAATCAAAGTAAAGTCTCAATTTTATTTAAAAACCTCTTAACTCATATGATTAGCATGCATGTAGATTTAAAATCATTATTTTCTATTCAATTAAGAAGCAAAGGACATAGATAAACAAAAACCACAACAATAATCAAAATAACAAAACATATAAATTCATCTAACCTCAGAATCCATTTAAGAAATTACAGTGGAATCAACCCTAAAAGCTTAGCCCTCCATGGCTTTGATGGAATACATGATAATATGAAGTAAAGAAAATAAAAGAAAGAATGAGAGATGTGGTGGAGACGGTATCTGCCAAAACCAGAGAGTTCTAAGTGTCTAAGCTGTAAGTTGTAAATTGTCAGTCCCTTCTGCTCCCTTAAGTCTCTCTATATAGGCTTCAACTGGACTTTGGGCTTTATCTGTCAGTTGCTAAATCTTTTATTTTTATTTAATTGATTAGCAACTTAATTTCTGTTCAATTTCCAATTCTGCCCCTCTTATTTAAGCATTTTTACAAAATTGACCAGAAATTGACCAGAGTTTGACCAGAGTTTGACCAGTTTGACCAGAGTTTGACCAGTTGACTGCCTATCAGATCCTGACACGTGGCGCAGAGTGCACTTTCCAGAATTAGGGTTTCACTCTCACACTCTTCTCCCTCCCTCGTGACGGCGCGGTGGTTCATGGTGGTCCGACGGTGCGGCGCGTTTCCGGCGAGTTGCTTGCGCAGAATGGTTCGTGATTCCTGTAGGTGCTTCCATGGTGCTTCAGCAGCGTTTTCCGGCGAGGACAGGTACGTGAACGAAACTGGTTCGTGCAGATGCAGGTGCAGGCGCTGGTGGCTCGCGGTGGTGGCGCGGAACAAGCTTCGCGGAGGAGATCTGCAATGGAGGTGGCATGACGGAGCTGCGAAGTTGTGGTAGGTCTGCGGTGGTGGCGTGACGTTGTTGCTGTTGATGATGGTTGCACGTCGCTGCAGGTGCGAAGGTGAGAAGATGGAAGAAGATGGCGTTGTCATGGTGAGCGCGATGGTGGTCGGAAAAAGTGCTGGAACGTCAATGGTGGCTGCCGGCGTTGCAGGTGAAGGTGGTGTGCGTGACAACGCTGTTGGACGCGAGAAGAAGATGGTGGCGCTTCGCGGTGGCCGGCGAGATTGGCGGCGGCGGCTGTGTGGAGGGTGGAAGGGAAATTAGGGTTAGGGTTTCATGTGTGAGATGGAGGAGATGATGACGTGGCAACATCTGAGTGGTCAATTGGGTGAGTGGAGGATTATGACACGTGGCAGCTTATGGTTGGCTAATTTTAAAAGGTGGGGATTGCCACATGGCATGATCTGGTTGAGTGGAGTTTAAGTGGTAGGAGGGGTGCAACTTAGTGAAAACTGGGGGTGCAGAACAGGTTTTTGTGGTCCACTTGAGGGAGGAGTGTGCAAATAAAATCTGGGGGTGCATTTAGCTCCTGATTTATTCTTTTCCAGAATTTCTTGATTTTGGACTTATTTTGTAACTTTGAATATTTCAAAATCACACTATTAATTGACCAAAAATAAATTCCAGCTGCATTAACAAACGTTAGAATATCCAATAATATTTTATGCAACTAAAATCAATTTTTACGCCACTTTTACCAAACTCACTCAATAAATCCAATAATCACAAATCCTAATTAAACAATCTTTAAGCACAGAAAATTCAATTAAATCCCCAAATTTAAATATTAAATGAGGGCAAAAATTTGAACTCATCAGTGGTTGTGCACTGATTTGATGAAATGCATGGTATGGGTTTGTATGAACCTAATTGTATGAACCCCAACCTTGTTACGCTGTTTTCTGTAGAATTCTGGGTTTTAGCCCAGAAACCGCCTGGCGGGCAAGGATGTGCCGCTAGGTGGCACATCAACTTTTACCCAAATTCTAGGTTTTTGTCACGAACTGCCTGGCGGCGAGAAGGAACTGCCAGGCGCTGCGCGTTGTCTGTCACCGCGTCATTGTGTTTTTGTGAATTTTATGATACGTTGAACTTCTAGTTAGGTTCCTATGGTTGTGTGATTACATAATACTACACTATTTTTGTTGTTTGGGGTACTTGTAATTAGAATTGGAATGCTGATAGGAATGGTTCATATTTGGATGAAATGGGTCATTTTGAATCATGGATTTAGGGGTGATTAAGATGTGATAGAAAAAATTTTGATACATAAAGAATAGTGTTAGGGGAAAGGGTCTAACAAATCGCGAAGGAATTGTTGTGTTTGATTGAAATTGGAAACTGGTTTAAATTCGGGGAATAAATGTTCTTTGCAGGTACAGAAAACTGGTATTTTTACCCAGGTACTATTGTGCCGCCTGGCGGCATCTTATTGCCCGTCAGGCGATAACGGTTGACCAGCACTGTTCTGAAAATTCTGGGTCAGTGACGGCGAGAGAAGGGTTAGTGAATTGGGTCTTAAGACCATTACTAAGGTTAGGTGGCAAGAAGAGTGTATTAATGTTGGGAATTGAAAGGAGTAACGAAGAGAATATAATGGTTGTTATTCTAATATGTAAGAGAAAATTTAGATTAAATGGTAATTGCAGGAGAAATTGTAATGGGTAGTTTAGAACCAGTATGATGGTCAATATGAAATGCAGGAATTCCAAATTCTGATTGTGGTGAATTCACTATAAGCATGATTGTGCACTTTAAGGTAACAATCCTAGGTTGTGTAACATGGATTGGAAGTTAATTGGACGAAATATGTGGTACTGCTACAATGTGAGTTATGCAGGTTGTGTACTATGAGGTACTATACTGGGTGGCATCATTATAAGTTAGATTGACTCGTTTGATAATGATGGAAAAACTGGTACATCCTAGGTCTTGAATACGAGAATAGGGATGGGAATTATAGGTAATGGAATCACTTGTGGAGTGCCAGGGAACCAAGAATAAGACTCTGATGGATAAGAGTGCATTGATACCTTGGAGGAGTTAATGGATTGTGAGATAGTCTGGTTTGAGGTGCAAAAACAACAGTTGGTACGCTACTGATATAGCGTTTGGCAGTTGGAGCGTGTCGCCAGGCGATAGGAGCACCAAAGGGGGTTTTTGCCATGCATGGCGCCTGGCGGCAAAGTGTAGTCTGCCAGGCGATAGACTCAAAAATAGAGGGTTTGCAATGACTTGGTACTTGGCGGTGAGGCTTGTACAGCCAGACGGTCTGGGCAGATTTCGCCTGGCGGCGCTTAGGTTGCGCCAAGCGATACTGCTGCTGTCAATGGCCTGTGTGTGTGTTGTTTTAAGTGGTGATGCTATACTTGGATTAGGGGATGTTGTGCCATGAGCGGGTGGGTTCATGGATGGTGGTGAACATGTGATGATATGAGCGGGAGGTTCATATCCAGTTACTCTCGTGTGGGGATACGAGCGAGGTAGGTTCGTATGTTCCGTGCTCACACTTAAGAGATGCTACGTGCGGGGAGGTACGTAGTTGGTGGATCACATGTGTTGGACTACGAGCGGGCAGGTCCCTAGAGTAGGACTACGAGCGGAGAGGTTCGTAGAGGCAGGACCACGAGCGGGCAGGTTCGTGTGAGCATCATAAATTCTGAGTCCAAGGCTAACTACTTGTGTGTTATGAAGGCTGAAAAGCTTTGAGGAGTAAGGTCTTGACCAAGAACTAATTAGGATGAATAAGATGGGTGTCTTGCTTATATTCTGTTATTTTATATGTTAATTCTAATTTCATAAGCTCACCCTTTCTGTTTGTGATTGTGATGATCGTGTGA